>NC_134723.1:36875000-37500000 GCF_049634645.1 Pelodiscus sinensis | reverse complement strand
GGTCTGTGGATAGTCAGAGGCTCATGGATGGCCACAGAAGGCAGATTAGTCGGGTGGTGATGGTTCTTCTTCTTGCTTCCAGTTGCTAAAGAGCTTTAAGGTAAACTAAAATACTTTGGATGACTCTATCTGTCCTGATCTACACTAGGGAGTTATTTCAAAATAACCCCCCTTATTTCGAAATAATAAGCAGAGCATCCACACTACCAAGCCCAGTATTTCAAAATAATGGGCTGGTTACTTTGAAAACTGTACTCCAGTAGTCCCTTATTTTGAAATAGTTATTTGGGAGTTATTTCGAATTTTATTTCAAAATAACGTCCTCGTGTAGACATGCCCACTGTAGACAAATGCTATTGCAGCCACGGGAATGTTATTGAAGTGAGAGGGAAGGTAGCATGGGCAGTAGGTATAAGAGGCAGGGGAAATCATTGCCTTCCCAAGCTGCCTGGCATGGCTCTGCCCACATTCTATCCCCTGCTTTAGTGCAGCTCCCAGGCTGACCAGAGCTTCAGCCATGCTGAGGGTGAGGATGCTAGGTTAGGGCTCCCTGCTTGTGCTGCAGGGCAGTAGACTGGGGATACTTGCCTTTCCCATGCTCCAGAGAAGGAGCAGCTGGGACCATACACTGGCCGCCCTCTCTGTGCTCTAGGGCTGTGGAGACTGGGACCACACTCTGTCTGCCCTCCCTGTGCTCCAGGACAGGGGAGGCTCATGTGGCAGGGTTGGAGATCTGCCCCTGCAGAGGGGAGGGTTGGCTCCTGCAGGGACAGGGCCTCCAGTGGAAGAGGCAAGGCTGGTGGGTTGCCTCCCTCAACTCTAGGTTCACCCACCGCCCATGGAAGACGGTCTGTGAGGTCACTGCTGTGTTAAGAGCCAATCCACGCTATGGACAACATGGTTTAAAATATCAAAATCTCTTTAATTTTTCCCTTATTATTATCATATCTGTTATTCATCACTGAGAGCTACCTGTGAATCTAAGGAAAATTGTGGCTACTGAAGGTGTGTAACCCAGGCATGAGCATGTGTTCACTGAGCCAACATGCATTCCCAAAAGGTACTAGAAGAGCATAAAGAAAAAGCTGCCTGAGGCAGCTGTGTCATATCTAGTTTTGTGCGTGATCTGCATCCTGCAGCTGGTGTGCCGGACCTACATCTGTAAGCAAGATGCTCCGTGGAGTGTATCATAGGCATTGTACCAAGGCCATGACAAAGTTATCTGTACACGCTCTGTAGCTCTGTCTTCTCTAACACGAGCTGGGGCAAATATCTTCTGTCTCTCAGCCCTACCCTAGCACCAACAGATTCCCATTGTCGGCAGAAGAATTGAACCTGGGACTTCTGGCCCACAGAGAAATCAGACGAGGGGCAGGGGCACATGTAATTCAAAAGCAAACAAAAATAAAACCCCCACACTCACCTTACTCACACTCAGTTCAGGGCACCTGGGCTCTGCTCATTCTCCAGACCTAGGGTGGGGCATCACACCCTGGGGCTTCCCACTGCTGTGGGATAAGCCAGCACTCACGCTCCAGCCCTAGAGTCTCTGAGGCTAGGAGGCCTTCCATAGCATTGGAGCACAAGTGCCGGCTCATCCCACTGCAGGGGAAGTCCCAATCCTTGGCACAGGCCAGATGAAATAAGCCAGGAGCTGGAGCTGGCCTGCAGGCCATAAGTTCCCCGTCTCTTCTCTGCTAGGCGAATTAAAAGCTACATGGCGCTTAGATGCAACTGTAGCAGACTCACGAAGCTCTAGCTGGTCTGGGTGCCACTAGACGGGGACAGAGTGCCACCGCGATCCGGCACGGATTACCTTAGCACTCTGTGAGGTCTGCAAGAGAATTCAGGGCCCAGAGCTGTCTCTGCTTGCTGGTATACTGCAACCTGAGGATGGCTGCGTGAACGGGAAGAGGCATCAACTCTGATCTGGTGCTGTCATAAGCAGGGGTGGCCCATCCATATAGGCGAACTAGGCAATCGCCTCGGGCACCGAGTTAAATGGGGCGCCAAATGGTGGTCTGGAGGGGTTTGGAGGTGAGGGCGCCGATTGCATGGTTGGCTTAGGGGGCCAGTTGCGGGCAGCTAGTCTAGGGCCACCTCTGGTCATAAGCATTACACAGACAGACCCCCAACAAGGAGGAGGGGCAGAGCGGGCAGTTGCCCCAGGACACAGTGATTCAGAGTCTCGGGCCCTGTAAATCACTGCCAGAGACCTCACCACATGCTCAGGGAGGCACTAAGGGCCAGGGGGAACACAATCCAGGCAGTGCTGAGGCCTGTGTGGGGGCCAGCATGGTGCGCTCCTAGTGGCGCTCAGGGCTGGCTGCCTCTTACCCCGCCCCTTCTGCCTGAGGCTCTGCCCGTTCTGGGAGATGAGCCCCCTCTACACCCTGCCCCATAGAGGTTGTCAGTGCCCCAGTACCCAAGTATCATATCACTGAAAACAAGACAGCCACTCCTGACTTATACCTGTGTGAGTGAGAATCAGGCTCATTACTTTCTGAGAATCAGGCTCATTACTTTCTGTCACGTGCTCTTCTATGGAACAGCTGACTGTGCGTGCCCATCCCAAACAAGCTATGCCTCTTCATCTTGCCTCTGAAGGACACATCCCATCCCATGAACAAGAGAATTTTTTCCTTGCAATGCATGAAACAAAAAGTACCGATTTAAATTGCATTTATTATCGTTCCCATCTGATTTTTATTTACAACTTTGTTTTCCTTTACAATTCCTGTTGCAAAAAACTGTGCAGCGCTATACCTGCATAAATGTTAGTCATGTCTGACAACGTCCTGAGAGAGCCAATTATGATGCCTACTCAGTTTTCAAAGTTGGGAAGGTGTAGGTGTTAAAAGGAATTTTTATTGAAAGTAAATTTTAATATAAATGTGAAATGAAACGCATTAACTTGCTAGCTAAAAGAACAGCACAAGTTTCAATATTTAATCAAAGTACATTAGGCAGGTGGAAGGGAAAAAAACAATTTGCTATTTTAATAATATGCCTGAAGTTAAATTTTTCTTAAATTAACTGAAGATCCAGTTTAAAAAAATCTCATCTAATAGCTATTTTGGAAGGCCTATTTATGGATGTGCAACACAATTTTGCTGAGCTCTTTCTTGTACAGAAAACTTACTTCATATCCAGAAACAAACAATTTATGAAGTTGTGAATTTGCACATGGAGAGAGTTCCTAGTTAGCTTGTACCTGAGCCCACAAATCAAATGGATGTAGTAAAAAAAAATCACTTTTGCTATTACTTATGTGATTATACAGCTACATGAACTGATCATGAACAGCTGTCAGTTACATAGCATACAAAAAGAAGCTATTTGCTGCATCGCTGACATGAAGGATGCTTATATATCTTTTTCAAGCATCAAGCATCAGGATTTAAATCTAGTGATGACATTAGCCCTAAACTGAGTTGCATTTTTGGAAAAGAGCCACGTATATCATAGAATCATAGAATAGTAGGACGGGAAGGGACCTCGAGAGGTCATTGAGTCCAGTCCCCTGCCCTCATGGCAGGACCCAGTACTATCTAGACCATCCCTGATAGACATTTATATAACCTACTTTTGACTTTCCTGGGCAATTTATTCCAGTGTTTAACCACCCTGACAGTTAGGAACTTTTTCCTAACGTCCAACCTAAACCTCCTTTGCTGCAGTTTAAGCCCATTGCTTCTTGTTCTATCCTCAGAGGCCAAGATGAACACGTTTTCTCCTTCCTCCTTATGACACCCTTTTAGATACCTGAAAACTGCTATCATGTCCCCCCTCAATCTTCTCTTTTCCAAACTAAACAAACCCAATTCTTTCAACCGTCCCTCATAGGTCATGTTCTCTAGACCTTTAATCATTCTTGTTGCTCTTCTCTGGACCCTCTCCAATTTCTCCACATGTTTCTTGAAATGCGGTGCCTAGAACTTGACACAATACTCCAACTGAGGCCTAACCAGCGCAGAGTAGAGCAGAAGAATGACTTCTCATGTCTTGCTCACAACACACCTGTTAATGCATCCCAGAATCATGTTTGCTTTTTTTGCAGCAGCATCACACTCTTGACTCATATTTAGCGGGTGGTCCACTATAACCTCTAGATCCCCTTCTGCCATACTCCTTTCTAGACAGTCGCTTCCCATTCTGTATGTGTGAAACTGATTGTTTCTGCCTAAGTGGAGCACTTTGCATTTGTCTTTATTAAGCTTCATCCTGTCTATCTCAGACTATTTCTCCAATTTGTCCAGATCATTTTTAATCATGACCTCCAAAGCAGTTGCAACCCCTCCCAGCTTGGTATCATCTGCAAACTTAATAAGTGTACTTTCTATACCAATATCTAAATCGTTGATGAAGATGTTGAACAGAGCCAGTCCCAAAACAGACCCCTGCACAACCCCACTTGTTATACTTCTCCAGCAGGATTGTGAACCATTAATAACTACTCTCTGAGTATGGTTATCCAGCCAGTTATGCACCCACCTTATAGTAGCCCCAACTAAGTTGCATTTGCCTCTTTTATCATATATATAGTAGCCCAGTGTCTGTGAGTCTGTAATGCCGAAATGCTTGCTGTTCCCTCTGGGGTGCCCTGTTGCCTGAAATTCTGGCTGTTCCCTCTGTGGGGCGCTGTTGCCTGAAATGTTGGCTGTTCCCTCTGGGCGTCCCATGCTGCATGGGGAGTGCGGGGCCCAAACGGCAGCTTGTGCCACTTGCTCCCCTGCGGCGGCCTGGCTGAGTGGCGCAGAAGTCAGCCGAGTGCCATGGTGGGAGGCGAAGGGAGGCAGGGCAGTGACGTGTGGCATGACAGTGGCTCCAGGCCCCGCCCCCTAACCGTGAAAATCACCGCCCCAACCCCCTTCGCCTCCCGCTGTGATGCTCGGCTGACTTCTGTGCTGCTCAGCCACGCTGCCACATGGGAGCAAGCAGCACAAGCGACCGTTTGGGCTCTGTGCCCCCCATACAGCACAGGGAGTGCGGAGCCCAAATGGCTATTTGGGCTCCGCGGTCCCCCGAGTGAGAGGCAGGAGGGGGAGGAGAAGTGAAAGAGAGAGACAGAGAGAGAGGCAGAGGAGAGCTGAGAGAGAGAGAAAGGGGAAGGCAGTAGGAGGAGGAGAGAGAGAGAGAGAGAGAGAGAGAGACGGAGCGAGAGACTGGAGGCTCAGGAGAGAAGACTGACGTGGAGGAGAGACCTGAAAATCCCGTTTTATGATGGGCTAATTGGCTAGTTGATAAAGAATATCATGTGAGACCGTATCAAATGCCTTACTAAATTCTAGGTATACCACATCCTCCGCTTCTCCCTTATCCACAAGACTCATTATCCTATTAAAGAAAGCTATTGGTTTTACACAATTTATTCTTTACAAATCCATGCTGGCTGTTCCCTATCACCTTGCCACTTTCCAAGTGTTTACAGATGATTTCCTTAATTACTTGCTCCATTATCTTCCCTGGCATAGACGTTAAACTAACTGGTCTGTAGTTTCCTGGGTTGTTCTTATTTCCCTTTTTATAGATGGGCACTATCTATGGTGGTTTGAATCCAATGACTCAGTAGCCGGGCCAGATTAGGGATAAAAATAGCCTGGAAAGACCGGGGTGGACAATAAAACAGTGGAAGTTCACCAGGCCTACTCCTAGTGGGCCTCTGACATTATATTTACCTGCCCCTCCATAGATACCAGTGATCGCAAATGGTATTGGCTGGGAATGGCAATCCACAGCCAACAGGAGCTGTGATTCCCCCATACCTGCGGAGGCAGAGACGCATCTAGCTCTGCATTCTAAATCTGTCTCTTGACCTGTTCTTAGAATGTCTTGCCAACAGGCTATTTTGAGCTCTCTTCTTTGCTTTCCATGGTAACATTTTGGAAGTTCACTTGGAAAGCTTAGTTGAGACATCTGTACATTTCACTGAAAACTACTTGTCCTCATGCAACCTCATCTATCAGGTATGAAGGCTAAGTGTGCCTGGGCCAACAGAAATGATGTCTCTGGGGTACACTGAACCTGTCTCATCTCTAGATCCTCTGTTTTAATTCAACCCTAGTCTTTCTTTAAAAAACTAAAGTGATGATGGCTTCAGATAAGGGGTGGGGAACGTAAGGCCCGGGGGCCAGATGCAACCCCCAGCTTGCCTGGATCTGGCCCCCAAGGCTTGGGGCTATCCCCCAACATTGGGGAGCCCATGCAGGTGCTCCAGCCCCCTGCCATCCACCCACTGGGCTGGAGCACACATAATATACTAGCCTGGGCCCGCCCCCCCTTGGCTCTGGTGTGGAAGAGGAATGTGGGGAGAGTCTTTCTCCTTCTCAGTCAGAGGCCATGTCAGTGAGGGTTTGGATTTTTTTCTTCTAACTTGTGTGTGGTCCCTGACTGATTTTTCTGTGAGCCAGTGGCTTCTGACCCATAGATGCCTGGAGGCCACCTAGTCTCCCACTACAAACTGGCTGATGCACTCAGACTACATCTATACTACACTCTTCTTGCTTAAAAGCTTATGCAAATGAAGCACAGATTAGCATATTACTGCACTTCATTTGCATAATTAATTAGGGGTCGCTTTTGTGCAAAAAGGAGCTGTGTAGATGGCGCAAAACCTCGCTCTTGTGCAAGAGCTGTTCTTCCTGAAAAAATGAGGAAGAACAGCTCTTGTGCAAGAGGGGGTTTTGCACAAAAAGGAGCCGTCTACACCACGCCTTTTTGCACAAAAGCCTCTTGCATAAAAGCAGACCCTAATTAATTATGCAAATGAAGCATGGCAATATGCTAATCCATGCTTCATTTGCATAAACTTGTGTGCAAGAAGGGTGCAGTATAGCCATAGCTTCAGTGTCAGCATTGTTAAATGAAGTAAGTTCCAAGACCCCATTTTCAAATTACAAAATAAAAAGTTCCCATTTAAACTTTTTCAGAAGACGCTGCATTAGGAATTAATAAGGCACTGGCTGAATATTACAAGGTCTTGGTTTAATTTTCTCCCTAGGAAGCTCTGTTTACCTGTTTACACAGATCTAACCCTTTTCCTGGTTCTGAAAAGCCATCCAGGTGACTAAGACATTAGGCCAAGTAAGCTCATTTCTAAGAATTCAAGCAACCTGATCATTCTTCCTCTACTAAAACCTGCTGGAGTTTGTTAGTCTTTTATGAAACAGCATGCCAATTGGGCATCTGGATTCTCTAGTGATTATACAAATAATTAGCCATATAGATTTACATTCCTTTTTTTTATGTAAAATGGTGCATTTGATCAGTATCACTAGATGATAAAGACCTCATGGGGATGATTTAGTCAGGTTTGGTCCTGCTTTTGAGCAGGCAGTTGTACTAAATGACTTTCAGAAGCCTCTTCCAACCATAATCTTCTATAATTCTCTGTTAATTGCTAATAACTGGCTTTATTATTTTTCCAGTAGCAGGAAAGTATGTGAGCTATTACAGAGAGATAAAGGTAGTTGTGTTTCTAATTACAGATCAAATTAAAGAATACATTTACTATCTGGAAATGGATAGTCTCTTGTAAACTGATTTCACTTCCAAAGAGCTTTTCAGTGGCTGAGTTTCTGAGAAGTGTATGGACTGGGTACCTTCTGTAAAACTAGGAATTGTTCAGTTTCCTAAGGATTAAGAGTTCTGAGGGACTGGCACTTAGATTTTGTTTAGGGACCAAAATCATCATTTGGAAAATGAGTTAGATTTCACTGACTTTAAACTTCAGCATTTTTATGCTTCCCTTTCCTTCCTCCTCCCTCCCAGTACATCCTCATATAACTGCTCAAGATTTGTTACAGTTGCTCAAGCCCTTTTAGTGCTCTACAGTAGTAACCTCCTGCTGTGCCAGCTGCATGTTCATTATCAGAACATGATTTCTTACTGATACACACCCACCAACGGGGGGCCGGGAGGGGGCAAAGTGGGCAGTTGACCCAGGACCCAGCAATCCTAAAGGGCTCCGGTTACCTGCTACTTTGGCAGTGGTGGCTGGAGCTCCAGATGCTTTAGAATTGTTGTGGCATACTCCAGAACCCCATGCCACATGTTCTGGCTTCCTCTGAAGCCCAGAGGAGGCAGCAGGTTTAAAAGAAACAAAAAGAAGTTTTTCTTCACTCAGCACACAGTCAAGCTGTGGAACTCCTTGCTGGAGGATGCAGTGAAGGCTAGAACTTTAACAGGGTTCAAAAAAGAACTAGATAGTTTAATGGAGGTTAGGTCCATCCATGGCATCCCTAGCCTCTGTTTCTCTGGAGATGGGTGACAGGGGAGGGATCACGTCACGATTACCTGTTGTGATCCCTCCCTCTGGTTCTGGCCACTGTCAACTGACAGGCTACTGGGCTAGATGAACCTTTGGTCTGACCCAGTCTGGCTGTTCTTATGGAGGGGGCACAGCACCTCCTGGGCAGTGCTGGGAGGGATGGCTGCCACAGTCCTGCCCCTTCCAATCAAGTCCCCACCCCTTCCAGGGGTGCAGAGCCACCCCACTTCCCACTGCCCAGGGGCCCGGTGATCCTGTTGGCTCCTCTGAACTGCTATAGGCTCGTGCAAAGAAATTTTAAAGTACAAGGCCAATATTATTAAATGTGTATTGAAAGTTAGGCTCCTGGATTCCTATTTAGGCACTGATGTTTGAAAGTGTTGGCTGTTCAGTTCCTCTGAAAACAGGCCGTTTATTGATATGTCTCAAGACAGAGCTAGGCACCTGGCTTTGTTTTTTTGGGGATTTTCTTTTTGCACAGGAGTGTTGTTTGTTTTTAAACTTAGGGTGTGTCTAGACTACAGGGTTTTGTCGACAAAACTATACCTGTGTCTACACTGCCGCTGAGTTCTGTCGACATAACGTCGACAGAACTCAGACATTTTGTCGATGGCTGTATACCTCATTTTACGAGGAATAACTCCTTTGTTGACAGAAGGTGTTATTGCATCTACACTGTCCTTTGCATCTACACTCTCATGTCGACAAAGCGGCTTGTTTTGTTGACAGAACTGGATGTAGTCTAGAAGCTCTTTGTCGACAGAAGCCTGTAGTCTAGACATACCCTTAGGCTCCAAAATTGGCAAGAGCTTTTTATTCATTTATTTTTCAAGAATGGCTGTGAAAAGCCTCCTTATGATGGAAATGTGCACACTGGGCTCAAATTATGTGAAGCCCGAGAGATGATGTCCAGGGAGCAGTAAAAAGGAAGATGTTGATAACTCTGACCTTGTAGCTGAACTTAGATATAGTCTAGCTTCAGCTGACTATGGCTCTTTGACTTTCTGGGTGCCACGGAATAAGGTGATGCTTATTGTTTGTAAGGACAAGGCAATGCCAAACAGCTTCTGTATCTCATTGGACTCTATATAAAACACTGAGTTTAAATGTTGTACATGTATAATCCCAAACAGTGGCACAAATCATGTTTGGCACAGTGCTCAGAAAATCCATGCTCGGTAGTGGGAGCATGGAGTAGAAGTTGGCTGACCTTATCTAGTCCCTCCAAGTCCTACAGAAAGGTCAGTCCAATGCACTTTCTGCAGCAGCAGTTAAGACATGAGGGTATGTTTTCATTGCAAAGTTAGCCCTGGTCTCTCACTTGGGGGTTGCCCCAATCCCTGGTCCTGGCCATACACACAGCCAGTCTCGGATTTATGCACGAGTGAAGTAAGCTACAGTTTAGGGCCTCAGATTATGAGGGGCCTCTATATACAAAAAAAATTACTAGTATTTAGTTGCATCCTCACCTATGTACCAATATATATGCAAATATAAAACAATATTCTATTTTCATTGTCCTTTCTGCTTTAAACCTGAGCTAGTTGGCCGAGCTGGGATCTAGGCTACAACTCCTAATCTATTTTCACTCTGATTGATAACCTTTGCAGCTGCTAGGAGGTGGCTGTGTAAATCCCTTGAGTACTGATAGTAGTACTCCCGTGCCTTCTTGCAATTCCCCCCTTATTCCCAGAGACACAGATAAATTCTCCAGTTCACTACGGCCTTGTCCACACTGGCTTGTTTTGTCATCAAAAACTGCCGTTTGTCAACAAAACAGTCAGGCTACATCTACCCTGCAGGTTTTTTGTGCAAAAGGTCTTGTGCAAGAGCATGTCCACACTGCCATGTGCTTTTGCGCAAGAGATGTGCTTTTGTGGAAGAACATCTATGGCAATGTGGACAAGCTCTTGTGCAGGAAAGCTCTGATGGCCATTTTAGCCATAGTGGTTTCTTGCGCAAGAAACCCCTGTTGCCTGTCCACACTGCATTCTTGCGCAAGAGCTCTTGTGCAAGAGGGCTTTATTCCTTGTGGGGAAAGGAATAACTCTTGCGCAAGAAGCCCTCTATTCCGACATCTTACTGTAAATTTACTTGAGCAAGAATGCATGTGCAGTGTAGACGCTCTGCAAATTTTTGTGCAAGAACGGCCATTCTTGCACAACAAGCCTGCAGTGTAGATGTAGCCCTGAACATTTGTCAGGAAAACCACCCAGTTTTGGTGACAAAAAACTTCCTGGAAGAGACTTTTTCTTTTTCCTGGAAGACACTTTTCTCAGCAAAGAGCCAGTGTAGACTCTGCTGTTTGTTTTGTGAAGAGAACTGGATTCCCAGTATCCCATAATGCCTGCCGTGATGGCTGTACTCAGTGTTTTGCGATCTGTGCTGCCCTGCAGGCATGCAGCCCTCCCCTTTCAAAGCTCCAGGAAGTATCTGACAGCTGGGTGAGCTGCTCCATTTGGGGAACAAAAAACAAATCATTGGATTGCTTCTGTTCTTCTGCTGCAGTGGGAGGGCTGAAGAGACTGTTGTGCTGCTTTGACTCTCGTTAGCATGGAGAGTTCATGGATCTATGAGGGAATCCCAAGAAGCACAGGGATCAGCTCTGCGTTCTTACAACACTGCATGGTAGGATGCTTACCAGTCTTCAACAGAGGGCTAGCAATGTGGCCATGAAATGTCGACACTGAGAGACAGAAAATCTGGTTTGTCTGGTTTTCACTTTTGGCGACTTTTGCATGTTGACAGCACTTTTGTCGCCAAATAGTCTCAGTAGAGACATAGCCTAAGAAAAAATCACAGCAGCTCCATTTACTGCTAAAAATCATGAGATATGACCCAAGAAATTTGAGTACAGCACCAACGAGGGTGCAGTAACCCTGGCATGGCATTCTGCTCATAGCTTGTTTAGACTTACTTGAGTGCTCGGACAGTTCCCCAAGCTAACTCTTCAGTGAAGACATACCTTAGGTGTCAGGCCTCCGGGTTTGTGTCTGGCTAACCTGGTTTTGGCCTCCCGCTCACCCATCTCTTCTGTCAAACCCCTCTCTTGAAGGGAAGATGATTCTTACTCTTAATTGGAAAAGAATACCCAGATTTACAGACTGATTTTGTTCTGCTTCTGGGCATACATTGATGCCGATTTGTGCACTTACTGAGTACCTGTGATACCCTTCCCTAAGCACTCCCCAGAAAGCAATCATAGAAGGTATGTCTGGGTAAGTGCTTGATCTGCTCTATTAGGAACTATTCACTCTTAATTTTGATTCTGTATCCTTGGCTCTTGCTGAGACTATGTTGATGATGTATTGGGAGAATTTTTAAAATTTGAGTTTACAGCATGAAATTACCCACATCCTCTCAGTTTGCACTGCACTTCCTCTCCACCTTGTTCCCTGCATCCCTTCCTGGGACACTGCTCCTTCCTACGCTGACTAACTCAGAGGGGTAGAGGAAGAAAATCACTTGAATGCCCCCCATAAAGAGATTGGGGAGAATTTGGAGAGTCGGACTGCCTTCTTTCAGGCCTATTTCATAGTATTTTGTCTGTCATAGTATTTTGGAACTCTGCTCATGTTCATTTTTCTGAAGACTTATTGTGGGTTCTGGATTTGTTCACGTGTTTCTCTTATAGAATGCTCATGATTTAAAATGCCGCATTTTAAATCCACCGTTAAGAAATCCATCCATATATGCAAATTGGATATGCTAGCGAGATGGGCTGGGCCTTTTCTGTGTCCCACTTGAGCATTTTCAGTCTCTTTCCCTTCCAAAGTTCCTTGCCCTTTGGGAAACTTACCCCAGTAGGTCAGGATTCAATGATATGAGACTGTCCAATTAATAAGATGTACAGTTTCTCTGATTTTTTTTTTCTTTTAAGAGAATCTATAATTATCTGGCTTGTCTCTGATAGTAAGGTATGGTTAAACCCTGGGTCACTATTAATCTTCAACACCTACCTGCAGCAATTGGCTTGTGTCTGTTGTGGTGAGTCCTTCTGCATGACAGAACTTCAAATGCTTTTTTCGTCCCGGCAGCCAATTCTAAGTCACAGCCACTTTCCTCCTAGCTGCTGCCCCTTCTTATGACCTCGTCTCCCTTTTAAGCTTCCTTTTTCCAAGTGGAGCAGGTTCCGTAGATGTGCCCAGTTAGCACTGGTTGACCCCAGAGGAGATTATTAGCTTTCTTCTGGTCAAAATGGAGGCATTTCCCATTATAGCAACAGTAGACACATTCCAATACCTGTAAAGGTATATGGGAAGCAAGAGCAGCATTAGCAGTTACTGAACATTTAAGTTGCAAGTATTTAAAACTGAAATACGCTCTCACGAAAAAAATTTCTCTGCCTGGCTACTTTGCATTTACCTTTTTAAAAAAACTTTTTTAAAAAAGTTACAACGCCTGTGTGGGAATATGTGATAAGATTTTACTGAAAGTCATTAGGAATGGAATAACAATACTGAAATTATTTATGTCAAGGAACATAAAATTAAGCGAGCTAGACCTTGAGTTCAAAGAGAAGAGGTGGTTTTAATGTAAATTAAAACAGATTCTTACTGGCCACTAATCAAGTGTTTACCTGTTTCCATTAACATTACACTGAATTTAATCAGTTTACTTTATAATGCATGCATTTCTCCTTAAATAAGAAGCATACTCATCATGAATATTTAAATTGGATTTTAAAGCCATGAAAATTTCATTTAAATAAAAAGTTAGGCAGTTTCTTGGGGTTTGGAGCTAGAATCTTTAAATTCCATTTAATGGCTGTAAACAAATTTTGAAGTTGATGGCCTCGAGAGACTGTTACACTTTGCATTTGCGATTAAATATCTCTAATTATGAAACATTTGGTATCTAATTATGCTATAAATACATATATAATACCAAAGTGTTGGTTTCTTACATTTTAATAACATGACTAGAGTTTAATAATTGAGAAACCTATGGGAGAACAGACTTGTTTTCAATGTAAAAAATGTGCAATACAATTTTTATAAATAACTAGTTTGATGGAGGAACGATATACTAAATAATTTATCTTTCCATATATCTTGTACATGTTAAATATAAAAACAAAACAGGAGAATAACTTTTTGGTTCAGAATTCAGATTACACTTTGGATTTGCTACAGGGATTAGTATACTTACCATAAAAAAATCAAATTCAACTTTTCTTCCCAAATGTTTTATGTTAACCTACATGCCTAAAATAATAATAAATAATGTCCCACCTGACTCAACTTCAAGAACAGGGCCCTGTGATGATGAGCTTACTTTTCTATATTGCCTTTTATCCTCTTAGGACCAGCTCATGAAGTGATGTACAAACTTTGCACAGAATCACTGCACTAAAATACAGCCAGCTGTGGTGTTTGTGATAGCTGTTCAGTGGTGCACAACAGTATTTCCCAGCAGTCATGACTTCAAGTAACAAATACCATATCCAACTGAAACCAGGAGAGGGAATTTTAGAAAGGTACCACAACTTGAGCAGGACACTGTGTCTAACACCCTAATATCTAAATTGCCAGCTTTTATTATTGTAATCCCCTTTAAGAATTACACTCTTTTAACACAACCTTCAGCTGGGTTTTATTGAAATGTTGGGGTGGTGCCAAATCTATGGTCTAGGAAAGCCCAGAAAAGGTTGATCTGGAGCAGCTATTGAAATCAATAAAACTGAGGGCTAAGTTTACACTGAAGGGTTCTTGCACAAGAACATCTTGCACAAGGGTTCTTGTGCAAGAACTCTTACAGAAGAATACGTCCACATGGCCATGTGCTTTTGTACAAGAGCATCCATGGCAGTGTGGACATTCTCTTGTGCAAGAAAGCTCTGATGGCCATTTTAGCCCATAGGGCTTTCTTGCACAAGAAAGCCCTGCCGTGTCCACACAAGCGGGCTTACACTTGTTAGAAAAGAGCATAGCTCTTGTGCAAGAAGCCCTCTCCTACCATGCTTTACTGTAAATCTTCTTGCACAAAAGCAGGCGGGCAATGTGGACGCTCTGCGGAAGAACGGCCATTCTTGCGCAAGAACCCGCCAGTGTAGACGTAGCCCCTAGGATGTTTAACACCTGCTAGGAGTGATATGATTCACACAAATTGTACTGATTTGTGTATTGATTATAATGAATTAACGGGGTCAGAATGAATAAGTGTGGATGTGGTATGATTGTGGAGGGGAAAGAAGAGGCCAAAGGCAAAGAGGCAAAACATCAGGAGACCTGATTGCGTGAAGTGACTATGAAAAAAACAAGTCTAAGGAGAATGACTGTTTGTGTGATACCAAGAGGAAAGTCTTACACGGCAGTTTCTCAGTGACTCATCAACAAAGTTACTGATTAGAAGTGTATAATGGTCCTTCACGCTGGGGCATCAGTGGAGATGAATCAACAGACGCTGAAGCAGCGTGTGCACCACCAGATCTCCAGCCTCTTCCAGCTATTATCAGGGTTGGCCACCTGATCAGTACGCTTGTGTGAGTATGCTTGAAAAGGGGAATAGAATATCTCGCAATTACATATAAGTGATCTTTACATCTTTGTCTGTTGATAGATATATGGAATAGAACTAATATAAGGACACTCTTCTCGTCATGCCCTCAATCCTTCTGCTCTCCTCTATCAGATCCCTGGAGAGGTCTGATCACCCTCACCCAGAGGAACAGATTTGTAACAGGAGTTGCTCGGCAGCTTTCAGAACTGAGTCCTACTGTCTATCTGTGTGGGACGAGAGCTCTTACCACGCTGCCGTCTGTGCAAGAACATGCTCTACAATGAGCCCTAAAGAAACTATATCTCCTTGCTTCTAACAAGAGAAGAAACTACCAGCCTGTTAGATTCCAGGTGCAACACCACAGCCACTGTGGAATCCTTCAAACTCTGCCTCTTCTCTCACTCCCTCCTGTGTCAAGGAAAGCTCTTTGCAAGTGCTGCTTGATTGGGTCACCTTTGTGCTGTAAGCTTGTCCAGACTCTCCTATTCTTCAAATCAGATGGATGTAAATGGGTCTACTACTCTGTTTTATTTTTCCTGCAGAGATCATCTTTCTGGGCCATCACCATGTTCAAGTGAATCAATCGCAGCCTTCTTCCCTACATTACATCCTTACCGGGTGGCGGAAAATCTTCACCCATCAAACTTAATTCTTTAAACTTCCAAACAACGGAGGTGAGGAAAACTCCAGGAGCTGACTTCATAATTGAGTGCGATTTTCCTCCTTGTGTACTTATTTTTTTCCCTACGCGTTGCACCCACGCCTAGAAATGCAGCCTTCCCTCAGAGCGGTTTAATTGTGTATCGCAACAAGGGTTTAGGACCAGATGTGTGAAAAATACTGTATGCTGTCAGCGCTCCCTCACAAATGGGTTTTGAGGATGGCACTTCAGTGTTTTGTTACTGCATTGTGGAATAGATGAGTAAGCAGCTCTCTGCATGGAATCTAACTCTGTGATGTAGGGTTGAAAACATATGTTCCTGCTAATATTTGTTCTCTGTGCAGAGCCCATACACCCCCGACTGCCCAACCACTCACCTTCAGTATTTGCCTTAGTTTTTTAATACTTTAAACCTTGATGCTTTTATTATGAGATAAGAAGGGGGGGGGCTGAAGAAACAAGCACAATCAAGCCATAAGAGAATTTTACCTTGAGTTATCTTTGAAAAGAAAGAAATTCAGTTGCTTCCAAAAGTACCTTCACCTGCTCTGCCTTGAAATGATCAGACATTATTAACGTTAGCATCACTTTGCAAAGTTTTCAATGTATAGTCACTCAGCTTCATTCACTTCTTGCATGCAGCTTGCTTGATAAATAATTCCATTCCTGCTATAAACCCTTTTATCATTCAGAGACAGCTGTGCTCCAGTGGTTTATTGATATTTCAGCAATCAGAGATTCAGGCTTTTCTTCCCTATTGATTTTTTTTCATTTTTTTTGCTTCATAGGAAGACAGCATTTGATACAAAATATCATGTGATTGTATTGGATCATTTAAAAAGTAACCCTTTCAATTAAGTTTAGGACTGCATATTTAAGTCTGATGTAGAAACCAGAGAACTCCAAGTGGAGAGTATAAATGGCTGAATGTTAGTTATTGCAGATCTTAAAACTGAAATATGTGGTTGTGTCTATTCAAGCTGAATCCTTCCTGCTCCATGAGACCTCACTCAGGGCATCCACAAGGCTCTGCCATCCCTAACAAGCTGGGTTTATGGCAGTGGTTTTAAGACTATGGGGTGCAACCCAGTACTGAGTCATGGAATATCAGGCACTGGCCTCATTGCTGCGGAGGGATCAGGTGACCAGTGTGGGTGCTAAGTGTGTCCTCTAAGCCAGTGTTTCCTGATTTTATTTGGCCACGGAACCCTTTTCAGCTTAAAATAATTTCAAGGAACCCCTAGGGTTCCTAGAGTAAAATTTGGCAAGCAAAAAAAAAAAAAAAAAAAGCCCCGCCAGAATTGGTTGAGCAAAAAAACCTGCAGAATACTCTGTCTCTTTAAGAGGGGGCGAGGCAATGCCGCATTCTCGCTGAACCCTTACTTTCGCTTTGCAGAATCCTGGGATTCCACGGAGCACCAATTGGGAAACACTGCTCTAAGCTGTGGGGCAGCACAGCTTCACAGGTGATTAATCAGCCCCTCCTAGTCAGACGCTCAGGGCTCTGTGCAGGGAGCTGACTGATGGACAGGGCTGATTAATCACCTTTGAAGCCGTGCTGCCACATAGCTTAGAGAAAATATGGGTGCTAAGGCAGGCTACTTGTCTGTCCTGGCACCACAGACTGTGCGGTGCCCCAGAAGTGGCAGGCAGCCCGGCTCCCCCCACTGCTCCTACCCCCAAAGCATTAGCTCCACACTCCCATTGGCTGATGCTGCTGGATGTTTCTGGGGTGCATCATGGTCTGCGATGCCAGGTGAGGGGGTCTGCCTTACCACCCCCACTGCACTGTTGACTGGGAACTGCTTCAGGTAAGCCCTTTCTGCACCAGCCCTGATTCCCCCCCAAAGCCACTTCCCCCTCCTATACCCCAAAGCTCTCATTCTCTGCCTCACCCTGGAGCCCACATTCTAGTCAAATGATGTTGGGTCGCAGGCATCAATGATTTTCTTCAACTGGGTCATGAGAAAAAAAATTGAAAACCCCTGGTTTATGGGATAAGTTATTGGTGTATAGTCCAACTTCCTTAACCTGGAGAGCCAATGGAATGTGTTTTGTCTGGTCTCTGCCACTTGAGCTGTCTGGCTTGAGTGGCCCTACCCGTTAAAGCTGCTCTGTGCACAGCTTTCATGGTCATTGAATACACAGCCTTCCCAATGGGACAAAGTGCTGGGAAAGATCAATAAAATCCTCCATTAATGAGTGTGAGCCCCGCACTGCTTCAGGCACAGTGCATACCCACCGGGGGATAGTCCAAGCTGTGTGGGCTTTGCCTTTGCCCTTGACATGAGCAACAATGCCCTGAGCCAAGATTATGCTCTCAACACCAGATCTTGCAGATGGAGCAGAGCTCCACACTGTGCACCAGAGACCCACTCTGATGCTACTTAAAGTCAATGGGAAGCATGAATCAGCTTTCTGGGAAAGCTTACATAGCTCTGTGCCATCTTCCTGTCCTCTTCTTCTCCCTGCCCCTCAACCATGGGGTCTTCCAGAGTCTGAATGGGTTCCCAGGACAAGTTAGAGCAGTCTTGAGATGCTTTACCTTGCAGTATGGATAAAAGTTTCCAAGGGGCCACATGACAAGCCAGGATCACTAGCATGCATTATACCCCACTCCTACCCTGTTTGGCTCCTTGTCCAGAATCTCTATCCTACACTCTTCCTGAGCCGCTGTGTCTAGGGATTGTTCCTCTGTTTTCCTCTAGCTCTTTTGCACCCAAATATCAGAGGGGTAGCCGTGTTAGTCTATGTCCGAAAAAACAACAAGGAGTCCTTTGGCACCTTTAAGACTAACGGATTTATTGGGCATCAGTTTTCACGGGCAAGAACCACTTCGTCAAAAGCATCTAACAAAGTGGTTTTTACCTACAAATGTTTATGCTCAAATAAATCTGTTAGTCTTTAACGTGCCACAAGACTCCTCATTGTTTGTACCAAGTATGAGGCTCAGCTGTTTGTACTCCTGGGTTAGAGGTAATGGAACTCACCTGTCTAGTGTTTTGGATGAGACAGTGGAGTAGTTCAGCTCCTCGACTCAGGGTGCCAGCTGCCCATATCAGGTAAGAACATATTTATTCCATTCCATATTATCCCAAAAGTCACAAACTTTCTACATACAATGCCCCTGAACTGCAGTCATCTTTGGGCTAGAAGGCAGTAATAAATCAATACAAAGCACAACATTGAGCAGAGAGGAAAACCTTAGTCCAGGGCTACTCAACTTTGGAAGCCCTGTGGGCCACAATGATACTCACAGCATGTGCCAAGGGCCACAACTTAAGTGTGGTTGCATATACATGCAAATATATATGCAAATATATGCAAACACTTCTTTCACACTGACAAGCATGAATACAAAGATTAAGGCAGAACTACACAACACGCAGGCCCCATTTAAGTCAGTTCTGCTGATACTAATAAAATGCAATATTGACCTGATTTCCACCCATATGGCAGCACTTTTAATGAGCAATGACAATCCAGGAATTTAACTACTAAAATGCATATCAACAGAAGACCATTATATTGACTCACCGTTGTGGAGCATATTCCCAGTGGAAGCCGTGTTCAAAAGATCCCACACCTGGGCTGCATGTTGAGGCCTGCGTAAACCGAAACCTCACCGTGGGCCGCAAACAAACAGGCCACGGATTGCATGTGGGCCATGAGCCCTGCCTTAGTCCAAGAATGCCAAAGTAACAAGGGTGGAGGAGTACTGTGAGATTTTCATATGTCCATACATAGTAGACATGACTTCCTTTTTTCAAGTTTCATCTGGAAAAAAAAAACCCACAGTGAATGGTGTCATCTTGGCTTCTACAATTTGAAATCATATCCTGGGCATCTGGATATTCTAACCTCATACACTGAGAATTCACCCTCTCGTATGTAACAGGAATCCTTCTTCGTCAGAAAGCATACTGCTAGGGATTGCAGGGCATCTTCACAGCCACTGAAATGCTGGGAGTTGATGGTCAGCTGGAGTACATGCCTTGGCAGGATCAGGGCACCAAATATACAATTAGCTGTGAGATAAAAATTAACCAAAATGGGGTGCGTCCCTGAATCAGAAGGCAGCTTTCTCAGGAAAGCACAGAATGCTTTAAAAAGCTCTGCTTGTTAGGTTGCGAGCCGACTGGCTACACCACACAGCGGATCTGTTCCAACGCCACTCGAAAGGCAACACATCAGCACAGTTAGATGCTGTCACACACTGCTGCAGTAATAGTATTAGTCACTAGACCCGGTGATGCACTAGAACTGAATTTGTCACAGGAACGGTGTATCCTGCCTTGAAGATAAATAGCTTAGTGTTGCATCGGAGATATTTCATCTTTGCCTCACCTCTCATACAGCAGGAGGGAATCTTGAAACTCTGACAACATTTTAGTCCATCGGTTAACATAAAGGGTTTCTCATTCTGTCTCTTTTAAATGTATGTAAAAGAGCAGAAGGTCAACTTAAGATACGCAACTCCAACTACACTAGTTGCGTAGCTGGAGTCAATATATCTTAAATTGCTATCCACTCAGCAGGTCAACGGGGACAAATGCTCTCGTTGGCTTCCCTTACTCCTCATAAGGAGCAGGAGTTACTGGTGCCGATACGGGTGCCCTCTGAGTTTGATTTAGTGTGTCTTCATTAGACCTGCTAAATTGAACCCCAGAAGATCAACAGCGGCAGCATCAATCTTCCATGTAGTGTAGACATGGCCAGAGAGCCTAAAATGGGACCCAGTGCTATTTGCATTCAAGGAAATGGATTAACTCTGTAGGAGTGAAGCAGGGGCTTTCTCCTCAAACATTACACTAAACACAAGACCATGTTGCCAAGTTTTGGTTTTAATCTCATTGGAAAGATTCCTGTATGTTTCGATTTGGTATGACTGATGAGTCAGTAGGCTTACAAGATGTCTCAGGGATAACGTTGGGCCAAAATTCTGCTGTCATTCACACCTCTGGGGCCTTATTTAGTGACTGATGACCGAATAAATACTGAGGCCTTCAAAAGTTTGCCCAATAAAATTAACCATCCAGTAACCCCATAAACCATATCCTACTCTTGTTGAATTAGTCATCCTTGTAGCCTTTGGGCTCAACTGCATCTCATTCAAAACTCCAGAGAATAGTCTTGTCTGTTAATGTTTGTTAACATAAGTACATTAACACAGCACTTCATAAACTAGATAAAACTGAAAGGAGGGAAGGCAAATTTTAATGATACCATGAGCTCTTTCATTCTTACTTCTTTTTGTTATACAGTATATGCTGTCTTTTACTGATTTTTTTTCTAATCCTGCTTCTTCATAGTGAATTAAACAGATCCCTTTGGCAGCTTTATTTCTTGTAAGCAGCTAAATAATGACTTAAATGAAAGACTGGGTAAGATCCTGGTTTCACTGAGATCAATGGGAACTTACACTTGATGTCCATGAAACCAGGATTTCATTTCTGTCTTTCCAGAGCTGGGCCAGGTCCTCAGTCAGTGTGAATTAAATTAATAGAGCTGTGTTCCTTTACACTAGCTGAGAATCTGATCCAGTACAGAACCGGACAAATTGTTTTGGAAAAGTATTTTATTTTCCAAAAAAAAAACCCCACCCAGTTTCATATCTAATTCAGCAAATGGTTTCTGCTGAAATAAAAAAAGTGAAGAAAAATTTTGGATAAACTTGAAGCATCTTGACTTTTCATTTTGAAACAATGTTTCATTTTGAACGTTAGCTAGGGTGTTATTTAAAACTAAGCGGGAGGCGGATCCCATCTGAAGATAAAACAACAAACATTTTTGGGGAGCAGGAAGAAGGGGTGTTTTATTTGATCCCAAATGATTTTTGTAGATGTTTCAGTTTGGCCACTGAACTGAAAAAACAATTATTCACTCAGCTGGAGCCTGGAGTGCTCATTCCAGATGAGGGAGAGTCAGCATGATGGCAGCGGTAATATACCAGGGTGTCAATATAGAACACCCTCTGTGGAGCTCTATAATCAAGCCTGTGGCTAGAAACTTTGAGCTCACCGACTGTGGCTGCTTGTCCACGGTTGCACTGTACTGGCACTCCTGGGAACCATTACTGTTGTGGGAGGAGGTGAAATGACTCAGGTGTTCCCAACCTTGCGTATGGTACTTTGTTACTGACTGTCCTTCAGATACGTGAGATCCGTACTGTATATAGACATGCCCTTGACAAAGCTAAATGGCTTGGGTCAGAGAAGAGCTCACCCTATTAAACTCCCTCAGTTGATGGGGTGGGTTATGAATCAGGTATTTGATATGGGGCACTTGACACTTGTGCATGGAAGAGGTGAAAGCCTGATTACTCTGAAGTCAGTAAGAGAACTTCCACTGGCCCCTGTTCCTACAGAATCTGCTTACCCCACAATCTTCAGTGTATTTATCCTTACAAATATCTGAGGCTGAGACATGCCATTATACTTATTGTACAGGTGAGGAACAGAGAGACTTCCCCTCACTCCCGTCACACAGGAATTCCATGGTAGAACCCAACTACCCTAACTATTGATCTGTTTTTCCTCTCCTGCATGGCATGCATCATTCCTTTTCTGGATGAGTTCTGGTATTCTACAGTGATGTGGCTTGCCTGTAGTGTGAGTCACTTGTGTGAATGGTTGAGGTTTTAAATCAGGGGTTGGCAATCTTTTCAAACCAAAGAGCCAAATTACATGGTCAACAAAGAGCCAGTATAAGAATGCTCATTTGTGTGACTGAAAATATACAACTTCATATTATTGATAATTGACGTGATTAATAATAGCATAAATGAAACATTGTACTCACCGACTTTATTTAATGGGACTTCTGCTGCTGCATCTTTTCGCATATTTCTTTGAAGTTTACATCATAACACATCAAATTCAAGTTCATGCATGCATTCAAGCTACATGAGTAATTGCATGTTTATAAACTTTATAATTCGTTTTTCATTTTAATTTAAAAAGTTGCATGTATTTTGGGAATGACAAAAGAGCCATAGTTGGTTCCATACTAAGCCATATTTGGCTCGAGAGCCATTGGTCGCAGACCTTTATTTTAAATGATTTTTAATAGTTTCTCAGTAACTAGAAACTGAAAAGAGCTCTTAAGCTGGTGTTAACACACAAAAATAGCTACCACTAACTGACTGCAGACGGAAGCTGTGTTTTCCAAGTGGAATTTATTTTGGAATACCTTTTCTTCTGCCAATTTTTTTGTGGGGGGAGCATGTCTTGCTTGGATCCACTTTATGAACTTTTGACACAATCAACTCTGGATTAAACAAAGACTGTGAATGGCTTGCTAACTACAAAAGCAGCTTCTGCTCTCTTGAAATTCACACCTCCAGATCAGCTGCTAGAAGAGGACCTCATCCTCCTTGATTGGATCCACCTCGTCATCTCCAGCCTGATCCTGGCCTGCATATTTATACCTGCCTCTGGAAATTTCCACTACATGCATCTGATGAAGTGGGTCTTTGCCCACGAAAGCTTATGCTCCTACACTTCAGTTAGTCTATAAGGTGCCACAGGACTCCTCGACGCTTTTTTATGAACTTTGTAACTTCACTTGAGTGTCTTTCATAGCTGCTTGACTAAACCTTATTTGAAGTCTCCCATCGCTTCAAAGAATATCATGCGAGACCGTATCAAATGCCCAGGTACTGGAGGCCCTGGGTGGGGCCGCGGCGCGAAAGCCTCGGGAGCGGAGCGACCTAGGGCTGGGGAAGAAGCGACCCAGGGCGGGGACGTGAACCCCGAGAGTGGGGGAGCTTACGGTTCTCGACCCCCCCCCCGTTAGGTGAGGATCTTTATCCTGACCTTAGGGCCCTGGGTCGGGGTTCGGAGCGTGGGTGGGCCCGGACCCCCTTCCCCAGCCGGCCGAGCTCGACTGGATCCAAGTATTTGTAGCCGATAGGTGTTGAAGCGACCAGAGGGGGGGAGCGGATGTAAGCCCCCCAGTCACACAGGGATACAGCGTGAACCAGGCAATTGGTAGCTCCTCTGCTTTGTGTTTGTATCATCTCTTTTGCAATGGGGCTCTTTTGGTGCTCCTGTAATAGAAACAAGAAATAATAATTGGGTCTAGCTATTTTTAACTTGCTGCTTAGTCCACTAAGCCATCTATTAAATTTGGACTGTGTTTCAATTATGGGGAAAACACTATTGGTAAATTTAATTTTGTACTTTGCAGAAAGAAAAACTTATGAAAGAATGAAGAATGAAAAGGAAGGCAGCTGGTGAATTTATCCAAGAGACATACTGAAATTAAAGAAGGGGAGAGGTTATTATGCATATTGTTTTACAAGTCTTTTTTCTGTCCCAATAAAAACAAATTTTCTAAGCAATTCTTATGAAGTACGCTCCCTCCAGTTCAAATAGCTTGCATCACTGTGCTGTTCTTATGGACCAAGCTTACTGCAGTTGTGAGCTACAAAAATTATCCTAACACAATCATAATGTGTCATCTAGTGGTGAAAACATGAATTACCACAGTCTCAAATATTTTAAACAATTCATTCTTCTCTCACAGTCAATCAGAACCATCATTTGAATTGTTAAGTAACTAAATACTGACAGCAAATTATTATCTAATGTTTGAATCATAACCTCAGAACCGATTGTAAAGCTTCCTCATTAGAATTTATTTCCTATGTAATATCTAAGGGTACATCTAGACTACAGGCTTTTGTCAACAGAGGCTTTGTCGACAGATATTGTTGACAAAGCCTCTGTCAACAAAGAGCATCTAGACTGCATCCAGTTCTATCGACAAAGCAAGACGCTTTGTTGACATGAAAGTGTAGACGCAAAGGACAGAGTAGATGAAATAACGCCCTCTGTCAACAGAACTCTGTCGACAAAAGGCGTTATCCCTCACAGAATGAAGTTTACTGCCCTCAACAAAACTGCTGCCGAGTTCTGTCGACGTTATGTCGACAGAACTTGATGGTATTGTAGATGCAGGTATAGTTTTGTCGACAAAAGGCCACCTTTGTTGACAAAACCCAGTAGTCTAGACACCCCCAACCTTCCTTCCCCAAGTGATACTAATAATACAGAAATTAATAGAAAAGTTTTAAGGAGTAGAAGTTTGGTAACTCTTATTCACCAGGAAGACAAGTGTCTCAGAAGTTTTAAACACAGAATTCACTCACATGGAAACTTTGAGATAGTAACCCTACCATTTAGGAACTGAGCTATAAATCAAACAGCTTATTTTCTGGAATCTTTATCTTAGTAGAGAAAAGTTATTATAAAGTTTATCAAGGCAAAACCTACTTAAAATATGTAATTGTAAATAAGGTCCATGTTCCCAAATGAGCTATTCTTCTCACATAGAACTGGAACCCAAGTACCATCCCAAAGCCTCGGCGTTCAAATCCTGTCTTGGATTGTTGCCCTGCAGATATTCACTCCTCTTGGATTGCGTTCTGCTTGATCTGAGGGACTAATTTTTGGAAGTTTTTTGTCCAGCAGAGGCTACATTCAGGCAATAAACAATCTTATTCCCTTCTCCCCCCACCTTTGGGGGCAGTAACACTAAACACACATTGCAACAGATAAAGATCTGAGGATCTCAGATCACCATATAGTTCCCTGAAAAGTCACACAGAGGCCAAGCCACTGGAAACTTACAAAACAATGTACTCTGTATTTGAGAGAGTCTGTCTGTGTGTCTGTCTGTTTGTTCAAGAACTCGTCCTAAACGGTAAGGGCTAGGACCACCAAATTCAGTATACAGCTTTCTCTTATCATCACTTAAAGCAAGGCCAGGGTTAGATTGTGCCAGGAAAATGGGGTGTGCCTGGAATGGGATTACTTCTCATAAAACCATTCAGAAAAGAGACAGAATCCCTGCTGTGTAGACATGTCCAGAGAGGGCTAAGGTAGCTCTTTGTCCCCATGACAGCCTGCATACTGAACCCCTCATTCTCACCACCCCACCCCAGAGCAATTATTTAAATTAAGCATGTACATTTTCATGTTATTTTTTAAAAAAACAAAAATTAATTGCGTCAAGGACATGAGCAACACAGGGTAAATCTTCTAGTAGGTTACAAATATGATTAAGGGACACGTTGGCTGTGTCTACACTGGGCCACTTATTCCGGAAAAGCAGCCGCTTTTCTGGAATAAGCTGCGAGCTGTCTACACTGGCCCCTTGAATTTCCAAAAAAGAAGTGACAATTTACTGTAAGAAATCAGCTGCTTTTCCAGAAAAACTATGCTGTTCCCACTCAGGCAAAAGTCCTTTTTCTGGAAAACTTCCAGAAAAGGACCAGTGTAGACAGCATAGTAGTCTTTTCTGCAAAAAAGCCCTGATCATGAAAATGACGATCAGGGCTTTTTTCTAGAAAACCGCGTCTACATTGGCCATGGACGCTTTTCCGGAAAAAGGGCTTTTCCGGAAAAGCATCCTGCCAATGTAAACGCTCTTTTTCCGGAAATGCTTATAACGGAAAACTGTTCCGTTTTAAGCATTTCCGGAAAAAGGTGCCAGTGTAGACACAGCCGTTAAGTATACATGGTGAAAGCACAAACAAGGCCATGGTAAGCAGCAAAAAATCAATTATCTAAACAGAAGCTGGCTGAGTTTTTTATTGACTCTGCTTCCATGGTCATGATTAAATGTATAAGCAAGAAAATTCAGACTGAAATGTGAAACTGTGCCATCTAATGTCCTCATTCAAAGGGAACTTTACTGCTTCCTATTCTGGAATGTGGGGGAAGCTACAGCACCATTGATTTTTAACTCCAATTTCTACCTTTTTCTTTTTAAAATGATTATTTTTGAAGTTGTTTTCCTATTGGAACATCAGCCCAAAATATTGTATGTTTTTATCATGAGGACACTTCCCTTCTCAGTGTTCTGACTTCTGAATATCAGCAGAATAGCTGTGATGTGTCTGATTTCACTAGACCATTATTTATTAGCCAGGAGGATGCTGGAGTTTATGAACTAAACTGCAGCCTAATAACTGTTAAAGTCTAGTGTAGTGATCAAATCCATGCTGAGCACAAGTGCAGCATCAAGATAGGTGGATTTGAGCTTCAAACATTTAGTAACAAATCCTGAAATAATTTGGTGTCCCACAGGTAGGCAAAACTGTTTACAGTTTGGGTGACCACGTGTCCTGATTTTATTGGAACAGTCATGGTATTTGACGCTTCTCATAGATGCCAATTACCTCTCATCCTTGTCCTGATTTTTCACATCTGCTGTCTGGTCACCCTAGTTGCAATCAAGTACAGTTTTTGCATTTGACTCCGAGAGGGAAGCTGTGTGAAATGCACCCAGAATAATTCTTCCTGAGACCCTCTGCAGCACATCTCTGGGATATGCCCCAAGAAAGCCATAATAGACAAGGTGGAGTGTGAGGCTCCCGCCTCTCCCATCCCATTTCAAACACTTCTATTTTTAAAAAAAATGAACCAAGGAGCAAGGGAGGTGAAAATACAGATTCATCTGTACACTGACTGCAAGATCCACAGATTTCTTGAGCCCGGTGCTGCTCTCACTCAGGAGTAACTTCAGTGAGATCACTTGAGTTGCAGCCATGTAAAAGCAGTGTTACCAAAAGCAAGGGCTAGCCCATAGAATCTACAGCTGCTCCTCCATTCTGTCTCCTGCCAAGGCCTGATTGTTGTACATTTCCGAGTGTTCTATTCCACTTAGTTTTCAGTGTGTTAAGTGACTTCCCTTGACAGAATATCACAAAAGCATCTGTTAATAACTAGTACAAATATCAAAGCATCTATAAATATTCAAACTTAATATTTGGGTTCTTGTTTTAGCTTTTCCAATCAGACATATGCATAAAAATGACTATACCTTCTCTAAAGAACATAGTTTATCAAACAATCAGAGTCTGCCAGCTAACCAAGTCCACTGCATCAATTGACAGCACCCAAACTTTGCTTTGATTTATTTGTATTGCAGTAGTGACTACCATCCCCACACAGCTCCATCGTGCTAGATCTGGTGAACATCTTGCTTGCTTCTATTTATTCAGTGTTAGTAACAGCTGTAGCTCTTAAACTGAACTGTTTCTCCTCATTTCCATTTAGATTGCCAGATTCTATACAATCTATTAATATTGGAAATGGCAGAACAGTAGAGATGTCAATTTCCTAAATCACACTGAAAACTCAAGTGGGAGTTTTGCAAGGCACTTCAGTGGCAGCAGAAGCAAGCCCCATAATCGGTGTCATTTGTCCCAGAACTTGTACAGCATAGTACATTGCCTGTGTAAATGGAGCCAGTTAGCATTTGACCTTTAATAGCTTCAACAAGCATCTTCCTTCCTAACTTGACTCTTATTCTTGTTGCTGTCCGATTCTAAGAACGTAGGTTGTCCAATAAAAATAGTTTGTCTAACGTTTGTGCTGCTCTGACCGGTGTAACAATTTCACAGCACCCATGATAGCACACACACAATATGCACCCACTTTTCCTTTTGGGATATTTGTGCTAGAATTATAAGCAACAGAAACAGAACTCCTCGTTGCTGTAGTCAGAATTCAGACACATCTCTGCCCGCCTTGCAATTCTCTTGCAACCCACTGGCCTTATTGCAGGTCATTCCTCATGTGTCCAGGAGTAGATTTCCTCTCCCACACTTACAGGAAGAAGAGATCCTGTTTTGCCACACCAGAACTGGACATGGGTCCCTATGAATAAGAAATGATAGAGGAGCAATCTCTGTCTCCATCCAAAGAGTCATTCTCTTCATCCGACAAGACAATAACTTCAGCCCTGGCACTGTTGATTGCTGACTTTAAAGATTCCTGGGACCTCCTGTCATGGCCCATGTTTTTGGAAATGGAGACTGCATTTATATGAGAGAAGTCTCGTATTGATACTTTGAGAGACATAATATCAGCCAGAGTTGCCCTTCCAACTAATAAGGGGACCATGGAACTGGCCAAAGGACTGGCAAACCCCAGTTGCTCTTCATCCCACTTCTAAACTAGTGGAGAAGAAATAACAGGTCCACCTAAAGGGCTTTGAGTACTTTTACCTCCATGTACATCCAGGATGTTTTGGCAGACGTTTCTTGCAGTAAGTCCACAAAAGGCATGCTTATGGACAAAGTTGCTAAGATGTAGGATCTTTTGGGATGTAAGGAATATTCATCAGCTTCTCTGTAGCTTCAGGTGGTGAACATTCGGGCTCTGTTCCCTGAATACAATCTGATCTCTCAGCACTGCAACCAGATACACCATCCAGACCTGAAGTCATTTCACCTTCTGGTGTGTGTGTTGGCTGCCTAAGCACCATGCATAGAGATTACTACCAAGTCCAGTAAATCCTGATACAAAGCACAAAGGGTATGTCTACACTACCCTCCTAGTTCGAACTAGCGGGGTAATGTAGGCATACCGCACTTGCAAATGAAGCCCGGGATTTGAATTCCCCGGGCTTCATTTGCATAAACTGGGCGCCGCCATTTTTAAATCCCTGCTCGTTCGAACCCCGTGCAGCGCAGCTACATGAGGCACGAACTAAGTAGTTTGGTCTAGGCTTCCTAGTCCAAACTACCGTTACTCCTCGTGGAATGAGGAGTTCGAACTAGCGGGGTAGTGTAGACATACCCAAAGATATCAACCAGTAAGACTGGCTCATGAAAATAGAAGAGGTTCTCAATCCAGTGTGGCCTGAACCTGGAGATGTCCTTGATACTGAAGATCCTCAACTACTTATTGCACCAAAAATAGTCTGTCCTTTCATTCAGTTGTATTAAGGTCTACTTTGCAGCAATCTCAGTTTGCCATCTGCCTGGACAGTCATGCTCTGTCTCTTCATTCCCAATGGTATCAAAGTTTCTCTAAGAGCTATTATACACTGGTCAGAGAACTTTCTCATGCCTGCGACCTCAATGTGGTTTTCATGAGGCTGATAGAGCCTCACTGTGAACCTCTTTTGGAATTTTCACTGCACCACCGCACTTTGAAGATGGTTTTCATATCACTTCAAACAGAAGGGTGAACATCAGGCACTTAGGGTACATCTAGACTACATGGCTCCATCGACGGACCCATGTAAAGTAGTTTACTCGGCATAGTCAAAGAAGCGGGGATTTAAATAATTCCCACTTCATTAAAATAATGGCCGACGTGCTGTGCCGCCAATCAGCTGATCCGGCACAGCACGGCAGTCTAGACATGGCGGGGGCGACAAGAGAAGCCTTTGTCAACTGCGCCGGTGTGCCTCGTGGACACATTATTTCAAAATTATTGAAAGTTCCTATGACCTTCTTCTGATATGATTCTCTTAGGGAACGTCTAGACTACCGCGTTTTGTCGACGGAAGTTTTGTCGACAGATACTGTCGACAAAACTTCCGTCGACAATTTGCGTCCAGACACATGGAGTTCTGTCGACAAAGCAAGCCGCTTTGTCGACAGAACTCCGTAGTCTGGACGCAGTGTTACAGGCAATAACACCTTCTGTCGACAGAATTCTGTCGACAGAAAGTGTTATGCCTCGTAAAATGAGGTATACCAGTGTCGACAAAACCGCGGAGTTCTGTCGACGTTATGTCGACAGAACTCCGCGGTAGTGTAGACGCTGGTATTGTTTTGTCGACAAAAGTCCACTTTTGTTGACAAAACTAGGTAGTCTAGACACACCCTAAGGGTCTGTCTACACAGCAAAGCCATTATTTCGAAATAACTTTACCAGCGTCTACACAGCCAAACCGCTATTTCGAAATTAATTCGAAATAGTGGAGGGCTTATTTTGAAATTGGTAAACCTCATTCCATGAGGAATAGTGCCAATTTAGAAATTGCTATTTCAAAATAAGTGCTGTGTAGACTTATTTCGAAAGAGGGGGCCTCCAGCCCTTCCCTGGTGGCCACTCTGGGCACAACCAAGAAAACTCCTCTCCCTCCCCACCTCCCCGGAGCCCTTAAAGGGGCTGTGCCAACTCCAAGCCTGCCAGCCCAGAGCCAGCAGTCTCTGCACCTGACCCAACGGATCCAGCATGAGCCAGGCAGCCTGTGCCAGCCAGCCCTCCACCACTCTCCAGGACCATCTGCCAGCTCCCAGGAGCCTGCCTGGGGCTGGAAAAGGCAGGCACCTGCCTGGTCCAGTGTGGAGATCAGGGACCTAATTCAGGTTTGGGGGGATGCCTCCAACATTCATGATCCCCACACTAAATGGAGGAATGCAACCATCTACAGGCCTGGCACCAAAGGCCACATGTGAACTCAGGAGCAGGTTTGTATGAAAATAAAGGAGCTGCGGCAGGCATATGCCAGGGCTACAGAGGACAGCTCCTAACCAGGGGCAGACCCAGATCCCTGCCCCTATTGTGATGCCATGAACTCCATCCTGGGGAGTAGGGAGGTCTGTGGCCCCCAGATGGTCATCGACCCTGTGGCAAAGCTTTCTGCCTTCTGCTGCTCCAGCCCCTGCTGTCTCCCCAGCTACTGCTCCTCCCCTCACTCATTCTCCCCCTCCCGCTTCTTCCTCCCCACACCCCCAGGGATGCTGAGGCCCCTGCACCTGCAGTGCTGGGAGACAGTTGGGCCGGTGAGACCCCCAACCCTGAGCTTCTCCTCTCCCTTCCTCCCCTTGCCTCCCCCTACCAGCTCCCTCCTCCCAGGTTTCCCCCTCCCCTCTCCCACCCTCCCTCCTCCCCTCTCCCACCTTCTTTCCCCAGTCTCACCTCAGTTTCATTCTCCCCCACCCCAGTTTTGTTCAATAAGGAGGCTTTGTTGTAATGAACACGTGTCTTTTATTGTACAGCAGGAAGGGGGGTTAAGGAGAGGTAAGTGGAAGGACATGAGGGAGGAATGAGGCACAAGCCCCCAGTGGGGTACACCAGGGAGACTGTTACTGTCTGCAGAACATGCTGCCAGGCTCACAGCAACATGCCCAGGAGAAGCACCAGAGTGCCCCGGGGCGGCTCCGGCTCCATGCTGCAGAGTGCTGTGGTGTCCTGAGTTAGGGCAACCAGAGCATGCAGAGAAAAACGTGTTTTGCTGTCCCTCAGTGAGGTAGGCAAGCAAGCAGGGAAACCTTAGAACTGGCTGTCCAGGGGGTGAGAGGAAGCCTTTAAGCACAGGTTTCAGATAGCCTCAGACAGCAGCCACACAAAGTAACTCCTGACCTGATGCCCTGCCAGAACCAGTTCCGGCCAGCTTTAAATGCGATTCAGTATTCTATCAGTGTGGACACGCTATTTCGAAATAGCATTTTGTGTCTAGATGTGTTATTTCAAAATAAGGGTATGTCTACAGCATAGCGTTAATTCGAGTTAACTAAATTTGAAATAGTTAATTCGAATTAAGCTAATTTGAATTCACGCATCTACACACAAAACCTATTTTGAAATAGTGTTTTGCTATTTCGAAATAGCGTGTCCTCACTGAGTGGACCCTGAACCGAAGTTAAGGCTGGCCAGAACCAGTGCTGGCAGGGCATCAGGTTAGGACTTAGTGTGTGGGGCTGCTGCCTGAGGCTAACTAAGTTCTGTGCCTAAAGGGACCCGACCCCCACCCCAGACAGACAGTTCTCAGGGTTCACCGCTTGCTTGTCTACTTTGATGAGGGACAACAAAGCAGTCCTGTCTTGGAGTGCCCTGAGTGCCCACACTCGGGACACCACAGCACTCAGCCACATGGAGCCAGAGCTTCCTCCCAGTACTCTGGTGCATCTCGTGAGGTTGTTGCCATCAACCAGGCTGCACTTGCTGCAGGTTGACATCCGGGGGGTCCATCGGGGGGGCTGTCATGATCCAGGAGGCCCTGAGGGAGAGCGTCCACCCCGAGGAGCCCTTAGTGCCTCCCTGGCCCTCCCCACTGGGGGCTCGTGCCCCATTCCTCCCTCACGTCCTTCCGCTTACCCCTCCCTAGTCCCCCTTCCTGATGTCCAATAAAAGACACGTTTTTTCATAAACACAAACTGTCTTTATTTAACAAAACTGGGGAGGGGGATTGAAACTCTGGGGAGACTAGGGAAAGGAGGTGGGAGACCGGAGGAGAGAGGGTGGGAAAGGGAGGGTGAAAACTGGGAGGAGGGAGCTGGAAGGGGGAAGGCAGGGGAGGAAGGGGGAGGGGAATCTCAGGGGTGGGGGGTCTCGTCGGGCCACATGTCTCCCAACATGGCGGGTGCGGGGGCCTCGGTGTCCCCGGGGGGTTGGGGAGGAGGTGCAGCAGTCAAGGTGGGGGTGTGTGGATATTGAGGAGGAAGGTGAGGAGGTTGAGGAGGGAGAGGTGCGAGGTGGGCAGGAGTGGGAAAAGGAACAGTAACTGGGGGGTCAGCAGGCGCTGGGGTGGCACGGGACAGCACACTCTGTAGCTGGGCCTGCAGGTGTGAGTACATGGGCACAGTCCTGGGCAAGCTGCTCCTGGTGGAGTTGCAGGTCCTCCTGCACCCAGCCCTGGATGGTGCAGTGCAGGGCTCGCAGGGCCCCCAGGTGCTGCTCTCGGTACCTCTGCTGTGTTGCAGTGCTCCTGTGGAGCCCTCTGGTGCGGGAGCATGTCCTAGGTAGGGTGGTGCGCCCTGCACATGCAGTTCTGGAGAAAGAAGGGGAGTGGTCAGTTCTTCCTGGGGACACAGCGAATGATGCCTAGTGCCCCCTGCGAGGCGAGGACGATCATGCCCTGCACCGTCAGAGCTGATGTGGTTGCACAGAGGCCATGGTCGGGATGTCTGGCTCTCCCCGGGAGTGGGAGCTGCCCCAAGACCACACCCATGCCCCTGTGCCGTGTATAGTGCAGCCGAGGTGGGGGGGAGATGTGCACAGGTGGCTGTGTGATCCGTGGGAGGCATGGCCCACACACACAGTCCCTGGTCTCCCTTCCTGTCCCTCTCCCCCGGTAGGGACAGTGATGGCACTTACCTGGTATGGCCTCCCCTGACGATTCTGCTGACTCAGTGCTGGGACAGCTCGAGGGTCCCGCTGGCATGGCACCTTCCGTGCTGGCCCCTCTGCCATACCTGGGTCAGGGCCCTCTGGTCTTGGCTCACTGCCCCCTGGGGTGGTGCGGACCATCCCGCCCCCCCCCAGGATGTGGTTGTGGGCGGGGAAGTAGGGGCAGGTGTCAGCCCCTACTGCGGACCTGCCCCTGGTGGCCCTGATGAACCCCTGCCGCAGCTCTTTAATTTTCAGGTGCACCTGATCCTGGGTGTGCCTGTGACCTTTCGGACATTGGGGGCCTTCCCCAAAACCTCTATGAGGTCCATGACCTCCGCACCAGTCCAGGCAGGTGCGCACCATCTACAACCCCTGGCTGACCCCTGGGTGCTGGGGGACTTGGTGGGGGAGAGCTGGCTGGCACTGGCTCCTTGGCTCATTATGGGGCCACCGGGTCAGGGGCAGAGACTGCTGGCAGGCCTGGCTCTGGCACGTGTCAACTGGCCAGAGTCTATCCCTTTAAGGGCTCCAGGGCTGGCGGAGAGGAGAGGAGTTTTCCTGGTTTGACCCAGAGTGGCCACCAGGGGAAACTGGGAAGGGCTGGAGCCAGCTAATTTGAATGAAATATCTACACAGCACTTATTTTGAATTAGTTATTTCAAATTTGGCGTTACCCCTCGTAGAATGAGGTTTACCAAAATCAAATTAAGCGCTCCGCTATTTCGAATTAAATTTGAATTAAATTCTAAATAGCAGTTTGCACGTATAGATGCTATTGAAGTTAATTTGAAATAAGGGCTGTTATTTCGAATTAACTTTGCAGTGTAGACATACCCTAAGCTATTTCAAAATAACTATTTTGAAATAAGATATTTCGAAATAACACTGTAGTGTAGACATACCCTTAAATACATAAACACAGAGGCCTCAATACTGGCTTGTGTACAACACAGTTTGGATTGAATTTAGTTTAATTTCTTTTCCAGTTCCATGCATAACTAAATAGAACTCTCATAGACTCTAAAGGAATTTTTTTCAACTCAAATGGTCTTATTTTTTCTTATTTGCACATTATTAATTATAAAACTGTGAATAAAGGAGAAAAACATGCCAAATTCTTAATGTAATAACAATATTTTAATAAGTGAAAACCTGCCTATTTTTTTTGGGACTAATTTTCCTGGTAAATCAAGCTACTATGCAACCGCAAAGTTTCTAAATACTTTTTTCTTTTTAAGTTTCTTTAAAGTCTTTTCATTAACTCCACATTTTCAGGATCATCTCCAAAATCATTTGTCTCCAATTTCCCACCCACCCACCTAATACAGTAGTTTAATTGTTGAGCTACCATTCTAAAGCAAATACTTGTTACTGCTTCTTCTGGTTGGTAACCGATACTTTCAGAGATGTCACTTTCGTGCAGCTCCCGGAATATCTTTTCTCACTAGCAAGAAAAAAACACCATTTTCCCCCTGTTGAGTCCCCCAGACCAGTGAGAAAAGGCAGGAGCTTTGCCACTGTACTGCACCTTTCCCTTCTCCTCACAACAGATATGAAGAGTGAAGGAACACCTGTAAGGTCACCTCACCAGTAATTTCTGGTTGTTGCTGATAGACACAATTTAGAGCAGTTGTTCTATGTTACAGCAGGGCAAAACCAGTGCCAGGCACAGTGGGACATAATGGCTGTGACTAGACTGGCCAGTTTTTCCGGAAAATTAGCCGCTTTTCCGGAAAAACTTGCCAGCTGTCTACACTGGCTGCTTGAGTTTCCGCAAAAGCACTGACTTCCTATTGTAAGAAATCAGTGCTTTTTGCGGAAATATTATGCTGCTCCCGTTTGGGCAAAAGTCCCCTTTGTGCAAAACTTTTGCGCAAAAGGGCCAGTGTAGACAGCTGAGATTTGTTTTGCGCAAAAAAGCCCCAATCGCGAAAATGGCCATCGGGGCTTTTTTGCGCAAAAGCGCATCTAGATTGGCACAGATGCTTTTCCGCAAAAAGTGCTTTTGCGGAAAAGTGTCCGTGCCAATCTAGAGACTCTTTTCCGCAAATGCTTTTAACAGAAAACTTTTCCGTTAAAAGCATTTGCGGAAAATCATGCCAGTCTAGACATTCCCAACATGGCGTACCGCCTCCTTTCTCTTTTTGTCCCCATAAGGCTTCTGTGGGAAATGCAACTTGGCTGGACCTCAGAGTGGAGCTGTAGTTCCTCCTTATTTAGTCCTGTTGAGATCCTTCCACAGTGAGGCTAGGCCTACACTTCAGGCTTCTTGTGGAAGAGATCTTCCACAAAAACTTCTTGCGCAAAAGCTCGTCCACGCTGCAAAAGCGTGTCCAGACTGCACGGACACTATCTCACAAGAAAGTTCTGATTGCCATTAACAGAACTGCTACCAGGGCACCTGTGCTTCATTCTATTTGAACGTTTGCACAAAAAAACCCTGTTTCCTGGCCACATACACCTTTTTGCGCAAGAGCTCTTATTCAAAAAGGAATTATTCCTCGTACAATTATTCCTCGTAGAAAGAGGACCTAGACTGCAAAAAGTCCTCTGTTCTGTCAATTCACTGTAAATTTACTTGTGTAAAAACATGCTTGAGGTGTGGATGCTCTGCAGGTTTTTGCACAAAAACAGGTGTTTTTGTACACAAACCCTGTAGTATGTAGACGTAGCCTGCGATGTTGTAACAATTCTCGTTACTAAGTTGATGCTCCAAGATCTGAGTGTAAAAGATCCAAAAGAAACTTTTGGGGCAATGGTATAGGTCAGAGCTGAATAACCAGCTGTTCCAGGATTGAATTTAGGTCCCCATTCAGGACAGAGGGAGAATCAGCATTCATTTTCTGTTTTTCTTGATACCCCCTGGCTGTGTCTAGACTGGCAAGTTTTTACGCAAAAGCACCTGCTTTTGCAGAAAAACTTGCCAGCTGTCTACACTGGCCGTTTGAATTTCTGCAAGAACACTGACGATCTCATGTAAGATCGTCAGTGTTCTTGCGGAAATACTGTGCTGCTCCCATTCAGGCAAAAGCCCTCTTGCTCAAACCATTTGCGCAAGAGGGCCAGTGTAAACAGCACGGTACTGTTTTGCGCAAAAAAGCCCCGATGGCTAAAATGGCGATCGGGGCTTTTTTGCGCAAAACTTCATCTAGATTGGCCATGGACGCTTTTCCGCAAAAAGTGCTTTTGCGGAAAAGTGTCCTGCCAATCTAGACATGATTTTCTGAAAATGCTTTTTACCAAAAACTTTTCCGTTAAAAGCATTTCCGGAAAATCATGCCAGTGTAGACGTAGCCCCTGAGTTTTGGATTTGGGGTTTAAAACATAACTCAGCCAAAACTACTAAGTTTTGGGCCATATTTGCTTCACACTTGGGTCAAGCTTGCCCTCACCAGGGAAACTTTGCCTGCTGTTTGTTTTTTGTTTTTTTCTTAAAGCTCTTTGTATAGACATCGATTTTCCTCTGAAGTTTCCTAACTTTCTCTGAGTGGCTCCGTCACTGTTCTAGAATGAAGCTGTAAGAGAACCAGTTCTAACTTCATTGTTACATGGTATGATCTGATGGGGACCCTGGGTAGAATCGAAGCAGTTCTGCTGGACATTAGAAAAATTACCAACTGACACTCAGTGTGTCCCCATTTCTTTTTTATTTCCCTTCACATGAAATAAAAGACCTGAAGCATTGGAACAATGAACCAACTGGCAAGGCATTTCTGGTTTACCATTTCAGCTCTTTTGGTGAAACTTCCATTGCATTCCAATGAAGTTTATTCAGGTGAGCTCAGACTGCTTTTGGTCTTGTCTACACTGGATTTATCTTCCTAACATTTCCCATTGTGCCATTCATCGCTGCCGTTTCTGCACATCACAGTGGGAGGGCTAGTGTAGCTAAGGTAGCCGCTGCTGCTAGTGTATAACATCCGTGTTGTCTAGACCGGGGTGAGAGGTCATGGCAGTGAAAATACCAGTAACAAGTCTGTGCTATGCTGTACTCAGGGTGACGCATGGCATGGGCAGGGGTTACATACTCCCCCTGCCAGGAGGCTTGTCCCACGCTTCAGAGATCCACCCATCTGAAATCCCTGCCCAGCCAACACTTGTTACGTCAGGCCCGTGGGTGGGTCATCAAACCTGGGATCCCTGGATCTGAAAGTATGAGTCTTGACCGCTTGCGGGCCCACTGACAGGGGTGGGGGGGGATGGTAAGGGCACAATTGCCCCAGGGCCCAGTGATTCAAAGGGACCCAGGGCTCCAGCTGCCACTGCTGCAGCAGTAGAGCAGTGGTGGCTGAAGCCCTGGTGTGTCTAAATCACTGCCAGGGCGCCACACAGGGTTCTCTGGGCAGCGCTAAGGGCTGGGTGGGGGGGGTATGCTGTACTTCAGGCCGTGCTGAGAACCAGCTTCCCTCAGCCCCACCCCTTCCAGCCTCAACTCTGCCCCTTCCTGGAGCAGGGAGCCACCTCCCACCCACCTTGCCCAGGGGCCCTTGGAAGCTGTCAGCTCTGCTGACCGCCTGAGTGAAAACACCCAGCCCTGTCTGCCAAAGCTGTCCCAGGCTCATCCGTTCTTACATGGTCTAACCACCACAAGAGGGGGCAGAACAGGCATGTTTTTACACTCTCACTATTGTTAATGTCTATGAAATTCAAGGATGGCAGCATTGGTGGAAAATGTAAGGGAGGAAACTCATTATAGGGTAACTAAGACTTAATGTTTCGCACCCAATTTACCCTTGGTGAGACACTGGGCGTAACTTTTTGCTTCGGTTCTGAAAAAAAAAATCTTCACTGCCCACAGGAATCACATTAGCATCTAAAGTTTTGATTTCCAAGGGGGCCAACGTTTTCAAACCCATTTTGCAGCTCCTGTACGAGCTTATGCTCCACTTCCAAAGACCATCCTACCTGCTCTGGGAACTGACACTCGATTGCAACAAACAGCTGTTGATTTCTTTCCAAACTACCCAGGTACTTCGCAGTGCAGCTTGAGCTGAATTCAACTTTCAAATACTTTTAGATAAACTTGTTGCCTATCTGAGTCTCTACGCAGTGGCCTAGGGTGGGAATGGGGTTGTTTCGATACCAATGCTGAAATCCCCACAGCTCATATTTGAAGGTGTTTTTGTTTCCTCATAAAATGAAAATTAACTTTCTCCAGTGCCCATAGCCAGAATATCAGTGCCCTATCTCCTCCCCACTGCAGTTCCTGATGCTGGGGACATACCAGGGTTGAGCAAAAGAAGTAGTCAGTGCACACTGGCTTATGGTCTCTGTGCAGGGATACAGAATCATGGCTCCGTGACTGGTTGCTGTTGACTCTTTGGTTCACCGTGGTGATTGGGGAAGGGAGCTCCATAAGAGTCAGGCAAAGCCAGTTAAGCTCCTAATCCTCTTCTACCTGGGGCTCCCAAATCCTGACAGGGAAGCAGGCAGTGAAACAACCAGATTTACTCTCTCTTTTATTTCCCCATGATGCAATGGGGGAGCAGCTAAGCAGCTGCCTGGGGAAAAGGAGAGCAGCTGTTGAAGGCACTCCCAGCTCACACTGGGTCTTTATCTGGGGCTGGTTGGGAAACGATTGGAAGTAAGGGGTAATGTTGCCCCCATCCCTTGCTGTAGTAACTGCATGTATTGAAACTCATTAGTCAAAAAATCCCAGGTCCCGGTTCAGGGAACATATTCAGATATACGTTGGTCTCTAGGGACGAAATTTAGAACTTTAAGAGCCACAAGTGGCTTCTTGGCCACAGACTGGACAGACTTAATCTGCTTCACATTCCATTTCTTTCTAACTGAGTTTTACTGTAGACTTCGCCAGTGTCGACGGCGCCCAGCACAAAATGAGCATCCTTTGGAATTTAGAGCCGCACTCTTTGTTCAAGAGATCAATCAACTGGAACGGAGGTTAGCGCATTTTGACTTCCTTCCTCACAAAAATGATGACATTATTCTCTTCACGTTAGCAGTCAGCAGTTCTGGCTCGTGGTTTTTTGGGGGACCGGAATCCATAAGAACTGCAAGACAGCTGTCATCTGGTTGGCAGGGGAGGGTGACAGTTGTGCTAACATTAGCATCTGCTCCTGGCAGGGAGGGACGAGGCTCGCAAATTCAGCCTGCAGAGGCCCTTTTGCCCACCCTTGTAGTAGATGGAGTCCCAATCCATGAATGGAGCTCCTACTTGTTGAGATAATTCACATAATAATAGTACACAGCTTTTTTTACTGTATTATTTATTACAATTCTTTACTGGAAAGTGATATTTTATGCAATGAGACAAAACTAAATGGGGAGGAAGCAAATATTACTAAAATGGGTATATTTTTATCTAGTCCATCTGGACTGCATGTATGTTTCATGGAATAGCCTCAAAGTTACTAGAAGGCGGAACAATAACTATTTTTAAACGTGCATAGAGGAAGTTTTAACATGTTTCTTTGGCTGTTATTGAAGGGAAAGTGCTCTGTATCAAAAATTGAAAACACACATAAATAGAATAGAAATTACTCTGACTAAAATGATGGAGAGAAAGACATCAATAGTAAGATTGAAGAAAGAAGAATATTCTTCCATTATTCATAGTCTTTAGAATTGTCTTCCTCCATTCCTCATGTCCTCTCCCATTTATCACAATATTTTTTTTCTTGCAAAGTTTAAGGAATACAATCAGTTTATCCTAGGGAAAGGAATATAACGAGAATGTATTGCAATTTTATTGCAAGTATTACAGAAGCAGGCGTTTTTCTTAAAGCTTCCGTTCCAGAACTCACCTGATTCTCTGCTCTCATTTTTTAAAGTAAGTTACTAGCCTCCATAGATGCAGAGAAAAGCATGAACCTGTGATCCCAATGAATCTCAAAGAATAAAATTCCAAAAGATACATTCTCTATATTATTTTTTTAATATCGTGATTTTTTTAAAGCTAGATTCTTGACTTTTAGATGATAAGTGTTGTTAATCATAGAATTGTACGATTGGCAGTAACCTTGATAGGCATTTAGTCCAGTCCCCTGCACTCAAGGAAAGAGTTAGTATCTAGACCATCCCAAATAGGTGGTTGTCTAACCTGTTTTTAAAACTTCTAATGACAGAGATTCCACAACCTTCCTAGGCAATTTGTTCCAGTGCTTAACCACCCTGACAATTAGGGTATGTCTACACTACAGCACTAATTCGAACTAACTTAATTCAAATTAGTTAATTTGAAATAAGCTAATTCGAATTAGTGCATCTAGACCTACAAACTAATTCGAATTAGCGTTTTGCTAATTCGAAATAGCATGTCCACATTGAGTGGACCCTGAACCGAAGTTAAGGCTGGCCAGAACCAGTGCCGGCAGGACATCAGGTTAGGACTTAGAGTGTGGAGCTGCTGCCTCAGGCTAGCCGAGGGCTGTGCTTAAAGGGACCTGACCCCCACCCCGGACAGACAGTTCTCAGGGTTCCCCGCTTGCTTGTCTACCTCGATGAGGGACAGCAAAGCAGTCCTATCATGGAGTGCCCTGAGTGCCCACACTCAGCACATCACAGCACTTGGCCATCAGCCCAGCTGCACTTGCCGCAGGCTGCCATCTGGGGAGTGTCAATCAGGGGGGCTGTCAGGATCCAGGAGGCCCTGCAGGAGAGCTTCCACCCCAAGGAGCCTCGTGCCCCATTCCTCCCTCACCTCCTTCCTCTTACCCCTCCCTAGCCCCTCTTCCTGATGTAAAAAATAAAGGACACGTGTGTTCAAAAATAGAAACTCTCATTATTTAACAAAACTGGGGGGGGAAGCGATTAACCTCTGGGGAGGTGGGAGAGAGGAAGAAAGAGGGTGGGAGCTGGAAGGGGGAAGCCAGGGGAAGAAGGAGGAGGGGAAGTATAAAACTATGGTACGCCATATCTTCAGTACTGTGGTACTATACTATCTTCAGACAGATGTGGTCTCCTAACCTCAAAAAAAGATATTTTGGCCTTCGTAAGGGTTCAGAAAAGGGAAACTAAAATGATTAGGGGTTTGGAACAGGTCCCATTTGAAGAGAGGCTAAAGAGACTGGGACTTTTCCAGCTTAGAAAAGAGGAGACTGAGGGGGGATATGATAGAGGTCTGTAAAATCATGAGTGGTATGGAGAAGGTGAATAAAGAAAAGTTCTTGATTAGTTCCCATAATATAAGGACTAGAGGACACCAAATGAAATTAATGGGCAGCAGGTTTAAAACTAATAAGCGAAAGTTCTTCTTCACACAGCACATTGTCAATCTGTGGAACTCCTTGCCACAGAAGGCTGTGAAGGGTAGAACTATAACAGAGTTAAAGAGAAGTTAGATAAATTCATGGAGGTTGGGTCCATGGAGTGCCATTAGCCGGGGGGTAGGAATGGTTTTCCCGGCCTCTGTATGTGGAAGGCTGGAGTTGGATGGCACGAGACAAATCGCTTGGTCATTGTCTTCGGTCCATCCCCTTCGGGGTACCTGGTGTTGGCTGCTGTCAGCAGACAGGCTACTGGGCTAGATGGACCTTTGGTCTGACCCAGTATGGACATTCTTATGTTCTTATATTCTAAGCTCAGAGCTCAGGGTCGGGGGTCTCCCTGGACCAACTTGATTTTCATGCAAACCTGCTCCTGGGTTCGCATGTAGCCTTTGGTGGCCAGGCTGGCAGCTATCCTGCCTTAGACGGCCACTTTCCTGTGGCTAGTGCGGAGATTGTGGACATTGGAGGCCTCTCCCCAAACCTCGATGAGGTCCATGATCTCCGCACTAGACCAGGCAGGCGCCCACCTCTTGTGACCTCAGGCAGGCTCCTGGGAGCCGCCAGCCTGGTCCTGGGAAGAGGCGGAGGGCTGGGTGGCAGCGGGTGGCTGGCTCATGACGTGTCAGGTGCAGGGTCTGCTGGCTTGGTGCTGGCAGGCTTGCAATTGGCACAAGCACTGTAGCCAGAATGTGCCCCTTTAAGGGCTCCGGGGCCAGGAGGGAGGCAGAAGAGTTTCTCTGGTTTGGCCCAGGGTGGCCACCAGGGCAAGCTGGGGAGGGCTAGCCTCCCACTAGTTCGAATTAAGTGGCTACACAGCCCTTAATTTGAACTACTTAATTCGTACTAGGCATTACTCCTCGTAGAATGAGGTTTACCTAGTTCGAATTACGCACTCCGCTAGTTGGATTTAAATTTGAACTAGCGGTTTGTATGTGTAGCTCCTATTAAAGTTAATTCGAACTAACAGTTGTTAGTTCAAATTAACTTTGTAGTGTAGACATACCCTTAGGAAGTTTTTCCTAATTTCCAACCTAAACCTCCCTTGCTGCAGTTTAAGTTCATTGCTTCTTGTCCTATCATCAGAGGCCAAGGAGAACAATTTTTCTCCCTCCTGCTTGTAACAACCTTTTATGTACTTGAAAACTGTTATCATACTCTCCCCTCCCCCCACGCCAAGTATTCTTTTCTCCAGATTAAACAAACCCACTTTTTTCAGTCTTTCCTCATGGATCATGTTTTCTGGATATTTAATCATTTGTATTGCTCTGTTCTGGACTTTCTCAAAAAATGTGACACCCAGAACTGGACACAATACTCCAGTGCAATGCTGTAATGGAAGCTATAATAGTCTGGTGTTATAAATGCAAACCAAGTCAGGCATCAAATGACTTTCGGGAATCCTCTTTTTATAAAACATATGCATAAATATTGTATTCAGGAGGAAAAAGCCCCATGTGACCCAACAGCTTGGCATCTTTGAAGTACTCCTGTCTTGTCTATTCATTGTGCATGTCAATGATACTGTTTTCTTTGTGTGAAACAGTGATCCCAAACCGGCCAGCCTTAGCTGAGATTGTTGTCGTTGGGTCTATAGCCATCATTCTTGCTCTGCTGAGTGGAATGGTCCTTTGGTTTTTTATCCTGTAAGTATCTAGGTAAGATACAACACATCCTTCACAGCAGGGTTAACAGTCCCAAGCTCTGAGCCTGCCCTCAGATCAAACGGGCAGACGCTAGTGGCAGTAAGAAGCCATACTGACTTCACAGAAACTCTGTGCAGGCACAGGGGTCTGCTTATGTAAATCTAATTGCAGGATTGGTTCCATGGGCATCCATATGCCAATCTATTGGCAGACATCATGTGTTAGAATTAGCCAGCACTGTGAGGCAGATAGTGTATAATAATAGGGAGGAGTGACGGAAAAGAGGGATGCAGGAGAGAAAATGGACAAGCAGGGATCCAAGGAAGCTGACCAGATAAAATGGGGCCAAAGTTAAGAGCTGGAGAAGGATTTTATGTAAATATTGCTGATTAAACCCAGGGAAAGGTAGAGGGTGATTTCCCTTGCTCTGACAAAAAACACTCCCCTTCTGGATACTGTTACATATCCAGGAGGCAGGATAGTGCCAAGAGTGTATAGATACTTTGAAAAGCAAATGTTTTGCCTTTGAAATGCACAAAGTTACAGGCACTTTTAAGAAGGGAGTAAAATAAAATTGCAGAGTAGAATAACACTAGACCCCCAGAAAGTGCTTCTTTTTGGCATGATTTTCAGGTACAAAGTATAAACCTGCATGGAAGTTTGGTTGCCCAGCTATGCTGCTGCCTTCCCAGATTATGATTTTAAGAATGTGTCTTTTCAAAAAACCTAGGACAATGAATACATTGTGCCATCCCTTTCTCCAGCCTCCCAGCAGGAACCATCTCAATTCTTGTCCTCCTCAGAGAGCTAGCAGAGTAGATCAGAAATGATAGTTTTCTAAATGTTTGTGCGCCACTTGACTCCCACTCACATTTTATTTTGAAGGATTAAGGTGTGAATTTTTTCCATTAGTGTCTGGAACTGAGCCCCTGTTAGCAGCATAAAAGGGAGTCACAGAGCTTGATTATGCTTCTATATACACCAATTTTATACTGGAGCAGTTTCACTTAATCCTGATTTACATTAATGGTAGCGACTATGGTGTCTGGCCCTGAATTACTCTGTAGAGCATTTCTCAGCTACCCCAATGGCAGTGCTAAACAAGGTAATACAAGAAAAGTCCTACTTCCCACTGTCAGGGACATCAGTCCAGGCTGAATTTATTTGTAGTAAACTTAAAAACAGATCAAATGATCCCCCCCGATTTTAATTGACTAGAGGTCCTGTAGTTCCATCATACCTTATGGTCTGTGACAAGCTGGCTTTCTGCAGAAAACAAACTGATGATCCTTAGGAAGAATTAAGTGGAAAAATGATCCAAGGATGTGAATACAAAAGACCTACCAACTACAGCCCCAGCTTATCAAACACAGCAGACTTCTGGAAGTGTAGTATGATGATAAAAACAATTGGAAGGAACAGTATTAAAATAAGTGGAAGTTCTCATCTTCTTAAACATGAGATAGAAAATTCTAAGTACTTGATTTCATACACTAAACCAGACATTTGCAGCACTCAGGGCTAGACCTGCACTACATGCATGAGTAAAAATCTGACATGTGAGTAAAAGCTGCAGAATGGGGAAGCAACCTAGAAATACTTGCTGCTTCTTCCAGATCCTCCCTTGTAACTACTGGTGCCAGAGGGCGTGGCATACAGAGCCAGATTTTCAAGTGTTCAATACTAACAATTGTAATTGAATTTTCAGCAAGAGCTCAGCTTCCCCCAGGTCCCCGTGTGACATTTATGATTAGGTTTTCCAAAGGGACCAGCAAAATGCACCCAAGATGCTACCTTTCTTTTGAAACTCGGCTCATTTTTGATGAACTGGAAGCTATGCTCTTCTGGAAATCCAGCCCTTAGGGCTTGTCTTCACTCTGTGGAAGATCAATGCTGCCACAATTAATCTTCTAGAGTTCAATATAGCAAGTCTAGTTAAGACTCACTAAATTGAACTCGGAGGGCACCCCCTCCCGCGTCCAGTACTCCTGCTTTTGCAAGGAGTAAGGGAAGCTGATGGGCACCTTCGCTCCAGTCAGCCTCCCACTGTGGGGACAGCACCAAGCTCAGCTTAAGATAAGCCGACTCCCGTGACGTATTCTATATAGGTAGAATTGCGTACCTTAAGCCAATCTGCCCAATCTAGTGTAGACCTGGCCTCAAAGTTCACATGCATTGGAGAAATACTTCATTTAATCCATTTGCAACGTGGGTCAATCACCCTAGGCAAGATCAGGATCTTTCGATTAAATCTTGCCCTGAAAAATCCCCCTTTTAATACAGCCTCTTCCTGACTTATGAACCGGTTATGAACCAAGCAATTGGTCGTAACTTGGTTTGTTCGTAAGTCGGAGCCCATAGAGTTACATGCGACTGTGCTGTTCGTAAGTGCGGATCATGTTCGTAACTCGGGGTCTGCCATTTATGACAGCTTCGGTCGTAATTGCAAAGGGTCGTAAGTCAACCATTCGCAACTCAGGGACCGGCTGTACAGCTTTTGTGCTACTTGTTGATTTACATTTGATAAACTCATTTGTTTTTCCTGCTAGCAAATGGACAAAGGAAGAGAAAACAATGGCTTTTGGTTTCAACATCCTTTCTAAACAGATTCCATTTGGGAATCTCGCCCGAGGAGGTGAAGCATGGAGCCAGCGTGAAGAATGCCGTGGATGGCAATCAAGAACTGGGAAGTTAAAAAAAATTGATTTTTCAGGTATGACTTTTTGTCTAATTAAGAAGTTAGGTCCCCTCTTTTCACTGAAGCAAAGTTAGCAACCCCATCCTGTTTTTCAGATGGACTGTTCTGAGCTGTGAAATCCTACTCTCTTCCATTGGAAAGGTGACCATGCTGTGGGCTCCCATGCATTGCAAACTTTTATGAAGTCTAAAGCCACAGCTTGTTGGGCCATTGTTACTGAAGAGAGCTATAAAGAACCCGCAATTCCCGTTTTGGAAGACATTCAGAAATTTTTTAAAAAATGGACTGAAGCAGAATGAAAAATGAAATTTGAAAACTTCCTGTGGAAGAGAGGTTCTGAAATTTCATTTTGGGAAAATTAGAAACAACATTTCCTTTTGACCTTTTTGTAGGACTGCTCAAATAGCCCAGAGTTTGGGGTATGCCTGGGTGCTGAGCTGTTTGGGTAGGCCAGGCACAGAGGGCAAGTCCATCTGGCATGCTGGCGTGGAAGCCCAAGGAAGCTGAGGGGTTGGGTAAGGCAGGAAACCAATCAAGAAAATTCTGTGCTTTCCATCGGAATTTTGTTGAAATTGCTACATTTCACCAAACGTCATTTTCCAATGGAAAGCCATTCCATTGGTAAACTTCCAGCCAGCTCTGCTATTCAATCCATAAGTTGCATCATTTTCTTAAATCCTGCATCCTTTTCCGGAAGATAGCTTCCAAAAAAACTTCTTTCTGAAAGAGAGTGTCCACACTGCCAAAGCGCATCGAAAAAGCGATCTGCTTTTTCGAAAGAGAGCATCCACACTGAATGGACACTATCTCGCATGTAAGCTGTGATTACTATGAATGGAGTAGCCACCAGGGCATCTGTGCTTTTTCCTTTTTCCTCTTCTTTCGAAAGAACTCCCTCTTCCCAGTCCACACATGCCTTTTATCGAAAGAGCTCTTTTGGAAAAAGGCTTCTTCCTCGTAGAAAGAAGTTTACCAATATCGAAAAAAGCCCTCTGTTCTTTCAATCTTTTTTTGAAAGAACATGATTGCAGTGTGGACGTAAGTGAAGGTTTTTTTGGAAAAACTGCCATTTTTCTGAAAAAACTCTGCAGTGTAGACATACCCCCAGTTAGTACAGCAACATCACCGTATATTATACGATAACCATCACACTGTTCACAGGGTTACAGCTAAAACCCAAATGAGTTTCCATTATTTATTACCAGGGCTCTGTTAGTGGAGCTATGTCTAGACTGCTAGCCTCTTTCGAAAGAGGCTTTTTTGAAAGATACTTTCGAAAAAGCCTCTTCCGAAAAAGAGCATCTAGACGACAACCAGTACTTTCAAAAAAGCAAGCAAAAAAGCAAAGGAGTCTGGATGCTCTCTTTCAAAAAAGCACAGTTTGCATTACATAGAGCCTTTTTTCTGAAAGAGCACTTTCGAAAAAAGGCATTCTTCCTCGTAAAACGAGGTTTTCCATGGTCGAAAAAATGCCGTGTTCTTTCGATTTACTTTCAAAAGAATGCAGCAGCACTCTAGATTCAGGGGAAGTTTTTTTTTTTAAAAAAGGCTACTTTTTTAGAAAAAAAAAAAACCCTGTGATCTAGACACACCCTATGAGATCACATTATTTTAGGCCTTAGTCTATCAAAGTACTTAAACACATGGTTAATTCTAAGCATGTGAATATTCCCATTAAAGCCAATGAGACTACTCACATGCATTGCGTTAGCATGTCCTTAAGTCCCTTATTGAGTCTTTGTGATTCTAAATTTACAGTCAAGATGGGCCTTCTGTAGCACCCCTGGAGTTTGACTTGGTCTTTCACTTTCATTCTATACCAACTTCAGGCAGGCTCACTGGCTTCATAATATTTTGCCCTAGGATTTAGGAGTTAGACCCATTCCTATCTTCCATCTGCTGACGTTGTGGTAAGCAGACCAGATTGATGTAAAACAAGACCATGTTCACTTGCTTTCGCATCATTTTCAGTGGCTAAGTGACTATTTTTAGCACTCCATCAACAGAGACTGAGGCCACAAGGAGGCATAGCTAATATAGCTACCTATTGTCTGAGGCTGTCTACACTAAACCTAGCAACTCATGTTAAGGTGTGCAAATCCAGATGTGTAGAATACATAGCTGGATTCAGCTTACCTTAAGCCAAGTTTGGTGGCATCCCCACAGTGGGACGCCAATGGGAGCAAATGCTCCTGTTGTCTTCCATTACTTCTCGCAAAAGGAGGCATACCAGACCCTTCCACGGTACAGAGCCAATCTGCACCATACCTTGTTCTAGGGCCCGCAATGGCTGTCAGCCTTGCTGATCCTCATATGCAATTTACTCAACTCCATGGTTTTGAGTACATTTTGCCTGCTGCTTCCATCATTTGAAACACATGAAAAATTAACTCCAGGGTTCCTAGCCCTTATAGTAGACACAGTTAGGCTGGGTTTATTCTTGTCCTTATAAAAGACAAAATCTTATAATATCTTTGTGAATCTTAACCAATAAAGTATCGTGTTACAGCTTTGAAGCTCAAAAGGAAGAAAAAGAAAGTATCAAAAGAGGCAAACGACAAGCAGAGCGAGAAAGAGAAGCCACTTGAAGAGGGGAAGGAAAAGGGGGGCAAGAAATCACAGGTGGCAAAGAGACAAGAAACACAAAAGAAATTGAGAAAAATCAAGACAATAAAGTCCAAACTGAAACGAAAGCTCCCCAAAGGAAAGAAGTTACTAACTCAAAAGAAGCTAAAGTGAAGATTGCCACAAAAAGGTATCAGATTAAAGGAAATGGAAACTGGAAAGCAAAAGGAAACAATGAGAGAGAGAAAAAATATGTAGGAAGAAAGAACTGGCCAAAACTGAGGTCACCATCCGAAGCAGGAAGAACCATAGGCAGGAACGTTAATGAGCTAAAAATCTAGGGCTGGATAATCTGACTGTCTTACTTTGTCTTACTTTGTTCTTTTTCATTGTCTTACTTTGTTCTTGATGAGAATGTTGTGTGGTTGGTGAAGTACAAGAGGTATAATAAATTGGGTGGGAAAAGATACAATATATATCTACTATTTCTATTTTGATACCAGCTAGTAGTCTTGATCAGGGTCCCATTGCACAAACATAACAAAAAGATGGTTTTCCAGATGTGCTTACAGCTAATCTAAGTGCCAGAGAAGAAACAACAAGTGGAATAATTCAGAGAGACAGCACAATCCTCTGGTCTGAGTGCTAGCATAAGATATTGAGGAGCTTGCTTCAACTCCTTCCTCCATGATAGACTCTTTTTGTATGACCACGTGTGTCTATTCCTCATCTGTAAAATGAGGATAATACCACACAGTTTCCAAGGACACATATTAAAGGTTATGAGGCTCTCAAATACTATGGCAATGAGGTAGTAGCCATATAAGTTCCCCAGATAGAGAGGGGAACACAACAGTGAGACGAGATGGCTTTGATCCATATGATAAACAGTAGTAAAGCAAGCCAGCTGCCTAGCCAGTGCAAGAAGAAGTGATTTTTAGGAAGGTGTTGGCACAAGGATAATATATTGACTTTGTAGCTTATTACTGGAAGCACTTCCCACACTCACAGACAGTCTGGGAGAAATCTCAAATGTGTATGTTGGAAAATTTCCACAAATGGCCAAAAAGCATTGCCATCATTAGCATGACTGAGGTAGGAGAGGGGTGACTTGAGAACTCAGTGATAAGAGATGTGGTCAAAACAAGGAACCAAGAAATCTATCTTTGCAGAAGCTCTGAATGGATGTGGATACCACAAGATGGTATTTGTTAAGGCCAGAAAAGAAAAGGGGCTTACTAACCTTTTATTGCTTCAGAGGGATAGAAGTGGGTTTTGCCAACAGAAGCTCCTGATACCAGCTACATCTTTGGTTAGTCTTAAAGGTGCTACTAGACTGTTTGTTGTTTTTTAAGGTTAACCTTTTGTTGTCATCCGGAAAACCAGGGCTGATCCTCTCAGAGGAGTGCCAAAGCTGAAATTGGCAACACCGAACCAACCTTCTTTAAAAGAACCCACCCAACCAAGCAACTTTATTTCTAGAACTGAATAAGTTCAGATTCAGTCATAATAATTAGCAGCAACCATATAAATCTTCATTTTTACCATACTGGGGAAATAAGGGTTGCCACATAATAAGCAAATGGTAACTAACAATTGCAAGTTGACAAATGCAATTGCAGTTTGACCCCAAGCCCATTGAAGTCAATGGAAAGTTCACCCACTTCTGATTTCATTGGCCTTCAGATCAGGCCCAGATGAGATAATTTTATGGCCTTTTTATGGCTATTTCTTTTCTGTTCATTATTAGTAGGACAATTAAGGGAATACTTGAAGGTTAAGTAAGTGATAACCTTGACACATTCTGTGTCAGTAAGACAGCCTTAGCAGTGATGATCCTCTTTAAAAGAACTCTCCTGCTCCATTTGAAAGACTTAGACCTTCCCTGTCTAATGCTACAAAGCTTTGCGGGTATAGCTATATCAGCTAGGAGTACATTGAGGGGGGAGGGAGGGGAGCGGACGGACCACACACTGACACAGCCCACATAGCTTTCCTGACAGACGAGGGTTTCTGTAAACATGACAAATGTCCATTGGAGAAGTGGTTTAGCTCTACCAACAGAAGAATTCCTTTTGTTACTTATGCTGCGTCTCCTCTAGGGACTTTGTTAGCATAGCTATAAGTGGTATAGCTATTCCAGCAGAGCATTTTTAGTGTAGACAAGCCTTAAGGCTCTGGTCCAGACATGCATGTGAATCTACATGCTTAACCACTTTATTGTAACAGGGGCCTAAACAATAGAAACAGGAGGTCACTGACTGAATTCTTCTCCTGGTAGTTTCACCGATACGCCATACAATATCATCCATAAACAGCACTTACCAAGGCCTAATTCTCTCTCTAACTTTCTACTTAGCCACTTTTCTTTTTTCCACTCTTTCTTTCTCCTCCTCCAACATCCTCCTGTTCCTTTCTTCCCACTTCTGTGCTTACCTAAGTTTTGGGTACCCTGTTTAAAGAAACAGACTTTCTCAGTAGCTCCATTCCATTTCCTGATTTACGAACAAACTCCACTCATGACAGTCCATTTGTTTAACAGCAGCATTTTGACATGTCACAAATTCAACTCTAAGTCTTCACTGCTGTATTGAGTAACACAGTGGTCCCCAACCTTTTGGGGCTGTTGGGTGCCTGAGGCGGAGGTCACACATGCGCCTGGGGCTTGGGATGCAAGAATGTTTTGGGCTGGCCCTGGTCACTAGGCAGGCACACAGAAATGTCCCGACGGGCGCCATGATGCCCGGGGGCACCACGTTGGGGACCACTGGAGTAACATAAGATCAGCCATACTGGGTTAGACCAATGGTGCATCTAGCCCAATCTCCTATCTTCTGACAGGTAGCCAGTGCCAGATGTGTCAGAGGGGATGAACACAGCAGGATAATCTTGAGTGATTCATGCCCCTGTCCTTAAGTCCCAGCTTCAGGCAATTGAAGATTAGAGACAACTGGAGCATGAGGATGATTCCCTGACCTTCTTGGCTAATAGCCATTGATGAAGCTAGCCTCCAGGAACATGAATAAAGGAGACGGTGACTTGAGAAGGAGCCAAGTCGAGTTGAAATGCAAATATTGTTGATCATTAGGAGTATGTTAGAAGTAAGCAAGAAGAATTCAAGGAAACAAGTAAATGTAAATGAATTTTCATTTTCTATTCGATATATCTGGCCATTTTCCACATTTATGAAAATTCCCTTTCAAATCCTTCCTTTTAATTTTCTTATAACATTTTGTCCAGATTCCCAATGTGTTCCCAGAAAGTCACGTTGATTATATTTTCATGCATGTGGCCTTCTCCACTCCTACATCTTTCCTGAATTCTCTCTCTTTTTCTCTCCCCGTCTCTCTGATGGAGTAATGACTATGTGTAAATCAGGTTGTTAAGCATACACTTTACCAAGTTTCTTTCATTTCTGTGGCATCAGGAAGGATTGAATGCCAAAAAGGGGAGAGGAGGGGAAGTGGCAGAAAATGTAAAGTAAAACTCCAGTTGAACCAGAGTCTTCATAGAAAGAGACAAACAAGTGGTTTCTTTAGGTTCTTGTTCTCATGGAAATATCCTGTGAAATTCAGTACAAAATTACTTCTTCTCTATGGTTTTGTGAACCATCAAAAGCCTTAAACAGAGATTGCTATCCTTGTCATAAAATTGTAGGGGGTGATTCTAAAAATCTATAGAAAAGACCTCATTCTTTCTAGAATCTACAGAATGGAATCTAGAACCATGTAAAATCCACCATTGGCCTTAGGGCTGGGCAATATGGGACCCAGCCCAGTCCACAGTAGACGGGGGGTGCTGCAGTGGGCTCGGGCTTCCCATCCCTTGCTGTGACCAGACTCCTCTTGTCTCTGGCCCCTCCTCTGCAGTGGGCCGGTGGGCTTTTCGCCGACCTCTTGGCCTCACTCTCAGCAGGCCAGCTGAGTGCTCCATCTCTGCCCCACGCCCACAGAGCCCAGAGCAGTGCATCCCGGAGTGGAGCGGAATGGAGGCCTCTCCGGCCTGCACTGCTCCATCTCTAGTGGGGGCTGGGATGGGGCGAGGGGAAGCAAAACTTCAGGGGAAAGAGCAGGATGGTCTTAAAGTGACTGTGCGCTCTGTCTCTCACACTTCCCTAACACAGGCAGAGTCTCCCTCTCACACAGATCAGCCATACTGGGTTAGACCAATGGTGCATCTAGCCACATACGCTCTTCCTCTCACAGTCTCAGCACAGAATATCTCATCTACACTCCCGAACACACTCTTCTGTCACACAATCCCCCCAACATAATCACACACACACTGGCTCGCTCTCTGTCTCACACATACGTTGATTCTTTCTTTCTCACACATGCTCACACACACATTTGTACAATAACAGTAGTTTTATTACTGCTTGGTACTTCCTGTCAAAAGGCTCATGGTGAGCCAGGGGTGGCTAAGGGATACAGGCAGGGTGTGGGCTCTGGCAAGATGCATCCCTCACGTGACAGCAAGAAGCCTGCCTTGAGCCACAGCCAAGCACCAGGCACCACAAGTCACTGCAGCAACACAGAAGTCAGAGTGGCAATACACCATATATGCCATGCCATCCTTTTTTCTGTACTTCTGCTGACAGTGGCCTAAGAATTTGTCAGTTGTAGCAGTTGCACACTCTGATGTTATCTGATTTAAAACATGAGCTTGTACTTTATTGCAGCCACGGTGATAGGTTTGCCACAAATCTTGTACAAAATGAGGCACGGAAGATGTCTACGAAAAGATTATGGTTTGCTGAATATGACTATGCTATTTGCATGCATGTATCCGTTTTGAATTTGAAGTGGTGGGTATTGGCTCTATACCTGTATTTCAATGTTTGCCCACAAGAGAGTTAGCCAGCACATCTTGAAGGGACTAGTCACATTAAATGGCTCATCAAGGAACACTTGACTCACAATGGACCATGGGAGATGCGCATCTACATTAAATGGACTTTCCTGTGGACATTCCATGGGAAGTATAGGAATGGCCCTGAGGTGATCGGAGTCAGTGGTTATGGTGGGACAGAGAGCAGGAAAGGGCACCAAAATATAAGTTCACCCAGGATACCATTTCTACAAAGACCAACTCTGGTTAAATCTCATAGGATGTTTCCATAAGAGCAGTGAATGCAGTTTGAAGAAGCTGGAATCAATGTCCTTCTGTCAGGAATCCCTTAGCGCTAATGAGATTAAATGAGCCACACTGCAGTGGATGGGCTTCAAGATCCATTAAATGTTCACTCTAACTCAAATAATTTTACTGGAGAAGACTAGTGTAGTCTCATAATGTGTTCTAAAGTTGAAGGGCTATATAATTTTAAAGTCAGATTGCTAATATTTGTAACATGGAGATAATTATAATGCATTAAAATTGTGTTTCATTTTTAGCTTCTTTCTAAAATATGAAAACTTCCTGGAAAGTTTGACAATAAAGTGCATTTTAGCAAATTATTGATTTTAGATGCAATAGCAAGAAATGACCACACGGGGCTGCCAGTGATGCATCTAAAATCATCCAGGATTCCTCTCTCTATGCATTGCTGAAATATATCAATTGGTAGCAGGAAAGCAGGTCTAATTCTAACAATTATTAGAACAGCTTGACAATTTTTGCACATTTTTTGTTAAAAACAATAATTAAAAATGAAACTTTTCATGCAAAAATGTTGACTATATTGAATTTTCTTTTTTTGTGAAAGTTTCCACATTTTCTTGATAGTTAAATTTTTTAGTGAAATATTAAGTTCTCAATCTTTGATTTATTGAACAGCCTGGTTTTCACTTTAAAAAGTACCATTTTCAATCAACAAAAAATATTGATTATACTTTAAAAAACCATTTCAATGAAATGGCTATAAAATATCAATTAGAAAATGTCATGAAAAATACCTCTCTCACATACACACTCACAAAACAAGTGTGAAATTAAATTAACTTAGATTTTTGGGCATCATTGTTCTCAAATACTTTGACCCATTCTAATTTCCAATATTTTTCCTTTGCCCAAAATTTTCCATTGTTGGAAATATAAGTTCATATATCAGTGTGAAAACTTCCACAATAATTGTTCCTGCTGTTAATATTGGAATATATTATTTGGATGCAGATTTAGACCATAAACGTATTTCTTATCATTGGCTTTTTGTTTACAATTCTAAGTATTTCTTGCCTATTACACGTTAGCTGAGTAATTTGCAGTGTACAACATACGATTTGTTTGTAAATGCTCTAGCCTGGAAAAGTTACCTGTTGCTGATAATGGTTATCAGCCACTGATATCCTCTAGTCTTCTTGCACCTAATGCTGAAATCAATTCAAACGGTCATATAAATGGGAGAAAATGCAGTCCTATTACCAAAAAAAGGGCATGAAAACATAAAGGAAATCCTGACCTCCGATGAAGTCCAGAACATAAATGGCTTGAACTTCAATGGGATGAGGATTTCACCTGTTAGTCATGCCTCCTCGAAGTGCAATGAAAATAGTTTGGCTTATTTTACTATGTGCCAAATACATCCTTCGCCATTGGATAAGCATGTTTTCTAGATGTTCGTGGGTATTGGCAATAGCTGAGGTACAGAGCCTTTCATAACTAGCAAGTAATCTTGGTCCTTAAGGAAGAGAATTACTGCTTTAAATCTGTGTCCAGACACTGAGATACTAGAATGATAAACAGGGTTGAAAATAACTTAAAATTTCTTACTGGTACTGTCCTATTGCAACCCAGATCCCTGCCAGCTCTTTAAATAGTTCCCTGCTGGTTTTTGCCGCAGCTCAACCTGTCCTTGCAGGAGCTGCAGAAGAGGGCAGCCACTTACTTTCATCTCTCGTGATGAGTCCATGAAAAACATGATAGGTTAATTAAATAACCAGTATCAATCCTGCTCTGGCAGGGAATAACTAAACCTCAGGACCCTCTCATAGCTCTCTGAAGACCTACATGAAAAGACTTTGGTCCCAGGCACCTTGTTGGTGGGTAGGAGTCCACCACATTAGAAATCCAGCCACAACAACACTTGTATCTTCTGGATCCCCACTGAGCCCTTTAGTTTCTGACCTTCCACGAGGCCTGGTTTTAAATGGGCATGATGACAGAGCCACCATCATCTTCTAAAGATGGCCGTTCCCTAGGTCCCAGCTGAGCCCGGCATCTGAGCCAATGAGGGGCAGCTCCGTGTAGGGAGCCAGTGCGGTGCGGACAAACATGCGCCCACCTCTGCAAGTTAAAGAAATAAATCCTCATTGTGTGTGTCAGGCTGGTTACTGAAATGAACAGGTTGGGGTGTGCAGCTGAAACCGCAACCTATCACTAGCCATGTGCTGGGAGATCATATTTGCCATCAACACCACAATTTCTGTAAGTTGCCGTTTCTTCCTCAGATTACAGGGGTGGGGAACCTTTTTTGGACTTGGGGCTGCTGACTCACAGAAAAATCAGTCCGGGGCTACACACAAGTGAGAAGCAAAAATACAAAAATCCTCACTGACATGGCCCCCAACTGAGAAGGAAAAAGACACTTCCCACATGCCTCTCATACGCCAGAGCTGATTGGGGCTCAAGCTAGTAGATTGTGTGCTCCAGTCCCACAAAAGTGTTGGGGGGCTGGAGCACCAGTATGGGCTGCGCAGTGCTGGGTCCAGATCCAGAGAAGCTGAGAGCCACATCTAGCCCCTAAGCCTTATATTCCCCACCTGTGGATTAAGGCCTCCAAACCAACTGTTCTCAAAGGGAGGAAAGCCCACAATAGTCATTTGTGAAAGCAGAAGGTAGAGGTTAGTACAGCACAGCCTTCTTGTCTATTCCACTAAGGGTATGTCTAGACTACAGGCTTTTGTCGACAGATACTGTCGACAAAGCCTCTGTCGACAAAGAGCATCTGGACTACAGCCAGTTCTGTCAGTCAAAGCAAGCCGCTTTTTCGACAGAGAATCTAGACTCTCTCTTTTGAAAAAGCACAGCGTGGATGCAATAGCGCCTTTTGTCGACAGAACTCTTTCGACAAAAGGTGTTATTTCTCGTAGAATGAGGTTTACCGCTGTCAACAAAACTGCCACATTCTGTCGACTTACTGTTGACAGAACTTGGTGGTAGTGCAGATGCAGATATAGTTTTGTCGACAAAAGTTCAATTTTGTCGACAAAACCCTGTAGTCTAGACACACCCTAACATTAACTCCCAACTACCACCAAATTAATCTTCATTAGTAGCTGAGGTTTCTTCAAACAAAGGCAATGATCCACATTTCTCTGCTGGCACAACTCCAGGTTCTGTTCAGTGACACCCTTATAGCTTCCCAGTAAATGAATTGCTTGACTGTGTTACTCCAGTGTTATGCCACTGTAACAGGGTATGTCCACACTTGCACCCTCTTTCGAGAGAGGGATACAAATGAAGACATTTGAAATTGCAAATGAAGCCAGGATTTAAATATCCCTCACTTCATTTACATATTTGCGGTATGGTGCTATTCGAAATAGTGCTATTTCGAAATAACAGATGCTGTTAAGACGTGGTCATTTCGAGAAAAAACCCTTCTCTCAAAATAACTGGCAAACCTCATTGTATGAGGAATAAGGGTTTTTGAGAGAAGGGTTTTCTCTTGAAATAACCACGTCTTAACAGCGTCTGTTATTTTGAAATAGCGCTATTTCGAAATAGCGCCATAATGCGAATATGCAAATGAAGTGCAGGATATTTAAATACCAGCTTCATTTGCAATTTTGAATGCCTTCATTTGCATCCCTCTCTCGAAAGAGGGTGCAAGTGTAGACATACCCACAGAGACTAAGATATGGTACGATTATGCCAAAGCTTCTTACTGTGTCAGCGGGACGATACATAAAGGAGATGGGAGCCAATGCTTCACAGCATAAAAGTATCTGAATAGTCCTCTTGACTTCAGTGGGACTAGAATCATAGAATCATAGAATCATAGGACTGGAAGGGACCTCGAGAGGTCATCGAGTCCAGCCCCCCGCCCTCAAGGCAGAACCAAGCTCTGTCTAGACCATCCCTGACAGATGTCTATCTAACCTGTTCTTAAATATCTCCAGAGAGGGAGATTCCACCACCTCCCTTGGCAATTTATTCCAATATTTGACCACCCTGACAGTTAGGAATTTTTTCCTAATGTCCAATCTAAACCTCCCCTGCTGCACTTTAAGCCCATTACTCCTTGTCCTGTCCTCAGAAACCAAGAGGAACAAATTTTCGCCTTCCTCCTTGTGACACCCTTTTAGATATTTGAAAACCGCTATCATGTCCCCCCTTAATCTTCTTTTTTCCAAACTAAACAAACCCAGTTCATGAAGCCAGGCTTCATAGGTCATGTTCTCTAAACCTTTAATCATTCTTGTCGCTCTTCTCTGTACCCTTTCCAATTTCTCCACATCTTTCTTGAAATGTGGCGCCCAGAACTGGACACAGTACTCCAGCTGAGGCCTAACTAGTGCAGAGTAGAGCGGCAGAATGACTTCACGAGTTTTGCTTACAACACACCTGTTGATACAACCTAGAATCATATTTGCTTTTTTTGCAACAGCATCACACTGTTGGCTCATATTCAACTTGTGGTCCACTATGACCCCTAGATCCCTTTCCGCCATGCTCCTTCCTAGACAGTCGCTTCCTATCTTGTATGTATGGAACTGATTGTTCCTTCTAAGTGGAGCACTTTGCATTTCTCTTTATTAAACCTCATCCTGTTTACCTCTGACCATTTCTCTAACTTGCTAAGGTCATTTTGAATTATGTCCCTATCCTCCAAAGAAGTTGCAACCCCACCCAGTTTGGTATCATCTGCAAACTTAATAAGCATACTCTCTATCCCAATATCTACATCATTGATGAAGATATTGAACAGTACGGGTCCCAAAACAGACCCTTGAGGAACTCCACTTGTTATCCCTTTCCAGCAGGATTTAGAACCGTTAACAACAAACTCTCTGACTACGGTTATCCAGCCAATTATGCACCCACCTTATCGTGGCCTATCTAAGTTATATTTGCCTAGTTTATCAATAAGAATATCATGCGAGACCGTATCAAATGCCTTACTAAATTCTAGGTATATGACATCCATCGCTTCTCTCTTATCCACAAGGCTCGTTATCTTATCAAAGAAAGCTATCATATTAGTTTGGCATGACTTGTTCTTCACAAACCCATGCTGGCTATTCCCTATCACTTTATTACCTTCCAAGTGTTTGCATATGATTTCCTTAATTACCTGCTCCATTATCTTCCCTGGGACAGACGTTAAACTGACCAGTCTGTAGTTTCCTGGGTTGTTCTTATTCCCCTTTTTATAGATGGGCACAATATTTGCCCTTTTCCAGTCTTTTGGAATCTCCCCTGTCTGCCATGATTTTTCAAAGATCATAGCTAAAGGCTCAGATACCTCCTCTATCAGCTCCTTGAGTATCCTGGGATGCATTTCATCAGGACCTGGTGACTTGCTGACATCTAACTTTCCTAAGTGATTTTTAACTTGTTCTTTGTGTATCCTATCTTCTAAACTTACCCTCTCTCTGCTTGTATTCACTACGTTAGTTGGTGCTTGAAGTTTAAACACATCTTGACTGGATCAAGGCCTTACATTCTACGTTCCCTCGGCCAGGGCCCATCATTTCTGAAAGTTTGAAAAGTGCCTCACACATTGTAACTAAAAAGGAGGAGGAACGAAGTTAAAAAAAACTCCCTCAGGCCTCCACTCATCCCTGACTTGATTTCAGTGGAGTTATACCGGCACTAACTTGGAGAGAATTTGGCCCTAATCACTTTATATTTTCTCCTCATTGATATGCAATAAAAAGTATTGTGAGCTACTATTGTGAGCTACTGTTTCACCCTAAGCATCGTTGTCAAGAAAAAGTTAGTTCTGGATGTTGAAAGATGCAAGGATTTTGAGCAAAGGTGTTTTTCAGAAGCTTTTTAAAAACTGAGCTCACTTGAATAAAGAGAGTTCAATTAAGGAAAGTCATTTTGAAATATAATTGATAATTTTTAAGTAAATGTGGCCTTGTAACAGAATGCAGATGGTAAACTCACCATACCGCTGACCTCAGGGTGTAATCGAGAAACGAACAGGAGGTGCAATATATTCTATTAATTATTTTCACTGCTACAGTTGTTTGCTATATAATACAGGTCACAGGGGTTAGCCTGAAGCTTCTTCTAATATATTAGTAAATAAATTTGAACAGATTTTAATTTGCTAATGGAAAGGTCTGAGCCAGTTGCAAATAAGAGTGGAGCTACTTTGTCTTGCTCATTAGCATGCATCATGGCTGCACCCAGCCATTCATACAAAATGTTACATTTCCATAAAGCATAGTGTAATTTGTCAGAAAAAAACTCTATAAACTATATTAGATTAAAGATAAATGTGTATCAAGCAGCAATCATTCTTATGGAGTCCTTAAGATAATTGCATGTTGAACACCTGTCTCTGAAGGCTTGCCAAGTAATCCAGGGCTGCATCCTTTTTAATACTTGTACGTTTCAAAAAAAAAAAAAAAAGTATATATTATTCCAGCTAGGAAGAAATGAGGGTATAGAATCACAAACTATCACAGTCCCTTTGTTCTTTGTTTAAAAGAACATTGAGGGAGAACATCAATGTACGTTTCTATTTATTCACTCGCTTTTCATGGGAACTTTGGTGAGGGAAGTACAAGCATTTCTATCCTTTGTTAGACTCTCTTGTTTGGGAAGGTAAATCAATCCATAGCACAGGCTAAATCCGGTCTTGATCAGCTCTCTATGGGTACGTCTACACTGCATCCCTAGTTCGAACTAGGGATGCAAATGGAGACAACCGAAGTAGTTAATGAAGCGGGGATTTAAATATCCCGCGCTCCATTAACATGATCTCGCCGGCGCGCTAGTTCGAATCACAGGCCTCAAAAAATGAGGAGTAACATTAGTTCGGACTAAGGGCTTTAGTCCGAACTAACGCGTCCCGGCGCGCACTTCCTGGTTCGAATCAGCTGTGATTCGAACTAGCGCGCCGGCGAGATCATGTTAATGGAGCGCGGGATATTTAACTCCCCGCTTCATTAACTACTTCGGTTGTCTGCATTTGCATCCCTAGTTCGAACTAGGGATGCAGTGTAGACATACCCTGACATGCAGCTTGTATGAGGACTGGGAGGGAACTACCAATGGCTCCAGCATAAGAAAGATGCTCCCATTAAATGATGAGTCAATGATCAGACTCACTTTGTGCCATGTTGGAGAGTTCTTAGGGTGACTGTGATAGCAGGACACATGTGTTCATAAACTTGAGGCCTACCAATGCCCCTTTTACAACTAATCACACTCCTAAAGCTCTGTGTTCCCTGAAATGAGACAGCTACTAGAAACTCAAGCTCCATGATAAATAACCCATCACTGCTCTAACAAAAATCCTTGCTCTTACATAGCACTTTCCATCCATAGATCACAAAATGCTTTGTGGAAGGAGGACAGTATCATTATCCCCATGTGAGAAAGAGAGAAGGCACAGACTGGTGTCCGAGGTCACCCAGCAGCAGAACCAGGACTGGAATCCATGTGTCCAGAGCCTGATACAACGGCTGTGTCCAGACTCCATGCCTCCGTCGACGGAGGCATGTAGATTAGCCAGATCGGAAGAGGGAAATGAAGCCGCGATTAAAATAATCGCGGCTTCATTTAAATTTAAATGGCTGCCCCGATCTGCCGATCAGCTGTTTGTCGGCAGATCGGGAGAGTCTGGACGCGATGCCCCGACAAAGAAGCCTTTCTTCATCGACACAGGTAAGCCTCGTGAAACCAGGTTTACCTGTGTCGATGAAGAAAGGCTTCTTTGTCGGGGCATCGCGTCCAGACTCTCCCGATCTGCCGACAAACAGCTGATCGGCAGATCGGGGCAGCCATTTAAATTTAAATGAAGCCGCGATTATTTTAATCGCGGCTTCATTTCCCTCTTCCGATCTGGCTAATCTACATGCCTCCGTCGACGGAGGCATGGAGTCTGGACACAGCCAACATGTCTACACTCCCCTTATTTTGAAATAACAAGGTGAGCGTCCACACTACCAAGCCTGTTATTTCAAAATAATGGGCTTGTTATTTCAAAATAATAACTCCTGCTGGGAACAGGAATAAGCTTATTTCAAAATAGTTATTTTGTGAGTTGTTAGTTCAAAGTAACTTATTTAGAAATAACCTGGTTTTGTAGACATAGCCATAAGGTGCTCTATTCATTTGACCTATAGGATAGACTACTCCTATTAGAATTCTGCCACAGTCCTATGGCTCCAAATGCAACCATTGCAGAATTCCAACAGAAGTACCACCCTCTAGGGTGTCTTGCATTATTTCCCTTCTTGAGCAGTCAAAGATTGGATTTCTATGAGCACCAGGTGCTCCCGGGTTACATTCATGTCACGTGTTCCAGGCTGTGACCCAGGAGGTGAGCTCAAGACTATTGCAAGTCTTATTTTACATCCAACTCTAAGGCTACGTCTACACTGGCAGGATTTTCCGGAAATGCTTAAAACGGAACAGTATTCCGTTATAAGCATTTCCGGAAAAAGAGCGTCTACATTGGCAGGATGCTTTTCCGGAAAAGCCCTTTTTCCGGAAAAGCGTCCGTGGCCAATGTAGACGCACTTTTCCGGAAAAAAACCCCGATCGCCATTTTCACGATCGGGGCTTTTTTGCGGAAAAGACTACTGTGCTGTCTACACTGGCCCTTTTCCGGAACAGTTTTCCGGAAAAAGGACTTTTGCCCGAGCGGGAGCAGCATAGTTTTTCCGGAAAAGCAGCTGATTTCTTACAGTAGATCGTCATTGCTTTTCCGGAAATTCAAGGGGCCAGTGTAGACAGCTCGCAGCTTATTCCAGAAAAGCGGCTGATTTTCTGGAATAAGTGTCCCAGTGTAGACACAGCCTAAATGCATTAGCTCAGTGTTTCTCATCCAGTGGTACGACTACCCTTAGGGGTACTCAAGAGACGTCTGGGAGAGAGGGGGTTCATCAACACAACTGAAATTTAGAGAAAACAATTTTTGTTTTAAGTTTTACGGAGCTTTATTATTTTTGTACTTTTTACCCCAAAAATGTCATTGGCCACCCAGCTACAAATAAGTTGTTTAAACAAATGTATTGCAATGGTAGACAAATTTTGTGTGTCTGAAAACTGTAGGTACTGGGGATACTCATATTTTTTTAAGGTGTACTTTATTTTAAAAGGTTGAGAAACACTGCATTAGCTGACACAATAAGAAGCATTTGTTTACAAATTCTTTAACCTTCAGAATGTCCCATTTTAAAAAAAAGGGAAAACACTTCCTAAGGTTTACATCTGTTGGGTGGGGGCGTAATTTTCCAAGAGAGTTGAAAAGGCATTTCAAACTATGTTGGAAAAAACACTGCAAAATAGACTGGGGATCCTCTGAAGGAGAAACAAGATGCCATAATTCCACTTTTCCATCTCTAAATTTCTATGGTTATCTCACAACTCCAAAGGGTGGATGGAACGTGTTTTAGGTTGTTTTGTACCAAAACCCAATCAAAAGCTGGAAGAGCTCTTGTGGTAATGAAAGCCCCTCATTCCCCTTCCTTCAGCCCTCTCTCAGACCTATTATTTCTTAGCCTTTCTTGGCCTGCTGTAGAACGTTGTGGCCTAGCTGAGTTCCCCTTTGTTGAACGGGTATGCTAGAGGGTTCAAAGAGATGGCGTAAGGAGCCTGTTCTACAATACCAACTAGAGCAGCAGGGCAGGACTCACACCTAATATTTTGGAAAGAGGAGAGGACCCAACCTTTCCACACAGCAGGGCTTAACTCAAAATAAGCTATGCAAATTGAGCTACCTCAATTGCATAGATTATTTTGAAATAGTTTATTTCAAAATTCGGAACGTCTACACAACACTTATTGCTGAATAGAGCACTCTTCCTCTGACTTCCCTTACTCCTCGTACCAAGGAGGGTTATAGGCATCAGAGTAAGAAGTCTTCCAGCTTGACAGTATTTTGACAGTGTTTCGAAATGGCTGCCTGCTGTGTAGACGCGGACTAAGTTATTTCAAAATAATGTTGCTGTGTAGATGTACCCGAGGAATACCCACTTTACCCACAAGAAATTCCCTTGTCTAGTTCCCACAAGATTCCCACAGAAGCACAATCCACATCCCTTGTCATTCACACAAGATCTGTCTCTACTTCTCAGCAAGGACTTAATAGAGCAAGAATCTCATTTTACTCAAGCGGCATCATCTTCACCCAATATACTACAGGATACTTATTGGCATTGGAGGAAGTCTCCTGCGTAATTAAATATAAACAAGTAGTAAAATTAATGATCAAAGTGCATTCTGTGATTCATTGCTCTGTTTTGTAATGGTTTGACACCTTATTTAAACACTTGGCGTTGTCAGGCCCTTATTCACTGATTTTCCCAGTTCACTAATTCTCCAGGGCCTGGGTCTCCTGGTGAAAGAATGAAGTAAAAGACATCATTAGAGACAGAGGTTAAAAAGATAGCAGTCACTGATGCCTTGATAGAGGTAAAATTTCTACTGTAATCACAGCGGAGGAAATGGCTGGTATAGACCTGGCCTGTGGGCAGAGTTTGCAAAACTTCAGGTATGTTTTAAATTACAGGTCTCTGTTGCACAATTTGTACAGTGAATGTTTTTCATCATTAGCTGGTTTCTCCCATAGGATTTTCTGAAATGTTTACTTTTTTTTTTAATGGTCTTTTTGGCTTTAAGTGTTTCACCTGTTATACTTCTCAAATGCATGAGGTGACAGGAAGAACAGTTAAAGTTAAGCCTTTGTCATTTTCACCTCTTTTTCTCTCTTTTGTCATGCAAGAAAGAGCACTTCATTTTAAAATGGAGACAAATTAAGAAGCATCTAGAGATTACTCCCTTAATTACAATAATCCCCTGAGGATTATTCAAAAGATTGCCCCTTACTCAAGTTTTTAAACTTTAGCCATGCATTTTAAATCAGGAGCACAGACTGCTCTCCAATGTGGCAACAAAAGAAACAGCTCAGGTATGAGCAGGGTTTGCATAAACCGTTTCCTATAGAAAATGGCCAGTGGATCTGCCAATACTTACGTTTTTCTGTAGCATTTAAGTCCTGAGTCATCTAAAACAGAAAAGGAAGTGAAGTTGCAGGAGCTAGTGATGTGGATACCCAGGTCATCATTCGTATCCACACAGTGCTGGATATTAGAAAGAGAACTGGGTGAAGCTGTGAGGTTTCACATTTGTATTAATTTCTATCCCACAGAAGTTTCATTGTGTGTTGCTGGCTTCAGTGAGCCAGGGCCTGACAGACCCACTTCTGGGTCTGGCCCACGAAAGCTCATCACCTAATAAACCATCTTGTTAGTCTTTAAAGTGCTACATAGTCCTGTTTTTTGTTTCAGCTACACCAGACTAACATGGCTACATTTCTATCACCTGAAACTGTAAACCCTTGTACTCCGCAAACCCCATCAACTAGCCCTGAATGGAAGAGGTTAATAACCATTTATACAGGGTTTGCCTGTGCTTCACAAACATTAGCTAATCAGCAGCTCCGTCTGAAACCTTTATGAAGCTGTTGATTATCTGGGCCCATAGATGTAGGAAAACCTGAACCCAAATTGTCTGCTGTAAAGATTTCACTGAATTCAGATGCGGTTGTTTCAGAGGCATCCCATAATTTCTGGGAGAGAATGATACTACACTGATCCTCTGCTCTTTTCACAAATCTTTAACGTTTACCTGCGCTCCCTCCAGAAAAATACTGGGCTGCTTCTGTCAGATAGCTGAGCAATTAAGTCAAAGGAAAAGCATTCTTACATATTTCCAGCCTAGACAACCACTTGGCTTTGGGCTTGAATAGCAAATATTTAACAGCAGCATTTAGTTCCTCTTCCTCTTTGTCCTAGCCTTAAGGTGAAGTCTTATCATTCCAACCTGGAGTCCTGCTTTAGTTTCAGTCCTTATTTCTCTGTGGGAATCTTCTCCCGCCGAAGTTCTGATAGCAGAGAAAAATGATTCACACCGAGGGACCTGATTACAGTGTTGTGTTTGGATTTTATGAACCAGGTTTTAATTCTGTTGTCAGACTGGATTTTGCAGTGTCTGCCAATACTGGGGAGAGATTTTTCAAAGGCCCAAAGCCCAGGCACCGTACCATCATTTGGGCCTTTACAAATTTCCCCAGTTGTCTACACACACTCCCTGCTCCCCCAAACTTTCCTTTGCACCTTTGAAAAACTCTGCTTCTGTCTGTGCTGCAAGACAGAGAGGTGTATTAACCATGTCAAAGGCCTACCACGCAGAAACCAGCTCCTGCGGTAGTAGAAATCTAGATAAGGCATGGCCTCCAGCCACTTAGCCAATAGTGACGTGGATCTCAAGAATCTGGCAATCAAACTGCCTGGATTTTGAGGATTAAATCTCCTGCACCAGTTGTTCTGCATAGGAGGAAAAAATCTGCCCCCTACACAAAACAATCTGAAGCCAATCCCACAAGGAAAACCTCCACAAGAGAAACAGTTTTCCTCCTACTGCCCTTGTCCCATCTCCTCCCACCACAGGGTAGGGTTCAGTTATGCTTATTGGAGGCCCTGGAGGTGAGGCATTTTGGCTGACCCCTGAATGACCCTGTAAGTACTGGCTTCCCAGGATGCAAAGGCCAACTCTGCATATTCTTTGCCTTAGACCAAAAACCTGCTCTACCACAATGAAAGAACATTCCCTTCTTGTGGTTTAAATGGCCAAAGTATCTCAAAATGCTGACAGAATTCCCTGCTTGTGGCGAGAATGGACACCATTTAGCTGACTTTTACAGTAACTTGTAATGGACTTTGTGCTTTTTTAAAGAGTTTTCTGATCAAAAAGTTGCTGTAGGGAGTCACACGATTGTGCGAGAATGGACACCATTCTACCTAAAATCAGGAATAAGGGATCTTCCGGAAAAGGGTTTATTTTCCGAAAGATCCTGTCTAGACTGGTGCTTTTCTCCGGCAAAACCCCGAGCCGGAAAAAAGCGGCAGCCATGTTCATGCAAATGCCGCGGGGGATATTTAAATCCCCCGCGGCATTTGCAATTTCGAAGTGTCTCATTAGCATCCCTTTTCCAGAAAAGGGTGCCAATGTAGACACAGCCAAGAAGTAAGGGAAGTCAACAGGAGTGTTTGCTCCCATCAGCTGTCAACAGGAGTGTTTGTGCCTGCTGTGTGGACAGCCCGAAAACACATTTTAAGATATTTTGACTCCAGCTACATAATTAACCTAGCTGAAATTGAGTATCTTAAGTTGACTTTCCCTGTTAGTGTAGATCAGGCCTTAATTAATTTAACTATAGCTACCAACTTACCAAGCTGCCAGGAAGTGCTTGACCTCTGCCCCCTCTCCACCCATCCTCCAAGCCCGCACACACACCCTGCCTCTTTCTGCTCCTTCCCCATCTCTTTTTCACCTCATTTCTCCCTACGCCAGCATCACCTGCATGCAACAGTACTATCCCCAATGGGCAGGCGGCACTGGGTAGGGAAGCTGAACTGGGTGGAGCTGCCCATGATGGGGAGGACCCATGGAGTCGGCACCTATGAATTTAAGTTTGCACCATTCCTCTGTGATGGGAAAGTACAACCCCCACTAATGGGGAACCGAGGCACAGAAGTGAAGTGACTGGTGGGACCTTTTATTATAGAATCCTATATTTTAAGGCCAGAAGGGACCTTTCTAACCATCTGAGAAAGTGGATTTTCCCCACAAAATCTCATGATACTATATATATATATATATATATATATTGGTGGTGTTTAAGGTGCTATAGGACTACTACTCTTTTTTAAAGTTACAGACTAACGTGGCTACTTCTCCAAAACTAATGCACAATGCAGACCAGAGAATTTTGCCAATTAACTGCTGTGTCAAGGTCAGAACTTGATCTCTAGCATATCAGTTAGACATCCACAGAGGTCAAATCTTGATTCAATGGCTTTGTGTAATGCAGAATCTGTCATGTACTTTACTAAATTGTTCTGATGGTTAATTGCCTTCTGTATTAAAGCTTGTGTCTTATTCAGAAAGCTTGTGACAGACCCAGAATTTGAACCCTCATCATTTTGAAGCCAGACTAATGCCTTCACCATGAGATAACCTCAACTGCCTCGGTCTTGGCCATATATTATTTTCTTAGGAAAAGCAAACATGCCAAGACCAAAAGATTTCCGTTTAGGCCACATCAGAAGCATACTGCACTCCCCTGGCCATACACAGTGAAGTTTCTAGAAAGCTGCTGGAGAAGGGTAGCTGTTAGTCAGCCCAAGTTTTTCACAGCTCTATCCAATTCTGACTTATTCTATGGATTGGCCATTCAACACTGGTTACCTATAAATTATTCAGAGGCTATTGTCCTATACGAAATGCTATTCCCAACTAAAATGAGTGAGCAGAGAACAATAATAAATATCTTCAACTATTGAAACTAATTTTCCTATTCAAATGAATGTTCTGCTAGGATTCTCTTCATACGCTTGCCCAGTGTTATATCGGAGAATTTGCTGCATTTACTTCCACTCAGGAATGTCTTTGCCTCAGAGAAGAAATTATACCAGCCCTTTGTAGTTGCTGAATACAGTGGTAGTTATTATAGAGCAGCTTAACCTGAAGACTGTGTATCAAAATTTTTAATAATTTCATTGTACAGGAGCTGTTTATATTTCAGAGGACTTTTTATTTCCATTTCAGTGCAGCATTTATGGCTAAACCAGTGGAATGAAAGACAGCTCCCTTAAAGTTTCTAAACTCTTATTGTTGTATCTCAGTTCAATAAAACAGTCATATGAAAATTAAACACCAAGAAGCACTGAGTAGAACAAAATTAATTTCAAGACTAAATATGAAGCATCTACATGATTGTGTTTAAAAATCAGTCCGAGTGCTACACAATAACGATCTTCCAAGAAAATCGATCATAGTGTGACAATAACTTCTAATCACATGAGCTTGTTAAATTCTAGAGATGACTGTCTACTATACTTCTCATCCGGTATGTTCTGCTGCTACCCTGATTAGTTTTATACCTCTCAGGTTATCTCCTTTGATAATCCCAGCACAGGGTTTAGAAACCAAGGAGAGTAATAAAAAAAGAGAAAAAAAGAAAACATAAAGAGCTGAAGCTGAAAGATTGTAGGCTGTAAATACAAACTAATCCAAGTGTCACATTTAGACTGGAACACAATAAAAACATATTTGATTACAAATCAGACAGATTGTAGCAGATGATTTATTTTATTGAAAATAGAGATACTGGCTCTGCAAACATCATCCTCCCTGTGTTACTTCTCAATGCTTTGAAGTGACCTGAGTGGGTAGTGGATATGGAAAATGCACTGGGAGCCAGGTAAGTTGAAACTGATGGACTTCTCTATGTCTCTTTTCACCATACCCATATGAGTTTCCATGGTAATACCCCTTAGTAAAGTTCCTGCTGACACTAAAAACAATTTAAAACTTCCTCTCTGCCCCCCACTAATTTAGAAACTTTGTCTTACATATTTTCGTTTTCAGTACAGGGTCATAGAAGAAATGGTATTATAAATGATATAATATTATGAGGCAACATTTCCCTAATCATGGGACACCTTCAATTTTTAGAGCACTGGACTATGTCTTAGCAGTTACTTTAGTAATGTGCTTAAAATAAAAGAAAGATTGTGTATTTCAGTCAATCCAAATCCCTTTGAGAGCAATGGTACCAACATTATTGACTTTGGTGGCTGGGATTTGGTCCTAACACTGATGAAGGAAATAGCCTCATATGCCATTAACTTTTCCTACATTCTGTAGAATGTTTCCTCCCAAATCTGGGGAGAATCTGCAAGAAAGTCAGGTGGATTTTAACAGGAAAATGTACTTGAAACCCATTTGATGACACTGATGCGATTTTTAGTTCATTACTTGTATTTATATTTTTAGAGATCTTCCCCATTTCCATAAATCTTTCACTGTCCCCTGAAAGGTCTCCACTGAAGTCCTTTCTGTCATCCTACTTACCGATACTTAAAAAACAAACAAACCCCTTTTCTTTCTACTATCAGTGAGGAGATTTCTGGGGCTATTCAAAACTATACTTTCTAAGGGTACGTCTACACTAACCCCCTAGTTCGAACTAGGGAGGCTAATAAGGGCGACCGAAATTGCTAATGAAGCGTGGGATTTAAATATCCCTGCTTGATTAGCATATTCCCGGCCAGTCGCCATTTTGGAAACTGACTAGCCCGAAGTAACTGCCCATGTCTACACGCGGCAGAGAAGTGGGATTCCAAGATAAACCCCTTAGTTTGAATTAACTGTTACTCCTCGTGGAATGAGGTTTAACAGTTAATTCAAACTAAGGCGTTTATCTCGGAATCGAGCTTCTCTGCCATGTGTAGACACGGGATCTTACATTTGATTGTCAGTGTTCTTGCGCAAATTCTCGCGGCCAGTTTAGACAGCTGGCAAAATTTTGCACAAAAGCGGCCACTTTTGTGCAAAATCTTGCCAGTCTAGACGTATCCGTGTTGTCTCTTTCAATCTGTTTATTCAGCCCCTAGCACATCAGGGTCCTGATCAATGTTCTCTAATCTTTTCCATCAATGGGTGGATTTTTCCATCTATGTGCAGAATAAATTTTGTTATGTGCACTGAAGCGTGTGTGAATGTGCACCACCAAGAGCAACACACATGTATCTGTGAGCCCTCTGCTAATCAGATGGGTAGCACTGGAGTTTCTCCTAAGCAGCTGCACAAGTGCACAGCTTACTGGGAACATTGGCCCTAATCTTGATTGAAAAATATAGACACTACTGCATTGAGAATGTAACAATATGGATGCAACTTTCTGTGGTACTGGTGTAAAAGGGTACCTGCCAACTCTTGCTTTTAGACATGCATGTATCTCACAAATTTGCACAACACAAATGACATTTTCCCAGCACAATGTAACCTATTTTCTGATCTGTTCTACTTGCAGGGGAGACATAACTGTCTTATTTTTTCTCATCTTCTTGACCTGGCCTGATTTGTGCTATCCTCTTTGTCCTCACCCCCACAGTTTTAGTGGTGAAAATTACTCCTTTCAGGGCAAACTTGTCTTGCATGTTGCTTTTCACCCCAGTCTCCCTGTGGGCTTCTCTCAATAACTACATCCTCACCACCTTGTCTGTGTATTGCAATTAATTACTAGGGCTTTTTTTTTTCAACTAACATGATAACGTCAGTGTCAGGATTCACAGGATTGATATCTTTTAATGCCTCCCTTAATGTTCACTATAGCTGTTAATTGTCACCAGACTATTCAGCTTATTGTAGGAAGGCCATTTACAATGATGGACACCTCATTATCTCCTGGCATGGGCCTCAGCAGTGTGTTTGTTTTCTCTCCACCTGGTAATGGATCAGGTACCGGTAATAAGATTTAGCACATAAACCTGTTGATACCAGTATAATAAAACACCTAGAGCCGCTTTGAGCATGAAAAACATCCCCCGTTTCTCAGCATTGGCTAAGGGTGGGCATGAGTATGGAGAGATGGACTAGAATTCTGCACAATAAGAAAAAGTGCCTTGTTGGTGTTCAAATATACCCATCTATAAACCCACTTACAGAGCATGAGGGAGGCTCTTCCAACCTTCTGACCTGCTTTTAATCTTGTTTTAATCCCAGAAAGACACGAAGGCCTCCTGGCTGCAACGGCCTCCTTTGAGTATGATTCTGTACCATTGAAGGCAACCATAGAAGATAAGATTGGGAGAGACCTCAGGAGGTCATCTAGTCCAACCTGCTGCTCAAAGCAGGACCAGCCTCAACCACATCATCCCAGCCTGGCCTTTAAAACCTCTAAAGATGGAGATTCCATCCCCTCCCTAGGTATTCAGAGGTTCACCTCCTTCCTACTGAAATAGTTTGTCCTAATATCCAACCTACGCCTCCCTCACTGTAACTTGAGACCATTGCTCCTTGTTCTGTCATCTGTCACCACTGAGAATAGCTCCATCCTCTTTGGAGCTCCCAAAACTACCCATCAGAAGCTTTGCTGTTGAGTTCAATGGAAGAATTGGGACATCTGACCATATAACTTTTCCCTGGCTTTGTAGGCTCCCTGCCCTGGAGATGGGGCAAAGGGTGGAACAGAACCCCTCCTGAAGCTACACCAGTCATTATTACAGAGGGCGTCTTCTCCAGTGGTCTTTAGACCTGCTTTAAGATCCCTCTCTGCCTCTGAAGCACTGTGACACCTGGATTTTTCACTAGATGGGAATTTCTGGCTCTGAGTATCAGATTCTAGTTTGAAGGCTTGACGTTCTGGATTTCAGGGAGTGGCTGTTAAAGAGGATTTACAAGCTTGTGTATACCCACCAACTGTACAGCTTCACTGACATTCCACCCAACCTGCACCAGGGTGGAGGCAGTCAAAATCTATTCTCTAGTGCTCAAAAATGCACTCCTTAAGAATATTTGTGGGGCTGGAGAATCCCAGGTTTCAAAAAAGTTTTCCTGGAAGCATATATAGGGGTGGAGAATCAGCATGGATTTGTTTGATAGATAATAGAGCTGACGATTCTGTTAACATGGGATTTTCCAAAGCATGCAGCATTGACTACCTGTGCTCCCAGTTAAGTGAGCAGTAAGATGCTCGCTACTTCTGGGGAGCCGATTTAGGTCAATTCAGAGCTTTTTTGAAGAACTCCATCCTTAGCTAATTTTTTAACTGATCACTTTAACAGTATTTAAACATCCAACTTTCCGTAACAAAGAGAATTCCTCCTCACTCTGCCCTCTAAGCCACCCTTGGTTATTTTTACACAGTTTAGAAAGCAAGTTCCAATACCACTGAGACAGGGTTAGAAGAGGCTTTTAAAATGGGATGGACAGCTGGCATTACAACAGCAGTAATAGTTTAGAAGCATCAGACTGGAACATGCTAACTGTATACTGTTGATTGAGTCCCAATGCTGTGCCCAGCTCAGCCTAATACATGAAAACCATGCCCCAGTGAGACTGAGAAATATGCTTAACTCCCACACCCAAAAAATAGACTCCTTTAGACTGTGCCTAGGTGGGCACTGCAAATTTTGAGACATGCCAAACTACCTGTTGAAGACGATCTAACCAATGCATATCAAAAATACTGGAGAGAGAGGAAAGTACAAAGGAAGTTGCATCATTCTGAAAGCTGTATAAAAAAATCAAGAAATGTCATGGAACCATTTCTGCATCATTGAGTGGCAGCTACTGCCAGATGGCAGGTGCCAGGTGTAACTAGGTGATATTTAAGTGAAACTGTTTCTGTGGTGCCACTCTGTGAGCAAAAATTTGGGATTCCCAACACTGGTCCTGCCAACTTGACCTCACTCTGTTCAATCTTTATCAGCCCCACTGCTTCCCACATTATTTTTTTAGAAGAAAGCTAAAGGAACTAATGCATAATCCTTTCTGAAAATGAGGAGGTCACAAAGTTCATGCTAAGTAGATCATTCCATTCCACAGCGAAGCTGCGTAAAGCACCAAATATGCATTCCGAATAAACACAGAAGACAAGGGCAAACGTGCTATCGAAAAGCATGTTTTGCTACAGGCAGCTATAGCCACCTTTTTCATTTCATCTTTCACCCAACCCTCTATCAGCAATGCAATTCCTATTCAACTGTTAGAGGAGCTTGCCTCTTTCCTGATAATGTTTTACAGCCTCTTTGCAGATGTCAAAAACACGAAACTGCTATATCTCTCCATTGCACCTTGAGAGTGGCACAAGACAATAAAGGGATGGAATCAGACTCTTCTGAGGAACAAAATACATACATTTAGACAACCTTTCATTGTAAAAGCAAGTGCACGCTACATACCACCACTCCCACCTTGAACTAGCTCTTCAGTTACTTAAGGTGGGGTGGGTTTTTTTATACTTTCTGAGGTTTAGTCAGTCAAAGGGGGAACTTTTGTGGGGGTAGGATGGCTCAGGGATTAGAGGACTTTCACTTCTAGCTCATCAGCCATAGACAGTAACAAGAAAAAGACGCTGGATTTTAAGGTGGGGGGGAAGGAAAGAGAGGGTCCCTTTTCTCAAGCTGTACTTAACATGTTCTAAAGTCTTTTAAGCAGTGCCACCTGGTATCCTACTCTCAATTAACCTTGCAGGCATTTGAAACACGTGGGCTGTGTCTAGACTGGCAAGATTTTCCGCAAAATCATCTGCTTTTGCGGAAAAACTTGCCAGCTGTCTACACTGGCCGTTTGAATTTCTGCAAGAACACTGACGATCTCATGTAAGATCGTCAGTGTTCTTGCGGAAATACTGTGCTGCTCCTGTTCGGGCAAAAGCCCTCTTGCGCAAATCATTTGTGCAAGACGGCCAGTGTAAACAGCACAGTACTGTTTTCTGCAAACAAGCCACGATCATGAAAATGGCGATCAGGGCTTTTTTGTGGAAAAGCGCGTCTAGATTGGCCACGGATGCTTTTCCACAAAAAGTGCTTTTGCGGAAAAGTGTCCTGCCAATCTAGACATGCTTTTCCGAAAATGCTTTTAACGGAAAACTTTTCCATTAAAAGCATTTCTGGAAAATCATGCCAGTGTAGACGTAGCCTTGGAGTACATCTACACTGCAACACTATTTCAAAATAACTTACTCCGCATCTACACAGCAGACAGTTATTTCAAAAGAGTGTCAAAATACTGTCAAGCTAGAGGACTTCTTACTCCAACTCCTGTAGACCTCGTTGTATCAGGGAAGTCAGAAGAGGAGTGCTCTATTTCGAAATAAGTGCTGTGTGGATGTTCCCAATTTCGAAATAGGCGATTTCGAAATAAGCTACGCAATTGACATAGCACAAATTGCGTGGGTTATTTTGAGTTAATTCCTGTTGGGTAGACACACCCGAGTCTTGGGCTTTTGCAGAGATCAGAATCAGCTTCAATCTCTGCAGTGGAACTTGGTGTCCGTATATTACTCCCTTGCACTGGAAGGCGAATTGGAGCTATTGTATGTGATGGCTGATGTTTAACCTCTGAATTCGGTGTGGGGCTAGGGATTGGTCTCTGTTCTGTTGAGGCAGATGGGTTCTCCCACAGGCACTTTGCTCCTGCTTGTTGGACAGCTTGATTACATTCATACCGAAGTCAACTATAGAGGAGTTAGGAGCCAATGAAATGCAGCTGCTTAGAAGAAAATTGAAGCCATGTCTATGCTACATGGAAGATCAGTGCTGCCATGGTCAATTAGGGGGTTCTAATAAAGACCTGCTAAATCAGGGATGGATAATAATTTGGGGGGGGGACTCCCAGATTTTGGAGTCAAGTGCTGCACTTTTCTGTGGAGGAGGTGTGGGGTATAGGATTGAGGTTGGGTACAGAAAGGCACACAGAGTGAGGGACTGGGGTACAGGAGACAGTGTGAGGTATGAGCAGGACTTTGGGTGAAGGATGGGGTTCTGACCTGGGGCAGGAGATCGGGGAGGAGGCTGAGGGTGAGAGTATTGGTGCAGGAGAGGATTCTGGCTTGAGGGGATGTAGGAGGGAGTGCAGGGTCTGGGAGGGAGTTATGATCTGGGGTAGGGGGTGGCTGAGGGTTTGGATGGTGACCTGGGGGAGGGAGTTGGGGTGTGGAAGGGGCAGGGGTGCCAGAGGCAGGCTCTGGCTAGGAGGCGCTTACCTCCCAGCCAGGAGCCCTGCAGCAACCCCAAGGCTGCCTGCTGCAGCTCCAAAACACATAACACTGCAGGCTGCTCTCTCCATGTGGCTCTCAGGTCTGGGAGTGGAGGTCTGGGAGTGGGGAGAGGCTTGTGCTGTCCCCTTCCCCCAGGTCAATCTCTCAGTTCCTATTGGCCGGTTGCTTCCAGCCAATAAGAGCTGAAAGATTGGGCTGGGGGGGTGCAGAGATCACACAAAGCCTTCCTCTCCCTCCAGAGCAGAGAGGTGCACAGAGCGGCTCTGCGCTTAAAACAGCGGCTGCTGCACGCCTGAGATCCCAGCGTGGGGGTCTGCAGGCTGGATCCTGTGGCTTGGTGGCCCGTTTGCTCCCATCAACCTCCCGCTGTGTGGATGGCGATGTAAGATACGTGGACCTCAGCTACATAATTAACATAGCTGGAGTTGTGTATCTCAAGTCAACTTTCTGCTTAGTGTAGAAAAGGCCTAAGATCCAAGGGTATGTCTAGATTATATGCCTCTGCCGACAGAGGCATGTAAAATAGGCTACCCGACATAGTCAATGAAGCAGGGATTTAAATATCCCCAGCTTCATTAAAATAAAAATGGCCGCCACGCTGTGCCGGCTCAGCTGATCATCGGCACAGCACACAAGTCAAGACGCAGATCGGTCGACAGGGGAAGCCTTTGTCAACCGCTCCTGTAAACCTCGTTCCATGAGGCATAGTAGCAGGACAGGCCTCGTATTTTCTGTCAGACTGTGCTGAGTGAAATTCAATGGCATCTCCAGTCTCCCTTCGAACCCCAGACATACGCCCTCTCAGAGCGACACTGCCTCTGGTCAGTAGAGCCCGACAATCATTACCAGTCCAAGGCTGTTTGTGGCCTGCCTGCAATGAGTCGGTGTCTCCAGTTCTATCCTTAATGGCCAGGTGTTCGCAACACAAAAACCTCCATTACAATTGGCCCTAATTAGCACCTTTATTGGCAGCTTCCCTGGAGAGGCCAAAGAATGAATGGGCATGGAAACCAAACTACCATCTCACCACTAGAGGTGAGCCCTTCAGGTCAGGGTTGAGAGGCAGCGTGAGGAAGCTGTGCTGAAGCTGCTCTGTGAATAGAGGACTTCAGTCTCAGGGCTGTCAATCTGGCACCTTTTCACAAGCACTACATTCACTTAATTAACGGGGGATGGGAGAGGCCTTTTCCTAGCAACTCCTGCATCAAATGGCACTTGTGCTGCCTTAGAATCTGAGCACCTAACCCTATTAGTGGTTCATTGTATGTTTCTGTTCAAATGCCTCAATGTACACATCAATCTGAATGTATTTGCCACTGGATAGTGACAGATTTAGCAATATTTTAAATTAAACAAACTTTCTCAAGTACTTTTTATGGCTTCTTTTTTCATTCTCTGTTCTTTCCTACCTGGAATCTGCACTTCTTCCCCTACTAATATTTTCCATGCAGCTTTAATGTTAATCACTATGTAAATTTCATTTTTTTCTTCATTTTTCCTTTCCTTTGCACAAGCCAACATGGCTTCTTTACTATCCTTGTTTGTGTAGCTGCATTGTCGTGGTTGGTTACTGGGTGCAGGGTTTGCTACTTTGTAGTCTGTTCTCTTCTGGCTCTACAGCACAGCACAAACCATCACAAGCCAAGTTTTCTTCTCGGATGTACCCATGAAATACTTATTTCCAGAGAGAGAAATAACTAATTCATGCCCCTGCCAGGACAGGATTATTCCCTATTGTGCAGTTGCTGCTGGTCTGACAAGCATAGCTTTATGCCAAGATTCAGGACTCCTGTGAGTCACATTCATCGCTTCTTAGGTTAGTGGTTCTCGCTGTCTGGCAGCTTCCCTGATACCCAGCTTAAATTTTCCCATGCTTAATTTCAGCCGGTTGAGTGAGAAAATAAAGTCCATTTAGTCAGTTCTGAATACCGGTGACATTATGGCAGAATATTTGAAAAATCTTGATCCATCACTGAATTTGCTCACTCAACAGCTGATCACCCAGGCTGTGTCTAGACTACATGGCTCCATCAATGGAGCCATGTAGATTAGACAGATAGGCAAAGGCAAATGAAGCCGCGATTTAAATGATTGCGGCTTCATTTAAATTTACATGGCTGCTGCCCTGAGCCGACAAACAGCTGATCAGCTGTTTGTCGACTCGGCGCGCTAGTCTGGACGCTCTCCTGCCGACATCAAAGCCCTTTGTCGGCAGCCCCGGTAAACCTCATCCCACGAGGAATAACGGGGCTGCCGACAAAGGGCTTTGATGTCGGCAGGGGAGCGTCCAGACTAGCGCGCTGAGCCGACAAACAGCTGATCAGCTGTTTGTCGGCTCAGCGCAGCAGCCATGTAAATTTAAATGAAGCCGTGATCATTTAAATCGCGGCTTCATTTGCCTTTGCCAAAAAAACAAATTTACATGGCTCCATCGACGGAGCCATGTAGTTTAGACGTACCCCCAGTGATCTGCTATCTATCCATCTCCCTTCTGTTTGTCCCCATACTAATGACACCCTCCACATTCCTTCCATGATAACTTTCTGGAGGACATTTCCATATCTCTGCCTGATGTGATCAAAGGACATATGTTTGCACCTATTGACCTCCAAGATCAGAGTTTGCTTTCCTCCAGTGCTATTTCTAGCATAAGATTCATCTTTGTTTCCATCCAAGAGATATACAAGAGACCTCAACAGCGCCTCATCTCAGAAGGATTAATTTTCTTCTTGTCAGCAGCATTAATTTCCCATGATTCATATCCACACACTGCTATGGGGGAAAAAGCTATTGACCAGTTGAACCTTCATATGTTTCAAGGTTCCAGTTTTTTCAGCTTTTGTAAGGAGGCCGAGGCTGGGTGAGAAATCACTAGTCTTCTGATTTCTTTGGAGTAGTTCCATTGGATAGATATGTGTGAAGATGGAAATATTTGCCAGCCACCAGGGATGAATGTAAATGTAATGTCAGTGTGCAATATACTAGCAATCACACTTACTACCTACCAAAGGTTAAGAAAGCATAAATGACTATAACCTACCACTTGGGCAATGTCTCTATTACTCTTGGCCTGGACTGGCATGATTTAACTGATCACTTACTAACAGAAACAAAGGTGCCCCAATTTTTACAGCGCACACAGAAGAATGTAGGGAAAAGTGTAATTCAAATAGTACATGCTAATGGAGATAGCTTAAAAATTGCTAAGTCTGAAAAAGAAATAACAGCCTATCACTGGTGTGATGTTTTTACTGGCTGGTGTCCTACTTCTGAAAGCATACTGTCTATTATGCTTCACCCATTGTTATTTGTCTTAATACTGTCATGTGTTTGTTTGATGGGAATGTGCTGTATATGTATGTTAAATTACAACCACAAGCCCAAATTGCTTCTCGGTATATTGCTTTGAGACAATCGTATAAACTGTGACCCACTCAAGAATTGTTCTTGAGGGGTTAAAAGGAGGATAATGTAGTAGAAACATTTCTATTGCCTATTTTTAGTGATATTTTAAGCATTTAAGTTTTAATGTATCAAATTTTAATACGTTGTTTTTAATTATTTTGAAGTAGAAATGTAGATTTTTATAGCAATTATTATGGTAGAAATTATTTAAAATCATTTCATTTAGAATTATTGTAGAAATAGATTTGGATTTTTATGGTTATTATTTTGTTTTTAGTTTTAAAGTAGATATTGTAATATAATATAGTGGAAGGATAATGATTTGCTTTTTCTTGAAATTTTGTTTGTAGCCCTTGTTATGGTTTTTGTTATGTGTGAGAGCAAGGAACGTGTGACAGATATAGGTGAAGACGACCACTGAACCAGGGATATTGAAAGGGAGGATCTAACAACGGACTAGAAGGCATAACAAAAGAGGGCAGATTAACGACCCAGGACACTGAGGGAAAGGACAAGCATTTATCAATAGGGACAAAATATTTGTGATCGAAACCAGCTTAGCATGGCAGAACAAGGAAGATAAGAAGCAAGAGAAACAACCAGATAACAAACATCCATCAGAAAAACAGCATGATGATGCAAAACTTACTGATCCCAATGAAGAAAAACTACTATAAAAAGGGACTGCTCTGCCATGAAATTTTAGGGACGTCCTGCCAAGACTGGAGCATTGGTCCAGACCGATAGACCCCACCATTCCTCCACCCATGATCAAACCACGGACCATGGACTGGTAAATATAACATTGACTGGTGGTACAGTATGTGTGTGTATGTGTTCGTCTATGTAAGCATATGCTATTTGCTTTACCATTGTATTCTCAATAAACACCATGTATTACCTTTTCCCCCTGAAAAGATCCTGTGTGCTTCTTATAAGCATAACATTTCTACTGGTGCATTAGCTACCTCAGTGCTTTCCCAGACTTCTGTTTTATCTCATTACTCCCAGTTATACACAATGTACAAGTTGTACCTCCCTAATGGGGAATCTCTGGCCCAGTAACATCCATGATCTGGTAGGACCACGGATGTTCCTGGACCACAGAGCCCAGGTATAGGGAGGTCTGTTGGCTGGGCAGAAGAGCAGCAGTGTGGGCTCGCGACTCAGCCAGGAGCCTTGTGTTGGCGGGGGGAAGGCAAGCAACACAGTGGGGAGTTCTGGCCCCTGCAGACAGGCGGTAGTGGGACCAGCAGTGACCGTGAAGTTCTGTCCCCAGGGGCAGGGGGACCAACGGCAGCTAGAGAGCTCCATCCTGGGTAGCCATGGCCAGGCAAGAAGCAGAAGGGCTGGGTTGGAGCCTAGCTCGGGCCATGATGGGAGGGACCTCCCTGGTCTGGCAAATCTCCTTATTCAGGACCAGTCATGTCCCAAAGGTGCTGGACCAGGGAGGTCCAACCTGTACCACAGTGAGCTAGTCCTCCGCATCAATTGACCATAGAGTGTTCCCTCTCATTGTTTGTGTCCATGACTGACGTTATGTGCACCGATATGGAGGTGATGTACCACATAACAAAAGTCATTCTGCACATGGACAGTGTGTGGGGGGCTGAGGGGTTGGAATGAGGGCTCTAAATGGGAACTATGGGATGAGGCAGGTAGTTGGGGTATGGAAGCAGTGAGGGCTCTGGCTGGGAGTGTGAGGGCTGGGGGTGAGGGGTTTGGGGTGCAATAGGGAGCTCCAGGTTTGTGGAAGGGCTCGGGCCTGGGTGTTGGGGTGCAGGGAGAGTACAGGCTTTGGGAGGGGCACTAGGAGAGTGGACTGGGGGGGTTATATGAGCGGCTCCTGGTCAGCGGTGGTAAGGCTGCCTGGTGCCTGCTTGTCCTGGGCCCCAGAAGTGGCCAGCAGGCTTGGCTGCAGGTACAGGGGGGCATGATGAGCCACAGTGCTCTTTCCCCCAGCCACGGCAGCTCCCTGCTAGAGCCTGCAAGAAGGGGCCCCTCTTTCCCAGTCACAACAGCTTTGTGTTGAGGCTGGCAGGGAGAGGCACCTCCCCACAGCTACAGCAGCTTCAGGGCCTGGGGAGAGGCATCTCTCCCCGCTGCAGCCCTGAGTCCTTGCACAGGGCTTAATAGGAAGCTGCACGGCTTAGAGGGAATGTAGGACCAAACTGTGGGTCAGGACCCAAAGTGAGTTGCGACCCTGTTACCAAGCTAGTGTTAGCCTTGCGGGGCCCAGGGCTGAAGTCAACACTGTGCCCCACTGCCCTGAGCTCAGATTACAGGCACCTCATCTGGGGGTGGCTCTTTGGTATCAGCTTTGCCCCTCCCCACACCACACACACACATGGAAAATACTATTAGGTGCTCAGCACCCACCAGCTGCCAGCCACCCGCCTCCCTTCCAGCTCCTCCTGTTCTCCCATGGCTCCAATGACTGATAATTCCTCCTTCCTCCCAGCGCTTCCCACCTGCCACAACCAAGGTGTTTTGTGGCATACAGGAAGTTCTGGGAGGAACGGGAGCAACGGGGATGGAGCACACTCAGGGGAAGGAGCAGGAAGAGGCAGGATGAGACGCGGTGGAGCAGGGCGGGGGCTTGGAAGAAGGGGTCGGGTGGGGGCAGAGCCTGAGATGGAGTGGGACAGGTTGGGCACTCCCCAGACTCAGAGGGAGCTGGCGCTTATGTCTCCGTTTGAAAATTAGGGATAATACCCTGAGACTGTCAGACGACACTCTAGAAAGGGAAAGTACTTTCGGGGAGGCTGTGTAGTGCAGTGGTGAGTGCACGAGACTATAAGTGAAAAGTTCTTAGTTCTGTTCTTTGGTAGTGATCTTCTGTATGACTCTGGGCCAGGCATTTTACCTCTGTGTCCATTCTATCTTGACATGTCTGCTTCAATCATAAGCAATTTGAGGCAAGGACTGTCTCTTGCTCTCTGTTTGTGCAGGGCCTCGCAACACAATAGGGCTCGGTATCAGATAGGGTTCCAGGAACATTGCTATATAATCCATGTTAATTAATAAATTAATTAATTAACAGATTAATGGTCTTCCAGATCTAGAGGTATGTCTACACTGCAGAGTTTTTTTGGAAAAACGGCCATTTTTCTGAAAAAAAAACTTCACTTACATCCACACGGCAATCGTATTCTTTCGAAAAAAAATCAAATGACCAGAGGGGGTTTTCCGACATTGGTAAACCTCTTTCGACAAGAAAGAAGCCTTTTTCCGAAAGAGCTCTTTCGCAAAAAGGCATGTGTGGACAGGGAAGAGGGAGTTCTTTCAAAAGAAGAGGATAGCGGAAAAAGCACAGGTGCCCTGGTGGCCAAACATACATAGTAATCCCATCTTAAATGCAAGAGAGCATCCATTCAGTGTGGTCGCTATCTTTCGAAAAAGCAGATCGCTTTTTCAATGCGCTTTTGCTGTGTAGACACTCCCTTTCGGAAGAAGTTTTGGAAGATCTCTTCTGAAAAAGCTTCTTCCGAAAGAAGCCTGCAGTCTAGATGTAGCCCCAGTGGGTGATTCAGAGTGGTATAGAAAGGTGCTGAGTTACCTACTTGTTCTCGTGATTTAGGTATGCAGCCAAAAATGGGATTGGGTGTTTGCAGGGCAGGCTCGAGCCATTCCTGCACCCCAGGAAGCGGGCGCGTGACGCATGCACAGCTCCACCCCCGGGCGCACGGCGCATGCGCAGCCCTGCCCCCCGGAGCGCTGCGCATCTTACAGCTGCAGTCGGGCACGCAGCACCTGGTGGCAGCCCTAAGGGGTGCCACGTGGCCCCCAGCCCTGGGCGCTTGGTGCCCCTTAAAGCTGCCATCAGGTGCCCCCCATAGGTTGGTGCCCCGGGCAGCTGCCCGGCTAGCCCCCCACTTAATCCGGCCCTGGGTGTTTGCAGATATATTGATCTGAAAACTCATGTGTTCTCTGCTAGTCCTATTGGGGTTTGCAACTGCTCTGTTCTGTATCATTTGTCATATTTTATTTCCTTGTCTAGTTCACCGAGGGAGAAGTAGCCATCCATAGACATTTGCAAGCTTTGCCCAGAACAAAACCTAGACTTTCATCCATCCTGGATTTTTTTGAGAGATTGTTTTAGGTGTGAGAGAGGACAATTGTTCTCTAGGAAACTGTTTGCTGAGACATACGAAAAGCAAGACAGTTTCTGTATCACTCACTTCTGGCAGATGAACCTCTCAGACGATATGCAGATATTGTAGGTCACGTAATGAGGTTACTTAAAATATTTCCATCAGGTTTAATCACAGGTTGAAACTAAAGCTAGTACGTTTCCCTTCCAGCGGCACTGACAAATAAGGGGAAATAATAGAAACAGGATAGAGAAAGAGACATGAATGAGAACAAAGTGCAAGGCAGGGAGCCCCCCTGAGAGGCATCTCAGCAATTTGCATGATTACACTGCCTGGGATGTTTCATGTTTTGCAGCGTCATTGTGAATCTTAATCCATCACAGATAAAGCCGCTGGCACGTGTTGCTGAAAACAGATGGGTCAGCACTGCAGTTGCACACTTCTGTGGCACACAAGGGGGGGCGGATTGTATTTATCAGCAAGGAAGCATTACTTAGAGACTTACGTAACAACTGAACAGTTGCTGGTCAGAGGGAAAATGCCCGGCAGCAATCATCTACCGTGCTTGATGCCGTGCTTGCACGAGGCAGCCTAACTCTGGTCCTCCGAGAGTCTGTCTCGGCCTCAGATATTCTACTACACTCTTTCCCAGGGTGACTGAAAATGATTTAGGCTGCCAGCAGACAGGTGAACAGCAGATATGGACAGCAATGATCAGGCCGTCCCTACCCATATGCAAAACATGCAGCTGCGTAGGGCACCACAAAATTTGGGGCACCAATTTGCCTCAAATTTCATGGTGCCCTCAACAGCCGCATGCTGCGTATGGGCTCTGGCCACCACCCGCCCCATCCCCCAGCTGTCCCTTCAAGGGCTCAGTGCCCAGCCCCTGCCCACCAGCGGCAGTGAGCAGCCATTACAGGCTGGAGGCCTCAGACGGAGCAGGGGGCAGCCACGCAGCCAGCAGTGCTTTCCCCTGAAAAGCGCCACTTCTCTTCAGCTGGCTGTGTGGCCACCTGCGGCTACTCCAGAGTCCTCCAGCTTTCCTGGCCCTGCTCCAGGTGGCCAGCTTCTCAGACTGGACATCTCTGCAGTAAATGGCATTTGGCCCATCTGGTCTGGGAGAGCTGGCAGACCCTTCTCCCCACAGATTCAGCTCCCCCCGCCACCCCTGGGGTGGGTGCAGGTACCAGTGCTGGGCTGTGTAGGGCACCGGTCTCAGAGGAGTGGGCTGTCACGCCTCTCCAAGATGAGCCCTGTCTTAACTGCTAATAAAAACGTATTTTTACCATGGGTAGCAGGTGAATGTGGGGCTAGGGGAGGCAAGCCTCCAGCCCCACTGACTTCTACCAAAGCCCAGCCTCCCACCCACAGTGTGCTGCTGCCCCCCCACCCAGTACAGGGAAGGCAGGCACGCATCCCCAGCCTCCCCAGCCCCATAGCACAGGGAGGGCAGATGCTCGGGGCAGCAATATTCTGCCCCCAGCAGGCATTCTGGAGGCAGAGAGTGGGCAGGACCAGGCTGGTGGTTCGGGAAGGCAATGCCTTCCCCCACCTAGCATACCAGCCGCCTTTGATTTTTATGGCTGGGTAACTAATGAGCATGAGCCATGCTGAGGCAAATTGGCCAAGGCATTTTAGCTTGCTGTGATATACAAGAGGCCTGGTCAATACGATACTTCCACCTGGATTGCCCTCACCTCCTGATAAAACTGAAGTGCTTTGCCTTATGTTTTTACCTCAGGATAGCTCACGCGCTTTAGTTACTCGGAGGTAAAAATGACAGCTTTTTTAGCCGTGAAGACAAGTCCCAAAGAAAGAGGCAGCAGAATACAGGAACATTATGTCTGATACAACCCCCCTGCCCTCTTCCTGGGATTTTAACAATGGGGATGCTGCAATACAAAGAGCAGAACTGGCTGAATTATAGTATGAATTTAGCTTCTTCTCTGGTGAATGAATCATTCCTGAGCTGATTTGGGTTCCCTTCAGCTGCCAGTGGTATTCAGGCTTTGTCGTATCATAGGGCAAATGAGATTCATTCACTTCATGGGCTCCTCATGAAATCTCACTGAGGCTGGTCACATGCCATGTGACTGATCACCCTCAGTCATATAGGGATGGGGAACCTTTTTTGGGATGGGGGCTGCTGACCCTCAGAAAAAATCCATCAAAAAAACCCACCTCACTGACATGGCCCCCAACTGGGAAGCAGAAAGACACTCCTCACATTCCCTTGACACAGAAGGGCCTCGGGGGCTCGGACTAGTAGATTTTGTGGGGAAAAGCCTCTAGGTAGTGTCATGAGAATCACAGGTCCGATGATACATACCCAAAGGGGGAAGGACAGAACCAGGGCCTGTTTTAGCAAATAAAAGATATTTATTTATAACAGTGATGAATTTATAGTATTTATTCTAAGATTTTTAATAGACCGAGTTAATAATGAATTTACAGTATTTATTATATTTATTCTACGATTTCTAGTTAAACGTGTCAGAAATATAAGGATGGGAATGGCAAGAGGAATAGTCTCTATTCTAAAAATATCCAGCTACACTAATTAATAACAATAATAACTACAAACTCTATGTACTACCAAAAACAACTACAACACTAAGTTTATACAACAAAGAAAATCAAATCATACATACCAACTTACACAGCAAACGGAACATTTCAAAGATATCGGTTCGATTGCGAAGGCCTTGGTTACGCACGAGAGTCGGGGGAGGTGGCTGGTCAGTTGATCAGGCCAGCAGCGCTTTGGAGTATACAGGAAGACACACACACGGTGGTACGTGTGTTGCGAAGACCTCCTTGAGCGAACTGTGCGATGGGTATTCATCCCCAAATCTGCACATCGCTTTCCCGTGCTTGCATATTACCATATATGGCCCAACAGTCACCAAGTGGGGGGTCTGTGTCCCAGGGGTTGGGCTGAAACTGTGCAGGTTTCATGCGACCAGGTAAGCCCCGCAGTTCTCACGCCAAGGTGACGGGTGGGAGAGAGGCTATTTTTCCCTTTTCACACCTTCCCTTTTTCTAAAGGCAATGGTATGCAGGAAGGGTGTGGCCGGTTTCTCCCAAGGAGTACTGCAGCCCACTATAGCAAGAGCGGCCAAACTTTTTACTGGGGGGGGGGGCAGTTTTTTCTCTAACAGGTAGCACTTTACTATGCCAGCTGAGGGAGCTGCTTCTAGAGTTGCCAGGTGTCTGGTATTGAACCGGACAGTCCAGTATTTGGACTTTGTGTCTGGTAAACAAATTGAGAAAATACCGGACATATAATACCAGATGGAAACACACCCAGGACACACAGCAATAAAAGGGGCCGCGACTGCATTTTGGCCCAACCCCCTGATTTCCCCTCCCTCCTCCCCAGGTCTCCCTGGTTACTCCCCAGATATATATATATTTACTCAATACATTTTTATCAAATTTTTGTCCGGTATTTTTTTTGAAACCATCTAGCAACCCTAGCTGCTTCTTCCCCCACCAAGCAGTGCTCATGGATCGGATCCGGCTCTGGCTTGCCTGATTCCTGCCCATGACGCTCAGGGCTTCTCTCAACACAGCGAGGAGCTGGTGCTGGCACTCCAGCTTCGCAGTGGGAGCTGCGGGGTTGGGGTATGGGGCTGGAGCACCACTGTGGGCTCCCCTATGCTGGGGCGGGGAGCTCCAAACAACCTCAGGGGCCAAATCCAGGCATGTCAGGGGCCGGATCCAGTCTCCGGGCCTTACATTCCCCACCCCTGATAGGATCATGGAGTTGGTGGGCAGAAATATTTAAATTTACGAGAGAACGATCAGAAAATCACTGAGTCGCATGTGATATGCTTTAGGACCCCTGCATGCCAGAGCTTTTGGAGGGGAAGTGGTTTGTCTGCAGCCTGATCTTTCTCCTGGAATAGCAGGAGTGATGCACGCCCTGCAGCAATAGCAGATTTCCTGCTGAGACAGAAGCCTCTTCCCTTCCTGTGGAGATGCCACAGGCAGAGCTCCTGTAGAGGAAGGATGGAGCCTCAGATGCCTTTTCTCTTCCATGCATTTCATCACAAACCTTTTCTCATATCCATAGTGAATCTGTGGCCTCGTCTTTGCATACTCATGCCCATCTTTCCCCCTTTGTTACTGTTTACCATGTATATTATGGGAGCACCTAGGGGACCCATTCAATGGTGCTAGGCACTGTACAAACACATAACAAAGATGGTCCCTTGTCCTTGCATGTGTATCCCTTCGTCAGGGCTCCCTCCTTTGGCTACTTTCCTTTCCCAGTTCCCCTCTTTCTCCTCCTTTTCCAGTTCACTTCTCCTGAAGGTCATGCTGTGGGAGGAGTGAAAAAAGAATCACAGAATTCTAGGGCTGAAAGAGATCTCAGGAGGTCATTGAGTCCAACCCTCTGCTAAAAGCGGGACCAAGCCCAACTACATCATCCCAGCCAGTGCCCCCAGCAAAGTTAAATAGCAGCAAAGTTAAATAACCCCAAAGCCTGTGAAAATGCAGTTGATCCCAAGAAATGTTGTCAAGACCGTTTCACTGCCGGATTGATGGAAAAACACAGAGGGTATGTCTACACTACCCCGCTAGTTCGAACTAGCGAGGTAATATAGGCATACCGCAATTGCAAATGAAGCCCGGGATTTGAATTTCCCGGGCTTCATTTGCATAAGCGGGGCACCACCATTTTTAAATCCCCGCTCGTTCGAACCCCGTGCCGCGTGGCTACACGCGGCACGAACTAGGTAGTTCGAACTAGGCTTCCTAGTTCGAACTACCGTTACTCCTCGTGGAATGAGGAGTAACGGTAGTTCGAACTAGGAAGCCTAGTTCGAACTACCTAGTTCGTGCCGCGTGTAGCTACGCGGCACGGGGTTCGAACAAGCGGGGATTTAAAAATGGCAGCGCCCCGCTTATGCAAATGAAGCCCGGGAAATTCATATCCCGGGCTTCATTTGCAATTGCGGTATGCCTACATTACCCCGCTAGTTCGAACTAGCGGGGTAGTGTAGACATACCCAGAGAGACTTTAAAATGTGTGATTGTGTGAAGAATTTAAGGAGAGGCTCTGTGACAGCCAGGGGACCACAACCCCATGAAAACAATGGGCAATGAGACTCAGAGTATGTCTACACTACATGCCTCTCTCGCCAGAGGCTTGTAAATTAGACTACCCGACATAGTCAATGAAGCGGGAATTTAAATATCCCCGGCTTCATTAAAATAAAAATGGCCGCCATGCTGTGCCGGCTCAGCTGATTGTCGGCACAGTGTGGCAGTCAAGACACGGATCAGTTGGCAGGGAAGGCCTTTGTTGACCACTCCTTTATGCCTCGTGAAACAAGGTTTACAGGAGCGGTCAACAAAAGAGTTCCCTGTCGACTGATCCGCGTCTTGACTGCCACGCTGTGCCGACAATCAGCTGAGCCAGCACAGCGCAGTGGCCATTTTTATTTTAATGAAGCAGGGGATATTTAAATCCCGGCTTCATTGACTATGTCGGGTAGTCTAATTTACATGCCTCTGGCTACAGAGGCACGTAGTCTAGACATACCCACAGTGGCCTGAGATGATATCCCAACCCAAAATAGGTTGCTGGGAGATCTAGAAAGAAAGCCAAGTCATCTTTTACCTGATGGGTGGCATAGCACTATAAGTAATAAGCTATTTGCATTAGAATGCTGATAGTGTAATTCTGTTAAGATCCTGTGACTATCACTGGTGTACATCTGGACACTACAGCACAGGTGCTATATATAGTGAATATATATGGTGGACCACTGTGTAAATCCCTCTCCACTCATTGGTAGCTATCCAAAACTGGATGCTACTGATGCTTTGAAATACTTTGTTGTTGTTTTTTTAAGTACGTTCTAGAGTTATAGGATTTTGGCATGAGTGGGTCATGTAATAGTATTACATAGACAACTTCAGACTCCCATTCCTGAAGTTCATGTAACTGATAAGATTTTAGCAAATTGTTCCCTTGTGTAGAGCCAAGTCCTATGAGAAAAGGTTGTTGTGGCTAATGGTTAGAGCAAAGTGTGAGAATTAAGAAAATATCAAGAGTGACTCTTAGCTGCACCTGTGAGTGAACAATCTAAAATCTGTGTGCCTTACTTAAATCATCCATTTTATGAGGTTGTTATTTTAAATCTAAATGAACTGTGCCAAATTATCAACAATAGAAGCTGATTAATTCCTCTATGTATCCACAGTATGGTGAGAGTATAAGCTTTCACACATAATTTCAGCACTGTGACCTAAAAATAACTTCGGAATGCAGAGATGATGACACAGAATAGGTACCATACATGTTAAATTACATCTGTCTATTGCAGTTTCTAGAAACATGATTTTCATTTTACCTGCAATAAAGGTCTTAGCAGAATCAAACACATTTGCATGTTGCTTTCAAATGTGATTTTTTTTATTTTTATTTTTATTTAGTACCAGCAGCAAGTGCAGCAGGTCACTAGATATTACAGATTAGAAAAATAGGAAAACTTTCCTTCAACTAAAGTCTAAAAGTGATGGAGGCCTTGTCTACAACAACCCCTCACCCACTGGAATCTCCATATCTGGAGATATTCAAGAGAAGGTCAGATAGACATCAATCAGGGATGGTCTAGATGGTACTGGATCCTGCCGTGAGGGCAGGGGACTGGACTTGATGACCTCTCGAGGTTTCTTCCAGTTCTAGTGTTCTATGATTCTATGATTGATCTACCTATGCAATTTCAGCTACGCAAATAGCATAGCTGAAGTCAACATCCTTACCAAGGTGTCTCTCCCATGGTCAGATCACAGGGGTCTGCTCTTCCATCAACTCAGGCTACTCTTCTTATCCTGATGGAGAACCAGAGTCAATAGGACAGTGCTTAGAGATTGATTTATCTCATCTAAACAGACAGGATAAATCGACCGCCAATGGCTTGATCGCTGCAGTGTGGATCCACTGCTTAGTGGAGATGAGGCCTAATAAGAGATTTTAGAAAGGGCCTAATTCAATCAAAACTGATATTTAGCTTTGGTACCCAAAATACCAGATAAGAGCAAATATTGCCCAGTGTGGGCTTCTCAAGGGCTGACATTGGGTGTATTCTTTGATTAAATGGGCCCCAAGAAAAACATTTAAAATGTACATGATCAGATAAAGATGCTTATTTTTTTAAATCCCTATGTATTAACCTGAGTGTTGATCTGAAAACAAGGCCATATTGCAGAGGTGAGGATGAATATTTAATACATAGCCAGGAATAGGCTCCTGAAAATAAGAGATTGTTAAAGTTGTGATGAGCATGTGCAAATTGCATAATATCAGCAAGTCCTCCGTGCTGCAAACTGATCTAAAGAAGCTTTCCTGTTTCCCCAGCAACCTTGAGCAATACTAGCTTGTTTCTTTGGAAGTAAATTAAATGTGACTTTCAAGTAGTTCATTATTTCAGTAGCCACAATACCTTTCAGACGCAAGGACATTTGATAAATCATATTAGGATTTGCTGCACTTCTGAAGGGAGGCAGATAAAGGATTTTTACCGAAATAGTTTTCAAATCTACTAAATTTTCTAGAACTTACAAAAATTGCATTTCTGTAGCTATAGGGGGAAGAATAAAGTGGATTCCACATGTTTACAGAAAGCTAAATATGGTTGGGCTGTACAATCAAAGACACGTTCGGCATTACACACATAAAACTGGTGCTGGGTAGCAGAAAACGACAGGAAGTGGCTATAATTGTACTGCGATGAGTTGGAACTTGTGCAAAGCTGCCTTAAGAGAGTGTTCCACCAAGAGCTACTCAAAGTGCAGGGCTCACACGGTTTCACAAGCTGAGGGGGGACAGCTAGCATGGGGGGGATAGCTCAGTGGTTTGAGCACTAGCCTACTAAACCTAGGGTTGTGAGTTAAATTCTTGAGGGGGCCATTTAGGAATCTAGGGTAAATCTGTCAGGGACGGTTTTTGGTCCTGCTGTGAGGGCAGGGGACTGGATTCAATGACCTTTCCCTTCCAGCTCTATGAGATACGTATATCTCCATATTTATATTATAAAGGAATCTGTACCATTCTCTATCCCTTTGGCATCCAAAATGCAGATCATGCTATAATAAAGGTCTATACTACTCTATATGGGTAGTGGGTGAAGGTAGGGCTGGAGGAGGCAAGCCCCCAGCCCTGCCCCTTCTATCATGAGAGCCAAGCTCTCTCTGCCTGATGCTGGCACATGTCCCAAGCTTCCCCTGCCTTGGAGCATTGGGTGGGCAAGCCGTGGGTAGCCCCAGCCTTCCTGGCCGTGGAGCATGGAGACGGCAAGCAACACATGGCCTGAGCCTCCCCAGCCCCAGAGCATGAGGAGGGAAGAGGGTGCATGGCCCCGGCTGTGGAGTATGGGGAGAGCAGGCACTTGGAGGCAGCAGCACTATGCCCTGAGACTACCCCTACAGTAGACATTCTGGGGGCCGAGTCTGGGTGGGCCAAGCTGGCGGTTTCTTTCCCTGCCTAGCATACTCACCGCCTCTGCTGCTCTATGCAATAAAGATATACAATCCCAGCAATCACTTCGGGTACGTCTAAACTACATGGCTCCGTTGACAGAGCCATGTAGATTTGTTGTTTTGGAAAAGGGAAATGAAGCCGCGATTTAAATAATCGCGGCTTCATTTACATTTACATGGCTGCCGCGCTGAGCCGACAAACAGCTGATCAGCTGTTTGTCGGCTCAGCGCGCTAGTCTGGACGCTCCCCTGTCGAAATGAAAGCCTTTTATTGACATCCCTGGTAAACCTCATCTTACAAGGCATAACGGGGATGTCGATAGAGGGCTTTCAGGTCGGCGCGGGAGCATCCAGACTAGCGCGCTGAGCCGGCAAACAGCTGATCAGCTGTTTGCCGGCTCAGCACGGCAGCCATGTAAATTTAAATGAAGCCGCGATTATTTAAATCGTGGCTTCATTTCCCTTTGCCTACAACCCTCATCTACATGGTTCCATCGATGGAGCCATGTAGTTTAGACACAGCCTTCCAGTTTATTTCAGCACTGCCAACAGGAACAGAGAGATTTAAATGTGTTTACTTGAATCATAGACAATGCTCCCATGTCTTGGTGACAGGGAAGAGTATTACAAACCTTGGTCCAATAATGCCTTGCGAGTCACACTGGCAGACTCCTCGCCCATGCAAGCTGCTTTGACTTCATTAATATAGAACAGGTGGCTTGTAAGTCCAGGGCCAGAAGCCTCTGTCTCTCTAGAGTCTACCTGGGGCTCTGATCCTGCATTGTAATCTTCAGGGGTGACCCTCTGCACCTATGTGGTGTCTCTTTTGCTTTCACACAGCTATGTAATAACGGCCATGTTTGGTCAAGCCAATTGTCCATCTAGCCCAGGAACCTGTCTTCCAATGGTAGCCAATGCCAGGTGCTTCAGGGGGAATGAACAGAACAGGGCAATGTTGAGTGATATACTCCCCTCTTTCCTAGCCCCAGCTTCTGTATTTGCTGAGTCACCATTTTTTAAGTGTGCCGAAGGCATCGGTTTGGCAGGAGAAACCGATAAGCCACCCACTTGCTATGCTGCCTCTTCGTACACATGCTGGTTGGAAAATGGGAAGAGGGGCATGGAAAATGTTATCAAAACTAAACCAAGAGTTTTCCACCAAGATAGTTAGGATTTTGGCTCTAAACCAGCTGACAGGTCTTTGTGTTATTCAATGAAGAATGAAACATTTCCCATGGGATTTAGACCGATTCCACAGAAAACTTCCAGCCAACCCCGCCTTGTTATCAGTTAACAGCTCCAAGGAGCAGAGACACATTAAGGTCTCTTGAGGCCTTGTGCTGGAGCAAGGGAGAGGAGGAGCTCCAGTGCCAGAACTGTACCCTGCCTCGCTCCTTCCACATATGGTCCCGCCCCTGTTACGCCCCTTCCTCTGAAACCCCACCCATAGCCCCGCCCCTTCCCCCCCTTCCCTGCAGCCCCACCCATGGCCCCATCTCATTCCACCCTTTCCTCAGGGCTTTGCCACCCCACCCCCCACTCTCTTTTTTCCAGGCCCCTTACATCCTAGTACAGCCTTAAGACAGGAGAAGCTCTGTAGCAAAAAGTGATAGATCCTCCAGCCCTCATCTCGTGGTGGGAGGAGATTTTTCTTGGGGATCCAAATTAGCCAGGGCCCCTGAAAATGAGCCCTGTTGGCCTGGGCAGTAATCCATCACTGCAAAGAGACTTAAAACTGGCTTTTAATACCTGTGCACCAACATTAACTCTGCACTCTTCTGCGTTCATCATAGGATTCCCCTCAAGCAGTGTTTGGGTGGGAAAAAACTCCTTGTAGGAGCAACATAGTCAATAATAATCCAGGGCAACATATGCACATACATGAGAGCTATCCCCCATAGGCTCATCCTTCCCTGATGTTAAACATCAATATTCCTTGATAACATTTCTTCAAGATACTCTTTCGATGGTGCCTTCTACCAGTCAGGTTAGAAATGGAGATAGAAACTAAATGTGGATGAATCCTGGGAAGACTGTGGTGAAAGAGGAGATTATATGCAAATATAATGGATGTGTCCAGTCAGTTGAGAGTATTGGGATGAAATTCTTAATCAAATCTCACAAATTGGGTATTTACAGGTTGAACATCTCTAGTCCGGCAGTCCACCTGACTGGTGCCAAACTTGAGAATTATTTCTCAAGGTCATTGTTTAGCAGCATTACCAATGCTTCCACAGCTTACTGGGCTCTGAGAAGACAGTTAGGGGTAATTAGAGCTAAATAATAGCACAGAACACTGAGAGCCAGGACTGGTGGCTATAAACAAACTTTATGGCTACGTCTACACTGGCCCCTTTTCCGAAAGGGACATGCTAATTTTAAACTTCAGAATAGGGAAATCCGCGGGGGATTTAAATATCCCCCGCGGGATTTAAATAAAGATGTCCGCCGCTTTTTTCTGGCTTGTAGATAAGCCGGAAAAAAGCGTCTAGACTGGCCCGATCCTCCGGAATAAAGCCCTATTCCGGAGGATTTCTTATTCCTACTTCAAAGGAATCTTTATTTAAATCCCGGCGGACATCTTTATTTAAATCCCGTGGGGGATATTTAAATCCCCCGCGGATTTCCCTATTCTGAAGTTTAAAATTAGCATGCCCCTTTCGGAAAAGGGGCCAGTGTAGACGTAGCCTATGGGTTTGTGGGAAACTTGGCCACCCCCAGGATAAATGGATATCTGGCTAACTAAAATGATGCCGGACAACGAATGTTGCCGGACCAGGGTACTGGATTAGAGAGGTTCAACCTATATTACCAAATGATCCTTTGGGAGCTTCCTAGAAAAAGGAAATGAATGAATCTCTCATCTGTGAGAAACCTGGGCTTCTGATACCTTCTTTTGGAAAAAGCAAAATAGTCCAGTTATAGAGAAAATGGGGGAGGAAGTGTGTTTATGGAAAAAGTAACACACTATACATTATGTACCCCAAAAATAGACAGAGGATGGATAGATAATTGGTACCATTTATTCCACACTTAAAGCACTTTCATCTGCAAGAAAAAGAACACGCCTGTACAGACATGCCAGGCCTAATTAATATGCATAATCAGATATTTCACTCAGTGTAATACAATCACTGGAAACAATATGTCATAAAGGATTTTCATCTGGTGGTATGAGAAAGAGAGAAAGCTGGTAGGTTATATCGCTATGTAATATTCCATCAAAAGCTCCATATTGTAATGATTATTGTTTGATTTCTGGTATTTATCTGTCAAGGTTTTGTAAAAATATTTAAACTTCCTAAATGAGTAAAGAGCAAATAAAAAAATCACTGTGCCTCATGTCTCCTGACAATTCGCAGGCTGTCCCCACTAATTTTTGTAGTGGTAAATTTTGTCACCTTTGACTTGACAAGTGTGACTGCTGAAGATCTTGATTAGGTGTTGGTGCATGGGCTGGCAGGGGGGTGGGAAATACTATTGTACCATTAACTGGTGCTTTGCAAATGCATCAGGTTCAGGGACACCCCCGCCGTAAATTAGCTGCTTCCTGTATAATACAGAGGCATGCCAAGTGTCGCTTTCCAGAGAAGCCCATCTGCAATTCAGAACTGCAGGGCGCAGTGACAAAGAGGTGGTTCTACGGGGCTGAGATTGTGGCTGGTATCTCTAACATCATGCGGCATCTCAAGGATAGCTGCATAAACCTGCTGCTATGGGCCTGCATTTGGTTTATGAGGGTGCCTGAGTTTTGCCAGGCACTCCCCATACAAGGGGGACTTTGGCTGGTCCAAAGAGGGGATAAGATAACTTCAGTTAAAGGCGCTTTTTTCTCTACTCAAGCTCATCTGAAGAAGTGGGTTTTGCCCATGAAAGCGCATGCTATTAAATATATTTTTGCAGGGGCAGCAGGAATCCTAAGTGGGGGAAGGCATTGCCTTCCCAAACCGCCAGCCTGGCCCCACCTATCCTCCACTCCCAGAACGCCTACTGTAGGCATACTGGGGGTGGAGTGTTGCTGTCCCTGAACACCCACCCTCCCCATGCTCCGGGGCTGGCAAGGCTGTGGCCATGTGCCCTCCTCCCTCTCCGTGGTGCTGGGGTGAGGGGAGGCTTGGCTTTTGTGTGGGCAGGGTGTGGGCAAAAGGAGCGGGATGGAGTGGGGCTGGAGGCAGGGTTGGGGCAGGCAAGCCCCGAGCCCTCGCTTCACCCACTGCCCATGTATTTTGGCTAGTCTCTAAGGTGCCACAGGACTAACAGTTGTTTTTAAAGTTACAGACTAGCATGGCGACCCCTCTGAGACTGATCTGTAAAAGAAGAGGTGGAGCTAGAAGCTCTAAAGAATAGGAGCTAACAGGAGAGGCATGAGGGCCACGTCCCCCAAAATGCTGTGGGTGGAAGGAGCAAAGGGCCAGCCAGCAACCGGCAGAGGGAGCTAACACAAGGGGCCAGGCACCTGCAGCAGAGGTCTGGCCCGCCCACGCTCACCAACAGTGACAGGGAAAGCAGAGCTACATGGCCCCCAGCTCGCTCTGTTCCTTGGAGGGGTGGGACTGCCTCCCCTCCCCGTGACTGGAAGTGATGCAGCCAAAGGAGCAAAGTGAACTGGGGCCATGTTGCTCTGCTTTCCCAGCCACTGTCAGTGCATGCAGGGGCTCGAACCTCTAGTGCCGGCACCAGAACCCAAGCCCCGCTAGTACCCTGGGCCACATCGACTGCGGGGGGTGAGGTGGGGCAGAGCCAGGGCAGAGCAGGGTGGGAGAGGTGGAGCAGGGGCAGGAAGAGGTAGGACTTAGGACACAGGGGGTTTCTCTCAACCCATTCCCAGGCTGGGAGGGACATGTAATCAGTGGCCCCCCCGGTTCCCCTCTCACCAGTCATCCCAGCTAACCAAGGTTCTAGCTGTAGCATCAGAGCTGGGCATATGCGGTATCAAGGAACTGTTATTTTACCCTCCGTACATGGGTTTGTTGCCAGGGTTGCATGGGTGTGAGTGCAGAATCTACCCCACTAACAACAGCACCTCCTTGCGGAGAAAGCTCATACAAGGAGCCTCGCGGGTGCCCTGACAACACAAACCGTCTCCCAAACTGATGGCTCCCAACCCATGTTCAATAACAGTTCTTCACATGCTACATTGGATTCGGCGTCAGTTGCAAATAGGTGGCCAGGCAGGCGTTAGCAGGGGAGGACAAACTTATTGTGACTGTAGGTTGCTAAAATCGTGTGCCCAAATGTTGCTGCTGTACGCGTGGAACCAATAAAACTCAATCTCAGGAATGTTAGGGGAAAACATTTCTGTCTCTAAATTATACTGTCAATTAACTGGCTAGCGACTGCCTCCCTCTCCCCCGCCCCCCTGCTTCTCACCTTTCTCACACACAGACCCTGAGTCTAGCAATGTTCCTGATGATGAATATTTTTCACAGTGTTCTTATAAGTGATTGCTCGCCGCATCTTATAGTCTTATCTCAGCTTGTGCAGCTCCTCATTAATATTCCGTACATATGGAAGAGTTTTCTATATCATTGTCCATTAAGAAGGAGGATAATCACTCATTCAGTTATCAAGCAGTCAGTTCAGGCCTTTCCTTGAGCCCTTAGTGCAAAGAATCATGGGAGATCAAAGAAGGTTAAATGTGGCTGACATTCTGATCATTACATTTTTAATATAATTATAGTTTTCTAATAAAGTTGATCAAAGATAAGGAAAAGAGGTATTAAAGTCTTTTAGGACTAAAAGACAACATTAGTGACTCCTTACCTTTTTTTAGTAAGGGGACAAAAAGCACATTTCAGCTGATACATATAAATGAGCATCATTTTATTGCAAACAAGGAAAGGTTGTAAGTTTACATATAAATGATACATTATTACAGAATTGCTTTTACAGGAAGGTGAGCTTAGTAATCCAATGTAAATGCCAAATGAGGATGGAAGGCAGAATGACAAATCATTAGTAATCAAAATCAGTAGTATTGAGCCATAGATTATGGCTGGGGGGGGGGGGAACAGTCTCTCTGAGCAATCTCAAAAGAAACTAACTTTGGAAGTGGTTGATCTCTTTTCTTAGTATGCAAAGGCATTTTATCACAGTATGGCCACACTTTCAAAACACCAGACCAAAAACAAGCTATGCAAAATGCATGCCCATGATCCCCGCACTAGCAAAACTGCAGATTTGCACAAATACATGATTCCTTTACATATGCTGATAGGGTAACTACGATGTATAAGCTTAGGCCTTGTCTATACTAACTTCCTTCATTGATGTAATCTCTGTTACTTCAGCTATGCAAAAAGTACCATGCCCGTGGTGTCTTGTCTGTTGTAAGGTCAGCAGGGGCTGCTCTCCTATCAAAGACCGCTACTCATCTTATCCTGGTGGAGCACCAGCATCAACAGGAGAGAGCCTGGAGATCGGTTTATCGTATCTAAGCAGACATGATAAATCGACAGCCAGTGGAGCAATCGCTAGAGCCTTGATCCTTAGCATTGCACAGACAAGCCCTCAGTTTGTGATCATTTACTTGTCTAGTGGCTGACCTACAGAGAAGCTGTGAGATCTATAGCTGAAAGAACTCTCCTACTACAGCTCAAGTTACAAATACCTTTTGGTCCAGGAGCTGAAGGAACTAGAATTTCTAGTCCTTGATCCCTAAGGCCTCTGTGACTGACTAAGTGATTGTATATCTTGGCTGGAGTATCCAGATTCAATACAACTGCATGTGCAGCTATCTGTTTGAATGGTAATCATCATGTGATCCCTCAACCTAAAAATAATTTTGTCACACAGTGCTCAGTCAACCTGTGGAACTCCTTGCAAGAGGACGTTGTAAAGACTAGGACTTTAACAAGGTTCAAAAAAGAGCTAGGTTAATTCCATCAATGGCTATTAGCCAGGATGGGTAGAAATGGTGTCTATAGCCCCTGTTTGTCTAGAAATGGATGATGGGAGAGGAATCATGTGATGTATATTACCGCCAAAGCATCTTCTCATTGCAGCATGCAGTACCCAGCTATTTTTTTCTGATTCCAGGTGTTTCCTGCTGAAGATCTCCACTGCTCTTTGTTCTGTTTTTAAGACCATTCTCTGGGGTGTACATGCTACACTCAATGCTTATCTACAGTATACAATAGGTCAACACTGCAGTGATTGATCCACCAGCAGCCGATTTATTGCATCTGCTTAGATGCAATAAACTGACCACTGAGCATGCTCCTGTCAACTCTGGTACTCCACCAGAGAACAGTAGCCAGAATCGATGGGTAAGCAACCCCCACCAACCTTAAGCATGAAAGAAATCATGGGAAGTATATCAACTTCAATCATACTATTTGCATAGCTGAAGTTGCGTAGGTTAGATAGATGTGTGGGGGGAAGGGGGTAGTGTAGACTAGCTCTCAGTCATCATACGGATTTCTCCTACAGCACCTGTCAAGGTATGAAACCCAGCCATAGGTATATACAAGGAGGAAAAAAGGGACACACCTTTAAAATGTATTAATATACATTAAACCAGGGGAGATTTTAAGAGAAACAAAATGGAAAACTGTATATATTTTTCTAAGGGTATGTCGACACTAGCCCCCTAGTTTGATCTAGGGAGGCTAATGAGGGTAACCGAAATTGCAAATGAAGTGTGGGATTTAAATATCCCGCGCTTCATTAGCATGTTCCCAGCCGGTCACCATTTTAGAAATTGACTAGCTCGAAGTAACTGCCCGTGTCTACACACAGCAGTGAAACGGGATTCCGAATTAAAGCCCTAAATTGAATTAGCTGTTATTCCTCCTGGGGGCTAGTGTAGACATATCCTAAGATATAGTAGGGCAATTCCTTCCTAAATAACGCGAGTTACTGTAATGATAAACAATGTATAAAGAAATACAGTCAAGAGCAACGAGACTACAGAGCTGACGAAGTTACAACAGAGGTAAATATTTTATTAGTAATAACAAGTTGCACAAATAATTGATTTGTCCAGTTTGCTGGTAATTCTGAAACATCAACAAATATTTTGGGTCAACCTAAAAATAATTTTGTAAACATTTCTGGCAACTTGAAAACTTGAAAAAAATTAATTTGGGGTCAAAGTAAATATTTTGTTTAACCTAAAATAAAACATCCCTGGAGCTGCAGTGATTTACACCAGCTAAGCAACTGGCTCATTTTTCCTTCTTGGTTAGCTGTCCTGGAATATGACTAATCAATTTCAACTTTTCTACTATACAGGGTTTTTTTTTTAGCTTTTTCTTCTACTTACTAGTCCTCTTTTCTAAACACAAGACTACATTGCCTGATACTAAGCCATTCATTTTAAAAAGTAATATTGTCATTGTATCATGCTGTACAGCAAAAATAAAATGAAATGTTCATAAATACCTTAGCATGGTATAAGCTAGCTATCCTTTTGGTACAACCCATACATATGGCTATTGGCAAGGACGTTTTTACTGGGTCATGTTGGCAAGCAAAGCAGTCAATACCACTACACTATTTCCTTTGTGAAAATAGGCAAAACCTTGATTTATCAGGCAATCAACTTCTATAATTATCTGTAACTCTGAAGATTTTTGCTGCTTCTCCGAAGTAACTGAAAGTGTGTTTTATCACTAAAACAGAGACATCAACACCATCTTCAACAGCCTCGGTATTTGAGACCCAGCTGCATAAATATTTTAAGTTTGATCAAACATATATCATCAGATATATGGATTCTGAAAAGGCTTCACACATTGACTAGAAAACAAACTCATATCAAAACCAATGGGATCCTTACACAAAAAGTTGTACGGTGTAACAAGTTAAGATTCATGTTGTGCAATCTCTTTTCTACCCAGTGCTTAGTGGTGCATTTAAATAAGAACATCTAATCCCCATTTTAAATATAATATGGAGGCTTTGAGCTGTTCCAGTGCATTTGCCGATGTAAAGATAAGGACTACAAAGGATCTGTGACAGATTTTATGATTCCAAAACCCCCTTCACTTCTCCATCCCCTTTTTCTCTTCCAGTGTTGCTAACAGCCTTAAATGATAAGCCTTAAACCTGATAAACCCCAATTCAAACCTACAATATCACCTTCGGTGATACAAAGAGTAGAAAAATTGTATGTAGAGGATCTGTAAACCCAAAGAAGCTGACTATGGCCTGCTTCCACTGCAGGTAATGGAAAGACTCGTGTAAGAAAAAACAAAGCTGGGATGCAAGGCAGAAGAGGGATCAAAACCTCCTCCAAATAGTTTTGTCCCCTTGCCCACCAGTAGTAGTCTCACGGCTTTGTAGTAAGTCAGTTCCCCAGTTCTCCACATGAAGAGGGAATAATCACCCAGGCTGTTTCTACACTACAGAGATCTATTGGGAAAAGGTATGCAAATTGTGCTCCGCACAGTTTTTTTCGGAAGAGGCTTTTCCAAAATGTGGCCTGTCTACACTGGGCCAAATTTCAGAAAAGCCTCCTCTTTCAGAAGAGCCCTTCTTCCTCGTGGGAGGAGGAAGACAGGGCTTCCAAAAGAGCACGTCTGCTCTTCCGCAAAAAAAAGTGGAAGAGCAGACGCATTCCCTGGATGTGGCGGAGTTTTTCAAGGATACCTCTGGTATGCCAGAAAAATCTTGTAGTGTAGACATAACCCCAGACTCCTGGAATTTTCCAAGTTTGTTTTTATTCACAGGACCTACACAAGGGAGGGTTATTTCAATAGAGGTGGAACAACAACAGCAGAACTCCACTTTCTACTCTTCTACTTGCAGAAACCCCACTGTGTCCAACAAGTAGGGTCCTTTCATCTGGCCCTTTTCCCCACCCTTACATTCCACCTTGGCTACACTCAGCAGGAGTTCTAGCCTAGATCAGGCACTAGCAGCTGCTGGAGGTGTAACCAAGGTAGGGCTTAGAACTGCTCTGTGCCATGTCAGATGACACACTATCCTACCTAAGTCAGGGCACCCCTTAGTGGAATCTTCCAAGGCTAATGGAGACATAACAGCTCTGACCTGCTCCCCAAAAGCAGTCTCTTTTCCGTATGTGCTGGTATTACTGCCTGGTGCTGAGAAAGCCCTTAGCCCAGCGTCACATGACCTATGCTGTTCTCATTCTGCAGCATGGGTTAGTTCAGATGGCTCTCGTGCCCAGTTGCTCCTTAGTTAGGTACACCAGTGCACTATAACCTAGATCGGTGGCAGGCAACCTGTGACCCATCAGGGTTCTACGTGTGGCCTGTGAGACGCTGTGTTTACCATTGCCCATGCCAGATTCTGCTGATGTCCATCCATGTGATTTTTTTTCAACCAGTAATACTAACGTGACATGCACATAAAGCAAGGGCACGTGAAGGGAGGGGCATGCTGACTGCACACAACATTGACGGTGAGAGCCGTGCGCTCCCTCTGCATCCAATCAAGGCGCTGCTACGGTTCAGTCAGCACATCCCGCAAATTCTAGGAACCCAAGGGCAGTGAGCAAAACTACCCTATCCTGGGAGAAATCGTCTTGGTTACGACAATCTTGCGACCCACTGAGCTGAAGGAGCTCCACTCATGTGACCCACTCCCTAGCCTCGGCTGCTCATCACTGTCCTATGTCTACTGGATCTGGAACCCCCACCCAGGAAGAAGACAATGCTCAAACCATTAATGACCATCCAGGCGTGTAGCAGAAAGGAAGCGAGAGATGTATCCAGATCTCATGGGATCCTCTGAGCAAAGCTGTCTATGTTTATCCCTTTCTGAGAAGAGTTCCATAGATCAAGCATTGATAACTCATAACATCCGCTTTTGCCACCTTTGCCTTAACAGTCTTATCATTGGACCAAATCCTAGCCTCATTTGCATGCATCCTTGCTCTATCAGTTTAACTGAGGTCTGTGCTGGGTTTGGGGCAGATTAGATGATATCATATCTGCATTTCTCACTCCTCATTGGGAAAAGAAAAAAATAATAATGTTCGTGCCTATAATCACATAACTGGCAGAATGATGTCTCTCTCTCTCTCTGTCATAATGCAAACACTGTATTAAAGAAGAATTTATCCTTGATCCTTGTACACATTTCTTCTTTATAAGAATGTCCATGAGCATGTGGTACCAGCATTACAAGCACACCAGAAAGTCAATGGCAATACATCACTTAATCCCAGTATAGCCATCTGAGTACAGCTTGTGATGAAGTGGGGATTGTTCACTTGTTACATTGCATGTGATTTCTACTGTCCTGTAGTAACCCCATGTGTGGGCCTCAGTTTCCCTGGGCACTGAACCAATAGCAAGATGGTTGTGAGAATTTTGGTGTGACAGCCTCCCACATGTACACAATGGCTGATGCTTTCTGTAACCTGAGCCTGAGAGGAGGGTGTAACTGGGTGACACCTTTTGCCCAGGAAGCAGGCAAAGGCTGGAGGCAGGGCTGGGCCCTTGGCTCTGAGCCCCCTCTCCCCAAGAAGGATTGTGCTGACTGCTTCTAGTCCCTATGCTAACAAGTCTGTTCTATGCTGTAACCCTGTGGACTAATAAACATTCTGTTTTACCTGCTGGCTGAGAGTCACATCTGGCTGCGGATGCGGGGGGGTGCAGGGCCCGGTGACACCCCACGCCTCAGTGACACAACTCTCTCAAACCTTTCTAGAGTACACATAACTCATGGCTGCAAGAGAGTATTTCACTGGTATTGCTTATACCAGTCCCCAAAATGAAATAAGCTGTACTGACCAAAGGACTTCTATGTTGGTAAAACTGTTTACACTAAGGCTCCTGCTGCTGTAGAAACCTCAAAAAGAAAAATCACATCCCTAACAAGAAACAAAACACAGGACTATGTAGCACTTTAAAGACTAACAAGATGGTTTATTAGGTGATGATCTTTCGTGGGCCAGACCCACTTCCTCAGATCAAATAGTGGAAGAAAATTGTCACAACCATATATACCAAAGGATACAGTTAAAAAAATGAACACATATGAAAAGGACAAATCAAATTTTAGAACAGAAAGGGGATGAGGGGGGAGGTAATTGTCTGTGTGCTAATTATATTACAGGTGATAATTGGGAAAGCTATCTTTGTAATGGGTAAGATAATTAGAGTCTTTATTCAAACGTAGGTGCAAGTGTAGACCAGTTCTGAACGTCTACAAAAATTCTGCCAGGATGTCACACCATTCTTCAGGAGTGACAGCTATGCACTGCTTTTATTTTAATTTTATTTTATTTTATATCTTTACATTTTGAATTCAATAGCAAGCATTTTTGGTTTTCTGCTCAACCCGCCTCAGAAGTTGGCTCTAAAACTGAACTCAAACCCAAGGTCTACTGGTCTTAATACATTTTCTTGGCTGACTTCTCCCATTTCTAGTAGATTTTATATCGCTTCTGCTACACATCTATTATTCCAAAGCCTTTTACAAAATAACATGCTGATAATAGTAACATTATGTTGGCAGGCATGGTGGAATGCATAGTGCAGTACACAACAGCCCACAATACCTTGGCCTTGAACATTAGAACATGCTATACTGAGAGAAAACTTTGGCCATGATTCCATGGCAATCCAATAAGCTTTGTGACAGCCCCAAACCAGTCAGCTGCAATAGTTTGATAAAAGCGAAGTATACTAGCCCCTGGATGAATAGTTTTCTGTTCCCTGACCAGGGCAGGGGCTGATCTAGAACAATCAGGAATGTACCAGAACCAACTAAGTCAGGCAGACACCATAAAACACCTGGAGCCAATTAAGAACTTGCTAGAAGCAATTAAGAGAGACAGCCTAATTAGAACACCTGCAGCCTATTAAGAACCTGCTCGGACTAGTTTAAAAGGCTCCCCTTCAGGGAGGGTGGTGTGCCAGAGTGTGAGAGTAAGGTGCTACACTGTGGAAGAGCTGGGAGAATGAGAGTGGTCAGGTACCAGGAGCAAGTTGCTGGGAGGGGCCGTTGGGGAAGTGGTAGGAAAAACAACTTGTTGCTGCTGACATTAGGGTCTCTGGACAGAACCTAGAGTAGAGGGTGGACCTGGGTTCCCTGCAATGCTCCCACATCACCATGGAGACATTCCCTGAGAAAGAAGACTGAGATTAAGGAGGGTTCTCATGCCAAACCCAGTAATTGGCCTCTGATGAAAGTGGCTCAGTAGGCCGTGACCCTTGCCTCCAGAAAGAAAAAGAGGCTACATCCAGGGTAATGGTGAAGCACACCCTAGCTGTCTGGAAGTGCAGAGTCCTCAGGCAAAACCAGAGCTTTGCCACAGCTTTTTGGAAAACGTCATGGCATATTGCTTTTCTGCACAATCACACAAGAGACTGACCCATTTACCTCAATAGTAAACGTTTAGGTCAGGCCCTACGTGAAATACAGTAGAGTCTCAATTATCCAACCTAAACGGGTCCGGAGGATGGTTGGATAGCGGAAATGTTGGATAATACAGAATACAAATAAAAAACATGGGTATAAATATGTATAAACTCAATTTATTACTAATACTAGAAAAAATAAACATTGATAAAAGAACGACTACACTTACGTGCATGGTGTCGGTGCTCAGCACTGATTGTGATTGTTGCATTCTTATTCGTCATTTCATCATGTCGGTGGGCATCACGTTGGATAAAACGGAATGTCGGATAAGCGAAGCTTGGAAAATCGAGACTCTGCTGTAAGTGCATTTTCTGAGTTTGATACTACATCATGAAATCTATCACTCCAGTTGGTACCATCAGGTATGCTCGATAACTGTTTCAGTCAAGGGAGAAGAACAGAATGGGCATGGAGACTAAGGGTATGTCTACACAGCAGCGTCTACACTGATGTTATTCCGAAATAACAGAGTGCGCTTCTACATAGTAAGCCATTATTTCTAAATAATGGCAAGCTGGAGAACTTCTTACTCTGACTCCTGTAACCCTTATTTCACAAGGAGTAAGGGAAGTCGAAGGAAGAGTATTCTTCCTTCGACTTCCTGCTGTGTAGACCAGAGCCAGACTAAGGGGTGGGTGTGCCGGGCAGCTGCCCGGGGCGCCAACTGATGGGGGGTGCCTGATGGCAGCTGTAAGAGGCGCGCGGCATCCCTTATAGCTGCCATTAGGCACCGCATGCCCGGCTCCCGGAGGGCTGCAGTGGCCGCCCAGAGTGGGAGCCACGTTAACCCCCGCAGTGCCCTTCCCTGCATGTCCGCAGGGTCCTGCATGGCCAGGTGCGGCCCGCCCCGGCGGCCCCAGGCTACGCGCCAGCGGCGGTGTCCGGGCCGCGCATGCTCTGTGCGCCTGCCCACGCACCCTGGGAGCGGGCTCTCACACGCGCCATGCGCCTGGGGTGGCGCCGCGTGCCTGGGGCCCAGGGTGCCAAAATGGCTCAGGCCAGCCTTGGTGTAGATAGTACCAAAGCCAAATTAAGTTATTTAGACTTAAACTACACAATTGACGTAGCTGAAGTCGTGTAGTTTAATTCGAGTTTTGCCCTGCTGTGTAGACGTGCCCTAAATGATCCCCTCATTAACAGAAGAGGTTCTTCCAAAATAGGTTGGTGAGACTTCCTCCTCTGTGGATAAATGGAGACTTTAATTCTCCAGTGCTGTCAGCTCAGTAAAGTTAATGTTCACATTAAGTCACTAGATTTAGGTAGATATATAGATATATAGTTAAAGAGTCATTGCCCTAACAGAACAGTACCATGCTAATGCAATCTCCGTATAGGTCACCAGCCAGAGTCTCAGAGTATGTCTACATTGCACCGTTTTTCCGGAATAACAGCTGTTATTCCGAAAAAACAACACTAGCATCCACACTGCAATTGTGTTATTTCAACAGAAGGTTGAAATAATGGACATTTTTTTCCAGCGGCAATAAACATTATTCCATGAGGAATAAGCCCTTTTCTGATAAAACTTTTTTGGAAGAAGGTGTCTGTAGACACTCCACTGCTGCTGTATCGAAATAGCTCCTCACCAGGGCCATTCTAAAGTTATTCCTCTTCTGTGCCTCTTGGGGCTCAAAGGCGAGATAGCGCATCCACATTAAGGGAGCCTGCCTCAGACTAATTTTGAGGCTTCCTTGTAGTATGGACACTCTATTTCAAAAGAAGCATTTCCGGAAGATACCTTCCAGAAAACCTTCTTCCAAAAGAAGCTTGCAGTGTAGACGTACCCTGAATGAGCACTATGAAGCTATGACCTTCTGGCTCAGAAGAAAGAGTGCTACCATACATTGTGTAAGGTATACAAGGATAATGGGTTAAAGAGACCAGGATGTGCTAAGAGGCTTTTCCTTTTGAAGTATAGAGTTAATCAGGAGCACATTTGCCACATGACTAAAATTCAGCAGAACTTTGAAAAAAAAGACCATGCAAAATTCTTATGTACAGCACAGCCACATAGACTGTGGTGAAATGGCTTTTTACCTTTGATACCCCCAGTCCTTTAATTTGGTCCCCAACATTATTTAATACGGAATGGGAAAAACATAAAAAAAACCCACCTCATTAGCATTCAGCCTAACTGTTTTTCCAAAACCCATTTAACATGTTCCAGGCAGCATTTCTAAAGCACCAATCATAGTACTATCTCAGCACTACATCTTTATATTAAAAGTGTTAATTTAAACATTCCTGGTTTTCCATTTCTGTTTTATTTTTAAATCTTGTGGCGAGTTCAGTGGGAATCCTTTGTCTCTGGCTTCTCAGCCAGCAAGTCCAGGAACACATACAGTATTGTACTCTTCATGCCTCACCACTCCACACAGATTCATCTCCCATCACAGGCACTAACTTTCTGGACCATTCGACTTTTTCAAGTTGTAACGCAGTTGGGGTCGTGCACTTTTAAGTATTTCATGAAAGCGAGACAATCTGATGGAGAGGCCTCCTTCAAATTCTACTTTTGAAATGCTAAAAGTTAAGCAACAGAATTTAACTGCAATTGCATTAACATTTATATAAAATATAAACCCAAACGCTTATCCTGATTCGCCAAACAAATTACAAAAAAAAAAAAAAAAAATCCAGCTACTTATCAAGGGCACCATTTGAAATTATTGCTAGTACTACAACTCTAAATGCATAAGATGCCTTAAATACAAACCTGAACATTTACATACTGATTTCACGAGCAAAGCAAAAGGTATTTGCCGGTAACAGTACAGGACTCAGCATTTTTATTGTCTGAGTAATCCTGGTTCGCTCTGATATGAAAATTCAATTATTTTAGAACTGGTCCTCTCATTAAATTTTGACAAGGAGCATGAGCTGAGTACCAGCTCTGGCTCTGAGAGGCCGTGGGTGCCTGACAGCTTCACGGTGAATTTTAAAATGTAGTATTTTAACAGGACAAGATTATCTGACAATTTTATACTAAAATAGGAGGAAAAACTCAAATACATTGTAATATCCAACATTGGTAACCTGGCCTTTTATAGATATTTTCCTAAAATTTATTTAAAAAAACAAAATCTACTGTTTATTGCATGCTTTCCCCCAGCACTACCCCCCATGTCTCATACTCCACAATGGTACTGGGAAAATATGTCTGTCTGTGAGCAAGAACTATTTAGCCACACATTGTCAACATTTGCTGCCTATTATCAATTGAAACATATTTGCAATGCTTTTATAAACACGATTTCCAACCTGAAGAAATGCCTTTATTTTATCTACATTTTTTCTTGTTTCATATAGGCCGATTCCTTTTCCGGTAGATTTTTTTAAACTCTTGCACTATTAATCAACAAAGAACAGCAGAGCAGAAATAAAAAAAGCGACGTTAAGTTTGTGCAACTTGCTTCTGATGCAAGCTTATTGTAAAAAAGAAAAAAAAAGATAATTTTTAAAACATTACAGGAACTTCACAGGTATCCTGAGCAGCAACAATTATTGAAAGTTAAATGGGCTGAGAATATGAAATATTGAGAGGTGAGATTCAAATGGAAGTATTTAAAATATAGCTCTTGATTTTGCTTTCTTACACATGAGGGGCTCTATTGGTTCCCCTTTGTGTTGGTAAATCATGGCCTAAAGATGCAGCTATCCATCCTTCTGTTCGAAGCAATTTAAGCATATACCTAACTTCAGGCACATGCTTAAATCCAATAACAGGACTTATGCACCAGTTTAACCTTTGTGTTGAATTGGGATACTTGAGAACTGCTGACCATCCACAGCCATCTTTGACGTCAGTAGCTCACCATCTTGCAAGCTGTGTTTGCTGCTGTTTCTTTTGCTCTTTACACCTATCTATTGTAGGTAGTTATGAAGCTCCCATTACCACCATGTGTGAGCACTTCACAGACCAATAAGGCTAACTTCAGTACCAGTCAGATTGGTTAAGTCTATTGCAGGGGTGGAGAATAATTTTTGCAGGGGGGCTGTCCAGTTCATGAATTTTGGTCTGTGGTTACAGGCTGGCTCTGGGCCTCCTAGAGGGGACGGGGCCTCAGGTGGAAGGGGTAGGGCTGGAGCTACAGAGAAAGAGAGAAAGTTTGTGAGCGACAAACTTTGTGACACAGACTGAGTGTGGGGGGGGGCACAGAGATGGGAGAGTGTGTGTGTGTGTGACCATGACTGTGTGTGGCACAGAGACACAGACTGTGTGGGTGTCTCCCCTCTTCCCCACTCCGCAGAAATGGGCTGTGGGGAGGAAACGTGTGTGTGTGTGTGTGTGTGTGTGTGTGTGTGTGTGTGTGTGTGTGTGTGAGAGAGAGAGAGAGAGAGAGAGCATTGAAATCTTACAAACTGTGTGTGTGTGTGTGTGTGTGTGTGTGTGTGTGTGTGTGTGTGTGAGAGAGAGAGAGAGAGAGAGAGAGAGAGCATTGAAATCTTACAAACTGTCCATTAACTCTTAAGACAGGCACTCCTCTGTGTCAGTTACCATCCACACTTCAGACTGGAGCAGCTCTGCTGTGTGTTCCCCCCCCCCCAACACCTGAGCTGCAGAGATGGGGTACAGGGGTGGGGGGACACCCTAACTTCAGCACTTTCCTCTCCCCTTCACCACGTCCCACTCTGCACAGCCAGCAGGAGAAACCTGGGAGCAGCTCAGCTGAGGGACGGAGCAAGATGAGGGGAGGGGCAGCTGAACACAGGCTGTCAGCTATAAGTCTGCACACTCTGCTAATCAGAGGGGTGGACCAGAAAGAAATGTTTGGTGGGTCGGATCCAGCCCCCAATCCTGATTTTGCCTACCCCGGTCTATAACAAATGTTGAAAGGGCCCCTCTTCCCCACACCACCACTGGGTAGGCCTCCTTCCCTTAGCCCCCCAAGTTTGGGGTTTTGTAGTGGGTCTAAATGGCAGGGAGCCTGGCCAGGGGCCCACAGGCTCCCTCATATCCATTTACAACCATTCGCATTTATGACCAAACCTCCCATGAGGCAGTCGTAAAGGTGGTCTCCGAGTTATGAACGTGACCTGTGCTTATGAACAGCGCGGTTACAATATAAACCAATGGGGTCCAACTGTCGAACATTTCAAGTTACAGCCAAGTGTTTGGTCCGTAAGTCATTCATAACTCGGGGACAGGCTGTATCTTGTCTTCAGACAGTGGCCAATGCCAGACGTCCCAGATGGACTGAACAGAACAGGGAATCATCAAGTGATCCCTCTCCTGTCCCTCATTCCCAGCTTCTGACAAACAGAGGCTAGGAAATCCACCCTAGCCCATCCTGACTAATAGTCACTGAAAGACAATTCCTCCATGTTTTATCTAGTTCTTTTTTTTTTTAACCCTGCTATAGTCTTGGCCTTCACAACATCCTCTGACAGGAGTTCCAGTATTTGATTATGTGTTGTGTGACGAAATACTTGGCTTTGTTCATTTTAAACCTGCTGCCTATTAATTTCCCAGAGTTTATACTCCTTCTATTTTCTTCAGTAGGCTTTGACTTCCAGTTGTTAAAGGACATATTTTGGTCTCTGGTCTCTAATTACTTATTTTACTTTGTTGTTTAACCATGGTGCCAATATTTATTTGTTTGGTTGTTTTTTTTGGGGGGGGGGTATATGTTTAGTATTTAGTTTAAGCCTCTATTATGGTGTTTTTAAAACGTTTCCATGCAGCTTGCAAGCAGTTCACTCTTGCAACTTCCTTTCAATTTCCATTTAGTTTGCTTCCTAATATTTGGTATCATTTTCCTTTCTGAAGTGAAATGGTGCTTTGGTGGGTTCTCTTGAGGTGTCCCCTCGCCCCAGTAATGTCAATTTGAATTGTGTTTTGCTCACTATTACTGCGTGGCTCAGCTACATTCACCTCAGACCAGATCCTGTGCCCCATTTGGGAGGAAATCAAGAATTGCCTCTCTCCATTTGGGTTCCAGGACTCCAAGATGCAGTCACTAGTGGTGTCTAGAAATTTTATCTCTGCATCCTGTCCTCAGGTGGCATGTACCCAGTCAACATGGTGATCATTGAAATACTCCCATTATAATTTACTTTTCCATTTTTATAGCCTCTGTAATATCCCCAACTATTTCATAGTGACCTTCACCTCCTCATTAGGTGGACGGGAGGATATTCCTGCTGCTATCCTGCTGTTATTCAAGCATGGATTTTCTATTCATAGAGATTCTGTGGTGCGATTTGATTCATTTAAGATTTTCCTATATTTGACTCTACACTTTCTTAGACATCTTCACTCCTATTGGTAAGCTCTCACATATGCAAACACTCTATTCACTTTACTCAAGACACGTCTTAACACTCAAGCAGCTATACAGGCACTAAGAAACAAGTCACTCGCATATAAATCAGTAATCCAATGGGGGGGTGGAAAAGGTGTTTCTCTAGGTCAGTGGTCCCCAACGCGGTGCCCGTGGGCGCTATGGCGCCCACCGGGGCATTTATGTGCACCCGCCTAGTCGGGGTGGCAACGCAGAATGACCCGGAGGGACAGGCCACACGCGCTGTGGGGCCAAACTTGCGCCGTGATGGGGCAAAGGGAAGTGCCAGCGGTGAGAGAACCTGCCGGAGAGCGCGGCAGGGAAGCCACGGGAGCAGGGCAGCTGGTCCAGAGCGGTGAAATGGCCGTGGTGGGGTGTCTGGTGCCGGCGCAGGTGCACTTGGCACGGGGCCAGCCGGCTGACGCAGCGGGATGATGTCACCCACCAGTGCGGCACCCGCAACACAAAAAGGTTGGGGACCATTGCTCCAATTGAAGTCGGGGTCCAAAGTGGTGAATTGGCTCCCAGTCCAGCTCCAGTTGTTTTCTGTTGACAGTTATACTGTTTTCTAATGGTTCTATAGAAATGGTATAGATACACAGATTTTAAAGCCAGCGGGATAATTATGATCAGCTTCATCTAATACTGTGGTCCCCTTTGGCAATTGCAAATGACTGGTTGATCTGGGGACTCTTCCAGTCTGTTGCAATCTCTGGCAATGCAACAGGGTTGATACTAAGGGTGAGTCTACACAGCACCTTAAACGCTATGCAAATTGCGTATCTTATCTTGAATCTAGTTCAAAATAGCTTATTTTGAAATTTGGTGCATCTACACAGCACCAAATTTCAAAATAACATGCTACTTTGAGCCATCCTTTACCCCTCGTGCAACGAGGTTTACCAGGATGGTGAAATAGTGCACCCGTTATTTTGACAAATATTTCAAAATACGGGCAGATTGTGTAGATGCGGGGTAGCTATTTTGGGATAGTTCTGAGGAAGTGGGTCCGGCCCACGAAAGCTCATCACTTAATAAACCATCTTGTTAGTCTTTAAAGTGCTACTTAATCCTGTTTTTTATAAACTTCATTGTTAGTCACAGAAATACACAACAACATGACATACTTCTCAAACTTAGCTACTAAAGAAGACAACTCCAAACTTATATCAGAGCTTAGAGAAAAAAGGGAGCTGAGATAATGTCTTTTATTGGACCTACTTTTGTTGGGGAAAGAGACAGGCTTGCTCAAAAATTTGTCTCTTTCACCAGGAGAAGTGGTTCATTAAAATATATTCCCTCACCTACCTTGTCTCTCTAATATCCTGACAGAACTACATCAGCACAGCAAACATCAGTGCTTTGGTATAGTTTATAAACAAAGATCATAGTCTCAGGCCAGAAGGGACGGTAGGGATCCTCTACTTTGACCACCTGCATAACATAGCTCATAGAAATCCCCCCAATAATTCCTCCGTGTACTAAAGCATAGAGTTCAGAAACTCTTGATTTTAAAATTGCCAGTATTAGAGAATCCACCACCATCTTGTTGCAATGGTTAAGTAACCTTACTGTTCAAAAGGTATGCCTTGTTTCCAGGCTGAATTTGTCTAGCTTCAACTTCTAGCCAAATTTCCCAGTGAAACTAAAGGTGTGAATTTCAAACTGATTTAGGCACACTGGGGCCAATTATGATAGTTAGCCACCCCAGGGGAGTTGAGACAGTCTTATACACCTTTATTTCCTGTGTGTGATTATTAGGTGTGATACAACAGGGCTATAATTTTCCCCTCTGTTTTCAAGGAAACTATCTATCATATGCTAAATTATTAGAATATTTTTAACTATCTCTCTTTTATTACTTCTGCAAGAGCCTCATTTGAGGTTTTAGTGCATTGTTTCCTATTGTTACTGTTTTTTTCTACCCACCTCTAGGAAATAAATATGCTATGCTTGCCCATTAAATTATTTATAGCAGGTTTTCCTCGTGGAATGAAGGAATTTGGTAAAACAAAGAACTCAGCCTGCTTTGTATATAAAGTTGAGAAAGTGGTTACTATGGGAAAAAATCCATTATGCTATTATTTCAAGGAATATATGTTTCTTGCCCTACGATCTAACCAGATACAAATACCTGCTCCCTGGATCGTGTCTAACTATAAACTTCTGCAAATAATACTAAAAAAAACAGAACAACTGTTCAAGGGTCAAACTGTTGTCACATCAGGACTGGCAGAGGAAAATGGCCCCAGAACAAATATTCAGAGCAAAAATGTGAACAATAGAGTGCAACACAACACTGACAATCCTTAAAGAGAAACTGTTCAAGGATACCTTTCAACGGGAATATCTGACATATAGGAATATCCCACCTCTGACTTAGGATCAAGGACATCCATAACATCACTTTTTACAAAAGGCTAGTTTGTCATTTTTTTCTCTAGATTTAATTAACTTCTATGAATGTCATACATTTCTATATCTCTGAAATATATGGGGTGTCACTCATTTGAAAAAAAAACCTGGATATTTTGCATTATCTGACTGCTTTGGCAAACTTTTCTTTCTCATCCAAAACTCTACTGCCATGATCTAATTAAACAGATGACAAGTTCCCTATCCTTGCAAGCTAAGCATTTTATGTGTTATACCAAGATATATTCTATGTGATATAAGATGAGGCTTCATAATGGGATTCAGGGCAGTTAAGTGCTAAATTATAGCAGGCTTATATCAGAGAAAATTATAACAATGAGAATGGAATTCATATCATGGCTTTCGTAAGAGCAGAAAATTAAAGCTTTGCAATTAAAGGTGTAACCTAAAACTTTAAAATAACTTAAACAGCTACTGAATACATGTAATGTCCCATACTTATCTGCAGGCAGGATTGGCAGTCATTTAAAAGAATTCAAATGAAATGTGGACAAGGTGTATGTTATGTCCTTAGAACGCAGATCTGTCATTTTCTTCATTGTTCATGAATACATTGGTATTGAATATCTCTTTCCCACAAATTCACAGGCTCCATGCAAGATGAGCAGAGAGAAAACCAATGTAATGTTATCGTTAAATTGATGTTTCATACAACTTTGTGATAGGCCCGACAACTATGGTTTGTGAATTTGCCAAGAGCAACCTAGCAAGCGATTTTCAGGGATGAACACTGAGCTACATAGTAAAATAATCCTTCCTTCAGTAGTATAAAACCTGCAATTTTCTTGTAGACCTAATTTACAAATTATTTCTGACAATTGTAAAGTCCCATGGGGCAAACCCCTAGGGGCTTGGGAACAGAACTTTTTGTTCCTTTTAAGAACAGGCAATGTAGGTACAATGTCAATATTTGTGTAATGACTAAGGAGGGCCCCTGACAGCAGAACATGGATGCAGATCTCCTTCCAATTTGAATCCCACTCCTATTCTTTACGTTGAGGGTGATCAGAGATTTGGTTCTGGTTCAGCCTCAGGCAGAGCTGCCAAAATAAGAGCAGGATCCAGGTTCAGATTCTGACCACATCCCGTATCGTTTTGGAGTGTGAAGGGCTTTGGAGCTAGGTTTGTGCTTTGTACCGAGTGATCTAACATATTTAACATAATGCTACCCCTTGACTGCCTAAGTAGCTGATTAGGGGAGCTAATTAACGGATTAATGCAGAGGGTAGAAGGCAGCAAAAGAAGAAAGTGCCAGGGGAGGCAGGTTAGCAGGTTCAGCACTGAGAAGGATCTCTGGATGGAGAGACCTCTTTCAGCTTGGTGGCAAAAGAGCAATGGATGCTGCTAAGAGTATGGTGAATATGTCAGTGGCAGGAGCCATGTGGATAACCTGTGTAGTGCACTTTAACATGAAAACCCCTCTGAACATGTCTGTGGAGACAGAGGAGAGTACAGGGAAGGGATCTCGTCCTATCACACCAGGAACAGAAAGCCTGGAATGAAACCCTGATTAGTGTGGCCAAAACCTCTAGTCTTCTGATGGCTGTTCAATGGGGTTTGAGCTTGCATGTTTTCAGTCCAGTCCCAAAGAATAGATATGTACAACCTAAAACTATTTGCACCTGAAATGGATATTATTTGACCATCTCAACAAAGAGGCCAAAGACTTAGGGTATATCTACACTTGCACCCTAGTTCGAACTAGGAATGCAAATGCAGACATTCAAATAAATATCCCACATTTCATTAGCATGATCTCGCTGACGCGCTAGTTTGAATCACCGCTGATTTACCCATAACCCATTAAAATCAGCAGGTGCCATTCCATTAACTTCAATAGGCTTTGAGTCAACACCTGAATGAACTTGAAGAGTATACTATCCTAGGGTATGTCTACACTACCACCCTAGTTTGAACTAGGGTGGTTAATGTAGTCATACAAACTTGCAAATGAAGCCTGAGATTTGAATTTCCCGGGCTTCATGTGCATGTTGCCGGGTGCCGCCATTTTTAAATGTCCGCCAGTGCGGACTCCGTGCCCGCGGCTACACGTGGCACCAACTAGATAGTTTGGACTAGGCTTTCTATTCCGAACTATCTGTACACCTCGTGTTTCACCACTGTCCCAGCACCTGGGCCTGCAGGGCGCACCACCCTGCCTGCAACAGCCACCCGCACCCGGGCCAGCAGGCGCACCTGCAACCAGGAGGAGTACCAGCGGCAGAACCTGCGGATCCTGGAGCAGCAGCTCCGCACCAGGACCACTGGGTCCGGGAGGACCTGCGGCAGCGGCAGCGGCAGCAGAGCTTGGAGGTGCTGGAGGAGCAGGACCGTGCCCTCAGAGGCCACCTCCAGACCCTTGTGGACAGGTTCCAGCCTCCTCCTGCTCCAGCCCCTGCAGCCGCCCCAGCTCTCGCTCCTCCTCCCACTCCTGCTCCCCCTCCTGCTTCCTCTGCACCCCCGGTCCCTCCTGCCCCACCCTCCATACCCACTCCCCCTCAACACCCGCGCACCCGCACTGCTGCAAGAAGGGAGAGCCAGCAGGACTCCAAGCCCTGAGCTTTCCCTCCCCTTCCTCTCCCTTCTAGCTCCCTCCTCCCAGGTTTCCCCTCTCTCACCCTCATTCCTCCCTTCCCCCCCCCCCCAGTTATGTAAAATAAAAAGAGATTTTTGTTGCCAAAACAGGTGTGTTTATTTGACATTAGGAAGGGGAGTTAGGAAGGGGAAAAGGGAAGGAAGTGAGGGTGGAAGAAGGCCCCAGCGGGGCATGCAGGGAGAGTTAGGTCCTCCTCCACCAGGAAGCTCTTCCCGGATCTGGACGGCCCCCCAGTGGCCCTCCCGGATGGCGGCGGTGCGGGGCTGTGCGTACTGGCCAGCCATGTTGTCAGCCTCAGCCATCCAGGCTGGCAGGAAAGCCTCCCGCTTCTGCACACATAAATTGTGCAGCACACAACATGCTGCCAACATGGGAGGGATATTGTGCTCGGCGAGGTCGAGGCGGGTGAGGAGGCACCTAAAGCATGCTTTCAGTCAGCCGAAGGCCCTGGTGAGCCAGGCATTGAAGGCCTGCCGGGAGGGGTTGAGGTGTCCTGTGTAGGACTTCATCAGCCAGGGCTGTAGGGGGTAGGCTGCATCCCCCACCAGGCAGACGGGCATGTCCACGTCCCCGACCCTGATGTGGCGGTCGGGGAAGAAGGTCCTGGCGTGCAGCCTCTGGCACACGGAGGAGTTCCTGAACACCCTGGCATCGTGTGCTTTGCCAGACCAGCATCATATACAGGAATTTAGAAGAGCATATACCGTATAATCTCTGAAATATTTAGAGAGAACAAACTTGCAAAGAGCCAGTTCTTCTTGAGTGCAGAAGTTTGTATGAGCATTTAAGTATGAACTGTTCTAGAAAGGAATTATTTTAAGAGTCAAACGCTAATACAGGGGAGTAGAAAAGTTTATAAATCAACTAGCTATTTGAGTTTGTCTGTCTGTGAGTCAGTCTGTTTGTCTGTCCAAGAACTCCTCCTAAATGGTAAGAGCTAGGACCACCAAATTTGGTAGACAGATTCCTCGTACTATAACTTAGAGCACAGTCAGGGTTAGTTGTGCCAGGGCAATGGGATGTGTCTGCGATGGGATTGCTTCTCATAAAACCATACAGAAAAGAGATAGAATCACCGAGCAGATGAAAGGGGCTCACTGGGAGTGTCCTCCCCAGGACTGCCCCAGCCCAGAGCCTCCCGCCCCCAGGCACCCTTTAGGGTGAACGTGGGAGCTGAAGTGCCCCCCCACCCGATTCGTATTGGAACGTTACCAACTGTTCCCTTTTGTCAGGGAGCGAGAGGAAAGTGCACAGTTTGCCACATTCCTCACTCTGGCTGGGGAGCTCAGGGGACAGATGAACTTGAACCTGCTCTAGCTGGGGGACATGCACCCCTTCCCCAGCTGTGCCCACTGGAGCTCTACCGAGGCGCTTCTCACCTGGCCCCAGACTGCTTTGGTGAGAGAGGGCTGAGATAGTCCTCTCTCCTCGGGGCAGACTGCCTACTGAATCCCTCATCCCTAGCCCCATCCCAGAGCAATGAAACCCAAACCTCCTCACAGTGAAAATGTCACTGTTTTAATCTTTTGTGAACTGAGAGGAAAGTTCCAAAACTCTGCCAGGATATCATAATTAGGCACCAGTCTTAGCCAGCCCTGCAGAGACTCCTGTGTATGCTTAACTGTAACACACGAAAAGTATGTCTAGACTGCACCCCTCTGCCGGCAGAGGGATGCAGATTAGGCTGGGCAAAATTACTAATGAAGCAGGGATTTAAATATCCTGCACTTCATTAGCATAAAAGTGGCTGCCGCTTTTTTTCGGCACGGAGCTTTGTCGGAGGAAAGCGACAGTCTAGAGGCTGATCTATCGCTAAAGAAAGCCTTTTCCAATAGATCCTGTATACCTCATTAGCAATTTCACCCAGCCTAATCTGCATCCCTCTGCTGGCAGAGGGGTGCAGTCTAAACATACCCGAAGAGTCCCATTGAAGACAATGGGCTACATGTTGGCTGGAGAACTGACCATTTAAAATTCATCATTGGCCATGTCTGCACTAGTGAAATGACCTCTTGCTTTAATATATACCTGTTCTTAGCCCTTGATGACTAACACAGATTTAGCATCATTAAATTGGGGATCAGTAGCTCTGAGGAAGTCTAACTTGAATTTCATCTCAGAAATTGGCCCATAAGTTTGAATAAGGCATATCAGTCTATGGGGAGTCCTAAATATAGTAACATATATAGTGAGGGGATTGGATGAGGGAAAGATACCATATAGAAGCCAAGTGATTAAGTATTTATGTTTGAAGTCTAAAACACAAGACCAGAAATAGTGACTATAACAACAGGTAAGCAGAGGTGCTTGCTAAATTACAGCACCAAAATATATCCTTAACTGTTCATATAGGGATCTGAATAGAAATGTAGAGAATGAAGTTTTGAATATAATGGGTGATATAAACTGAGTATGAGTCATTCATAGTTCTAGACTGCACCCCGGTAGAAAGGGGACCCCTGTATTATACTCATAAGATTGTTAAACTCATACATGTCCTTTACTGTCTGCTATATATAGTGTTTGTAAATTAGACCTGAACAGATATATCACTATAAAAAGTTATGTATCCAGCTATATCGCTAAAAAAGTGGTCAGTGAAGTTACACCAAGAATAAATTTGTCTCTTTTGTCTTTAAAATAGTAGATGAACACCACAGCTACAGTGGATTAAATAAACATTTGTCCGGAGGTCTAGATAGTTTTGTATTATTTTTCATGTCAATGATAGCTGTAAAGCTCTCATCCCTTATTCATGTGAAGACAGGAAAAAGATGTGAATATTTGCTTGTGACAATGATGTTTATAATGTTAGGAAGTTTTCTATGTGTTATCTTTTTCTGATACGATAAATAAGGAGTAGTGATCTCTGCAGAATAAGAAGATGGATCAAAAAACATTAAAAGAAAAAGCTTCAAGGTTTTTTAAAAAGATGTAATTTATATTAGTGAATTCTATATACAAGAACTATGGACATGTATGTCTTTTTCAATCCTAACATTTAAAACTACACCAAGGTGTTAATACATCACCTACTTTGTGTTTTAGCTTTTATAGCCACTTTAAAATTGTGTGAATGTCTGATCTATAAAGATTTTTGTAATTTAAATTAATGTGCAGATCAATTAAAAAGCAAGAATTGCATGTATGTGTGCCCATTTTATAAACACTGTTTTTCGTTTCTGAACACAGACTCCAGGCCGGCCTCCGAGCCGAGTTTTCCTTCATGCCTTATTGTCTATTCTGTTCAGCTATTTAAAAAATGTTGAATATCAACAATGGCTTTCAGTAGTGTATTGTCAACTTTTGTATGAAGCAATCTTGGTTGAATGAGAAGATCCCAGAGCTTATAGTTCTATCTACTGTGCTGCACTGGGTTTCTGCTTGAATGTGTGTGACTGATAACGGGACACATTTCTACCTTCGTTATTCCATTTCAGCTACATAATTCATTTGCCAAAATCTTTTAGGAAATATCTTTATAGCAAATTGCACGAGACATCAGGTAAGTGCTTGGGATGTAAAAATAAGTAAAGATCCAGGAGCTGCCTTGCAAGACTTGTTTATTAATTGTAGAGCTGTTTTCGGTAGCTTGTTTTACAGACTCTCTGTTTCCTGTGTAGCTGTGTGTGCCAGGAATGTGTGTGTTCATGTGTGGACATTAGCACTGGATCATTATTGCAGTTGGTCTAAAAGCAATCATCTGTTTTTAAACTAGGGGCAAATTGTTTAAAATGTGGTCACAATTTATGCATTTCAAATAATAAACCTTTGCCTCGTCTTACTGTTCATATATGATCACTTAGTGGCTTTTATATCCAGAATGAAAAGGTTTTTAATGTGTACACTATCCCCTATGTATAACTATATGTTAATTTCCACCATTTGATGTTGCATATTCCATGCGTGATGGGGAAACTAACGTTTTGTGTTGCTTTAGTTAAACAAACTTGCTTCAGTTTATCTTAAAGTGGCAGTTTATTCTCTAGCCACTGTTTTCAGACGATCCAGATAAAGCAGGTAAGGTCACCCGCAGTGTCCAGTTTCTGCATGTGCTCCAGTTAACAGGTGTGATGGCAGGTAAAATAGAAGCAGGTCTTTCCTCAGGCCTGTTCATGCAGGTCTCACTCAGGCAAATCTTCGATAGAAGTTATTGGGAGTTTTCCCTAAGTCAGAAGTACAGGATCAGGCCAATTGTTGTGTGTCAAGAAATAGGGAAGACTCCACAAACGACTCTTAGCATGTTTCGTATGTTGCCATTTTTATCGGGAGTGCAAGTTCTGCCACGTTACAAGAAAGAGGCATAACACAGTTTCATAAATAGAAGTATCAAAAACAAAGACTCAAAACGTAAGCACTCTGGGATATTGATCTGAAAAGTAATAGTTCTTCAAATCAGAAGAGATCCCATCTTTCAGATTCCAGAAAAAAAATATACTGAATTAAAGCTGGCCTTATAGCAAAGTAACATCATTAAACCTAAGTGGAAGATCTCTGTGGGCAGAATAACGAGGCATTACGGCATGTTCTGTTTGACATGGAGTTGTCAGTTTCCCACTAATTCATCGGCCTGTCTCTTTGTGCCAAATCCTAGACTCTTTTCAGTGTTTGTGTCTGCTTTGTCTGTACAGTGTCTGCAGACCAACAATCACCATTAAACACTTGGCAATGAAATTATATATACATGCCTAAGCACACAAAAAAAAAAACTGACGTGCAATATGCAATATTGTGTTTGTACAAATAGTAATATGCAAGCTCTGCAATATAAATATAATGTAAACCTTACACAGAGGCATTTATGAAATTCTAACTCTGCCAAAACAAATCAAACATTATAATGTCTGTTGCAAGAGGTCTCAAGATGCAATACAACTTTTGTTTAAAAAAACTGTTGTTCTCTTTGGAAATGAAAACTCCTGTTAAGCATAAAAATGTAGTATTGACAGTCTAGCCTACACTGTCACATCATGAGTTTCTAAAGCCAACTTTTAGTAATTCAATTCCACTTTATATAATAATTAAAAATTAACATGTTAGAGTTTCAAAGCAGCTATTAACTAATTCATATACTCTCTATTAATATGCCCAACCCTAGCACAATTGCTGTCAAAGCAAACTGATTTACTGTATAACGCCATAGTAAAAAATTATTTTCTCTGGTATTCACAGCTACCGCAGATAATGTGGTTGAGTTACAAACAGGACCAAATTATATCCGAGAGTAATAATCAATGCTGTGAAGAGTTTGTGGGAAAGAATGAAATCTTAGCTTTAGCTGTTTGTCATTTGATTGGCCTCATACAAAGCATCTTTCTTTTAAAAAAATCCCTGGTTTTTTAATCTTTATTTTCCAGTCTTCATCCTAAATGAAGGCAGACTCCAGACTGAGAAAGACTAAGGGGAATATTGGATGAAATTCTAAGGAAAATGTGAGAGGGATATGAACGTGAAGGTACAGTAACCACTACCGTTCTCCCATCTTTTAAACCCTACATACTACCCTCCAGGTCAGCAGACCTGAAAACGCTGTCAGATTGACAGATTCATTTTAAACATACTCTGAAATGGACTTTTTGCATTTAATTAGCTATTTATCAATGCCAGCGTTTTAGTGCCTTACAAACATTTGTGCACCTGTTTTAAGGTCTTGCTGTTCATTATGTGACACAATCAATGATGATAAACGGGTCAGGATTTCCTTACTTGCTTTTACTAAGAAATAAGTGGAAGTTTTGCCTCTTGTCAGTAACTCTATGGCCAGGAGTTCACTCTAGACCTGTGACTTTTATCTTGTGTCTAATAATTATATTTCGAGACAAGCTTTCAGGGATCCATGGACTGACAAGACACACCTTACCAGATGCATAAGATCAGAATTTGCCTCTTTTTAGGTGTTCTGTACTTTGTGTCACCTAAGAGTTAACTGCCAGGGAGGGGTGGAGTTACCTTTCTATTTTCATATCAAGTTCATTTTTATTTATTTTTTTTGCAATACAAATCTGTATGAAAAATAGAAGGATACATGATTTCCCCACAAAAAGTATCTCTTGTGCACTTTGGCCAGAGCTCATGAGCTGCTTGTGTTGTGAGGGCAATATCTGTAAGGGTGAAATTCTCCTTTCCAGTGGGCACGGTTCCTCTGTGAACAATGAAGCGGGCTAGGCAGGGGAGGAACAGACCATGTTCTCCTTGCAGAATGTGTGAGCCGTGGTATTCTCTCTCCATCTTCTGGATCTTCACTTTGGGTCGTTCACTGCTCTCACTTCCTATCAGAACTCCGGGTATGTCTATACTACAAAGTTAATTTGAACTAGCAGCCTTTAGTTCGAATTAACTTTCATAGGCGCTACACAGGCAAACCGCTAGTTCGAACTTAATTCGAACTAGTGGAGCGCTTAATTCGAACTAGGTAAACCTCATTCTACGAGGACTAACGCCTAGTTCGAATTAACTAGTTTGAATTAAGGGCTGTGTGGCCACTTAATTCGAACTAGTGGGAGGCTAGCCCTCCCCAGCTTGCCCTGGTGGCCACTCTGGGCACCACCAGGGAAACTCGTCTGCCCCCCCTCCTGGCCCCGGAGCCCTTAAAGGGGCATGGTCTGGCTACGGTGCCCGTGCTGGGTGCAAGCCTGCCAGCACCCAGCCAGCAGACCCTGCACCTGGCACGGCACGAGCCAGCCACCCGCTGTCACCCAGCCCTCCGCCTCTTCCCGGGACCAGGCTGGCGGCTCCCAGGATCCTGCCCGGGGCCGCAAGAGGCGGGCACCCGCTTGGTCTAGTGCGGACATCGTGGACCTCATCGAGGTTTGGGGGGAAGCCTCCAATGTCCACGCCCTCCACACTAGGCACAGGAAAGTAGCCATCTAGGGCAGGATAGCTGCCAGCCTGGCCACCCAGGAGCAGGTTTGCATGAAAATCAAGGTGGTCCAGTGAGACCCCCGACGCAGAGCCCTGAGCTTTGAATACAAGAACATAAGAATGGCCGTACTGGGTCAGACCAAAGGTCCATCTAGCCCAGTAGCCTGTCTGCCAACAGTGGCCAACAGTAGGTACCCTGGAGGGGATGGACCGAAGACAATAACCAAGCCATTTGTCTCATGCCATCCATCTCCAGCCTTCCACAAACAGAGGCCAGGGACACCATTTCTACCCCCTGGCTAATACCACTCCATGGACCCAACCTCCATGACTTTCTCTAACTTCTCTTTAAACTCTGTTATAGTTCTAGCCTTCACATCCTCCTGCAGCAAGGAGTTCCACAGGTTGACTATTTGCTTTGTGAAGAACAACTTTCGCATATTAGTTTGAAGCCTGCTACCCATTAATTTCATTTGGTATCCTCTAATCCTTCTCTTATGGGAACTAATGAAGAACTTTTCTTTATGCACCCTCTCCACACCACTCATGCTTTTATAGACCTCTATTATATCCCCCCTCATTCTCCTCTTTTCTAAGCTGAAAAATCCCAGTCTCTTTAGCCTCTCTTCATATGGGACCTGTTCCAAACCCTAATCATTTTAGTTGCCCTTTTCTGAACCTTTTCCAAGGCCAAAATATCTTTTCTGGGGTGAGGAGATCACATCTGTACACAGTACTGAAGATATGGCGTACCATAGTTTGATACTTCCCCTCCTCCTTCTTCCCCTGGCTTCCGCCTTCCAGCTCCCTCCTCCCAGGTTTCCTCTTCCCCTCTCCCACCCTCTCTCTTCCCCTCTCCCACCTCCTTTTCCCAGTCTCCCTGAGTTTTGTTAAATAAAGAGAGTTTCTATTTTTGAACACATGTCCTTTATTTTGTACATCAGGAAGGGGGGCTAGGGAGAGGCAAGTGGAAGGAGGTGAGGGAGGAATGGGGTACGAGCCCCCGATGGGGAGGACTGGGGTGGCTCTGCGGGCTCCTCGGGGTGGAAGCTCTCCTGCAGCCCCCCGATTGACCCCCCTTCGCCCCGGATGGCAGCCTGCGGCAAGTGCAGCCAGGCTGATGGCCGAGTTCTGTGATGTGCCAAGTGTGGGCATTCAGTGCACTCCAAGCCAGGACTGCTTTGCTGTCCCTCATCGAGTTAGACAAGCGAGCGGGGAACCCCTGAGAACTGTCTATCCGGGGTGGGGGTCGGGTCCCTTTAAGTACAGCCTTCGGCTAGCCTGAGACAGCAGCTCCATGCTCTAAGTCCTAATCTGATGCCCTGCCGGCACTGCTTCCGGCCATCCTTAACCTCGGTTCAGGGTCTACTCAATGTGGATATGCTAGTTCGAATTAGCAAAACGCTGATTTGAACTAGTTTTTAGGTCTAGATGTACTAGTTCGAATTAGCTTAGTTCGAATTAGCTTAGTTCGAATTAACTAATTCGAATTAAGTTAGTTTGAATTAGTGCTGTAGTGTAGACATACCCTCCCAGGGGTGTCGGCGCTGCTGAAGTAACTTCCATTCAAGGCTCCCTCAGAAAGGTTAACAAGTCTAACCTCACCAGCTCCATTATCTGGGAGGTCAGTATTCTTATCTCCATTGTACAGGTGGAAAAACTGAGGCACAGATGGTGACTTGCTTAAGGTCATAGGTCATGCAGCCAGTGTGACAGAATTATAGAAGGTCAGCTCTCATCACTGAAGATTGCTCCCATTCTGTGGGAGAGGTATGCATGGATCAAGGCCAGTAGAGAGTTTTCCTCCATCTTTGACATGGCATGAGGTATGCTTTGGCCAAAAATGATTTTCTTTCCTCAGAAGGTCCTTGCACCATGTATAGACCCCACTGATCTGCAACACACATTGGTGGTTGTGTTTCTGAGCTTGGACTGGATTTCTCAAAGAGCCTCAAGGAGTTAGGAGCCAGATTACCACTGAAATGTTATGGCTTTAGGCATCTCTGAAGACCACAGATCTCTGCATGGCTTCTGGTTGTCTCAGTCATAGATAGGATATGAGTACTGGAAAAAATTGTGCCTATGTGTATAACATTTGCTGGGCTGTACAGATAGATTTATGTAGCCCAAATTTTGTATTCCTTACACAGAGCTAGACACAATCGCTATTCCAGGGCACAACTGGCGAGATGACCTTGTGGCTGGAGCATAACACTGAGAATCGGAAGAATTATTTTCTTTTTCTATTTCTGCAACAGAACTTGACTAGTTGTTTAATGGCTCTGTGCCTCGGTTTCTCCAAGTATATTGATATGTTTTTCCTTATTTCGCATGGGCATTCTGCGGCATAATCATTTGCCAAACGCGTCGAGATGCTCAGATAGAAAGTACAAAGCATTGTTACTATTATCTATTTGTCTGTATGCTATGGTGTAATAACTTCTTTTCCTGCAAAGAATGCACTAGAAATCTAATCTCAATTTGTCAGCTACCGTGAGGCACTTGAAAGCCACTTATTGCTATTTATGACCCTGTCTATATTGGCCATGTTTGGCAGAGTGATGCTCGGGAGAGCTTCCAGGAAACTTCCAAGTAAATCACAAGAACAAAAGTGGTAGAAGTCCTGCTACCGCGTTGCATAAGGAGTTTCCACTGAAATCTGCAATGCCAATCTAGGAATTTCAGGAGGGCAGAATTCAGTGTATAGGCCAGCTGCTCAGCTGGTATAGTCATAGCTCTGTGGACTTTAGCTGAATTATGACAATTTACATTCGCACTAGTTCTACCCGTTTCTGTTTCTTTTCATTCCTAATTTTGCAACTTCTAAAAGGAATTCTATAGACTGTGATATTTTGTCCCCCTCCCACACCTAACAAGGTTTGGTGGGTAGGTACAACCTCCTCACTACACTGTCCTTCCCATGTGTCTGGACAAGGTTATTATTTTGCTGTTCTGACATACTATCAATTATTCTGCCAGCAGACAGATACTGGACCTCAAGTTTTCTTATAAAATAAGAAACTGAGTTTAATTAAACCATCAGTAACTTGAACCTAATTATTTCAGACAGTATTTAATTAATGTTTCATGGATACCTAATGTAATTAAGGTTCCTTTAATAAGACCTTCTGTGACATTAAAATATATGACCTTTATCTTCCTTATCAACTACAGCCTGACACCTCAGATTTGTCATTTTCACCAAAAGGTGTAGTTTGATTAAATAGAACAGACCCTAAAATTAATCTAGCAAATTATACTTGTTTGTTTCTTTTCCCCCCTCAAAGACTAATAAGTGAAGCCTTTTAATTAGCGGTGTAGCTACAAATGTTCATGCTAGAGTTTTACTTTTTTTTTAAGCGTTTCTTTTGTCTGGCAGTTTTTAAAACCAAAGTAGATAGCAATGATACTTTATTAATCATGGTGAAGAGCCAGTCTTTAAGCTATAGAAAAATAACAATCTGGTCTTTATAGTAACAAAGATCAGTGGTTGTTTAAGCATGTAGACCGTTCTGAGATGTAATTCCTTCCAACGAAAACTATTTAAAACATTTAAAAAGTCACAATATGCATGTGAGTAAATACAAGCTCTGTGTGAAATTGTTGCATTGGCCTAAACTTATCTCTCATTAAGCTATGGGTTCTTTATCCCCCGCTCTTGCCCTCTTTTTGTTTCTTTAATTGGCTAGTGACAGGCAAGCTTGAAGACTATTGGGCGGATATTGGTCACATGGATATAGGGACAATAACTGGAGGCAAAAACAAGTTTGCTTATGAGGGTAATTTAAGTCCACTGAGAGCATCAGCTGTCTGCTCTCCACACCCACTTCCTAGAGAAACATGACTATATCACAAGCAAAAGAATGAAAACAGAGGTGCCATTAACAGTAAAAAACATGTTTCAGTCCTATTTAATTCATTAGGACATAAGCACATGCTTTAAGTTAGGCACATACTCAAGGGCTTTGTTGAACCGGGGCCAGGATGCTTCCTCTAAGCCTTAAGGTTCATAATCCTCCTGCTACTTTAGGTCAACAGCTTAAGGTTAACTTCAGTTGAAGGGATGGACAAGTGGCTGAAGGGATGAATAAAGAGGATTAAAAGTTAGTCAAGAAGAAGGCAACACCTAAAATGAATGTATCTATCCTAGCTTATGTTGACTCCAGTACTTCTGCTTTTCCCTGCTACAATGAGATCAAGTCTGCTGCTTACATTGAAAAAAGTATTCTCCAAAGTTATTTTACATGCTGCTGCCCTACACAACAAATTTTGGACTTTCTGTTTTGTATAATGACACCACCATGGCTATGGGTAGAGAAACGAATGCAAATTGTCCCTGCACTGGCAAAAATGTTATGAGCTAGTAATAAATCTCTTTCAAATTTAATTATTGGTTGTTCTTTGGGGGTTTTGTTTGCTTGGTTTGTTTGTTTGTGGGTAATCAAAAAGACACATTTAAAAAAAAAGTCAAAATTTTGGGATTTGGAAAATTTCCACCAGCCCATTAGCTGGTGAGGGGGAAAAACATCTGAAATTGTCAGCCAACATTTTCAGCATTTTTATTTTCAAACAAAAATGGGATTTTCAATGAAAATTTTAGTTTAAAATGCAAAATTTTTAAAAAAATCTGGCGTGTCTTTCATGACAACATGAAGAAAATGAGAACAGTCAGTATGGGTAAGGGAAATGAATTTGTGATGTTCTCTACTCCCCTGATAATTTGAAAGAAAGAGGAACAAAGGTCTAGTACCAGTGCAAATGCTGAGTTAGAATTGCTTTGCTTTGTTTTCAGTGGAGAACTTACAGAAGAAAGTTGTTTGCTAGTTGATGCTTTTATTCTGTTTGAAGGAGCTTACTGCCAGGCAAATAAGCTGGAAGAACAGATGTTGGATGGGTTAATGAGTTTTCAGATATGGTCTTCCAAAAAGAAACAGAGTTTCCTAGTCCCCAGTCCAACAAAGGACTTAAGATCATGCATAACTTTCAGCATGTGAGTAATCTCCTTGAAGTCCTTGGATCGATTTACATATTTAAAGTTTAATACATGCTAAGGGTTTTTGCTGAATCAGAGCCATAGTGAGTTTCCTGAACAACTTGTTGTCAGTCATTGTGATAATGCTAAATTAGGCCTTGTCTCTATTTACTGGGAAATTGTCGGTGCAGAGATCAATTTCCCGGGTTCAATTTAGTGGGTCTAATAAGGACCTGCTAAATCAACCACTGATCGTGCCCCTGTTGACTCCAGTATTCCACTGGGTTGCAAGGAATAAGGGAAGTCGATGGGAGAGTTTCTCCCATTGACCTCCCACAGTGGAGACTCTGCAGAAATTCAAACTAAGGTACGTCTACTCCAGCTGCACTACTCTCGTAGCTGGAGTTGTATTTAGTTTGACTTTGTCCCCTAGTGTAGATCTGGCCTATAAGACCAACTGTAGTTATAATAATTAAATTTCACAGTAGCCCAAGGGAGTCAAGGGACCAACAGGAGCACCCAATTCTCTTAGGCTCATTTGGAAACCCCAATTTAAACCGCTAAAGCAATTGGCAGCTGAATGGGAGAAGTGAATTCTTGCAATCCCAGTTGGACAATATTATTGCTTCAGCACCTGTTCCACTGGCAAAATGAAGCACTGTTCCAAACACTTTTCAAGAACTGCTTCCAGAAATTCCTGGGACTCTGGTGCCCCAGTATGGGGCTGTGGTTTCTAAGCCACAAGGAAACCTTAAAATTGTGGAAGTGTAAAAAATACAAGAAAAATAAAGGTGGAAGTCATGTCTGAAAAATGGGAAGAGCGTCTTTTTTGTGTATTCACCTGCAAAACAGAGGCCCGATCCTGCTCCCCTTGGTGGTAAAGACAATTATGTGGAGAAGTAATAACCCTTTAAGTTACTCATTAATAGAAATTAACATGTTAATTAATTTAACAAGTCTGAGGGCTTCTCTATATGGAGTGCTCTAACTGCCCCTTGTAGACTTCCTTGTGCTCTCTAAAAGAGAAATGAGATCTTCCGGAGTTTGATTTAGCGAGTCTAGTTAAGACTCGTTAAATGGAACTCAGAGCGCACCCCTGCCAGCATCTGGTATGCTTCCTTTTGCAAGGAGTAAGGGAAGCTGATGTAACAGAAGCATTTGCTCCCATTGGCCTCCCGCTGTAGGTATGCCACCAAGCTTGGCTTAAGGTAAGCCATGGTCTACGTAGCTGGAGTTGCCTATCTTAACATGAGCTGCCAGATCTAGTGTAGACCTGGCCTCATTCTCCTGTTAGTTGCTGAGGAGAAAGCAAGTAGGTGTGCTTGGGCAGCCGGTCTCTGCTGGGAGTAACACAGTCAAGATAGAGACTTGTGTAGCCTAGAGAGTCCTAGGTCAGAAGAGAGATGTGTGTCTTCACCAGGCCCATCGCCTGCAGCAGCGGTGGTGGCTGGAGTCTGTGGCCCTTTAAATCATTACTGGAGGGCTGTGCCATGCACCCCATGAGACTTTAATTGTCAGGGGGGCACAGTGCCATGCTTTGGGCAACACTGAGGGGTGGCTGCCTCAGCCCAGCCTTTTCTGCCCTAGATTCAGCCCCTTCTGGGAGCATGGAACTGCCCCCCACCACCACCACCACCTTGCCCTGGGGCCCATGGAGGCTATCGGTACCCCTGGTCTCCACCCAATGGAAGTGAGGGCAGGGTTGGGAGACTAAGCATAGGTGGCATAGCTAGGGTACAGAGGCGGAATACAGGTGTTGTTGCCCAAAATGGCTTATGCAGCAGCACTCAGTTAAGATATAATTATAATAGTGTCAGTGGACAGAATTAACTCCACCCCCATAGAGTTCTGTGGGGAAGGAATACAGCAAAGCTAGGTCAGGCAAATCTACTTCCTGTCAATGAAAGTCCAACAGGTAGAACAGCTGCAGGGTCCCCATGCCCACTGCGCTTATCCTGCCTCTTCATCCCTCTCTGCCAGCTCTGTGGCATGTTGGAGCTATTGGGTCTGCATAAATGTAAATCATGTGCTCTTTCCTCTATTCACCCGCCCCCCCTTGCCGATTTCTCTACCGGTTTACCCAGGGTAGGATGCAGCACCTGACCCTGGTCCTTTGCACAATGAATTCACCCAGTTCAATTGATTGATAAACTAATTCTTGCAAAGGGCTCTTGAAATGTTACATTGTACATAATACACAGTTAGGGTGTGTCTAGACTACAGGGTTTTGTTGACAAAAGTGAACTTTTGTCGACAAAACTATACCTGTGTCGACTCTGCCACTGAGTGCTGTCGACATAATGTCGACAGAACTCAGCAGTTTTGTCGATGACTGTAAACCTCATTCTGTGAGGAATAACGCCTTTTGTTGACAGAGTTCTGTCGACAGAGGGTGTTATTGCATCTACACTGTCCGTTGCGTCTACACTCTCATGTCAACAAAGAGGCTTGCTTTGTCGACAGAACTGGATGTAGTCTAGACGTTCTTTGTCGACAGAAGTTTTGTCGACAGTATCTGTTGACAAAACATCTGCCGACAAAAGCTTGTAGTCTAGATGTACCCTCAGAGTCCACAGACACTATCTGTCATTAATGTGCCATGAATGTATCTTTTAGAGAATAGCTTGATCACATTTCTCCTCCCTCTATAAAGAAAACACCCAGTTTGTTCACTTTATGCAAAATAGACTCCAGGAAAACACAATTAATATGGAAAAAATACACTGAATAAGCAAGCTAGATCCATAGATAAAGAAATAAATGGATCTGATTACACAGATTACTAGAAATCTGCCACCCCTGTTACTTTAGAACATTTAAAAGCAAAGACAAATCCGTGAATCATTTTAATCAAATTTAGTTCAGATGATATACTTCCACGTAAAATCTAATTTACTTGGAGTGACTCAGTCATGACTTGTCTGCTCCCCACATGACAAGGTTAAAGAGATTACATTTGGGTTCATGTCAGCAGCATCTGCTAGTTAGCTCTCCGAATGTGGATTTAATGAGCGAGGTTGTGCTTGGTCTCTTGGAAAGACTTCTGGGTCGGGCAGGTGCTGAAGCGATGTTATTCATTTACGATGCTACAAGGAGGGATGTTATCTTACGTAGAGAACTCATGTATCATTGTCTTGGGATGTATGGAATATCCTGATGTGTTTGTTTACCTCCTCCATGTAGCAGCCTTCCAGATTTTATTCTAAGCCACTTTAATATATTGCTTAGGAGAGAGGGCAGTTTTCTGTTATGAAAAGTACTTCATTAGAACAGACATTTTATTAACAACAAATATATATATAGTATCATGAGCTTTCATGGGCAAAATCCACTTCTTCAGATGAGCTTGAGAGGAGAAAAAAAGGGGGGACTCTGTATGTCTACACTACAGAGTTTTGGTTTGTTTGTTTTTTTCAGAAAAATGGCCATTTTTCCAAAATACTTCAATTACGTCCACACTACAATTGCTTTCTTTCAAAAGAAAATCGAAAGAACAGAGGGGTTTTTCCAACACTGGTAAACTTCTTTATACGAGGACGAAGCCTTTTTGTAAAAGAGCTCTTTTGCAAAAAGGCGTGTGTGAACGGAGAAGAGGGAGTTCTTTCACAAGAAGAGGAAAGAGGAAAAAGCACTATGCCCTTGTGGCCATTCTGCCCATAATAATCACAGCTTACATGCCAGAGAACATCCAATTAGTGTGGATGCTATCTTTCGAAAAAGCAGATGGCTTTTCCGTTGCACTTTCAGGCCGTGTCCAGACTCAGGGGTTTTTTCGGTAAAAGTAGCCTTTACCAGCCATTCAGTTCCGTTACAAAGGTCCAGATTCTCATACTCCTTGGGCACCCCGAGCAGCATTCAGCTCCGAGAATTCTCCCACGGAATGAAGGGGCCGCCCTGCATGGGTCAGGGAATCGGACAGTGATCCTGGACAGCAAAGCATATGGCGATTGCGGAAGAAAGCCCAGGACTGCAGTGAAGCTCCTCTGCAAAGGGGCTGGCACAGTGATGGCTGTGTCTCAACCCTGCCCCGCTTCCTCACACACTTCATCCTCTTCACAGGGGAGAGCTGGCCTAAAAAATTGCAGAAGCCCCTCCTCAGTACCGCCCTCCAATGAGTGGCTGATTTCCCTGCTTCCCATCTCCATCACGACAGACAAGTAGAGAGCTTCAATGCCCCGTAGGCACAGTGTGCCCTCTCCACACTAGTGCGTTGTGAAGACACCATAACTGGGTTAACTGCTTGAATTAAAGCCTACAGGAAAGTTTCGAGCTTCTCTTAAGCTGAAGTGAAACCCAAATGGTTAGGTCCCAAGCAATGCTCCCTCTGTTCTTTTCTATCCATATGCAGAATGATTTTTTGCGCACCCTGAGGCATGTGCGAATGTGCCCCTCCAACAGTAACAGAACACTTTGCTGCGGGTGCTCTACTAATCGTCTGCATGGCAGATGAATTACTCCTGAGCAGCCGCACAAATGCCCACCTTACAGAGAACACCGGTCCCAACAGATCACATTTTTTTGCAGAGAAGACCCTGTAGAAACTTCTATGCCACAAGGAAAAAACAGAGGTCAAGTTCTCTGCGGAGGTAACTTGAAATTATTGGAAATTTGCTGCTTTACACTAGCTAGCTAGGTGTGGGGTTTTCCTTTTTAAAATTCTGTTTGTTTCTTTGGAGGAAAAAGTCCTAAAACTATTAATCCCTGAAGTTCTGATAGAGTATTTTGAGTAGCAATTGAAATTCATTAAAAAATTAGACTATTTGGATGCATAATTTCCCTTGCAGAGGGGTTTCCAACTCTCTGTAATTACTGGCACAGCACAAGGATTGAGACGTTAAAATAATTTCTGGCAATTCTCTGTGATTTGTGTTATTTATGAAGGATGCTGTGGGCACAGTGTTCTTGGCTACGTTCTCTGTTTTGTGTGTCTCCCTCAATCTTCCCCCCCACTCCCCTGCCACAGGCATAAATGGTCACTTCTCACATATGTAGTGGAAGGACAGGCAACTCCAGAATTAATTGAGCTAGCCTGAAGACACAGCATTTATATGGAAGTCTTCCGTAATCATATCAAAGAAAACTGAACAAAATTGAGAAAAATGGGGACATACCTTATTGCAATTATCTTTTGTTCCAGCATATTTTTCTTATTAGCAGTGCAGACAAAAGAAGCCCGGCTATTTTATTAAAATGAGTCTCATGTAAGTATTTCATGCACTTCATTATTATATCAAAATTGCACCATGGAGCCTTATCCTGCAGCCTTCTCAGGCAAAATTTCTATTGCCCTCACTGGGAACAGGGAGTAGGTTAATATTATAAGGCTGCCCTCTTGTTTGTTGGTGTTTTTCTTGTTCTTTGGCTTGAGATGGGGGATTTTTTGCATTGTTTTGGTTTCACGGCCGCTAACTGCTATGATGTACCTCTCATGTGGTGAAGGGTTTTGTGGCTTACCTCCTCAAGAGGGAAATATGCAAATCATTCGTTTTTGAAATGGGCTAAACGTCATTAAGACAGCCTGATGCAGCAGTTTTCATCAGTAGATCGCCATGTGTTTCACAATCATTAATACTCTTCAATCTGCAACAGCAAAGGGAAGTACCCTCAATGCCTGGAGAACAAAAAGGCTAAGTGACTTGCCCAACGTCATTCAGGAAGTATATGGGGGTATGTCTACACTACCACCCTAGTTCGAACTCGGGTGGTTAATGTAGTCATATGCACTTGCAAATGAAGCCCGGGATTTGAATTTCCCGGGCTTCATTTGCATGTTGCCGGGCGCCGCCATTTTTAAATGTCCGCTAGTTCGGACTCCGTTCCCACGGTTACACGCGGCACGAACTAGGTAGTTCGGAATAGGCTTCCTATTCCGAACTATCTGTACACCTCGTTCCACGAGAAGTACAGGTAGTTCGGAATAGGAAGCCTATTCCACGGGCACGGAGTCCGAACTAGCAGACATTTAAAAATGGTGGCGCCCGGCAACATGCAAATGAAGCCCAGGAAATTCAAATCCCAGGCTTCATTTGCAAGTTCGTATGACTACATTAACCACCCTAGTTCGAACTAGGGGGGTAGTGTAGACATACCCTGGCAGAGGAGGGAATTAAACCAGCATCAACTAACCTGTACACTAGTGCCCTAATCTCTGGACCATCCTTCCTTTCTCGAAGTCCTTTTTAAAAGTTGTATGATATGGTATGATGTCTGACCAGGCATTTCTGCTCATAAGAGCATGTACCATCTACTATGTATTTGAGGGAGTTTGTCTGTCTGCCTGCCTGTCTGTTTCTTCAAGAACCCCTTCTAAACACTGAGAGCTAGGACCACCAAATTTGGTATGCAGCTTCCTCTTATCACAACTTAAAGCAAGGCAATAGTTTGGTTGTGCCTGGAAAATGAGATGTGCCTGGAATGGGATTATTTCTCATTAAACCATATAGAAAAGTGACAGAATCACCAAGCAGGTGAAAGGGGTTGTCTGGGGGCATGTCCCCCCCATCTGGAATTGCCCCAGCCCTGAGTCTCCCATCCCCCAAGTGCCCTCTAGAGAGGGTGGGGGGCTGAAGCCCCCCACCCCTATTTATAAGGGAACAGTATTGGCTGTTCCCCTTTATCAGGCAGTGAGGGAGAAATACACAGTTTGCTGCATGCCTCTCTCTGGCTGCGGAGCACAGAGGAAAGATGAACCTGGATCTGCCCAAGCCAGGGGACATGCACGCCTCTCCTGGCTGTGCCCACTGGAGCTGCAGCTACCAGAGAGAGGTGCTTTTCACCTGGCCCCAAGCTGCTGTGGTGAGAGAAAGCTGGGGTAGTCCCCTCCCCCAAGCCCCACCACAATGATTTAAATGAAGAAAAACAAGAATTATTTGAGTTAAGGACCCGAGCAATTCTGGGTAAACATTCCATTTTATAAATAGAGTACACCATATTGCACTACGCATAACAATCTGATTCTGCATTCCCTGTGCCTCCAAAATTCCTATTTCAGTCAATGGAAGTTTAGAAATACAGAATTGAGCCCTACTGTCACAAGTCTATGTCAGACAGCATTAGAGCCAGATCCTCAGCTGGTTTAAATCTGCATGGTTCAGTTGCCAACAACTGAGCGACACAGCAGTTGATTAAAGTGGGACATTTAGATACATTCTGTTGCAGGTGAAGTTTGGCAACTTGGTATGTGAATGAGTATTCACTAATTTGAAGAAAACCTTTTTCCCTGCTCATGCAGTCGTACAAGTTGCATTAATATGTCCTTTACATGCATACACCCAGGTTTGATCTCCATTCATGTGTATAAACCCAGGACGTTTCCATGAAAGTCACCAGAATTACTCCAGATTTAATTGAAATAACTGAGATCAGGCTGTAGGCCACACGTTGCTGGTGTATTTTACTTCTCAGGGAATTCTGTGTCACTGCACATGTGTAGAATTCATGTCCCCCACAGTTTTTTATTTCCCAGCAGAAAAATACATTCTCCTGAAGAGGCGCAGCAGTTATGCCTTTTTCCCACCAGGGGCTGCTGTGGCATCAGAACAAGAGAGCAGTTGGCTCACCGACCATAGCAGCCAGCAGCTAGTTATATTCCTCCCCGTGCCCTGCTTGTGGGGTCAAGCTCAGAGGCACAGGATATAGAGGCACAGAGTGGGGCTGTTGTGAGGGTCACATAGGCTGGGGTTTAGAAAATGAGTTGGGGATGCAGACTGGCTGAATGGAAGTGTGGGCCACATGGGGGATGGGGACAGGAGATGGTTGAGGAGCAGTGTGGAGACACATGGGAATAGAAGGGAAGGGGGTGCAGGGCCACATGGGGATGGGAGGGTGGCTGAATGGGGGTGCACGAATGCATGGGAATAGGAGGAATGGGATACATGGGGACAAGAGCCTGACTGAATGGGAGAGCCTAGGGAAAGGGTGAGGAACCTTTTTTGGGTCAGGGACCACAGACCCTCAGAAAAATCAGTTGGGGACCGTACGCAAACAAAAACGAAAACAAACTCCCACTGATGTGGCCCCCGACTGAGGAGACAGACACTCCTCACGTTCCCCTCACACAGCAGAGCCTTGGAGTCCCAGGCTAGTAGATTTTGTATGCTCTAGCCTCATGGGGGGCTACAGCACCATCATCGTCTCCCCGATACTGGGGGGGGAGCCTCAACCCTTGGGGGCCGGATCCAAACAAGCCAGGAGTCACATCTTACCCCTGGACCTGAGGCGTCCCACCCCGGCCTAGGGATTAACCAGGGTCTGCATGGGGGAGGCTCCTCAACTCCCTAACAATCCATCCCTCCCCAAAAAACACCTGTTCTGTACTTCTCCCACCCCCACTCAACAACCCTCCTGGTTCACTTCCAGGCTTTTTCCCAGCAATCACTTCCCTCTCCCTCAACTCCTCCATTACCTCTGACTCCCCCAAGCCTTTGAACGACTTCTGAGGGCTCTGGGAAATACATTTCTGTATTGTAATGGAAATGAATTATTACTTAGAGTTCTGCACTGATTTGCTTAGTAAGGAGTCTATTTGTCCAAATACATTTCCTAAATCTATTTTCTTGATTGTATTGTTATAGATTTTTTTTGCAAACAGGTATTTTGAAATAACTTACCAAATCCTTTAAAACTAGCCTGTTTATATGGTGTTGACAAACAAAATATGCAGAACTGTTAAATACAGTATGCAGAATTCTTAACTTTTTAGCACATAATTTTAGTGTTTTGGCACAGAATTCCCGCCTCCTCCCCTCCCCCCAGCAGGACTGTATCCTCCCCCCCCCCCAAATTCAGTCAAGAGAAATTTTGATTAGGTATAGCTGGGTGAAATTTTAAAAGTGTTGAATTTTGCAGCATTTTATCCTAAACTAAATTCAATATAATACCTCCATGATAGATGTAGAGTAGATATATTCCATTGTTGAAATGCAGCAATATGTATATTAGAGCAGAACAATGGCCAGGATCAGAACCTAAACACTCTCATATTGGGGCCAGATTTGAACTTCAGGTTTTGAGAGAACAAAAGGTCTGATCCCAAACCCATAAGTCAATAGAAATGTTTTCCCTGGTTTCAGTGGGCTTGGGGGTAAGGTCTATAGAGACTAAAAATCACCATCATCTCTTTAGAAAAATCAAGGAGACTTTTAGAGAACAGGAAAAATGGCGACATTTTAATTAGCCTATTTAATTAGATCTCTGGATATTTATTTCAGTATCATACGTGTAAATGCATGATCACATCCATCCAATCCTCCTTTCCATGCAGTTAACATTCACCTTCTTGGGAGACCCACGGAAAGAATTTCTCCACCTTCGTGCGCTGATTTTTATTTATAGGCTATTTCTGATGCAAATACAGGAGCTAAAATGAAGTGTTAAGGACGCTGACTAACTTGGCAATGAAGATAAAGTAGGAATGTAAAGGATTAGAGTGCTTAATGTACTGGAAAGGAGTTTATCAATACTGACAATTCTCACAGTGCTTAATCAAACATTTAAGACAAGTGGAGAGGGAGACAGTAAGTGGTTTGGGGGTTTGAACAATAAAAGCAAACAAACTGTCTTGTCAGGACATGTCAATTTGTGGTGGAATAAAGAAATTTTGTTACTCTTCTCATATGGATAGCTAGTGAACTAAATAAACTGACTGTAATGTGATTGGCATCGTTCTTGATGCAAATAATGTATAAAGTCTTACAAATTTCACTACTGAACATAATTTATAGCTCTGGAGAAGGAGGTTTTTAAATTTATTTGAGGGTTTTTTCTTTTCTTTTTTTCTTGGAAGAAGTTTAACTGACTCCTTCTATACATCAAGAAAGCCTGCGCTCTATGCACATGGGGCCTGATCCTGCATTCATTGTCTACCAATCTTTTGGTGACCTCCACCAGAGATTTGGGAGATATGAGGGGTACAGGAGCAGTCCTTAGGCCTAAGGCAGGGTTTCCCAAAATGTGTTCCTTGGAGCCTGGGATTCCACACAATGAGCTGCACCAGAAAATATGAATTACAGTTCTATAACTGTTATTTTGTTACTAATTTTCAGATAGTTTTCTTGAATAAAAAAAATTATAATCATAAAAATAGAATTCCAAAACTTAGTCTATTTACATGGGTACCAATTGAATTAAATATCACAATATTTTAAGGGCGCTACCAAATGTTCAGGACCCTACAGGGCAGGAGTGGGGAAACTTTTTGGGGGTGGGAGGCCACTGACCCACAGAAAAATCAGTCGGGAGTGGCACACAAGTGAGAAGCAAAACAAAAAGAAAAACAATTAGGGGGCTGTGCTCTCTGCTCACCAACTCCTCTCTTGCTGGTCGCTTTCACTGTCAGAGAGCCTGTTAATCTTGCACGGAGCCCGGCTGCGTTTTCCATGACACAAAAAAGTTACTGGTCCCTTCTCTGCTCCAACCCCACCACACCCCTGGATGGTCCTCTCTATCCGAACCCCCCTGGCCCATCCCACCCATTCCCACCCTTCAATCGCCAGCCAGTCTGCCCCCTCCCCCCTCGCACCCTTCCAACTCTTGCCCCACCCACCAATATAATAGTTCATTCACATGCGGAGTTTGGAGCCTCTCGGGCAGCTAACACGAGGAAGGGCTCTGCTCTGCGGGCTTGGGAGCCTCACGTGTAATCGAAAACCAAACACAATCAGTAAAATGGGGCCCAACGCCAAAGGGCTCGCTAGCAAGGAGCAGGGGTTGGGTTATGTGAGAGTGGCCAGGCAAAGAGAGAATTCCCCGCTCTCCGCGCCTGGTTACTGCCCATCTTTACAGGACAGCAGCGCCCCAGATGTGACTTTCCAGCTGGCAAGTGAGCTCCTGCCGTGGGGCTGGGACATGCTCTGTGCAGACAGGATGCAATGAAGAGACATGGAACCATGGGGGAGCCCCCAGCTTAACATGCCTGCTCCCTACTGAGAACCAGATTTGGTTCATGTGGGAAGAGAACCCAATGGGATAATCTGGGCCTCTAATGCTTATCCTAGAGCTCCATGAACCACAGCCCACCTCCTTCCTTCCACCCCTACCTCCATCCTCCATTCCTACACCCACCATCCTCCCTGACCCCTCCCCCTCCTTCCGTCCCTACCCCCACCTCCATTCCTATACCTGCCTATCCTCTCTAATCCCTCCCCCCACACACTGCCCACCCCCTCCTTCCATCCCTACCCCCACCTCCATTCCTATACCCGCCATCCCCCCAACCCCTCCCCCTCCTTCCATCCCTACCCCCACCTCCATTCCTATACCTGCCTATCCTCTCTAATCCCTCCCCCCTCACACTGCCCACCCCCTCCTTCCATCCCTACCCCCACCTCCATTCCTATACCTGCCTATCCTCTCTAATCCCTCCCCCCTCACACTGCCCACCCCCTCCTTCCATCCCTACCCCCACCTCCATTCCTATACCTGCCTATCCTCTCTAATCCCTCCCCCCTCACACTGCCCACCCCCTCCTTCCATCCCTACCCCCACCTCCATTCCTATACCCGCCTATCCTCTCTAATCCCTCCCCCCTCACACTGCCCACCCCCTCCTTCCGTCCCTACCCCCACCTCCATTCCTATACCCGCCTATCCTCTCTAATCCCTCCCCCCTCACACTGCCCACCCCCCTCCTTCCATCCCTACCTCCACCTCCATTCCTATACCCGCCTATGTTCTCTAATACCGCCCCCCTCAGACTGCCCATCCCCCTCCTTCCATCTCTACCTCCATCCTCCATTCCTACACCCACCATCCCCCCTAACCCATCCCCCTCCTTCCATCCCTACCCCCACCTCCATTCCTATACCTGCCTATCCTCTCTAATCCCTCCCCCCTCACACTGCCCACCCCCTTCCTTCCATCCTCCATTCCTACACCCACCATCCTCCCTAAGCCCTCCCCGTCTCCACCCCACACTGTCCATCCCTTTCCTTCCATCCCTACCCCCACCTCCATTCCTATACCCACCATCCTCCCTATCTCCTCCCCCCTCACACTGCCCATCCCCCTCCTTCCACCCCTACCTCCATCCTCCATTCCTACACCCACCTATGCTCTCTAACTCCTCCCTCTCTCCATCCCACACTGCCTATCCCTACCTCCACCTCCTTCCTCAATTCCTACACCCACCCACCCTCCTTAATCCCTCCCCTCTGCACCCCCACACTGCCCATCCCCCTGCCTCCATTCCTATATCCCCTTCACCTCTACCATCCCCCCTTACTGCACCACCCAGCCCCACATACACCCTATCCCCCTTCCTCCTTCCCTCCCTACACACATCCTGCCACCTGCCACAAATTTGTCGAGCTGCATGCTCGGGCTCAGTCCAGACTTTCTGAAGGTGCCTGTTGGGGTTTGTGTAATGCCGTGAGAACAGCCTTTGGGGTAGCTTTACTCCATGGCGACCCCAGGGAGCCTAGAGCACAGAACGGCTGCTCTGGAGAGCCAGGGTGCAGCATAACCACGTCATCCCCAAGGGGCAGGTTGTTCAGTCCAGCCAAGACCTGCCCAGCTCATTGCTGGCTCTGGAGAGTGCACCTGAGCCAGGGGCCTGGCTCCAATGCATCCCCGCAAGGCCTGGGTGCAAGGCTGTGGTGCAGCACTCTGAGCAGGGCCCTGCAGGGAGCCAAAAGGGGGCGGTGGGAAGCCGGAGCCCCAGCAGGAAGGGAGTAGTCCTTTGTGGACAGAGAGGCAGACAAGGTGCCCCAGGAGGGTGAGGCCTTCCTGAGGGGGGCCCAAGGGACCCCGAGACTCTGCAACAGTGAACCCCCAAAGGGCTGCACCTGGGTGTCTTGGGGGAGGAGGGGAGCTGTCAGTGTAGAGGCTCTGCCTAGCCCCTGGGTGTCACCAGGTGGGAGGCCCCTCGCCATCTGCAGACCCCTAACTGCCGCCCCAGAGTATACCCCACACAGGGAATGCTCTCAATCTCCTGCAGGATCCACTCATGCCCACAGAGGCTCTCCGCTGTCTTGTGTGGGAGGGATCCAGGAAGCGGCCCCAGCCGCGGGATGGCTGCTGGGGACGGGGCTCCTGCACTCCTTGCCCCCACCCCAAAAGCTGTTGCACGGGATCCCACCAGGGCAGCGCCACACCCACCCATGGCACACCGGGGAGGTGGAAGGGGGGAGACCACATGTCTCCTGCCCCACCACCACCGCCCACGCTATCCATCCCCCTCCGTGCAGGTCCTGGGGCTCCCCGGAGCACCGGGGAGGGGGAGGGCAGAGGCCATGCAGCTAAGGGCAGCGGGAGGGGCAGCAGGATGCAGAGTGGCATATGATGATGAAAAATGTTTTTATAGAGAGAGAGAAAACAAAACTCAAACCCCCACTGACGTGGCCCCTGAAAAGCAGGAAGACACTCCCCCCATTCTCCTCACAGAGCCTAGGAAGGCCCAGCCTAATAAGTTTTGTGTGCTCCTGCCCCACAGTGGAGTGGCAGGGGGACAGGGGGCTGGAGTGCCAATGCAGGCTCCCCAATGCTGGGGGAGGCCCTGAGCCTCAGGAGCCAAATCCCAGCAAGTTGGGGGCCACATCCGGCCCCGAAGCCATAAGTCCCCCACCCCTGCAGCTGAAAAAGTTTGGGAAATTCTGGCCTAAGGTATGTCTACAGAGCAACTAGATACCTGCAAGTGGCCCATGCAAGCTAACTCAGGCTGATGCAGGGCTCTTTTATTGCTGGAACTTGAGCTGGGGGCTGCAAGAGCCTCACAGGAGGCTGGAGCTCTGGATCTGGCCTGAGCCTGGAAGTCTACAGAACAATGAAGCAGATCTGCAAACTGAGTGGTTTGTGATAGCTCCTGGTAAGTGGCAGCAATCAGCAGATCTCTACCTGGGAGTTTTGCATTGATGTCACTGGGGCCAGGACTTTACCCAGGTGATCTGATTCAAAGCCCATTCACAAAGTCACAAGCCTTGCAGATGGGTGGGAGGAAGCAATTCTGGGATATCTCGACTTCAGAAGGGCCTTTAAGACTGTTAAGAGCGACCTTCTCAGTGTTCTCATAGACAAACTTGGGATGTAAAATTCCATTTAATTAGGTAACTGGTTAAAGCTTAAGTTTATGAAAGTCAGGAGAGATTTCAGAAGACTGGAAAAGAGCAAATAGCGTGCCCATCTATAAAAAGGGAAATAAGAACAATACAAGAAACAACAGATCAGTCAGGGTATGTCTACACTACCCCGCTAGTTCGAACTAGCGGGGTAATGTAGGCATACCGCACTTGCAAATGAAGCCCGGGATTTGAATTTCCCGGGCTTCATTTGCAAGTGCGGTATGCCTACATTACCCTCCTAGTTCGAACTAGGAGGGTAGTGTAGACATACCCTCTGTTTAACTTCTGTGCCGGGAAAGATAATGGATCAAGTAATTAAAGAATTCCTTTGCAAACACCTGGAAGATAATAAGGTGATATGGAACAGCCAGCATGGATTTGTAAAAACAAATCATGTCAAACTAATCTGATAGCTTTCTTTGAGAGGATAACGAATCTTGTGGATAAGGGAGAAGAAGTGGACATGGTATACCTAGACTTTAGTAAAGCATTTGAAATGGTCTAACATGACCTTCTTATCAATAAACTAGGGAAATACAACCTAGACAGGGCTGCTATACAGTGGGTGCATAATTGGCTAGATAACCATTCTCAAAAAGTAGTTATTAACAGTTCACAGTCATGCTGGAAGGACATAACAATTGGGGTTCAGCAGGGGTCTGTTTTGGGACTAGTTCTGTTCAATATCTTCATCGACGATTTAGATCTATGGTTCTCAACTGGTGGTCCATGATAACTTTTTTGGTGGTCCACAGGAACATTGTCCAAAGTCACAGAGCATGAGTAGGTGCTGCCATTAGGCTGTTTTACACCATGTTCACAAGCACATGGCGCGTCATCCATGGCGTCACCTAGGACGCAACCACGTTGTGTTGCCAGTAACTTCCGTCTGAGGCTCTGAGCATCAGTGTAGCTGTTGCCGTCATGCTTAGTGGTTGCTGAGTAGTTCGTCCTGTGCTATATGTGCTATTTTACAGGTGTGGTGTAGTTTGTTTATAATGGCAATGACAGGAAGAAATGTCAAGCACAAAAGTATTTGGAGGACTACATCAAATTCAGCTTCACTTGTCAAGAAAAAGAAGGCGTGGATTTGCCACAATGTGTTATTTGTTTCCAAGTCTTGGGGAATGATTCAATGAAGCCGGCTAAGCTAAAATTCCATCTCAAAAAGTGTCACCCCAACTTGTTGCAAAAGGATGAAGATTATTTTGAGCGGCGGTTATCAGGTCTGAAATGGCAGTGCCTTGACTCAACAAGTGCATTCTACAATAAGACAAGCAATGCAGTACATGCTTCCTACATTGTTGCATATAAAGTTACACAGGCCAAGAAGCCTCATACCATTATAGAGCAACTCGTGCTTCCCTGTGCAAAAGAGATGGTGCGGCTTGTTCTTGGCGAGGAAGCAGCAAGGAAGCTGAATGATATATCTGTCTCTAATGACACAATATCAAGATGGATAAATGAGATATCACAGAACATCAGTGAACAAGTTGTGGATGAAATAAAGAAGTCTCCATTGTTTGCCATATAATTGGATGAATCGACCGACGTCGCATTGTGCTCTCAGCTATTGGTGTTCACACGATACATGGTTGAGGGAGACTTCAAAGATGAGTTTCTTTTTTGTAAGACTCTTGATACCACCACAAAGGCTCAGGGTGTGATGGAAATTGTTAACAATTTCTTTCTGTTTTGGGTAAATCTTGTGATGATGGCATAGAGAGTACGCTTATTGTCTGTGTCTAGATTACACCCCTTTTCCGTAAAAAGGATGCAAATTAGACACAGCGCAATTGCAAATGAAGCGGGGATTTAAATCTTCCCCTCTTCATTTGCATAAACATGGCTGCTGCTTTTTTCCGGCTTGGGGCTTTGCCAGCAAAAAGCGACAGTCTAGATGGGGATCTTTTGGAAAATAAAGCATTTTCTGAAAGATCCCTTATTCCTGATTTAAATCCCCGCTTCATTTGCTGTGTCTAATTTGCATCCCTTTTTCGGAAAAGGGGTGCAATCTAGACACAGCCATTATGTTTGCAGATTATACCAAGTTGGGAGGGGTTGCAAGAGCTTTGGAGGACAGAGTCAAAATTCAAAATGATCTGTACAAACTAGAGAAATGGTCTAAGGTAAATGGGATGAAGTTTAATAAGAACAAATGCAAATTAATTCACTTAAGAAGGAACAGTCAGTTTCACACATACAGAATGGGAAGTGATTGTCCAGGAAGTAGTACTGCAGAAAGGGGTCTATGGGTCATAGTGGACCACAAGCTAAATATGAATCAACAGTGTGACACTGTTGAAAAAAAAGCAAACATGATTCTGGGATGCATTAATAGGAGCATTGTGAACAAGACACGAGAAGTCATTTTTCTGTTCTTCTCTACGCTGCTTAAGCCTCTGTTAGAATATTGTGTCCAGTTCTGGGCACCACATTTCAAGAAAGATGTTGAGAAATTGGAGAAGGTCCAGAGAAGAGCAACAAAAATGATTAAAGGTCTAGCTAGAGAAGATGACCTATGAAGGAAGGCTGAAAGAATTGGGTTCGTTTAGTTTAGAAAAGAGAAGACTGAGGGGGGACATGACAGCCGTTTTCAGGTATCAAAAAGGGTGCCATAAGGAGGAGGGAGCAAACTTGTTCATCTTGGCCACTGAGGATAGAACAAGAAGCAATGGGCTTAAACTGCTGCAAGGGAGGTTTAGGTTGGACATTAGGAAAAACTTCCTAACTGTTGGGGTGGTTAAATGCTGGAATAAATTTCCTAGGAGGTTTGTGGAATCTCCATCATTGGAGATATTTAAGAGCATGGTGCAGTGGCAGTTCCAGCCCAGCTGCTCCAGCCCCACCGGCCAGGAGTCTACAGCCTCACATGGGGGCAGTCCTCCCCCTCCCAGCTGCTACTGCCACCCAGCACACGTCTGCCGACTCCCAGCCTGCTAGTCCATGCAAACCGGGAACCAGCAACTCTCTTCCTGCCCCTTCCACTCCCACTTCAGCTCCCTCCCCTCTGCCCTGTATGAGGCTAGAGCAGTCTTCCACCCACAGGGGGCATGGTCTGAGGGCTGCTCCGAAGTAATGGTTGACCATTACTCATTAAGCGTCACCCTTAACCAGGTGACTGAGTAACCAGTTAACTGGTAATCCATTTACATCCCTAAGACACAGTGGAGAAATAAAGCCTAAATGATCCTACTATAATTTGGGTGAATGGCTGGAAAAGTTGTTCTCAGAGTCATGATTATGGTTCACAGTCACACTAGAAGGGAATATTGAATGAGGTCCCTCAGGCATCTGTCCTGGATCCAGGTTTATTCAATATCCACCCAGGAGCGGCCCTAGATGAGCTGCTGGCAACTGGCGCCCTAGGCGAAACACGCGATTGGCGCACGATCGGCACCCCCACCTCCAAAGCCCTCGATGGCCATTTATCTTGGTGCCCTAGGTGACCACCTAGTTTGCCTGTATTGACGGGCCGCCACTGTATCTACCTAAACTCTTTGGATAATGGCATAGAGAATATGGTCTGAATTAATTAGGATGAAATTCAAGAAGGAGAACGCAAAGTGCTAAGTTTAGGAGGACTAATCAGTTGCAGAAACACAAAAGGGGAAATGACTTTCTAGGAAACAGTACTGCAGAAAAGGATCTGTCTCACAAACTGAATATAAGTCAACACTGTAATACTGTTGCATCATGCTTGGACATATTAGCAGGACTATGTTGTAAGTAAGAAACAAGAAGTAATTTTTCCACCCAGTAAAATTACACAACTGGGCACCACTCTTAAGGCACGTCTACACAGCAGGGCTAAACCAGAAATAAGCTATGAAACTTGAGCTACGTCAATTGCGTAGTGTAAGTCGAAATAGCTTATTTCGGCTTTTGGCACTGAATACACAGCAAGGTAGAGCATTCTTCCTTCAACTTCCCTTACTCCTCGTAAAATGAGAGTTACAGGAGTTGGAGTAAGAAATTCTCCAGCTACCCATTATTTTGAAATTAGGTCAAAATAACTGCTTGTAGTGCAGATGCGGACTATGTTATTTTTGAATAATGTGAGTTATTCCAAAATAACACTGCTGCGTAGACATACCCTTAGGGAAAGACGTGGACAAACTAGAGAAAGTCCAGAGAAGAGCAACAACAATGATTACTGGTCTAGAAAACATGAGGAAAGATTGAAAAAATTGGGTTTGTTTAGTCTGGAGAAAAGCAGATTGATATAAGTTTTCAAGTACATAAAGGATTGTTATAAAGAGGAGAATGTCACATTGTTCTCTTTAGCCACTGAAGACAGGACAAGAAGCAATGTGCTTAAATTGCAGCAAGAGAAATTTAGGTCAAACATTAGGAAAAACTTCCAAACTGCAAGGCTGTGTCTACATTGGCACCCTTTTCCGGAAAAGGGATGCTAATGAAACAAGTCGGAATTGCAAATGCCGTGGGGGATTTAAATATCCCCCGCGGCATTTGCATGAACATGGCTGCCGCTTTTTTCCGGCTTGGGGCTTTGCCGGAGAAAAGCGCCAGTCTAGACGGGATCTTTCGGAAAATAAAGCCTTTTCCGGAAGATCCCTTATTCCTGATTTTAAGAGGAATAAGGGATCTTCTGGAAAAGGCTTTATTTTCCAAAAGATCCCGTCTAGACTGGCGCTTTTCTCCAGCAAAGCCCCGAGCCGGAAAAAAGCGGCAGCCATGTTCATGCAAATGCCGCGGGGGATATTTAAATCCCCCGTGGCATTTGCAATTCCAACTTGTCTCATTAGCATCCCTTTTCTGGAAAAGGGTGCCAATGTAGACACAGCCCAAGTGTAGTTAAGCACTGGAACAAATTACCTACAGGGGCTGTGGAATCTTTGTCACTGAAGGTTGTTAAGAACAGATTAGACAAACACCTATCAGGTATGGTCTAGAAAATACTTAGTGCGGGAGACTGGACTAGTCAACCTGTCAAGATCCCTTCCAGTCCTACATTTCTGTGATTCCATAACATCAGTAGGAATCTTTCCATTGACTTGAATGGCAATCGTATAAAAGCCACAGACAACCAAGTACTGATCTCTGATCTGGTTTCAGACATGGTATGATAAAGCTAGAAAAACTCAACTGAAGTGCGAGAGGGCTCTGATGATTTACACTGGAGTAACTGAGATCAGAATCTGGCCTCCGGTATTTTGATGCAACTGTTGAACATTGAGAAAATAGATGTGCTAAAAAAGGGATGCTAAAAACAGGGGGATTGGGCAGTGGGGATACACTCAGGTGAGCCGTGGTACTGAAAAACCTATCGACAGTCACATAAATGATGATAGGGAAGGTAGAATGAGATGTGAGCTAATCATCAAGATCTCTGTTAAAAAATACTCATGACCAGGACACATTTCTCATTCAGTAATTTCTCTGAATGTCCTTCCCACTGATCTGAACCTTTCCATGCAGAGGAATGGCAGTTTGGGGCTTTCGTATCTTCATCCCAAAGGCAGGGGAAGCAGTAAAGGGCCATTCAATCCACCCTGTGAGACTAGTTAATAAGGAGGAAACGGCAAACGAGTTGGAAGTGGTTGTCACCCTGGCGGCACTTGCATTTGTGGCAGCGTCACAGAGTCTGGTTGTCAAGAGGAAGGTCTCCTGACAGGCTAACCAATCAGCAAGGCTGCCTGATGGACTGCCCTGCCTGATTGGCTGAGGAAGCTAGCAGGCTGGTTTTTGAGGCCAGCAGCAGCAGCAGGACTTCAGTAGCTGCTCTACCCACATGCCTGCATTTTCTCTGCCTCCCTGTGCTCACCTTATCCTGCTCTAAGCCCTACCCCCTAGATGGCTTGCTCCAGCCTAGAGCCTGCCCCACCCCTGGCCTGGCTGCTGCCCTGCAACCAGCCCTGCTCCAGCCTTCTCTGCCACCAGGGAATCTGGTTGGGACCCTCAGCTCTGATTTCTCTCTCCACCCTCTATGCTGGCATTCAAGCTGTCTTCAGTTCTGAGCTGCCTCTATGACCCCCAGTTCTCACACTGCTTTGACCTAGGGCTCTGGCATGCAGTCTCCAATCACTAGGCCTCATGTCCTACAATCCAGGTCCCTCATTAAGATCCAGACCGGACAACAGGAGGGAACAAATGGGGCAGTTGCCCCGGGACAAGGTGATTCAAAAGGGCAGGTGACTGCCAGCACAGGAGCAGCCGTGGCTGGAGCGCCAAGCCCTTACAATTGCTGCGGGAGCACCACACGGCACGCTCCGGGTGGCTCTGAGGGCTGGGGGAGGGGCGACCATTGTGGCATGCTCCAGGTGGAGCTAAGAGCTGGCTGTCCTCAGTCCCTCCTCTTCCAAGAGTGTAGGGCCCACCCCCTCACACACACCTTGCCCAGTGGCCTGGCAAGTCATCCCCCCCCCCCCCCCCCGGACAGACAGACACACAAATTGTTAAAATGTCCAAGTGTTGTGTGAGGATTTAACCATGTGATTTCCATTGACTTTAGTGGGAGTGTTAATACCATTATTGCCTGAGTGTAATATTAATATTATTGGGCACCAAGTAGTCCTATTTGCATTTTATTAGCACTTTATGGATGCAACCTAGTAATTATAACAAACCTAGTGTCTGTGTCTAGACTGGCCACTGTTTCCGGAAAATCAGCCGCTTTTCCGGAAAAACTTGCCAGCTGTCTACACTGGCTGCTTGAATTTCCTCAAAAGCACTGACTTCCTACTGTAAGAAATCAGTGCTTCTTGCGGAAATACTATTCTGCTCCCGTTCAGGCAAAAGTCCCTTATGTGCAAAGCTTTTGTGCAAAGGAGCCAATATAGATAGCTCAGATTTGTTTTCCGCAAAAAAGCCCCAATCGCGAAAAAATTTTTTGCAGAAAAGCGCGTCTAGATTGCCACAGACGCTTTTCCGCAAAAAGTGCATTTGCGGAAAAGAGTCCGTGCCAATCTAGACGCTCTGTTCCGAAAATGCTTTTAACGGAAAACTTTTCCATTAAAAGCATTTCCGGAAAATCATGGCACTCTAGACGCAGCCATCCTGTGTCTAGAATAACACACAGCCACTCACTGAAGTGTCATATGTATCTATCTGTCTTGTTGCTGCACCACATATGCAGTTTCACCACGTTCCCTGCCATCTTCTGCATGGTTTCTGCAGGGCCGGATTAAGAAAGGAGCTTTAGGGGCTACAGCCCAGGGTCCTGGGCTGCCAAATGTCCAGATCTTCTTGCGAGGTTTCTCTAGCCCAGGGCCCTGGGCTGCGGGCTCTAAACCCCTGCACATTATCTGGCCCTGAATGGCTATAGGGGGATGACTCCATGCTCTGCCATCCCCCCTGCTGGACTGGAGCTGCATCACCACAAACACCAGGGGAAGCTCTGTCCACCCTGCCCTTGTGCAGGCTCCACCCCTCAGTTCTCATAGGCCGGGTATCCCAACCAATGGGAGCTGTGGGGAGGCAGTGTTTACAGACAAACAGAGCAGCATGGCCTAAACTGCATCATCTGCTTCCCTCCCCACCCAAGGGGGATCTACCTCAGGTATGCGCCCCACACCCCAACCCTCTGCCCCAGCCCTGAGCTCCCTTCTGTACTCTAACTCCCTCCCACACCCTGCACTCCAACCCCCAGCCTGAGCCCTCTCCTAAACCCTAATTCCTGCCCAGACTCTTGTCCTGAGCCCTCACCCCCTCCTACACCCAATGCTCTGTCTCAACCCACAGTCTCCACCCATACTCTGAACCCCTCATTTTTTACTCCACCCTGAGCCTAGGAGGCCCCACAAAATCTAAAAGCCCTGGGCCCCCAGAAGAATTAATTTAGGCCTCAGTTTTTGTTTCCTAGCTATTGTTAATCTGGCAATTCAGAAACTACTTGTTCATCAAGGGGTCACAAACCAGCCCAATTCAGTCCATGACAATGATATTCCAAATGTCACAGGCCTGCTACATTATAAGTGTGTAAATTACAAGTGTTCTGAAATAAAATGTCTTACTTTAAAGAACAAATTGAAAAGAGAATTAAATTATCCACATGACAAGATGATACTGTATATCTAGGTCAAGTAAAGCAGCTTTAAACTTTTCAACTATTTCTGCTAATCTTTGCATAATTGTACTACTCTCCACTCCTTCAGAATATTATGTAAAATGTCAATGTACTATAGGTTGATTTTCATAGAATCATAATATTATAAGGTTGGAAGAGACCTCAGGAGGTCACTGAGTCCAACCCTCTGCCCAAATCAGGACCTGTCCCAACTAAGTCATCCCAGCCCGGGGTTTTGTCAAGTCAGAACTTAAAAATCTCTAGGGGTGGAATTTCCATCACCTCCCTAGGTAGCCCATTCCAGCGCTTCATCACCCTCCTAGTAAAATAGTTTTTCCTTATATCCAACCTAGACCTCCCCCACTGCAACTTGAGACCATTGCTCCTCATTCTGTCATCTGTCACCACTGAGAACAGCCTCACTCCATCATTTTTTAAATCCCTCTTCAGGTAGTTGCAGGCTGCTGTCAAATCCCCCCTTACTCTTCTCTTCTGAAGACTAAATGAATCCAAATCCTTCAGCCTCTCCTCATAAGCCATGTGCTCCAGCCGCCTAATACTTTTTATTGCCCTCTGCTGGACTCTCTCCAGTGTGTCCACATCCTTTCTGTAATGGAGAGCCCAGAACAGGATTCAATACTCCAAATTTTGATAGTTGAAACATGTCAGTCTGTATTTTTGTGTGCAAAAACAGTGCCTTTCAGGTGAAGGTTCAATATGACTTGAAGCATGTTGTCTCTGGATGCTGTAGATCTGATTTACAAAACTTGAGAACTGCAAGGCTTCATAATGAGTGTGCACATGTGAACTTAATTTTGTTTACCATGATTGCATGCACAAACTGCTGGCTAAAAGCCTCATTGACCATTTACACCTTTTAGTGCCTGATATGCGCACATAATCATGGTCATTTCACATGCAAACTACTTGTACTGTTGCATATTCATGCAGGGCTTGGGTGCACACAAGTCTCATGCAGTGATACTAGTAGTCTAGCATTTGCAATATCAAAACATTCATCCTATTACATTTAATCTTTACATTGTTCAGTCATTTCAGTTTGTTCCCATTTTCCTATTATTTATTCAGCACACCTTTACTAACATGCATTCCGCAAAGTCTTCAGGCCAAATTTTGTTCAGTTGTGCCAATATAATTTTGGAGTAACATTACTGAACTCAGTGGGTTTATTCTGCGGGTTGGCAGTTACAAAATTTGTTTTATAATCTGTTAACAAATCTACTTCAAACTTGTTTTCTCATAGACACTTCAGGTTGAACCTCTCTTATCTGGCACCCTTAGGACCTGACTGGCTCTGTATAAGAGAATTTTCCAGATCACGAGAGGTCAATATTTTCTAGCATCATTGCCAACACTTCCACTGCTTACTGGGCTGTTAGAGAACATGTAGAGGTAAATTAGAGCTAAATAACATCACAGAACACTGAGAGGTAGGAATGGTGGCTGTAAACAAACTTTATGGGACTGTGGGCAACTTGGCCACATCCACGAAAAGTGGACATCCAGGTAACTAAAATTATTCTGGACAATGGATGTTTCTGGACCAGAGAGTTCTGAACTAGAGAGGTTCAACCTATATATTTGTTTCTTGGGCATATGCATCTGAAGATGTCCAGAACAGCTAACCAGTTTTAAGCCTTTGTTTTAATCCCATGAACCTACTGGTTAAAACTTCAGCAGTGACTTGATTCCATTATAGAAAGGTGGATTGAGATAAATATCTTTCTGGCTCAGTGAAGTTAAAGGCACAATGGCAAGGAAGGTCCGCACATTTACATCAGCATAGATTTTGGATCATTGACTACACTAGTTCACTGATGATACTTTTATTACAATTGGTGTCACACTAGCTAGGGTATGTCTACACTACAGAGTTATTTCGAAATATCTAATTTCAAAATAGTTATTTCGAAATATCTTATTTCAAAATAACACGTCTATACACAAAATGCATTTCAAAATAGCTTTTTGCTATTTTGAAATAGCGCGTCCACACTGATTGGATGCTGAATCGCATTTAAGGCCAGCCAGAACTGGTTCTGGCAGGGCATCAGGTCAGAAGTTACCTTGTGGCCAGGGCGGCCAGCAGGGCACCCTGGGAAGGGCTAGAGGCCCCCGTTGCAAAATTTCAAAATAGCTATTTCAAAATTGGTGCTATTCCTCGAGGAATGAGGTTTACCAATTTTGAAATAAGCCCGCCGCTATTTCAAATTAATTTCGAAATAGCAGTTGGCTTGTATAGATGCTAGGAAAGTTATTTCAAAATAACAGCTGTTATTTCGAAATAGCTTTGCTGTGTAGACATACCCCAGAAGATTTACCAGCTGTTGCTCCGGCCCTTAACTCAATTAGTTTTTGTTTTTCGGAAAAATAAAATGAAAATGTGCATGCTTCATTTACATCATTGCTCTGGGGTGGGACTGGGAATGAGGGGTTCAGTACGCAGGCTGACCCGGGGAGAGAGGACAATCCCAGTCCTCAGTAGTGAGTCTGCACTACTATAAAGTTGACTATGAAAGGTCAAATTTAGCATTACTCCTTGTGAAAAGCAGAAGCACTAAAATCAACTTTAACAGCCCTTTAAATTGATGGAACAGGTTTGGTAATGCAGACTCATTATTTAGAAAATCAACCTAATGTGACTAAGTTCATCCTAAATGCCCACTTTTGATCAGGCCTTAGAATCTCCCAATAATTCCATGTCCACCTAAGAAACTACCACTGAGTAGGGTTTTCCCAACACATTGCATTGAACCCTAAGATTTTGTATTAGAAGCAAGATTGTAATCTTACTTGATTGACCCACAGTTGTGATGCAACAGTTTCCAACAGGAAGATGAGTCGCTTGAGCTGTTGCATAATTTTTGTGCGTTTTCAGTATGTACAACTTGCTCTGCTCAGTTCACCTCCTCAGTCAGCTTAGGGTAAAGAAACCCAAAAGGCATAATGACACTGGAACTTTCAATATGTCCTTCCCCTTGCCAGCATTGAATTTTGGAATGGGGGGAAAAGATGAATATTCCACTGAAATACCAATATCCATACCCTGTATCTGTCCATACTGTGACAATGCTTCGGATGCAGCCTAGCACTGTCAATAACCCAGAGTGCCCTCTTCTGGAATCACACAGGAATTGTGACAGACATAAGGAGGATGAAGAGATTTTTTTTTTTAAATGGGCCAACGTTTGTTGGTGAGAAAAACAAGTTTTAGAACTACACAGTGCGCTTCTTGTCTAGCACTGTCCAAACCAGCATGTAGGTCAATGTAGCTTACGTTTCTCAGGGAGTGGTTTATTCACAAGCCTGAGCCACATAACTAAAATCCCCACCCTAAGCTGCACTCTGTACATAGCCTGAAGTTAGACTGTAGAGTAAGGAGTCTGCTTTCTACTGTTGCAGATCCTGTTTTTTTTATTTTCACACACTGAATACTGTAGGAGAGTGTTCCCCCGGCACGTCATGCTGTCCAAGCAGTTCCCCTTACCCATTTCCAAAAGAAGATGCTGATTCTCCTCCTATTGAAAGAAATGGCAAAACTTGCAATGCGAGAGGCAAGGTAGGTGAGGAAACATCTTTTAACTGGGCCAACTTCTGCTGGTGGAAGGTAAAAGCTACACAGAGCTCTTCTTCAGAACCAGGGAAGCTCTGTGTAGCTCAAAAGTGTGTACCTTCTACCCACAGCAATTAGCGAAGTAAAAGATATTGCCTAACGTACCATGTCTCTTTTGTAACACAGAGCCAAAAACTTCCAGTGACTTCAATGAACAGGATTGGGTCGTGATATCTGTTGTCCCTAGCAGCTGTTTCTCAGAAGCTGGGAATGGGCACCAGGGGATGGATCACTGAATGATTCCCTATTCTGTTCATTCCCTCTGGGACAGCTGGCATTGGCCACTCTCAGGAAACAGGACCCTGGGCTAGCAGGACCTTTTGTCCAACTCAGCATGGCCATTCTTGTGCTCTTATGTCTTGGTAAATTACGAGAATGTGTAAGTAGAGATAGAGTTGCTGACAAATTGTTTATAGTCTGAGTTGTTCCATCCTGGGTTTTCTTTGGTTCATTACAGAGATAGCTGTAAAGAGCGTACCTGGATCTTCACTTCCCTGTCATTTGGGATTGGTTTGAGTCCTTCTCTACTTAAAACAGTTACCGGTACAAAGGATGGTCTAGCAGTGGATAATGCTGTGGTCTAGGACTCAAGAGATCTGGTTGGAACAGGGAGCCTATTTTGTTCTGTGTTTGTACAGCACCAAGCACTTTACTGAGCCATGACTGGGTCTTCTAGGTGCTACAACAATACAAATATTAAATAATATTGTCCCATCCACAGACTTCCTGTGTAAATTTGGGCAAATCACTTAATCTGTCTATCCCTCCGCTGCACAGCTGTAAAATGGGGATAATGCTTCCCTATTTCTTAGAAGTACCACTAATATGTTTGACAAGTTTTAGAGAGGTAAGTTCCACACGGCTCCTTGTTGCTTTTAATATATGTGTGTTTCTTTCTAAGGCCACGTCTATACTAGCAAGAAGATGGATGCTGTAGTGGTCTATCTTCTGGCATTCAATTTAGCAGGTCTAGTAAAGATCCTCTAAATCAAATGCAGAGTGCACCACCACTGATGCCAGTATTCCTCAATTCACAAGGAGTAAGGGAGTATTTGCTCCTGTCAACCTCCCCCTGTGAAGCCGGCAAGAAAGATTGAATTAAGGTATGTCAACTCCAGCTACGCAATTACCGTAGCTAGAGTTGCATATCTTAGTTTGAACTTCCGGGTCAGTATAGACATGGCCTAAGAGTAACTTGGTGCTACCTTGATATAGATTATGAGCTTGGAAGGTGTACATGGGCCAGTCCTAAGACTAAAACAAAAACTGACCAAACTTCATCTTAAATCTTACCCCAAACCCTCCCACCAACCCACTCCCCCTTTCCCAAGCATCACGCCAGATTGGTCCCACTATCGAACGCCACAAACATAGCAGGAGTGGATCTAGTCAGTCACTCATCTGTCATTTCCCTCAGCGTATACCATGAATAGGATTGTGATTTCAGGGAGCACTGCACATGTCCAGGATATAACCTGTGGGTTGCTGTCATGGTATTAATACCCTTCCTGCACCAGCTCCCCTTTCTGTAACAAACTCATTCTAAAATATTGGATGTCATTTGCAAATCCAGATGAGCTGCACTTGACATCCAAGGGGACCAAGTCTGGGGACAAAAGAGGATAGGTATGGCTGCCAGCATAAATTAGAGCAGTCTTTGGGCTGCTCTAGCTTCTGTCCAGCTGTTCACAATCCTTCCAGCACCTGGGAATCACAGGACCATAAAGATGACCAGCCGTGACCCTTTTTCACCAACCATACTATCCGTGCTGATTGTTGAGAAAGGGTTAACTTTTCACCAGAAGATCAGTATAAGGATTTGAATGGGTCATGCTCTGCTTGTGTTTTCAACAACTTGCTATTTGAGAATGCTGCAAGGAATTATTAGAATCCCTGAGCTTTAGGGGGTCTATCCTGCAAGGTGCCTCATTCTGGAAATTAAGGGCATGCAGGGTACATCTACACAGCAGGGCCAAAGTCCAATTAAGTTATGCAACTTCAGCTATGTCAACTGGGAATCTTAAATCGAAATAGCTTAATTCAGCTTTTTGCGCTGTCTACACAGCAGGAAGTTGAAGGAAGAGTGTTCTCCCTTTGACTTCCCTTACTCCTCATGAAATGAAGATTGCAGGTGTCAGAGATAACATCTAGACTGCAGAGTTTTTCTGGGATACCGGAGATATCCCGGAAAATCTCTGCTGCGTCCAAGGAATGCATCTGCTTCTCTGAAAAAAGTCTGGAAAAGCAGATCTGTTTTTTCAGCATTCCTGTAAACCTCATTCTATGAGGAAGAAGGGATGTTCTGAAAGAGACTTTTTTTCCCTGACATTTGGCCCAGTGTAGACTGGCCAAATGTCGGAAAAGCCTTTCAGAAGAAAAGCGGAAAAAGATACGCAAATTGCGGTTTGAGGTTTGCAGATCTTTTTCCGACTTTTCTATGTAGTCTAGACACAGCCAGAGTAAGAAGTCCTCAAGCTCGACATTATTTCAAAAATAATGGCTTGCTGTGTAGACACACACTATGTTATTTCAGAATAACATCAGCTATTCCAAAATAACACTGCTGTGTAGGCACATCCATAGCAAATTTCAAGAAGATAGGAATTATCTACATTAAAGACAAACGTGGTTTTGCAGCCTGAGACACTTAGTTTGGCCCACTATAGTAACAGGGGTGCCAATTCTGAACCTTCCGTGCAGTTTGAGGATGTTTGGATTCAATGAAATGGTTTAGGCCCATCTCTGATCTCTAGGTTGTGCAGAGGTTTCTTGTTCATAGTAAATATCTCACCACTCTTCTAAAGTTGAACAAAAAGTAGTGACGGCACTATAGATCCCTCCTTATAGGCAGAACAGGGAATTAAGACTGGAGAAACAGTTCTAGTCTAGAGGGATATTTACGGCGGCTTAGATTTTTTTGTCCACTTTTTACTATCTGATATGAAATTTAACTGAGATTTTTATCTCCTCCCCCCCCCCCCCCCCGCCCTGAATGATCAGCACAAGAAAAGTGCTGTAACTCCTCACACCCAGATAGCTCACAAATGCCCTTTTTGTTGCTGGAAACAGTATATATTAGAATGTGGTCTGTAATGAATTCCCTGGTTTATTATTTTCATACCTCATACTTCAACAGCTGGGTATGACATTATTTAGGCTTCGCTATTAATTGTGGGGAATAGGCTGCCCTCATCTGCCAGTGTAAGGACCGCTAGAATGGTATTTTAGGACACAGTTTTGCTTGATTCTGCTATTCTCCCTTTCCAATACCTGGTAATCTCAGTACAGCAAATCTTGGCCCAAGCGTTCTGTTCAGTTCAGAAGTCCTAGGGACATCCCATGAGTTCCACACATGTAAGGAGAGTATTACTCCTGAAAATTCACTGGGCTGATAGGAAGTATAGGGAGTTTACCAGTCATCTGTCTTCCTGCTGGGACATCATTCCTGCTGAGAGCTACTGCTAACTTTTTTTTTCAGATATACTCATTTTGAAATTGACAAGCAAATGTGAGATTTAAGTAACATCTTACAAAACAGGAGCTTTGTCCAGGTAAAAAACTCCTCCTAAAATATACAAAATGCATTTGCATAAGCAGAATACACAAGGGAGAGGAGCATGTTCTTAGAAATATTTTCACTCACTAAAGATGACTTTACATATCAGTGGCTCCAATCTATGCTGCCATTTGTGTGTTCCGAGTCATCATTCCTAACTAGAATTATTTCTGATTCTGCAGTTCTCAATGTCATGTTGTTCTACATAAGGGGACATTATTTTCACTTTATTGCATTGTCTACTACATTAAGGACAAATGTGGTTTTTTATTATCTTAATAGGCAGTTAATTTTAGTTGAATATTTGATCTGAGGAGGAAAGCATATAATAAAACACCTTATCAGAGCAAAAACAATGCATATATTTGCTTGCCCATTTAATTAGCTCTTTGGTATCATTTCTAAATATATAAATGGGCAAACAATGCTGTACAGACTGATAAAGATGATATTGCTTGCAATATGGTAGTACTTTTTGATGTGTAAAATCCAGATGCAAAACCCAGTGAAGCCCCAACAGAAGAATAAAACTCATACTTATGTATTGTTAAATATTGATTATTGTGTGTTCAACTCACCACAGCAAGATTGTAGTAACCATGTAAGTTAATAGACAACAAATCACGTTCATTATATCCATTGTACTTATCTTTGCAACTTTTAATTTCCTTTACAATTGTGCTTTAGAGGCATAGGAAAACCCTTTATTTGCTTTGTCTGAAGGAGAAATAATTCACAGAAAGAGAAATGGAATTCTAAAGAAATCCATCTGAAACAGAATTCAGACCAAAAAATACATATGCCCTCGATAAATTCTAACATTTCAGAAGGAAATTAAAACCATGGTGTTTAAAATAACCAAAAGTTGTAAATATGAAAAAGCAACTTAAAACAAATCAGGAAACTATTTAACAATACTCCCTTAGCTTTTGTGCAGAGGACAAGAACATTAATTTAAACATTTTATAATCTCTGATTTAACTAAAATATAACTGAACGCTACACAGTAAAGCCCTTTCCTATTTTTCTTCATCCATGTTTTGATTTCTCTGAAAAATGCACACAAGAATGTCATACTTTCCACATATTCTTTGATGTGTAATGGAAACATCCAACCCCAAAAGTTTAAGATTCTCACTCATTGTTAGCTCTTGCATGTTAGCTCTTGTATGTGATCCATTCTGGTAGCTGTATTGTCCCTCCAAAAACTATGCTGGAAACTACAGTAATTTAAAAATATATATATTAGTTAATTGATAGTAATAAAAAACTAAAGGAACCAGGAAGGCTGTCTGTCTGCTCTGTGCTTTATGGTCCAACAGAGTTTACATTAGCCCTGTGTTTTTCCACTTTCCTTATATGAAATGAACAGCTGTAATTGAAAAGCAAGAAGCTCCATGGTTTATAGAAATAGGTGTTGTTAAGAGCCTTGGCCATCTAATTTTCTTCCTATTGCAGGGCAGGCTTCTATTGTCTGTTCTTTAGAGCTAATTTCTTTTCTGATCAAAAGGCCTACATCATTGAAAAGGTAGTAATGACTATTCATTTGGTTGAAACCTCCATTCTGAGCCTGCAAAGCTTTATTTAGAAACTGCTATTTCTTTCTAAAAGGAAAAGCTCATTTATGTCCTCTATAATGTCAATTAAAGTTGAATATATTTTAATTATTTATCCTGTAGAGAAACCTTTCAGGATCTCAATTTGCCATGCCTATGATACAGGCTCTAGTATACAATAATATGTGACTGCAGAATGATATCTCCCAGAGTAGGACTAACATGTGTTTTTATTTTAATTTACCACTAATGAATAGTTTATTTGCAACTAATTAGCAAGTTAGATCGGTACGATTAGTGTCTGATTTCTCTAATAATATAATTTATATAAAAAAGAGAGAGCTGTTATTACGAACAAATAAAGCGGATTGTTCTGTAAAGGAAACATTCTACAATAGGTTCTTTTACATTTAAATGGGTAATAAGGCATCCTTTGAATTGTTTAAAAAAAAATAAAAGCAGTTGTGTCTCAGTTATCATAATTGGTAGGCAAAAGGATCATTAGTCTGTATTGCAACAATCATAGTAAATAAACATAACCAAGGGACAGTCTTAAAAAAAAAATTTCCAGGATGACAAACTAGCTTTCATTATGTTAATAAGGCCTCACAAATTAAAAAAAAACAACTTGAGCCTAAAAGGCCTAAACATGTCAGCACTATATTAAGAACCAAAGAAACCAATACAAAATGATCTAGTGACAAACTCATTTTCATTGAGTTGGACAAGTAGCAGCATCTGTAACCTAAGGCAGGTGTTTAATGTGGACTAGCTTTTAAGAGTTATTGAAGTTATTGCTTGTCTCCCTTCGGAAAGAAGTGTGTGTGTGTTTCCTAATTACCAGCTGGCCTGTAGATGATCCTGTATAGTTTGATTTGGGGTTATCAGTGTTCTCCCTTTACAGACCTCCCGCTGTCAGTGAAAAGTTATCTTTCTGAGAGGTCCATATATACGGATATACATCCAGAACATACACGGATCCCGCAGATAAACAGAGAGATCTGTCAAGCAAGAAGATTTAGTTTTCGCTTGTCCACTTTTCACGCTCATGTGAACCTGCGTTTCTAGCCCGTGGGCTGCTCTTTGGGTAGGTTGAGCGGGTCACTTCGAATCAAAGGGGCATGCACCCAAAACAAGTATTGGGCGTGACTCCTGCACGCCGCACGCCTGCTTTTCTTTCTGGCTAAGCCATGTTTCGGTGCCTTTCCAATAAACGTTTTACTACTGAAATACCTAGTCTCTAGGTCTGTGGCCAGCTGGGTCGCCTCTCTTCAGGGCACACGAGCAAGTCCGGGCCACGGCTGAAATTGACATGGGTCACAGAGGATCCACCCGGGGAAGCACTGTGCGGGGAAGTTTGAATTCGTTGCTCCTTCTCGTCTTTCTCAGCGGAGCCAGCCCGGCGAGCCTTGGGAAAAGGTGATCGCTTTGCACGGGGGAACAACCCCAGGGGAGGCACATAAAACATTCATTGGCCAGCAGCTGAGAGTTGAATTTAAAAAGCCTCCCACCGGAGCGGGCGAAGAGGCTGGCTGCGGTAAGCGGCCCTACGCAGGGAAAGGAAGAACAGCTTGGAAACACAGACGTTCTTTAAGATTTCCCCGGCGTTAAAGCGGCTGCAGTGCGTTCACACTGGTTTCTCCCTTGAATCCAGTTCCATCCAGGATTCGGAGCAGATTTTCCTCCTTAACAGGAGCTGATTTCCTAAGCGCTTGACGGACTTACTGCGGGCTCTGTTTTTCAGAGCTACTTTCCCTAGGACTGCCAGCGTTGAACCAGTCCACTGCTGGTGGTCCTATTACAACTCTGTTAATTAGTAACTTGGGGGGGACCCTTATTAACAACCCCCAGCCCTACCCCGCTATCCCTCCCCTACCGCTAACCCAAGAAGCCATTCCCGAGGGGAGCAGGGTGTCAAAGGCTAATAAACAAATTCCTTAACGAACACCTGAATGAGCAAAATCCAGGGACACCCAATTAAGAAATGTGGCTACTGGTTGTTTTTTGTGCCGGTGGAAACAAGTCGGGATAAAAAAGGAGCTATTCAGCGAGGGCTCTAAGAGGTCTGTTTGCAGCCAGGCATTGTTGTTAGAGGCCAAATAAAAGTTCATCGGGGACTGGGGGAAGCGGGAGTGATTTAAAAACATTCCCCAGTGTCTCTGGCACTATAAAGGGGTTTCTGAGAAGCAATATAGTTGTATCCCAACGACGCTGCGTGAGGTTTTGTTTTGTTTTTTCTATGCAACAATGTTAAATTTCTTTAAAATGTAAGTTTCCAAATTATGTTAATGAACTGATTAGACCGTTTCCTGTCAATCTGAGCCATCCCGTGGCAATAAAAATTGCTAATACACGAGCTACATCCCGGGGCTAACAAAGCTATTGGCAAGATCGGAGAATAAGGTAGTCTGGGTGCTGGGAACTAGTCGCTTGTGAGACACCTGGATGTGCCAGAAAAAGACGGTATTCCTATTAAAGAGAACTCCGAGCTGGTCTGGCACAGCTAGGGAAATCTGTAAATCTTTGTCATATATTAGACGTTGGATAAAAATATCCATATGTTATATCTAAAGGCAAATACACTGTGTGTGTGAGAAAGAGATCCATAAAATATATCCCACACATAAAGCCATGCTGAGTTTGTTTTTAAAGCGTGAATATTTTGCCTTTGAAACCTCTGGGAAGCAACACATCTATTTGATCTCAAAATATCACAAAACAATCATTAGATTAAGTTTGTGCTAGGCATTCTTGCCGGCTTGCATATTGCCCCGGAGAACATGTATGCGAAGATCCTCTCTGACTACTTCTTTTTAAGATTTTAGGGTGGAAATCAATTCTCCACCGGATGTTGATCGCTATGGTCTGGGATTCTGGGGGAGGGGGGAGAGGGGAGGCAGAGATCCCCAATGATTTCCGTGGGATATTGTGTTCAAAAGGCAGATGGGATTATGTGGGCCATGCTTTGTAGCGTTATTCCTTAAAAAAAGAAAGAAAAAGGAAACGTCCCTGACAAGCCTATCAAAGCTGTGAGAGAGATGTCATGTAAAAGCAGTATTAGAGAGTGAAGATGGCTGAGGTCCTATCTGTGGCTGGACCAGATTCTGTTGGCAAGAGAAAGATCCGTGTAAACTTGTTTATATTTCCCTAGCAAAAGTTGCTCTTCTCCCACCTTCCCTCTCTTCTGTGCGGGGACTAACAGGCTGCCACCCACTGCTCCTGAGGGCTGGTATTTGAGCGAGGATGGTGTGAAACGCAGAAAGTAATTTTAAAATGTGTCCCCCCCCCCCCACACACACAGACATATTGCGGTCAAAAGTTTGAAAAAGTTGCTCTCCAAGAGTGTCTCGCCCCCCACGCGCCGCTCTGCTTTTGACAGTTGTGTTTACATCAGCCGAAGGGCTGCCCGGGTTCTCAGCCCACGCTGCACCTGGCTAGTGGGGCTCGGAGCGGTTCCCACGCGTGAAGCCGCGCTGTCGAATTACAGGGCTCAAAAGGTCTCCCGATTTCCCTGCCCAAAGGGGCTGTATTGACAATGCCTGAGAGCGGGGCAGCTCCAGCCTCCTTCGCCTCTAACTCCCTCCTCTGGGTACTTGTGAAACCGCTGGTGCCACTTTAATCCCCCTCCCGCACAATCACGCTCCACGTGGGTCAGGAGGCGGGTTCCGGACGCGAGCCAGGATCCTGCGGAGGGCTAAGCACGCGTGGAGTCAATGGGACTCCTTTCAGGATTGGGCCCCCTAGCCGCGCTCGGTTCTGCCTGGAAATCTGAGCGGTGATGCTGCAGGGGAATCCTGCTGTCTTGAGTGAGTTAGCTGGGGGGAGGGGGGGGGTAGTGCACCCAGAGTGTGTTGCCAGGTGAGGCCCATAGGGGGCGCCACGGGGAGGCAGCCTGCCGTGGTACCCTGGTAGGAGTGCGCGCGGCCCAGATGCTTTTAACAGCTGCTTTCTGCCTTTCTTCTTCCCTCGGGTCCAAATCCCAGCTCACAGACCGCGGGGGGGGGGGGGATTACTCCGCTTATTTTGCATCTCATTGATTGATTCACCCCTTGCTAATTCCGATTGGGCTCCCCGCGCTATTTCTGGCGCTGAGCCATTTCGAGCTATCTTTTAAAAATACTTCATCCGATTTGCTGGTATATAAAATCAGGCATGAGTCCAATTTTAGAACTGCTTCCAAGAAACTTCGTAGGCAGCAGCAAAAGCTTTGCACGGGAGCACATTTTCAGGAACCCGAAAATAAGACGAATGGTACCGATAAAGAATTATATTTACTTGCTCAATCCGCCTTTTATTGCTATGATAGAAGAGACACGTGGTCGCTCTTGCAAAATAATTGCCTTGCTTTGAAATAATCTGCATATCAAACCGTTGCTTCGATTGTGTCTATCTGTGGGCATGTTTCAATCCAAATTATTTCCGTTTAGTTTTACACTGGCTCGGGGCAAATTAAAATACAGGATGAAACTTAATCTGGCATTTCAAATTGTGGCCAGTTTTAATCTCTCTAATTTTTCGGCATTCAAAATAAAGAGCGCTGTATAAAATGCTCCTCTCATTTCAATCGTCTGCTTCTTTTTCGTTGCGTACGAACAATCTAGAGATCATTAAAACGCAGGGCAGGGCAAAATAACTAACGAACCAAAGTTCATCTTCATTTGTTTAAACGATTATTCAAAGCAAATAAGTGTAAACTCCAGAGAATCGTTCTTATATGGGAGCCGGTTAGACTTTATACCCGTAGTGGTGGACTGGTGGAAATAATTGGCACTATTGATGAAAAGAACGGTGATTAAAACTGTCAAATCTGTTATGAAACGGTGGGGGGGTGTACTTTAAATCATAGAGTTAATACATTTAGATATGGTCATGTCCTTCAAGGAGGTTGTGTTTCTGGAGTCGAATTTTTTAAAAAAATCAACCAAGCTTTGACTATACCACAGCAGAGTGTGTGTTTCCAGCTCAAAAAGTTTCAGCGGGGTAGCCGTGTTAGATATTCTGCGCTCCAACAACTGATCATTTGCCAGAGTAACTATTTCAACACTTGCTACATGCATACATCGTTCAGATCCCACCGAGTTTCCAAAGACAATCTCGCCACCATTCACACATATCAAAGTGACAGTTTTCTTTTTTTTTTTAAGGGGACCCCGTTTTATTCCCCCGTCCGTAGAAGCGGCGAGGCATGGTGGGCTGGAAAGTGTGGTGGGTTTTTTTTTGTTTGGGATTTGTGTGTGTGTGTCTGCTGGGAAAGTCGGGTGCCGCTTTGCGAGCGCTCCCGGGCTGGCTGCAGGCTGCGCTGGGCTCCGGTAAAACCGAGCTCTCTCGGGGCTGATTCTCAGCGTGAAGCAGGCTTGCGGAGGGGCAGCGGTGCTATTTTTTGTAAAATGTGCGTCCATCCTACTGCTTCAGCGCACTGCCCCGGAGAGGCCCCCTCTTCCTTGGGAATTAGCCTCGTTATCTTTATTGGCTCCCTTTTACAAGACACCGGCTGCGCTGAGCATCTTCTCTGTGTAACTGAATAACTTCTCTCGGGTCAGACGATGTCTCTTTCCTAGACGTTTTTCGTCCACCCCCGGTCCCTCGGTGAAGTAATTGTTCTCAGCCCCCCACTCCGGAGTCTGCTCCGAGTTACACCGCTGGCAATCCGCAGTGAGTTACTCCGGATCTCACCCCGTGAGCGGATCGCTGGCTTCCTTCCACCGCCTTCCCCAAGTCGGTGGCCTTTGGAGCTTGTATCTTATTTGAGTAAACTGTGGGATGCGGAGGGGGGGAGTAGTCACAGAGCAGAGGAGCTGGGCTTTGAATCCCCCTCCTCCATGCTTCCCCTGATGCTGCAGGGCCGGAGGGAGAGGTTAGGTGGGACAGGCGGCTGCGGGAGCGCTATGCCTTTAAGCAGCTCCTAGCCCTGACTGTCCTCGCAGGTGTGGGTGCTGGGGGGGGGGGGAGGCGAGGGCCCTTTGATTGACAGCCCCGCGAGCTCCGCGCAAGCCTCCCCCACAAAGTTTCCTTTCACTCCACGGGGACTGTGCTGTTGCCATGAAAACGGATTTTGGCAAGCGCCCGCCCCTCCCCCCTGGGGGCAGCCGACTGGAAAAAGTAAAGTGGCAAAGAAGGGGAAGGAGGTTGGGGGGCAGAGCATGCCAGGCCAGTCCTCCCCCCTCCCACTGAACACGGCCCCTCCCCCGATTACCAGGGAGTCCGGTCAGAACCCAGATAACCAGCCCCGCTATCCCAGATCTCCAAGCTGCGCTGGGGGCCACAGTGGGAGCCATAACAGGGGCCGTGTCCTTGTCTAACCTGAACAACAAAGAGCCTCGGGACGGGGACGGGGGCGGAGGGGGGGCCGGTATTTCCAGCATAAAGGGAATTGAAGCCCCGTTTCCCCCTTGCTCGGAGAGCCAGGCTTCCGCGCAGCCTTGCAAGATGCCCGGGGAGAAGAGGGGAGTTGGCCTCTTCCCTAAGGAGAGCTGGAGTCGCCTCTGCCCCCTTGCTCCCCTACTCACTGGGGACTAGCTTAACGCGGCTGCGGAGTCACTGCGGGGCTGCTCTCTCCCAAGGCCTGGGCGGGCGAACGGGGGTGGAAAAACAGCTGCGCGTCCCGCACTGGATCAGAACCGCCCTATGTGCCCCGCGGCGCACTGATGGAGCTGGGGGGCCCGCGCCCCGGCCCTGCACAGATCAGCCCTGCCGCGCCCTCCCACGTCGGGGAGCGTGTTTCAAGCTCTCCCCCCTTCCCCCCAACAAACCGGTTGCTTGGCTCGCTGCGCCCGTGGCCTCTTGCGGGGTGGGGAGGATGGAGGGGATTCCAAAACCAAACCCACCCAAAGTTGCCTCCCCGAGATCTGACGGCGGTAAAGTGGGGGTGGGGAGGCCAGGCCCCGGCTCCTGCGCGGGGGGAGAGGGCGCCAGGCGCGGGGGGAGGGGCAGCGCGCCCGGGAGCCCCTAAACTCCAACTTTTTTTTTTTTTTTAACCAGCTGGTCAATTACCCTCCGTCAGGGCCTGTCGGGAGCCGCGCGCTGATTGGCTGCCGGCTGCTCATTTATAGGCCGTCAATCATCTCCCCCCGGCACTGGGAGCGCACCTAAGGGGAAAGCGCCCGGGCAGCGCGGAGCTTGGCCGTGGTGCAGTAGCGCGCCCGGCCCCGAGCCTCTCCCCGCGGCGGCAGAAGCAGCGCGCCCGCCTGCCCGCCACGCTGGCGCACCTGCTGCCGGCCCCGGCCATGTACAGCATGCTGGAGGGCGAGCTCAAGAGCCCCCCGCCCGCCCCAGGAGGCCCCGCGGCAGCGGGGGCAGCGGGGAAAGCTGGCGGCGGGGGAGCGGGCGGCGGGGCAGACCAGGACCGGGTGAAGCGGCCCATGAACGCCTTCATGGTGTGGTCGCGGGGCCAGCGGCGCAAGATGGCCCAGGAGAACCCCAAGATGCACAACTCGGAGATCAGCAAGCGCCTCGGGGCGGACTGGAAGCTGCTGAGCGACGCGGAGAAGCGGCCTTTCATCGACGAGGCCAAGCGGCTGCGGGCCGTGCACATGAAGGAGTATCCGGATTACAAATACCGGCCCCGCCGGAAGACCAAGACCCTGCTGAAGAAGGACAAATACTCGCTGCCCGGCAACCTGCTGGCCCCCGGCGCGGCCAGCGCCGTCAGCAGCCCCGTGGGGGTGGGCCAGCGCCTGGACACCTACGCGCACATGAACGGCTGGAGCAACGGGGCGTACTCGCTGATGCCCGAGCAGCTGGGCTACGGGCAGCACCCGGCCATGAACAGCCCGCCGCTGCCGCAGATGCACCGCTACGACATGGGCGGCCTGCAGTACAGCCCCATGATGTCCACGGCGCAGACCTACATGACCGCGGCCTCCACCTACAGCGTGTCCCCCGCCGCCTACGGCCAGCAGCCCAGCTCGGCCATGGGCCTGGGCTCCATGGGCTCGGTGGTGAAATCCGAGCCCAGCTCGCCGCCGCCGTCCATCGCCTCCCACTCCCAGCGGGCCTGCCTGGGGGACCTGCGGGATATGATCAGCATGTACCTCCCGCCCGGCGGGGACAGCACAGACCCGGCCGCCTTGCAGGGCAGCCGATTGCACAGCGTGCACCAGCACTACCAGAGTGCCGGCACGGGGGTAAATGGCACGGTACCGCTGACTCACATCTGAGCCCCGCTTCCCGGCCCCCGGGCCGCGTGGCTCGCGGGAGCAGACTCGGACTGGGGGCTACTAACCCCGGGGGACTCTTTGCGCAGAAGCGCGGTCGGTGTCTCGTGTGTTGGGGTACGGACGCCCAGGGCTGTGCGGACTCTTTCCTCTACCCGAGCCCAACAAGCGGCTAGGAGCGGCCGCAGCAACTTTTTCCTGGTTTCTGATAGGTTGGCGCGCTCTCTATTTTATTCTTTTAAAAATAATTACAGAAGCCGTTTTAAAAGTCTTGTACATGAGTGTAGAGGTGGAATGGAAACGTGGCGGGCTTTCTTCAAGCTCAGATGTTTACATTATTATTATTTTTTTTTGTTGGTCGCTTTTTTTAAATAACTTTGCCCCTCCCTCCCCGTATCCTGCTTGAGGGTTTTATCCAAATCTGTGTAGCTTTCACGACCTCTCTTTTTTTTCAAAAGGGAGGAGGGGGGAGGAAAAAGCTGTGCGGGTCGCAAACGCAAGTCTGGTTTTTTGTGTTGTTTTTTTAACTTATAGTAAGTTGTGTGTTTGGGGTTGTTTTTTTTTCCCCTTAAACTTGTAAACTTCTGTAAACCGGTTTGTGACTTTTGACTGTGATACGTTTTGACATATCAGCCCGCGAACCAAACGTTTTAGTTTTTTCTCTCTCCGGTTTCTTAAAGACTTTGCAACACTCCTTTCTCCCCTAATCTTCCCCCCTCCCCTCAAAGAAAAAAAGGTCAATAAATTTTATAACGGGCACTTCCCCAGTCTCGTGGCGATTTGTACGGCAGGTTGGGGGGTGCAGCCGCAGCTCAAACTGGGAGAACAAGTGCTTGTAACGTGAGTCTGGTGACCAGTGTAAAACAAAAGCCCGTCGAGGTTTAGACCAGCGCCTTTTAAGAGCAGAACGGCGCAGTGTGAACGCTGAACTCCGCTTTCCCGCTAGGGAAACGCTGAAAATGAATGATTTAAAAACTAAGACGGCGATCGGTGTTTGCAATAGCGATCTTTCCTGATAAAGGCGTTGTAGTCGAAAAATAGCTTCTTAGTCTGGTTAAATTTCTCCTGGGGCCGAGGAGCAACACGGGCGCAGAAAGGATGGCGGGTGACTTGTATGTTCTCATAATCAGCGACTCGCTTATTTACAGAAGTGGGAGACACTTGTTGCCTCGCCAGAGACATTTCGCCTTCCGGTCTGGGTGGCGGATAAAAAAGTGCGGTTTAAATTTTGTCTGGGGCTGCCAGGAAACGTGAGCTGGGCTACTAACCGCCCTAGCCCCCCTCGGAGAAATCTGCCCGCGATTGTATTAAAAATGAATGGTTACAAGAGTCCCCCGGGGAATAAATAATTTAACGTTTTAACGGTGGGTTGATCAGTATTTTTAGTCAGCAAACTCCCAGCCTGGCGTAGTCTGTCGAGATCGCTACTAGGTTCCAATTTCATGTGTCCTCCAAAGACAACACTTAGCTCGTACTTCAACTGTGCTCCTATAATTTGGAGTGAACGATTTTATACACAAATCGAGCTGTCCTGCCGACTCCGCTTTTGAAAACCGAATTAACGTCATTCCCTTCGCGTAGAAATTCAGCGCTTGAGACTCATGAAATTAATACCGAATCTATCCTTCAAAAAAGTGTAACATTGCATTACTTTTTTCCTTATCGTTTAGTCTTGCACACCTGTTACTCTGCATTTCTTATGGAAAGGGGGGGCAAAATCTTCCAGCCACGCTGCGTGTGTGTTTTGCATCCCTAGAGAAAAGGTGATGCTTTTATTTGCCAAAACTGGCGTTCACCCGAGGCTGGTTCGAGCCGAGTATTTTATAAACCTTCATTTGATTCCTTTCCCGGCTCTGCCTGGCTTTTCCGCCGACAAGGGATGGAGGGAGAGGGTCTCGCTTGGAGAATCACACACAGCGCTGCACGCGACCAGGGAGACGCTAAAACATTTTCCTCTCCAAACAAAACAACCTTCCCCTCCCCCAATAATCGAATAACTTCTCCCTCCACAAAAAAGCCCTGCGTTTTACCCAACGGGGTAAGTTTCCACCCAACTGGAGTAATGCGATTCGCGCTTGGAGGCTCGGTGGTTAATTTCAGCCTGTTTGTCGCAGCCACAAGTTCCCTTAGCCCATGTCTGCAGCATGAGCGGGGCCGTAGGTCTGAATCGCTCTGGTCAATTTCGCGGGGTCCCACCCGGGCGTGGGGGGTGATCGCTTGTAACCAGCGCGCGGGGTTACTTTTATTTTTAGAAACGCCTGATTTAGAGCCTGCGAGGCCGCCTTTTTGCGCCTTACCTGGGCGGCTTCCTTGCGAGTTAGGGACTCTTCTCGCGTGGGAACCCCGCTCTCCTCGCCAGATTTCAGAAGAGACGCCGCCTCATGTAAAACCCCTTTAGGGTTGCTTGGCTGTGTGTTTTTTTTTAACCCCCGCAGCACTGGAGTCTCCTGTCGGTTTTGTTTGTTTGGGATAACCGCAGGCAAGGGAAAGTACACGAGACAAAACATTGCGGGCGCCAATCTGCCCCCGGGCCCCACGGCCCTCAGCTGTCTGCAAAGGAGCTATCTCTCCCCCCCCCCCCGCCCTCTCCCGTTGTAGCCCCCAGCCTGCAAAGAGTAAAACACTTTGCGCGCGCACTTCCAATGTTTTGCAGATAATGCACAAGTCGGGGGACACTTCTCAGCTTGGATTTGTGAAAACCAGACGCTTGTGCTTCTAAATCCAGAGTCCGTCCCCGTTCCCTCTTCTCTTCTCCTCCCCCCCCCTCCCCCCACAGCTGCTCCCTACAATGTCCTCTCGGCTTTTCTCCCTGCTCTCCTTCCCAGCTGAGCAGCTGCCGTGGAAAGCGGGGCCCCGGGGAAGGGGAGCCCCCAGGCTGTTACCCAGGCAGCTTTGGCAGGAGAGAGCAAAGCGTCCTGCCAGCAGACCAGTTCCCTTCCAAGCCTGCTCGCTGCCACCTACCCCGGGCCCGATTCTGACCTGGCCTAAGCAGCGGAAACTCCGCTTCTACCCCGAGCTCTGAAAAAAGCCCCCTAATTCTGCCCTCTAGAAAGTGCCCCCCCCCCCCAGGAACGGACCCCCCGGCTTTCCTGAGACGCAGTGACGCCCCTGGCTATTTCCACCTGCTGCAGGCCAGGCCGCGCTGTTTGGTTGGAAGCAGAACCCCCCTTCCCACCCCGCTGGACGGGAGCGCGCCCTCCGGCATGTAACACTCCCTGGGTCCCTGCGTGGACTTTCCTTCCTGCCCCAGACACCGTTCTGTGTCTTTCCCTCACAGGCTGGTCTGCAGGTTCCACTCGGGCCTGCGGGGCCCAGCGATTTAGCTTTGCCGCCTGGGGAGATCGAAAATAACGCACCCCTCCTACACACACACACACACACACACACACACACACACACACACACACACACACACACACACACACACACACACACACACACACACACACACACACACACACACACACACACACACACACACACACACACACACACACACACACACACACACACACACACACACACCTGGCATTGCCTCCTGCCACTTCCATCTCTCAGACCAGCAGGGGACAAAATCAAACTTCAAGAGCAAACTTGCACTGCAGCTTCTCTTCATCTTTCCTTGGGGGCTGCCCCTGCTAGGGCTTAACCGGAGGCCTCCCCCAGGACACACACACAAACCAAGTGGTTATGAGGCAAAGGGTATGGAGGGGGGGGCTGCCTTTTCACAGATTTTGCTGGGGGGGGGGGATTGTTTTTAAAGTCAACCTTGCTCTGAAGGCAGGCACAAAGGCTGATCTCAGACAGGCTTGAGGCACTCCCAGGACTACAGATTCAGGCAGGTGTCACTGGGATCTGTGTATTCCCTGTGATGCTCTGGAAATGCCTGGAGACATCTGGAGTCACCAGGACAGCTGTAAGCAGTTATACATGCCACACTGGGGGAGTGTTCCTGCTTTAGAACCCACCCATGGGCCTAATCCTGCCAAATGCTAGGCATTTTCCCCTCCCGCTGAGGGCCTATGGCCTGCAATATGCTTAATCCCCATATACATAACATTATAATCAGGTGTTTTCACAATGAAAACCAGCAGCCTTATTCCCTTCTCCCCTTTCTTTCAAACCCAGGGCAGGTGAATCTAGCAAAATGGATAAACTATCAGCCAGGCCCAGGTTAATGATGTTAGCATGTCAATGTAACAGTATTTTGCCTGCTGCATTAACAACCTGTTGAAAAGAAGAGGGGAAGATGACACAAAAAGCCACAGCTTGGGTTACATTCTGAAGACTAGTTCTTCTGCCACAGGGCTATAGCATGTACTGGGTATAACAAAAACAGTAAGTGAAACAACTTTTTAATTTAAAAATTCTATATAAGGAAGGGGGTAAAAAAATCACAGAAAATAAGCAGAGGGATCAATCATACAGACACTGGTGAGGAGTGCCTGTAGGACTTTAAGATTTTATTTTTTCATTCACAAACTCTATTTGTTTCTAATGCTCTTTTATATAGTGAGAGATTAATGTTAAACTCAGTGTGAAAAGGCATTTGATTAACAGTCATAAATCTGAAGTATTCTCATGTAAAAAGTGAAAAGAAAAATCTCTAAGATCTTCAAGCCTATATATTGGCTACAAAACACCTCCATTAAAGTGTTTTATCTATCTATCTATCTATGTTAAATGGGGGGGAACAGATTATTTAACAGACGCAAATAAAACTGCAGCGACAAAGTAAAGTGAACGCTTTGAGGCTCTGTCCAATTTGCATAACTTTACTACCAATTAGTGCAATGGCAGTATCATAACCAATGAGGTTAATCCGGGGCATGATTATTGCTAATTGAAAACTTCTCTACCAGGGCCTGTATGAATGATGCAGTCAAACTGCCCCATGTACCTATTTAGGGCCTAGTTCTGTTTCCACTGGTGTCAATGGTATACAATGATTCAGAGTCAGTCCCTTTGGCTGTGTCTACACTGGCCCCTTCTTCGGAAGAGGCATGCTAATTTCTAACTTTGGAATAGGGAAATGCGCGGGGGATTTAAATATCCCCTGCGGGATTTAAATAAACATGGCCGCCGCTTTTTTTCCGGCTTGGGGAAAAGCCGGAAAAGAGCGTCCAGACTGGCGCGATCCTCCGCAATAAAGCCCTATTCCGGAGGATCTCTTATTCCTTCCTGAAGTAGGAATAAGAGATCCTCTGGAATAGGGCTTTATTCCGGAGGATCGCGCCAGTCTGGACGCTCTTTTCCGGCTTTTCCCCAAGCCGAAAAAAAAGCGGCGGCCATGTTTATTTAAATCCCGCGGGGGATATTTAAATCCCCCGCGCATTTCCCTATTCCAAAGTTAGAAATTAGCATGCCTCTTCCGAAGAAGGGGCCAGTGTAGACGTAGCCTTTGGGTCTGGGCTTTGGAAGGAGAAAAAGAAAAACTTTTAAAATCTTGCAATAGAGACATAGAAATTTGGATGTATTTCCTTATGTTTTTGACAAGTCTACAGGGAGAAAGGATGGTCTTCTGGTTAAGATTTTGTCTATGTGGGACAATTGACCAGAATCCCTATTTTGCAAAAGGCTAGTCTACAGTAGCGATTTTGGAATAGCTCCCAGTGTGACTTTTTATTGTTACTGCTGAGTGCAGTAATACTTCTGGAATAAAGTGACTTTTTTTCCCCAAAAGTGTTCACAGGAGCAGCTATGCTGGAATAGCTATCCCAGTCAATTTCCCCTCAGGCATCAGGGTTCTAGTCCTCCCTCTTCCATTGATTGTTCAATGTGACCTTGGACAAGCATTTATCTCTCCTTGCCTACTTCACTGCGTTATTTCGAGACTAAATCCATAAATACCTGAAGGATGCTCTGATACTTCCCTAACGGGCTAAATAAATACCAAAGCTGATTCAATTGGATTCATTTACCTTTATTTTTATTTGAGAGAGCACAGCCAATTTTGGTTTGTCTTAGAAATGCCTACACCATTCCTGCTAAATTGATTTTAAATTGGGTTTATACCAGGCTAGTTGAATTTGGCAAATTACTGGATTAAACTAACCCAGTTGAAGCATGATTTAACCTTGTTTAATTATGTCTACATGTGAGGTTAGCAGTGCAATAGTGTAACTAAATAGGTGTGCAAAAATCCCATGCCCAAAGAAGATAGGCTTGAAGTCCTGAGAATGAAGGGAAATTCGACAATGCTGAAACTTATGAGGTTTTTATATTTTTTTGCTGCAGCTTGTGACTGAAGCTTCTGCCCTTGACATGCTTTTCCATATGGCTCTGAGCAAAGTATCATGTGTGCTTTCTCTAAAGCTCATAAGAAAGAACTCCATGTAACTTTTTGTGCAGCCTTTTCTGCTGTTTCCTTTTGCATCAGGCTGAGATGGTTAATTTCATACATCCCCATTTGAAGCATGCTGCACTGGTTTCACAAATGATATAATTATATTTGACACAAAGGAAAGAGACCAACCATAGCTGTGGATGTTTGCTAGTCATGTTTAGTTATTATTCTTGAATGCCCTACACATGAAAAAAAGTCTCTCTCAGAAGTCAATGGGAAGTAATCGGAGCTCCAGATTAGCCCTTTGGTGTTGATTTCATTTTCGCTGAACTACAAGTTGTCTTCATTAAAAACAAGACACATTATTAAACCAAAATTAAGAAATACTTCTGTCTAAAACTGTCTTAGACTCTCTGAGCACATTTTATTTCATGACCACCACTCTGTAAATTGTAAAGTGACACTCGAAAGTCCTCGATTAAAAATGTAAAGAAGACGTGACGTTTTATACTTGTTGTATTGGGGCAAAGAGGAATTGTTTTGTGAACATCAATAGGTAAAGCCGTTGTTTTCAGAGACTGTTTTATGAGCTGTATAAGGCTGGGATAGCATTGTCTAAGCATGAATGAATTCTCACCTCCTTACAAGAAAGTATTGAGTCTTAAGCTGCAGTAAAGATGTGAATAAAAAAATGTGTGTGTAAATGTCTAGATTGATTGATGTGTTGTCTTCCAAATTTCCACGATGTCCTGTATAGCTAAAACTTCCAGTGTCATAATCCATGCTTTACAGTGCTTCACTAAGCCTCACTGTTCTTGGACTGCTTTTGCAGTATGTACTGGTAGAACTTGCCTGACTTTCCAGGGCCCCTGTGAGGCATGGATCAAGCTCTGGACCATAACCTTTTAGAACGGATTTGGGTTTCATTTTGGCAACTGGGGGCAGATGCAGGGCATAAGACATGATGGGAGGGGACATTTCAACAGTGGTTTGTCTCACTGAAAAGGCAGGGGAGATCATGTGGGCCGCATGCCATCATGGAACAGTGGGGACAGCTGATGCAAGCTGTACCAGCTGTGGAATCCTCCTGTGCTGACCAGCAGTTCTAGAGCAGACTATGGGGTGACCAGGACTAGTTCCAGAGCTTCAGAAGAGCACTGCCTAGCAGGCCCTGCAGATGACAGAGCCCAGGTTAGTCCAGAAGTGGGTTGCTGCTGTTGCCAAAAACCCCTTGTGCAAAAAGAAATGGCAGAAATTATACTAATGATGTCGCGACTCATGCTAACGAGTCCCTCGTTAGCATATTTTCTGCCGAAAAAACTCGTAGTGTACATGTAGCCTGAGTGACGTGGTGGTGGAAGTATGCAATGTAATTGTTGCAGCTGTTCACATTCAATGACAGCAAAATAAATTAATGGCTAGAAAGTTTAAAACAAATAAAAGGGAGTATTTCTTCACACAGTGCACAGTCAACCTGTGGAACTCCTTGCTAGAGGATGGTGTGAAGTCCAGGACTTTTTAACAGGGTCCAAAAAAGAACTAGATAAATTCATGGAGGTTGGGTCCATCAATACTTATTAGCCAGGAAGGGTAGGGATGGTGTTCCTAGCTTCTGTTTCCCAGAAGCTGGGAATGGATGACAGGAGAGGGATCACTTGATGATTACCTGCTCTGTTCACTCCCTCTGGGGCATCTAGCATTGGCCACTGTCAGAAGCCAGGATACTGGGCTAGATGGACCTTTGGTCTGATTTGGTATGGCCGTTCTTTTGTAAAAGTCCTGAAATAGCAGTGGACTTACTGTGCTGAAGCCATGGACATGCCCACTAATAGCAATTCAGGGCCTTGGGGCCGAAATCAATGGCCTGCCTGTTCCACTTCCTCAGGAGAGGCCACAAGGTCCCCCAAAAGCTCCAAAACTCCCCCCCCTCCCGATCCACTATAGGAGCCCTTAGTCACCCCAGCCTGATCCCTTACCTGCTGGGATGTTCCACCCCTTCCCCGACCCAACCTGCTTGCTCTGGAAAAAGCTACAGCAACTGCTCTTGATTGAAAGATGCTTTTGACATGCCCTGTGCAGGGTCCAGGGCCGAGTAACCCAGCCCCAGAGTCTGCATGGGGCACATTAAAGGCATCTTTCAATCCAGGGATGCTTTTCGGCAGAGCTACTGCAGCAGGGGGTCGGAGTGGGGGGGCCTTTTAAATGACCAGGTCCCTGGGCAATTGTTCCCACTGTCCCACCATGGTTGGTGCACACATGCCCATTGTCTGCCTTTTCCAAGGTGCAAGTAAGTTTGTGAACTGGTAAGAGTACGACGCCAGCATTATATGGGCCTGGCCAACCATAGAGGGAGGTTCATGGACTTGAATGCTGGACACAAGGGTGGCGTATATTGAAGGACTGGCATTTTCAGACTGGTACCAATGGGGATTTTATTCCCACCCAATCGTATGGCTATCCAGAACTGTGTGTGCCTGTTATTTTGGGAGACCCAGCATATTTTCTACTGCCCTCATTTGTGAAGCCTGGCCCTGATATGAGACCCTAGGCCTATGTCTAGACTGCAAGCCTCTTTCGAAAGAGGCTCTTTCGAAAGATACTTTCGAAAGAGCCTCTTTCGAAAGAGAGCGTCTAGACTGCACGCGGAACTTTCGAAAGAGCAAGCCGCTTTTTCGAAAGAAAGCACCCAGTGAGTCTGGATGCTCTCTTTCGAAGAAGCCCTATTTACATTCAAGAACGCATTCTTTCGAAAGAAGCACTTTCGAAAGAAGGCGTTCTTCATCGTGAAATGAGGTTTACCGCTGTCGAAAGAAAAGCCGCATTCTTTCGATTTAATTTCGAAAGAACGCGGCTGCAGTCTAGACGCAGGTGAAGTTTTTTCGGAAAAAGGCTACTTTTCCCGAAAAAACCCCTGAGTCTGGACACAGCCTAGCAGAAAAGGTTGAATTACATTCTACCCCCATCTCGCTGGAGTGTGTCTTTGGCTGACTGAGGGCAGGAGGCTGACACATCCACTTGGACACCAGTGGGCAGGAGGAAGGGGGTGTGCAGTGACTACACTGTGGAAGTGAGGAGCAGGGGAAGAACTTAGGCCTGTGTTGGTTTTACAGGTCTGGTACAGACCACCGGAGAGCTTGTAAATGGGGCAGGAGAGCAAAGGGAGTAAAAGATGCCCTGCATGCCCACATCTTTGGCTTGGGGATGGGGGAAGGGATTGTGTGAGCACAACCCTATTATGTTGGGGCAACTGAACATGTTCTGCATTGTAATTCTGAGACTTTTTATTAAAATTCCGGCTTTGGAGTTCCTGTCTCCTTTTGATTGTCTCTCAAGCATTCGCATGCGGAGGTATTGAAGAGCAAAGCAATTGCTTTAAAAGTCAACAACGCAGCCAGTCCAGCTGCCACCAACTAAAACAAGTGTAAACCAAACCAATGAGCTGTGAAAGCAAACCAGAAAATAAAACCAAGGCAAGCAATGGCCCCTTGAATGGACTTGCCCATCATCCATGTACCTGTTCTCCTTCCCCCTAGGATGCACTGAAGTGGAAAGTATACTCATCTACCCATGTGCATGTCTCTCCATGGACTGCACTGACTTTCTCATTCCCTGTCCAGAATTATCCAGTGGCTGCAGAATGTGCTAACATGGAGGGGAAACCATTGATGCAGGTGAGACTGTGATTGGGGTATCTGCCTGCTGGTCCTTATGGAAAGCAGCTACCTGGATAGTTCCCTCTGCTACTGGTGATCCTCCTCCATCACCCAGTCATGATGATATAGTGCACTGCCATCTTCTTCTCTCTTCCCAGCACGGTCGGCTGCTCCCAGTCCAGCTCCAGCTTCTCCCTCTGAACTTGCAAGGGCTGGTCTCACCTGCTGGTGAATTCTTACTGCATCTCCTGCAGCAGTTTGTCCATGGTTGTTTTTTCCCTTGGAGGTTCTGGGCCTCTCAGTGACCGTCAGGTCACTCCTGGCTGGAAGAGGTGGCGTGAAAAGCCATGAACCATCCCATGATGGCTGTTCTTATGTACACAGCTCAGCTACATAAAATACATAGCTGGAGTCAATTTACCTTAAGCTGAGCTTGGCATTGTCTTCACAGAGGGAGACAATGGGAGCAAATGCTCCCGTTGGCTTCCCTTACTCCTCGTGACTGCCGGAGTACTGGCATCTGTGTTTGATTTAATGGGGCTTAACTAGACTTGCTAAATCAAATGCCAGAAGATCGGTCTCTGGTGTAGCAAGTGAAGATGTGTCCAGATTTTAATTTTGCTCTTGTTTGAGCTAATCAGAAACCTCGTTCTCTTCTCTCATAGCAGGCGCAGGGTAGCAAATGGCACAGTGAAAAAGAGAACCATGAGTTCTCTTTTGGAGTCCATTTAACAAAGATTGGTTAGACCAAAAGGAAGAGGGAGATGAGGATAATTGCAATGGAAGGGGAAGACTGAAAGAGAATGGAGTGAAATAAGCTTATCTTGAAACAGGGGACTTGCCTCACAGCAAAGGACAATGTAAAGCTGAAAAAGGATCAGTATATTTTATTTGCTATGTTTCCTGTTGGAATAGGTACAGCTCACACAGACTCCAGCAAATACTTTCCTTGAAGCACCAACACAACAGAAAAAATTCCGCTGTGGCTAATGAACAAGGACAATAGAGGTCTGGTGGTATTTCTCCCCCATCTCTCTGTGCGGAGGGGAGAGCAGGAAAAGGGGAGCTAGCCAAAAGCTGCTGAATTTCTGCTAGAGTTTCTCTTCTTTCTGGTTGGCTGCATTACTATTTATTACATTGCCCTGCCTGCCTTGTAGTAGAAATTAGAAGCTATTGGGCTCCACAATGTTCACTCACTTACATAGTATGGAAGAATAACTCCATCCTTTGTAGAAGTCGGTGACTGACATTCTGTGGCCTGTGGTGTGCGAGAGGTGATCAGACTAGATTATTATAACAGTTTCTTCTTGCCTGGAAAAAATCTTGACACATGGTGAAACTCTGGCCTCCTTGAACTCAGTGGAAAAACACCCACTGACTTCAGCAGGGCCAGGATTTCAGCCACAGTCTCGGCTCTAAAGAACTTGCCATCTAATGTTTAGAGAAGACACTGCGGCAACAGAGGCTGAGGTGGGAATGGGGGCCACACAAAAGTATGGTAACCTGATTACCTAGGTCAGTCGTGCGTGCATTCCAAAGGTAAAAATGAGCATGTGAACATGCACATATGTGTATATGCCATGTTGCCACAGGCACAAAAACCATTAGTGTTGTGTCTACATAGAGTAGAACCTCAGTGTCAGGAATGAGGGTTATGCGTAACTGAAGTGTTTGCCGCTCTGAACAAAACACTCTAGTTCTTTCAAAAGTTTATAACTGAAATGTTGAAACTTCATTCTACAGAAGGAAATTGCTGCTTTTAACCATTTTTAAGGTAAATGAAACAAGCACAGAGACAGTTCCCTTACCTTATCAAATTGTTTTTGAAACTTCCCCTATATTTTATTTAGTCGTTTACATTTAACACCATACTATACTGCATTTACTCCCCCCCCCCCCCCCCCCATGCTGCTACCTGATTGCATAGCTTCAGTTCCTAATGAGGAGTGTGGGTGAGTGGTCAGCTCATAACTTTGTTGTTTATAACTATGAACTTCGTTGTTGATAACTGTCTGTACAATGCAGTGTGTACACGTGTATATACTTGTGTAAGCCATAAAAGGGGTCATATAACGACTCCTGGACCAAGTTTCATAGAAAACACACATCTTGCCATTCTGTCCATTCTCCTACAACCCGTATGTAAGGGCTCGTACTCTGTGGATATGTAATTATTTAACTATTAATTTAGGATGTTTTTATCAGCTTTGCATATCTTGGCCATGTAAATACCAGAGACAAAACAACAATAATTTCAACAGCAGGCTTTTGTTTGGAGAAGCATTACACTGTAATATAGTCACTGTACTAGGTCCCCTTATTTAACAGGCATTACGGTATTACAGAATAAGCATTTTTACTCTATCCATGATGCAGAATGGTGATTTTTTTTTATTACACTGAGTGGGAGCTTTCATTATGAATATTTAACAATCCAGGATCTCTATCAAATGTTAATATAAAAAAAAAGGCAGGGGGAGACAGGTGTACTTGTTTTGTTCGCAGGACTTTGGGGTTCTTGTGTTCATGGCATTGTTAGCATTCATTTTTGTTAATTTTTAAAGAAGGGTGGCAAAAAACTCCTTTTAAAGCATATCCAACAATTATTGTATTGAAAATAGCTACTTCTAGCTACAGAAAGTCAGTTTGGGCTCTTGCCCAACTACTCCCTGCACTGGATAAGTGCATTAGCGGGGTAACATTAGCAAGATCAACTGTGAAATGCCTGACAATGTTGGCATTTAAGGGCTCATAAGTAGTCTTCAATGTTTACAGCCCATTGAGGTGACTAGGAAGGGAAGAAAGCACTTCCCTAATGTTCATCATTGTGAATGCACTGTTCTGCCATGTAGCCAAATGGGCTAGCAGGCTATTTTTAATAATTAGCATTTCTATATGGTCTAAAAATCTGCCTGCAAATCCGAATGCCTGTGGGGCGGAGGGCAATCTGTCAATTAATGCCTGGGGGATCTAGGCCTATGGGCTTGGGAATCCTGGTCTTTCCCATTTCTGTTGGTAGCTCTCTAAGGTCCCTGCTCATTCGGGAGGGCCACAAATACCACAGTGACGTAAATGTTTATTATTCAGAATTGAGGTAACTCTCAAGGACTATAACCAGAGCTGGGGGGGTAGGGTCTTTGACATGTTCCTAGGTATTTGTAAGCACAAACAAAAGCCAGAGAAGGAAGGGCAGGCAGGATGTTTGTACAATCCATCCAGCTATGGCTCTCCTGACGCTGTGCCTGGAATACTGTCATCATTTCTAGGCCCCCCACAGCAAGGAAGAGAGATGCAAGTTGGAGTGCGTTCAAAGAACAGTAACAAAATGATGCTGGGTTTGGAGGGACTGATTTGAAGAGCGGAGTGTGACCACAGCTAGGTTGCTGTAAGCTACAGTGCCTCAGCCTAGTTGGGTTTATGCTTGGATTCAGAAGCACTGACAGCCTCCATGGGCAAGGCACGTGTGTGTGGGGGGGGGAGGGGCTCTACCAGCAGGGGCGGGACTGGAGGCAACCAGCGCTCACTTCTGCCTGGACCCCCCCCCCCCCCCCCAGCCCTCAGAGTTGCCCAAAGTATGTGGTATGTTGCTTCAGTGGCAATTTAAAGCGCCCAGGGCTCCAACCACTGTCATAATAGCAATGGGCCCCTTCGAACGGCTAGGCCCTGAGGCAACTACCTCTTTTCCACCTCCCCCCACCTCCAATCTGCAGGCCTGCTTAGATTTGTCTCCCTCCAAAGGAAGCTCCCCATTACCTTGACATAGTAAAATCCCCTCCCGCTGCAGTGTCGAGCCAGGGTCAATGTACTGGGTACAAAGTAGGCGTTAACAGCTGTCCCACAATGCCAGATGCTGCTGCTCTGGTCACACTTGTGAACTGCCCTGTCCAGGCAGCCGGGAAATCAGAAGCTGCTTCCTCCTTTCAAACCCTGCCAGTTTTTGAAATGTCTTCTCCTTGGTTGTCCAGCTGGGTGAGCACACCTACCTTCTCTCCACTGTAGCATGCTGCCTGTGTTGGCTGTCTGCTCCTGATGCCAGCCTGGAGTGCACAGGAGACATGGGCTCTCCCAGGCCTACCGGGGGAAAGAGGCTGAACAGGCACACGTCCAGACTAGACGTAGGAACTTCATCATCTCAGAGCAAGTGGGGCAAGGGGATGCCTGAGACTGGGACCAGCAGCAGTGCCTCATGAAAGCAAAGGAACCGTGGCAGGCCAGGCAGGCCAGCAGTCAATCCAGTGCTGACATCATGCCAACCACCATGGCTACCTCCAGGCGGCCTCCATGTTATGAACAGGGAGGAGGATGAGGGGGAATGTGAGTGGGGGGAGGGAGATGTAAGAACCTGTTTGACACTCCCCCACAGTCCAGTCAGTCCTAGCAGCTGTGCATGGGGCAGGAGGGAGCACGTACGTGTATTCCCATGTCAGTGACGGGCTCCCACTTAACGTTTCCTTCACGTACTTATCCTAGAAAAGGTTCCTGTTCGCAGGAGCACTGGAACAGGGCAGGGCGAATGGAGGGCTGTGCTCTCCCACTTCTTACCAGCTCTAAGAAGGGGTGACAGTGGGGAGGAGATGGGACTGGAGGGGGGGAAAGAAGGGTGATATGGAGGCAGAGCCTGGGGGACGGAGCAGCACATGGGTGGGGGCAGTGTGAGGACAGGCCCTTTGGGAGAGGGGAAGAGATGCGGTGGGGCCACTGTTAGGAAGTTTCTGCTGCCCCCGCCCCAGCTGCACACCAGAGAGGTGGTGTTGGTACCTGCTTTTCATTCCTCCCTAGAGTTACGGGGGATAAGGAGGCATGAGGAGCAGTTTGGGCACATGGGGCTGTCCGGAGCTGTCAGGCCCCAGGCCCTCTGCCCTATGGATAGGATAGTCCCCAAAACTGATGTTAGCCCATGAGGCTAGGGCAGCTTGGGGGGTAATGCGGGGTCCTGGTGCAGGGCAGCAGCAGGTGCTGAGGGACTCCCCCATGTTTACCATGGCAACGGGAGCCATGGGAAGCAGAGCAGCCCAGCAGCCTGCTCTGTCTGGCCGTCTCCCAACTGGGGCGCACTGATGCAATACGGCAGCAGAGTGACCTGGCCCCAACCCGCTCCACTCCCTAAGACACGATGATTGATAAGGGAAGTGAATGGCCACAGAATAACTGATGGATGTGCTAAATGAGAGACCACATGTTCTGGATAATGCATTGGGCAGTGTCCCCAGTAAGCTGAGCGCTTGGGCAGCTGCCCAGGAGAGATTCAGGTGCCACCCAGGTGACCAGCAGAGTGCCCACAGCTACCCGCAGCATGTGTTTTTTATTGGTGGTACACGTCCACACATGCCTTGGTGCACATAACAAAATTTATTCCACACACACATGGGGGGAGGGAAGAGAGCATTGGTCAGGGGCTCCACTTTTTATAGGTTGTATGGGTGTGTGATGGCAGGGGTCAGGCTTTGGGGAAATGGGCTGTGTGTACACCAGCAGGCTCTTGACTTTTAGAGACCTTCTGCACTGTGGCCTAACCAGGGACAGTGGGATGGAATTGAGCAAAAGAATATCTGACCAATATCAGAAAAATAAAAATAAGGTGCCTTAGGCTACCCCAAGTAGAATATCCGAACACTACAACAGGTAGGGAATAATCCTTTATTGGCAGGGAGCTGTACCAGCACCTGATGGCAGTTTCCCATTTCTACTGGCCTTGCCTACATTTAGGCTATGTCTACACTGGCAAGTTATTCTGGAAAATCAGCCGCTTTTCTAGAAAAATTTGCCAGCTGTCTACACTGGCCGCTTGAATTTCCAGAAAAGCACTGATGATCTAATGTAAAATCATCAGTGCTTTTCCGGAAAAACTATGCTGCTCCCGTTCGGGCAAAAGTCTTTTTCTGGAAAACTGTTCCGGAAAAGGGCCAGTGTAGACAGCACGGTAGTGTTTTTCGTAAAAAAGCCCTGATCGTGAAAATGACGATTGGGGCTTTTTTGCAGAAAAGCGCGTCTAGATTGGTCACGGACGCTTTTCCGCAGAAAGTGCTTTTCCGGAAAAGCGTCCTGCCAATCTAGACACGCTTTTCCAAAAATGCTTTTAACAGAAAAGTTTTCCGTTAAAAGCATTTCCGGAAAATCATGCCAGTGTAGACGTAGCCTTAAAGTACTCTGTAAAATCTCTGAGGCTATGTCTACACTAGCAACCTCTTGCGCAAGAGATGTGCTTTTGTGCAAGAGCATCCATGCCAGTGTAGACACTCTCTTACGCAAAAAAGCTCTGATGGCCATTTTAACCACAGGGCTTTCTTGCACAAGAAATTCATGTTGCCTGTCTACACTGGCCCCTTGCGCAAGAACAGTTTCGCAAGAGGGCTTATTCCTGAGTGGGAGCATCAGAGTTCTTGCACAAGAAGCGCTGATTTTATACAGTAGAACATCAGTTTATTTGCACAAGAACACACGGCCAGTGTAGACAGGCTGCAAGTTTTTGCGCAAGAGTGGCCGCTTTGGCGCAAGATCGCGCCAGTGTAGACACAACCTGATTAAAGCAAAAGTGATTGAGTGCTTCTATATATTTTTTCAGAGGAACATAAACATTGTCTTATAGCATTAGATTAACTATAGTAATGATAGCCTTGTATAGTGCTCAAAGCATTTGACAGAGAAGATCACAGCATCCTTATCGTCATTTCACATATGGGGAAACTGAGGCACGAAGCAGCAATTTGTCAAGGTCTCTCAGCAGCCAGTGACACAACTGGGCATAGAAGCCTGGTCTCCGGAGTCCTTTAGTCTGACACGCTGCTCTGAGGAGAACTCGATCTACATAGTCACTAGGGATATGTCTACACTACCCCTCTAGTTCGAACTAGCGGGGTAATGTAGGCATACCGCACTTGCAAATGAAGCCCGGGATTTGAATTTCCCGGGCTTCATTTGCATAAGCGGGGCGCCGCCATTTTTAAATCCCCGCTCGTTCAAACCCCGTGCAGCGCGGCTACACGCGGCACGAACTAGGTAGTTCGAACTAGGCTTCCTAGTTCGAACTACCATTACTACTCATTCCACGAGGAGTAATGGTAGTTCGAACTAGGAAGCCTAGTTCGAACTTCCTAGTTCATGCCACGTGTAGCCGCGCGGCACTGGGTTCGAACGAGTGGGGATTTAAAAATGGCGGCGCCCCGCTTATGCAAATGAAGCCCGGTAAATTCAAATCTCGGGCTTCATTTGCAATTGCGGTATGCCTACATTACCCCGCTAGTTCGAACTAGCGGGATAGTGTAGACATACCCTCTGGTATTATGGCCACCTGCATTTTTGCCTTTCATCTGCAGGAAATGCACTGCTTGAAAGATTAACCCAGTCTTCTCTGGGACTGTGTTCCAGAGCTCTGGTGTGTGCACTGTGGGAGACTTTCTGCCTGCATTATGGAATGCCTCTTGGAACCTATAGTGGGGAGTGGGAGGGGAGGACAGCTGCCCCCATCTCTTTTATTGACAAGGTCTCAGCATTTGAGCTTACAGCTCTGCGAGGGATAGTTTCTGTTAAAAACCAGCCTAACTTTCTATTAGTCTAAGTGCCACCGGACTCTTTGTTTTGGATGAAACAGACTAATACAGCTACCTCTCTGTCAATGTGTATTAATTTATTTTTCACACCCTGAAGGTGCTGTACCATATGCTCACAACAGTGCTTGTAATTTCAATCAAAAATCAAACCAAATCTCTGACCTTTCATGTTGGACTTAAACTCCTCCTGTGTCCTTTGACAACAGGAATTTCATTAAAAACAAAGGAACATTTCCCTCTGTCTACCCTTGAGGACAGTCACATGTAAAAATGAAGTGCTACTCTCCCATGGCCCGTGCAAAAGGAGAGAGAATGCAAAAATTGCCGTCTGTATTTCATCAGCAAAACCCCATAGGCGCTGCTTTTTTCCCTGCTTCGTGGAAATGTATCTAACTGCAACTGCAATTCTGTAGCAGCAACAACTTGTAGCTGGGTTTGTGGCTTCTGTGCCGCATCTGTTTGAATCCACTGGCAGCTGCAAAATTCCAGGAGCTCTGTCTTTTCATGAATCAGTGACCATGTAATTGGGCATGGGATTTATTTAGCCCTTTCATTCTGTCACCGTACAGCATGTTCTCCCAGAAGTCCACTGGTTTATATTCTGTAGATTTATGCTGTGCCTTATGCAAGTCTAGCAGTTCGCAACCTCTCTCTCTCGCATATGCAGTCACAATATCCTAACAACAGGTGCCTTTGTGCTTGCTTCCAGCATAACTCTTAAGTGTTTAAAATGCACAGTGCGGGCTTTAGTACAGAAGAGACCTGGCCTTTCTAAGTGAAGGACACCAGATTGCCTTTTCCAGGTATGTTCTGGCTAGGGTCTGAGGTCAGCTGATGTCATACAGCCATTTATGCACCAGGCTGGCTAGCAAAAACCCACAAGCCCATGCAGAGAGATTTAGTAGCCAAAAAGGCTTTTCAATGACTTCACAGTATCACTTAGCAACACTCTTAGGCCACTTAAAGAGTGAAGACTCTTGTGCCTTACACGCCCAGTTGCTGGGAGTTCTGGGTGTGGAAGGAATGCTGGGGTGGGTGCTTATCTCATCATCTTAGCCTGTGTTTTGAGCTGGCAGCACTGATGTGATTAGGAAAGATTGACTGGGAGGGGTCAGCTACTGGACTGACAGAAACCAGGGATGACAGTTGGGATGGGGCAAGAGAGGCTCTTGCCCCAATAGATCTGGGTTTGCTCCTGAATTTCCATCCTGTGCTCCCAACCCATTTCCTGCTCCCCAGCTCTGACCTTGCAGCATATAATTCCAAGGAATGTTCTGAAGACTGACAACTTCTCTTCCTCCCCTCTCCCCTCACATAGAATGGCTCTTGTGCAAGAGGGGTTTTTTGTGCAAAAAAGGCCCCTAATTATGCAAATGAAGTGCAGCAATATGCTAATCTGTGCTTCATTTGCACAGGCTTTTGCACAAGAGTGATGCGGTGTAGCCGAAGCCATAGAAACTGGCAGGAAAAGAAGCAGAAAACTTAGAGCTGACGAATTTAATACTATGGTCCTCATTCTACCCCCTAGGCTGGAATACCGCAATCCAGTTGCTTCTGGATATAAGAGGCAGCTTCATATCAAGGGAAGTTTTAAATTAGAGGTCAGAACTGTGAACTCTTTCATTTGCTGACCCATCCCTAGGCCAGGCACGTCTTTGCTGGGGTTGGTATTGCTAGCCATGATCGGGGCCAGATTAAGGGGGGCTAGCTGGGCAGCTGTCCAGGGCACCAACCTATGGGGGACGCCTGATGGCAGCTGTAAGGGTCGCTGCACACCTGGCCGAGCGGCGCCCCTTAGAGCTGCTATCAGGCGCTGCGCACCCAGTTGCAGCTATAAGGTGTGCAGTGCGCTGGGGGGAGGGGCTGCACATGGACCGTGCGCCCGGGGGCGGAACTGCGCATGCGTCGCGCACCCGCTACCTGGGGCGCAGGAATAGCTCGAGCCAGCCCTGGCCATGATGGGCAAGGTTCTGATCTCGGCTGCCTTGTGCTGAGCGTGAAGTAACTCCAGGTTTGCAGATAGATGATCAGTCAGAATCCAGCACAATGTTCTTTCACCGGGTCCTTGTAAAGCTGACAGGTGGAACCGAACCTAGGATCTCCGGAGCTCCGTGCATGAGCCCCTGCAGCTTGAGCTAAAAGCTGGCTGCCACTCTGCTAAGGGTGTAGCACCAACTCATTCTTTCTCTCGGCAAGTGGTCTAGGTGCCAGCTGGCATGTGGGTTACACAGTCATTACCCAAGCTATAGTTTTTTTGTTTGGTTTGGGTTTTTTTAAACCACAGCGGGATTGTTGAAAACACCATCAGCTCATGGCAGCAGCAGAGCCCTGCAAAACCACCAGTGTCCACTTTGCCCGTGCGGACAGACAGGATTGGAAGCTGATCCAGGGGACATGGAGAAATGGACAATTTCAATAGCAAAAGCAACCTTTGGTGGGAGGAATTGTGATTTTGGTGCAGGTTGGAATTCCACCTTTGCTGCAGCAGAACAGCTGCTGAGTGCACCATCACCAAACCTGATTCATGTTTCTAGAACGCTAGGCCTACTCCTGCTCCTCACGCCTGGGAGTTGTGGCATGACTTCATTTTCAGAAGCAGCACGCCCAATGAGATGGGGATTCTCCCATCCCACCTGGCTGAAGGAGAAGCATTAACAGTGTCTCGGTGCCAGCTCTACGCAAGATTAGTCTGCAATCAATAGCTGACTTGCAGCAACATCACCACAAAGACAAAACTGATTTATTGACCCCAGCACAAGTCTTGGGAGTGGGCACAGTTGAAAGGTACTGGTTAGAGACCCCTGTGGTCAAATTTGGTGCAAAACCAGAACGTAGACAAGCCCTGGGGCTGTAAATCTGGCACCTGCACTACTATCAAATGCATCCACACAGAACGTAGCTCTGGGGAAATACAAACTGGACGGTGAACTGAAGTTTGAGGAGCAACCAGCCAACCCCGCTCTCAAATTGAGACCAGCCCTTCGAACAGGACTCAGTTTTAGCTGGCTCTGGCTAGCCTAAGTGGAGCTTATCCTGCAACTCAACCAATGAAATTGAGCTCAAGGTCTAAACCTGCATCCGTACCCGGAAACAATTCTCTTGGGCTAGGCTGGCACTTGGCTAAACCCAGCCTAACCTCAACCACTGCTCTACCCCCAAAACAAGAGGGTCCAGCATGTTTGTTTGAGTCCAATTTTAAAAATTGCAGGTGGCAAGTGCTAGTGCAACCTGTTGCTTGAACCCTTTGATTTCTGGACCACCCTGTCTGGCATCCCCTCTGGAACCAAACAAGGCAGTGAAAAGATCAGAGATGCTCCTGTTGTGAATGGAGTTCATTTTTCAGAAGCACTCAGCACTGGCCCCATTATTGCCTCTGCTGGACATAATGGGAGTTTTACAGTTGATGATGCTGAGTTTATCGCTCACCCGTACTGGTCATCTGCACAAACGCTCCCAATAAAAGTTGAGGATGGGCAATGGGTGACCTCAGGGCTTAGGGAAGCAAGCCCCTCTCCTCCAGCCCCACCCACCAAAGCCCATGCTCTCTCTCCACTGTGGCCTGATGGCCCTTGACCCCTTCCTGCCCCAGGGTAGAACCCCCAACCTACTTCCCTCCCCTGGCTCTGGAGACTGGGTGGGCAGCTCGGCCCCAACCAGCCCCATGGCCCTGGAGAGCTGGCCAGCAAGCATGGCACAGGGCTGGGGCCACACTTCCTACACCCTGACCAGCAAGGCCCTCCCTGTAGCCGAGCCAGCCCCAGCACTGCATGGCTATTGGTCCTACTGCCAGGGAGACAGGTGGTGCAGGCTCCAATTTGCCTACCCCCACCTCTGCTATCGCAACAGCAGGCAGGGGCAGTGGGTCTGGGGGCCTCTGGTGGAGCCTGGGCGGGGCCAGGTAAGGCAGTTTGGGAAAGCGGTGTCTTCCCCTGCCCAGGATACCTGCCACCCATGGAGTTGATTATCTCCCTAATGGAGACCCTAATTGTGCAGGGATTTTTGCACCCATTAGTGCAGTCCGGCTGTCTTGGTGGTTTATAAAAGGGATTAAACCTAATGGGGGAGTTTTAGCCTTTTTTTTTTTAATTAGTAAATCTGCACTTCTCTAACACTTCTTTTTAATTTCCCCAAGTCTGCAGGACAGCTCTTCTCCAGTGGCACAGAATTGCCAGCATACAGTGAAGCTGGCCCATCATGGAAGGCGTGAGGTTACATCTACACTACCCGCTACTGCCGCTCATTTAGGTGATTCCACTATGTCCCTGGGAAAGGTCGCTCCCATTGGCATAAAATAGCTACATGAGCGAACACCAGTCTAGATGGGGCCAAATGGCAGAAAAGCCGCCACTTTCGGTGGAGCCCTTATCCCGCATAAAACAAGGTATACAGGGTTCCCCGAAAGAGCGCGTTTGCTCTTCTGCAAAAAAAAGTGGAAGAGCAAATGCATTCCTGGGACCCCAAAGTGTAGACGTACCCTGATAGTTCGCCAGTGTAGACCTGTCCAAAGTTTGGAATTTTTCGCAAGCACAAAATAGTTTTCAAAGTTTCCAAGTCCAAAAGAGTAGATTGTGCAGTCATCACAGTCCCAGGATGTGCTGAGTGTAGGAGGCTTTGTAGCGGGCTAACTCAGGGATATTAGAGTTCTGTCTCATTAACAGTAAACTAAAAAACCATTAGGAGACTAGTCATCCTGGATCTCCAAAGAAGCAAAGATATCCAAAGACTACATCATCATTCCTATCTTCCATAATCAACTCCCTCTGAAGATGACCTCAAAGCACTTTGCGATTAAGGAACTGAACTTCAGATTTTTAAAATTTGATTAAAGCGAATGTTAAAAATATACATAACACACAAGTTAAGAACAGTGTCTGTATATCTGGATCTAGTGCTTAATCTATTCACAAATACAAAGTTTGTTGTAAAAATCAAAGATACACAAAGTACAAAACAGTAATTACCCAAATGTAAGGGAATAGATTAAACAATATAGTTTAGCTATTGAGCATACGCAAACTCAGGTACTCCATGCGGGAAGAGTTGCTGAGCGAGTGGGTTGTGGAAAACAAATCGATCAAGGAGTGAAGATTGTCTCTCTCTACAGTCCATTGGGAAAGTATTTGAGTTACTTTCCCGATCACGTTTCTCACTGGCACTCCCAGTGATGGGGGTTCAGATTAGTTAGGTTGTGAAACATCCCTGCAAGGTATTGTAGATAAGTATCATGATGCTTCTTTTACACACAGGAAAACTAAGACTCGGCAAACCAAGATGTGGCAAAGGCCAAAATGGATGAGCGTTTGGATGTATATAGATAGGTCTGCTTATGCACAGAAGTTGCACCAATTTTAGCAAAAGAGGCTTAATATCTTACTGTTAGTGCAACTGTGTAGACCAGGCCTTAGTCACCTACATCCATGCAACAGGTAGCCTGTTTTTTGAAAGTACACGTAACTTCTCTCACCTTTAATGGGTGTTCTCTGTACCTCTGAAGAATAGGCTACCAAGTTAGGTGCCTGGTTATGGATTTAGGTGCCTAATTTCCTGCATATAAGTTGTAAAACTGTGGTAAAAATGACTTGATCAAGGTGAAACAGAGAGTCGGTGGCAAAGCTAGGAACAGAAACCAGCTCTTCTGTTGTTGAGCAACTAGGCATCACTTCCACCTTCCCACCCTACTGAGGGTAAATCTACACTGCATGGCTATTTCGGGTTACCTCTGGTATCCCAAAATAATTAGCCCGCATCTACACAAGCTGCCTGGTATTTTGAAATATTTGAAAATAACGGGTGCACTATTTCAGCATCCTGGTACCCCTCATTCCACAAGGGTTAAAGGATGTCTCAAAATAGCATGTTATTTCTAAATCTAGCGCTGTGTAGATGCGCTTAATTTCAAAATAAGATCATTTGAAATAAGACACTCAATTTGTGTAGCTGTGTAGACGCACCCCAAGTTGCAGCACTCAGAAGGAATGAGAGTTTTATAGTCACCCAGAAGGATGGCCAACCTCTCTCCACTATTCCACTGGCTTCCCTTCCCCAATAGTAGCAAAGCCGTGCTCTGAGCGGTTTCACACTTGCTCCTGCACCCTGCCCATCTCTTCCACGGAGTAGGGTATAGAGCAAAACTCAGCTGGATTCTCGCAGGGATTTCTCTGTAAGTTCGTTGGGCATGATGCCTCATTAAGGTGTTTTCATCCCACCACTTCTCCTCTCTAGTTCAAGGAGCTTCTCTGGGCATGAGAGGAGGAAGGAGAGGTTCTATCAGGTTGGCTTGCCCTTTCCCCAACATTGGGCTTGGTTCTGGTCACGATCTCTCGATAGGATGGAATAACAGCTCATCGTCAAAGCCTGCCAGCTGATAGGCGCTCCATTGGCCAATGTCTAGTCATGGAAAAGATGCAGAGCCTGTTCGGTGATCCCTTCGTCCTGAGTCCATACAGAAGTAGCCCAGGCAAAGCTGCCTGAGCAGACCACAAAATTGTGCAGAAGGATGGGAGACCACAATTCCCTGCATTGCTATGGATTCCCTGTATGGCCATAAGCCAGTCACATCAGGTCAGATTTTTAAAGGTATTTAGGGCATGTACTGATGCAGATAGTTGTCTAATGGGATTTTCAAAGGGCCTAGGCCCAGATCTTCCAAGATAATTAAGCTCCTACATCTCATGGGAGTTAGGCCACTAGGAGCTTTAGAAACCCCCCACTAGGTGCATACCTGGATCTTTAGGCATGTGAGTACCTTTCAAATCTGCCCCTTAGCTTCTCTGTGACTCAGTTTCCATCTGTAAAATGAGGGCACTAGCATGGCCTTGCCACACAGGAGGCTTGTGAGGATAAGTCTGTGAAAGATTTGGATGTTCAGATTCCCTGCTAATGATGGTCATGTAAATTCTTGAGAGAGATCCAGTTAATCCAATTGCAGAATCAGGGCCCTTAGTACATTATAAAATGAGCTACTAGCTGGATAATTCATGAGTCATTAGTCTCAGGAGGGTAGCCATGTGAGTCTGTAACTTTAAGAACAAGTAGTAGTCCTGTGGCACCTTGGGAATTATTTTGAAATAATAACTCCTCAAATAACTATTTCGAAATAAGCTTATTTCCCTAAGAAAAGCAAGAGTACAGATTGCAAAATAATCAGCCCCTTATTTCAAAATAACAGGCTTGGTAGTGTGGACACTCCGCTTATTTTGACATAGTGTAGTGTAGACCAGGTCTAGTGTAAACCAGGACTTAGGTGCCACAGAACTAATAGTTGTTTCATGAGTAATTAAACACCAGTCACTGGCACACGCCCTATTCCTAAGTGTTGTGCAAGGCTATAGAAAGCTATGGAAAGGCTATGGAAAGCTATAGAGGAAGGCTGCCGTTAGTGAAGTAAAACCTATTCTGTTTACAAAAATCCTTTACGTTTAGGTCCCACTGGTTAATTTTTCTATTCTTTTGCTCTCCTTTGAGCAGTGACACGTCCATGAAAAGTTAGTTTTAAATCCAATAATGTAGATATACCTGTATTGATGAAGAATACAAAGTGCATTATGCTACAATGCTTAAAGGATGAATAATTGCAGTTCATTTTAAAAATATTAATTCTATGTGACGATGCTGAGCAGTGAATCACATTTAAAAGCCTTATCCCTACGGAATGAGCTCAGCTTTTGTAGGATGAAGTAAACACCAGGGGCCCAATCCCTCCCTCAGATATGCAAGCATCCTTCCTGGGACCTCAGTAGGATTTGCATAAATGTATCCTAGGATCCTTTCATGTGCTTTCTGGTTTGGAAATTATAAATGCAATTAAAAACATAACTTAAGAGGTTAGAATTATTCACAGAGGCTTTTCTCCTCCTTTCCCCTGGCAGCTCTGGGTATTAACAATGCCAATATTTATATGAAAGAGATGAAGTGCGTGAGGTACGTTTTATTGGATCAGCTTCTGTTACTAAAAGAGAGACCCTTTTGAGCTTTTACACAGAGCCCTTTAGCAGCTCTTGGAAAGGTGCTCAGAATATCCCAGGCTTGAAGAAGAGATCCGAGTAGCTCAAAATCTCGTCTGTAATAAAAACTATTACCTCACACACATTGTTTTTTTGATGTCCAGGGATCAACACAGTTAGGAAGTGGCTTTAATAGCCTGCTTTTCATTCATCGATCTGAAAACACTTTACAAATGGAGCATCATTATCCCCTTTTGACAGATGGAGAAACTGAGTCAGAGAAGTGATTTTTGCTTGCAGTCACCCAGCAGGGCCAGAAGCAGAATCCAGATCACCTGAGTCCTAATACAATGAAAAAAATATGATTAACTTTTGTAGTACTGCCTCTGCCTACATTGCGTCCTGATGGTATTGCTGTCGCTTTAAAAAAAAGGATAAAACATTGCAAACATCTCTGCAAAAGGTCCTGCAGCTGCCACAGGCTTTGGCTTCATCTACATTGTGCAAAGGCTCATATCCACAAAGGTATTTAGGCACCTATGGAAGTTAGGAGCCTAAATACCTTTGCTGATCATCTAGACCTGAGAGCTAAGAGTGCTCCTAATCCCATTAGACATGAGTTCAATCAATTATTGTGCGAGTACAGTAGCACCCCTGGATTGGAGATTGTTCATAACTCTAAACAAAATGTTAGGCTGGCTCTTTCAAAAGTTTACAACTGAAATTGACGTAATACAGCACTGAAACTTTACTATGCAAAAGAAAAAAGGCTGCTTTCCCTTTAATTTGTAGTAGTCTACATTATACACAGAACAATATTGGATTTGCTGGGGAGGGATTGTGGTTTTTTTGTTTCTTTGGGTTTTTTTGTCTCTGCTGCTACCTAATTGTGTATTTCCAGTTCCAAAATGTGGCTGACTGATTAGTTCACAACTCTGGTGTTTGTACCTTTTTGAGGTTCTATTGTAAAAGCATTTCCCCACATGGATTCAATTGCCAAATCAGAGCCTAAAAATGAACAGCGACAATTGTAAGCAAATGTATATGAAAGGTGTAAACATGGAGAAGGTAATTACTTAACATAGTGCAAAGGAGAATATCTCTTAACAGGGAAATTTCTGAGCTCCAAGGCCCTTCCACCCAGATCTGGCTGCAGAATCAAATCCTACATAGAGCAAGAGATAGAAACTGCACCCTTGCAGGCTTTTTGAATCAGTGGCTCTCAATCAGGGCTCACAGAGGTCTCCCAGAGGGTGCATCAACTCTTCTGGGTCTCTGCCTCCTCTTACAGCAGCCAGCATGTTTAAAAGTCTCCGAGGGGTAGACGTGTTAGTCTGTCACTTAAAAAAAACTTTAAAAAACAACAAATGGTCCTGTAGCACCTGAGAGACAAACAAAAAATTAGCAAAGTCTATGCAAAGTAAATTGTCGAACAGGCAGTGACTTGTGTGTACAGCTCTGTAAACTATACAGGAGCACGGCAGAAAGGGATCTAGGGGTTATAGTAGACCACAAGCTAAATATGATACAACAGTGTGAGGCTGTTGCAAAAAAAGCCAACATGATTCTAGGATGCATTGAGAGGTGTGTTGTGAGCAAGACATGAGAAGTCATTCTACCGCTCTACTCTGCACTGGTTAGGCCTCAGTTGGGCTGTGTCTAGACTGGCACGATTTTTGGGAAATGCTTTTAACGGAAAAGTTTTCATTAAAAAAAAAGTTCCTAACTGTCAGGGTGGTTAAACACTGGAATAAACCACTAGGGAGGTTGTGGAATCTCCATCTCTGGAGATATTTCAGAGTAGGTTAGATAAATGTCTATCGGGGATGGTCTACAGTACTGGGTCCTGCCACGAGGGCAAGGGACTGGACTCGATGACCTCTCAAGGTCCTTTCCAGTCCTAGTATTCTATGATCAGTGTTTTCTACCTGGGGATTGTGTCTTATTTTATAATTGTACAGTACCATAAACAATTTTTCAGTCATGGTTTTGTATTTTTATGTCTGATTTTTGCAAGCAAGTAGTATGTAAGTGAGGTGAAACTTGGGGGGCATGCAAGGCAAATTGGACTACTGAAAGGCATACAGTCATCTGGAAAGGGTGCAACCACTGCTTTAAACTAGCCCGTGTAAAGGACTGGCAAAGACACTATGCACAATGAATATGAAGCAGCCTAGGGCCCAACAGCAGACATAATTCCTGTGACTCATGAAGTAACCATCTAAGGAGCAACTAACAGACTCTGAAGCGCAGAAACCCTGAGTCAGATTCTCAGCAGGTATAAATCATCACAGATCATTGACTCCCATTCACAATAGCTGAGGATCACGCCCATTGTTTTAGCAAGTACTTTGCCCTCCTGTTGGTGGGCTTGCTACTTAGCCTGCTTAATAACATTAGCACTTTTAGCTCCCAATTAGAGTTTGAACTTAACTCTTCATTAAGGTGATGGGCTGTGATAGGGACACATTTCATTGTCATGAATAGGGTGAGGCATATAATTCACACCTCTGATTGCTGTGAATATTTGAGTGGAGCCAGCGTTCTGCCAGAATGGAGACCATAGGCGAGCAGATACTGGGAAGGCAGGGTTTTAGCAGAGATGGCTAGAAGTACTTTTTAAGCCTATAGAAGGTTTTAGATTTTCTACACAACAGCAAAGGTGTTAGGAAAAGGTGCTCTCCAAGTAGAGGGTATATGATTCAAAAGCTGCTTTTTGCTGACCTTGTATGTTATAGATACTGCTTTTTTGAAAATTTAGTTAGTCTGAATGTGGGCACTTGAGAACTGAAAACACTTCAATGAAATACTTGTATTATTATAAATAAAGGTCAGGTTCTGTTGTCAGCTAATGCATGCTGAGGTCTGGATCCTACAATTGGCTTGGGGCAAGGCATCTGCCAGGTTGCAATAACAATTTCTTCTGAATCAAAGCAGGTTCCTGATTTGGGGTGGGGGGAGAAATAAGTCACCCAACAAAGCACCTAACTTTTGAGGTGACAATGGTATAAGTTGGGTGCTGTGAAGCATGGTGCTGGAAAGGAACCTGCTGGCCAGGCACCCGAGTGTTGCTATTCTGTTGCTGATGTGAACTCTTTTATTATTATTATTTTTATTTTATTGATTGATTGGCTGTTTGTACAGGAGCCCTCAGTCAGGGGCTGAAGTGCAGTTGTGGGATGCACCTGCTGTGAAAGGTTAGTCCTGTCCCTGTGCCCTCACAGTCTAAGGAACAAGGTAAAGCTATCTGAGTGCAGGAAGCTGGCTTTTATTACATGAAGAGCAGGTGTGTGCTTTGGCCTGTTGTGTCAAGAGATTTTGTTTGCTTATGGTGCTTCCTACTGCCTTACAGCACATGGGCCTCTGGTCTGATTCCTGGCTGTAAAGTGAAGCAGGCACATAAATGTTTGCAGAGCGGGGGGCGGTAGGGTAGGCATCTGTGGAATTAAAGAGCATGGTCCTTGGTCTTAGCATATCCCAGTCCGAGGCTTATTTTGTCTTGTATCTGTGGCTGACCTCAAGAGTACAACAATCATGTGACTTCCAAAATGAACATGTGTAGTGTACTTTTTTTTTTTTTGCAAGTCTTTCAGCCTTCTGAGCACTTACAGTGCCATCACTCTGTTCCCCCACCCTCCAAGCTTTCCCCTGAGGGCAAGAAATGTCACAGCTGAAGGCTAGAAGGGGCCCCCAAATGTAGTCTGGTGTCCTGTATATCATGGGTCACCTATCCTCTAAACCCAACTGACTTCAGACTGAAGTTTCACATCACCCTGGAGACCAGACTGCCCTGAACCCCAGGCAGAGAATAGAAGGGAACAAGGTGTATCCGAGCCAGAAGGCCCACCAGAGTGGCATGGAAATGAAGTGAAGTATATGTAGCTGATGCTTGCAAAGGATCCATGCCCACATGCTGAAGAGGAAGGTGGAAACTCCTCACCGTTACCACCAATCTTACTTGGAGGGACGGTTCCCTTCTGATCCCCGTAGCTCCTGAGCATGTGAACAAGAAACAGCCACGTGTACATCTGAGACTGGGAATCCTTCCACTCTAGCAGCTGCTGCTACAAATCTGAGAGCTGGAGACACGAGGTGCCCATCTTACAACTGTCCCCTTCTGGGCAGGCTCCATGTGGCTCTACACAGGCTGACCCCTGTGCCCAGTGGCCGGACACAGATGTGAAAGTTTGCTCCGTGGCGGCTGTAGCGAATGACCAAAAAAGCATCCAGGCCAAGGGCCACTGAGCAATGCATGTATGAAAGAGGAGAGTAGAGATGCTGGGGTTAGGGCTGCTTCTCTCCCAGCATTTCCTTGGCTGCTTTTTGTACGGAGGCGCTGCCTAGCTTTCAGGGTTCTCTCTGCACACTGGGAAGTTCCGTTGTTTGCTGGTTCTCCCCTTAGAGCTCCTTTGCAGCTCTCTGGATGAAATCTCTGAGAGCGAGTCCCTTGCACCCCAGTTTTCTCCTTGTCTGTCTCCATCTGAACTTTGCCTCCCATTCACACAGGGCTCTCCCATCCGGGCTCCCACCACCATGCTGATGAGGCAGCAGCTGGTAATAAAGATGCTGCTGTTGATGTAGCTGGGCTGCCTTCTGTCTTCGTGAGCCCCTTGGTTCTATGCCGCCTCTTCTCTTGGCATATTTAATTCCTGCTGGTGCATTGCCTATCCAGGGAAGGGAAGTGAAAAAAGACGGCCTCGGGTCTAAAGTGACTTTTTCCATCCTGGGTTGAGTGGTTTGTAAACGCTGGCCTAGTTTCAGAGGGTCTCCAGGAATGTAGAAGCTGGTTGGGAAGAACTGAAAACTTTGGACAAGATGTGAAGGGATGATCTTTCTCGCAAGAGACCCAGATTGGTTCCGTCTCTCTCTGTATCTCCAGTGAAAACGGAGCTTTTTTTTTTTATACTTGATGTGACAGGGTGATCCAACCCTGCACTAGCCAATGGGAGAGCAAACTGGACTAGGAAGGCCCCGCCCCTGCACCAGTGCTGGGCATGCTCCAGCTGCAGGCCAGGTATAAAGGCTAGGGAGACAGCTCAGTTGGGGGCAGACCTCCAGAGGGGAAGGTGCTCCTGCCCGAACACTGGAGCATCTGCTACTGCTGCCTGAGCCGCAGCCATTGACACCCCACTGATCACTGCCACCCTGGCGCCCACGGCTTGCAGCCACCCTCGCTGCTGTCACCGCCCCAACTGCTGCCGTGCCAATGGCCAACCCCAAACCCGACACCACCGTTGCAGCAGATGCCGGGTCTGCCAGTGCCACTGCTGCAGCCAGACCTGCTTATACAGGTGGGACCTATGCTGGCCAGGGAGATGGGGTAGGAAGCAGCACAGGATGGGGAGCAGGAACATGCCTGGCGGGCTCTGCGTGTTTCGGGGAGAACTCCCCACCGAGCCAGTGGTCGGAATCACCCACCACTGATAGGACCCTGGGCTGGGGCCCGGTGGAGAGGGAGGGTCTGGACCCCCCTACTATCTCTTCCCAGATTCTGGACTAGGAGCAGATCCTGAAAGACTAGGCCTCAGGGCCTGTTTGTGAGAGACTCCCTGCACGGGGCTAGACACCCTGTCACACATGGATAAACTGCCTCTCACAAGGCTCTATGAGAGACTAGAATAACTGGCCTCTATAGCATGTTTTTAGGAGACTCACGGGGAACATGGGAGGCCCAGATTCAAGAGACTTTCTGCATGCCTCAGGATTGTAGAAGGTTGTTAGAAAGAACTATAGGCTTTGGGAAGAGCATAGATTTGAACTTGGGTCTCTCTGTATCCTAGGTGAGGATATTGCACCAGGCTATTGATGGATAGCAGGCTGTATTGTTTTCCTTTTCTACAAAGCATGCTTGAAAAGTTTCTGGTTCGTCCCAATGCAGAACAGGAAAGAGAGAGGTGCATAATTTTGAAAATTTTAAAGGACAGGAAAAGTATCTTGTGCCTGGCCCTAATAGCTAGTGTTGCAGTAATACACAGACCCAAGTAGGCCTTGTGGTGCAGGTGCACATAAGGGACTCAATCCTGGCCTCTAAGGGCCAGATGCGGGGTGGGGGGGTTTCAGGCACCTGGATACTTTAAAAAATCCTACCAACATCTTTTGGTGCCTAAAGATCTCTTTAAAATCTGGCCTTTAAAGCTTTTGCAAATGCAAATGCTGATCCTGCTTCTCTGGTTATTAACCCTGTGCTGACTCCTGGACCAGGCCATATGTACTACTCTTAATGTGCATATTAATTGCTTATCAGTAAAAGGGAATTAGCAAAATGGAGTGGCTGATATAGGACTCAATAAAATATTAGGACTCAATATTTGGGTTTTTGGAAAATAGTCCCTCCAGAAGTAACTTTTTAAAATGTTTTTAAATGAGATTAAGACTTCAGTACTGTTTGACTTGCTATTGCACAACATTGTGATTAACTAACTAAAATAATATGCCACCTTAATTGTATATGTTAAATGGATTAAAAACTGGCTAACTGATGGGTCTCAGTGTGACTGTATGTCAACTTCAAAGTCATTGATAAAAGTGTTAATTAGCATATGGCCCAGAGTGGATTTCTACAGGACCTCTGTAGAAACACCCACTTAATGAGAACTTCCAATTTACAATCGCTCCTGATGAAGTTTGCTGATGACTCCAAAACTGGGGGATTGAAAAATAATGAAAAGGACAGGTCACAGAGACTGAATGGATCCAGATCTCATGGTGAACTGGGTTCAATCAAATAATAGAAGTTTTCATTATGGTTAAATGTATATGTTTAGAAACAAAGAATGGAGGTCATATAGTCCCCCAGTCTGAACCCATCTGGGGAAGTAGTGATTCTGAAAAATATGTGGGGATTGTAGTGACTATGAGCTCCCAGTATGACACTAGGAAAAAAACAGGTTTGTCTAGTTTAGAAAAGAGAAGACTAAGATGGGACATGATAGAAGTTTTCAAGTATCTAAAAGGGCATTAGAAGGAGAGGGGGAGCTGTTCTCCTGGACTTCTGATGATAGTACAAGAAGCAATGGGGTTACAATGCAGAAAGGGAACTTTAGGCTGGACATTAGGAGAAACTTTCTCTTAGGGTGGCTAAACACTGGAATAAATTTCCTAGGGAGGTAGCGGAATCTCCAGGACTGGAGATATTTAAGAGTAGGTTGAACAGACATTTATGTGCGCCTGCCAAGTGCTCAGGACCGGCCCCGCCCCAGGCATGCGGCGCATGCGCGGTGCCGGTCCCAGGCGTGCATGGTCATGCATAGCGCCAGCCCCAGGCACATGGACGGCCCCACCCCCAGACGTGCAGCGAATGGACGTTCTGCGCCCAGGCGCATGGCACATGGGGAGCGCCGGCCCCGGGCGCGCGGCTGTGGAGGGGCGCTGGCCCTGAGCGCACAGCCAATTGACGGCCCCGCCCCCGGACACGTGGCGCATGGGGTCATCGCCGCCAGGCAGTTCCAAAAGGTTGGGGACCACTGATCTAGATGGTGCTTGGTCCTGGGCAGGGGACTGGACTTCATGACCTCTCAAGGTCCCTTCTAATTCTGGTATTCTATGATTGTGGCCAGCAGAGCTAATGCAATTCTGGGATGCTAAAACAAGGGAATCTCAAACAGCAGTAGTGATATATATATTTTAATCCAATGTACCTGACACTGGTGGGACTGCTGCTGGAATCCTGTGTCCAGCCCTGGTGCCCACACTTGAAGAAGCCTGTTGATAAATTAGAGGGGTTCAGAAAAGATCCATGAGACAAGAAAACCTGCCTTCTAAGGATTAGTGTCCAGGCGCTCCCTTTTTTTTCCCCTTAGGGTAGAAAGTTAAGGGGTAATGTGATTAGTCTAAGCATCTAGACAGGGAACAAATATTTAATAAGGGGCGTTTCAGTCTTGCAGCAAAAAATCTAATGTGATTCAATAGCCTGAGATTGATGCTGCGCATGTTCAAATAGTGTGAATGCATAACAGTGGGGACCATTCACCGAGACTTGCAGTGGATTTGCTGTCACTGGCAATTTTTAAATCAAAGTTGGCTATTTTTTTTCCCCCAAAGGTCATTCTCTAGGAATTAATTTGAGGAAGTTCTATGGCCTGTAGTGTACAGGAGATCAGATATGATGATCACCCTGGTCCCTTCTGGCCTTGGAATCTATGAAAAGAATCAGCAGTAAGATTTTTCAGTCACCCGTGTAAATGTCTGAACCCACTCTGCCTCTTCCTCTAATGCTGGAACTCTTCCCAGACACATGCATGAGAAAGGGGGTGCTCTCCTCACAAAGCCAGCTGTCCATGCCAGTGGGGTGCTGGCCATCATTCAAGGAGGGGGGAGGGAAAATGGTGATCTCCCCCCCCCCCCATTTTACCAAGTAAATCCACCAAAGGAGTTTTAAAATAGCTTATTTCTATGCACAGCACTTCAGCAACCTAGTATCAAATGTCTGATCAGCACCCATCAGGCCTGCTGACTGGGGATGGGGGAGCCAATGAGGGGCAACTGCCCTTGGGACTGGGGGCTCCAGCTGGTGCTGTTGTCACTTCTGCCCTTTAAATCACTATGTTTCCTTTAAATCGCTGCTGGAGCCCTGCACAGTGTGCTTCAGCTGACCCAAGAGAGGTGCGGTCTGAGGAGCTGCCCTGGCTCCACTGCTTCTGCCCGAGGCCCCAAATTCCTTCTGGGAATGCAGAACTGAGCCCAGCTTGCCCAGGAGCCTAGCGAGGCTGATGCTGATGGAATTCACAGGACTCTCTGGACAACTTCTGCAGCGGAAGAACTCTTTGATCCAAACACAGCTTACCAGCAAACGAGCCCTCTTAAGGACTGTCTGGAGGCTTAGAGCCAATTCCTTTTCTTCTTCTTTACTATAGGGGCACTGTATTTTTGGGTTCCTACTTTCACCTCCATTCTGAACAGTGACAGTGGAGTGGGGTGATTCAGTGGGCAAGATCCTTGTGAGAGAACTGTAATATAAGCCAGCCCTCTTACAATGGGCATGAAAAGAACTTGATTTGATCAAGGCAGGTTTGCAAGATGAGTTGTCAATGTAACTGATGCATCTCAGAGAACGTGAACCATGTTCCTCATTTGTGACCCTTCTCCATCCTTGTTGGCCTGAACCTAGGTTGGAGGTGGAGGGATGGAGAAAACTCACTTAAGGAGGGTACTAACTTTCCATAGAGCACCATACATGATATAAATGGAATTTTGTGGCTTCCAAATAGCTACGCCTGGAGAGTCAGGAAGCATGGGATTAATTTGAGTAACTTTTCAACAATCTTTTCCCAGATCCCTCCCAAGTCTGTCTGTCCAGCTCATAATGTCTGACACTCAAGAATGTATTCTTTGATGGAACTGGTACCTCATGTTTTCCTGGAGCAGTGGACGTGACTTGAGAAAGTGAAGCTTTAAAAGTGTGTTTCAAAGCTTTAAAAATGAGATATTGTTGTCTCTCCTCTGTGCATGCCTGTGAGTTTTCTGGAGGCTATTTGCATTCCCTGAAAACGGGTTAATTCTTTTCTGGTTTAGGGCCCAACCCTGGAAGCTGCTTAGCCCCTATTGAGAGGTGGGTTCAGTGTTTGCGTCATGGGCCTGTTAGCCAAAGATGTATTTCTCAGTATGGACTATGTACACGCCACATTTGATGTCTTTCTAGCCCAGATGGTCTGTGAACGGAAGAAGCAGTAGAACAATGTCTTAGCTGGTGATTCCCACAGTTTTTCCTGCCTTTCAGAGTTAAAATGGCAGGACTGATTTTCTTCAGACTTAAAAATAAAATCAAAATCACTTTTGTGCAAGCCACAAGTGTGGGAGATTTCAGCTAGAGAATGAAAGACAAGCTACTGAAAATAGTAGTCAGAATGGAAGTAAATCACTTTGGCTGCGTCTAGACTGGTAAGTTTTCTGCAAAAGCAAAAACTTGCCAGCTGTCTACACTGGCCGCTTGGATTTTGCGCAAAAGCATTGACGTTCTACTGTCCGAAATCAGTGCTTCTTGCGCAAATGCTTTGACGTTCCCTTTTCCGGAAATCTTTTTGAGGAAGAGGGCCAGTGTAGACAGCTAAAAACTGTTTTGCGCAAAAAAGCCCCAATGGCAAAAATGGCGATCGGGGCTTTCTTGCGCAAAACCGCGTCTAGGTTGGCACGGACAGTTTTCCACAAAAAGTGCTTTTGCAGAAAAGCGTCCGTGCCAATCTAGACGCTCTTTTCCACAAATGCTTTTAACGGAAAAACTTCCGTTAAAAGCATTTGCGGAAAATCATGCCAGTCTAGACATAGCCTTTGTATCTAATGGTATTGATACCCTAATAGTTCTAAATGAAGGAGAATTCATGTGAAGGTAGACTGCTTAAATGTTGAAATCACAAATGATCTCTTTAGTAAGGCGGGTGTTTTTTTGTTTGTTTGTTTTTTGTCTTTGTCTTTTTTTTTTTTTTTTTGTCTAGTGAAAATAACCCTCCCTGCCATTATCTGTGGTAAGTTTCATGGTATTATGTATGGTAACTTTAATAGAGCTTGATGCAATGTTTTATTTGAAAGCAGCCACATGTCATTGTGTGCTTATTAAAAGCTGTTTTTAGTGGGAAGAACTAAATTTTTAAAAACAGTTTATTTTAGTGTTTTATCATCTACATGATTCGAGACAGGCTTATCTTTGTGGAGAATATACATATAACCCTGGGAATAAGGGGAATTGTGACCTGCAAATGTTTAGCTCTAATTTATTTGGATGAAACTGGAAAAATGTAAGGTTGCATTATCATCGGGTTCACGGGTTCCATAGTGTGTCACTTATTGATTAGTTGCCATTGTTAATTTGTCATTTTTTTTCATAATTTTGTCCTAAAGCATCACCGTTGGCCAAATGTGTTGACTTGGAATCATGTGACCAGACATGCTGTCAGTTCAGACTTTTAGACAGAGATTTGATGCATGGAATAAAGGTGTAATATTTGTTAGACTCCAATGTGGTGCTTTTTTTCCATAGAAGGAAAAACTAGGAAAAAGACAATGTAGCTTAGGGTTGATCTTTGTCTTTTTTATCACATTCAAGGCAATAACTATTTTTGTTTCAAAAAATTCTTCACTAGCTCTAACATGGAAGATGTAATTTGGAGATGAGAGAAGGCATTCTCTTTTCCAAATAACTGAAATCTTTTAATTTTTCCTACCTTCATAACTTTGAAACAAATGACTATGATAACTTCCTGACAAAATAGTTGCTTGTGATCTTAGTTCAAACAGGAATATAGGGCTGTATCCTGTTACCTTTATTTAAGTGACTATATTTTATTAATGCAAGTAGTTCCTAGCTGAGACCTTTGGATGGTACTGTAATGGCAATAGTTACTACTAATACTCTGTTTTTGTTTTTTGATTGAATCCTTGTTTTCCTTCACAGATCTGCTCTTTTGTGGTCAGTCTTCACTGATACATAATGAAAAGTCTTTCCATTTTTAGTTTAAGAAATTTCCCATCTGCCACGTCAGCTCTTTGCCTGTGTGGATCTGCACAGATCAATGTTGTATTGGAGTACTTCTCGGTAAATAATTTGTAATACAGGCAGTCCCCGGGTTATGTACAAGATAGGGACTGTAGGTTTGTTCTTAAGTTGAATTTGTATGTAAGTCGGAACTGGTACATATTGTAGGGGAAACTCTAGCCAAACATTTCTCCAGAGCTCAGTTTTATTCTCCCACACCTCACTTCCCTCAGTCCTTTATTCTCAAGCTGAGGTGTCTGCTGAGAAAAGCCGCTCCGCGTCTGCTGGGGGGGGGGCGCTAGCTTCGCGTCTCCCTGGTCTGCTGGGGGGAAGCAGCTAGTGCGGGGTTGCCTCACCCCGTTTGTAAGTAGGGATCCGATGTAAGTCGGATCCATGTAACCCAGGGACTGCCTGTATACAGCCTATATTTGTACTAGGTAATTTGTAAATATTGCCCGAGCTACTGGGAATCTGCAGACTGCCCATTTGAGCCTTGTTCTCTGTTCCCTGGCTCTCTTGCTGTGTGGATGCCTTGTTTTTAAGGAACTCAGCTTATCACTTTGAACCTCTGACTGGCATCCTGGATTGCTAGTTTTGTGCAAATGAAGAACTCTGGTGTTATCTAGTCACCAGTAAGTAGAACCATACTTTTTTGCATTTTCTCTGTAGAGTATCTCTAAACATATTTTTTCCCCAACTACATCATTCATCTGTTATCTTCATGCCTATTGATCCTTGCACTTCAGCTCAGCATCTCAGAGAGAGAAGCAACACCTTAGCGAGTAAGTTAACCCTCAATGGTTCTGACCATGAAGCCAGGGGCTTGGTCTTGTATTTCTTTAATGCCCATTAGAGGCTGGGGAGGTCAGCAGAATTCCACTGCCTGCAAGTAATCCCAAGAGTGAGCAGATTCTAGACACAGCCTAGCGTTCCTTAATTGTCAATGAATGTCCCTGATGAACACACACCGCCAAAGTGTTGCTTGTGTAGCACTCAACAATGAAAGGGGAACTTTACTTTTAACACATTTGTGAAGTCCTTGATGCCCAATATTTATTAAACATAACATTGGTCAAAATCAATTGCATCAGTGCAATGGAGCAGACATTCTCTTGTGCCTTCACCAGCTTTTAATTTAAAAAAAAAATTGTTGAATTCTCAGTGATGTCAGGAGCAGGGAGATTGACAGCAGCTAGGAACCAAAGTTTTTCTGATCAAAGGAGTATAACATTATTTGGTGCCAAAGGATCTGGCTTAAAGACTGAAGTATCAAGTTTGAAATGTAGATTTCTTCATGCCCTGAGCCTCAGATTCTGCTAGGGACCACGTGGTTTACTCTGTGCAGGGTTTTGGATGATATTGTACAGGTGACCTTCAAAGGGGAAAAATAGGTCTGTGCCCTGTGATACTTTTTATTCTTAAGACATATACTTTTCTGGTTCTCTGTAACTCCCCCTCCCACCTCAAACAAGAGGGACTTTTACTGGAGTGATGATGTCCCAAGAGAGACAAACCTGAGCAAATGAAATGGGAACAAAGCTGAAGTTAAATCTTTTCCTTTTTAAAAAAAATACCTGCTTAATTTACTCTCCGACAAAACACCTGGGGGAGAAACTCTCCCGTGTAAAGATTTTTATATCAGATTCTTTGAACTCAAGTTCTCTAGTTCTCCATGGAGTCATTGGAAAATGACAGATTAGAAGTTCAATCAGTAAATAGAACCAAAGCACTTTGTGTGTAGTTGCTTTTTAGACTGCCTAGCTGCAGCGTTTTGCACTGGCTCGCATCACTGTAGTACTGGAGCTGAGTATGTCCTAGAATAATCAATCGGCAAGGCAAGATCCATAGTGATCCTCATGGAGTCTCTGGCTTTTTATCCCGTGCAGGAGTTGCTGATACTAGTGAGGGTTGGTTGTGGGGAGCTCCGTGGCTGTTCCAAATGGCTTTTTGGGGATGGCGGATACCCAAGCGGTGATCAGACTTTGGTTCAGTCTGAACTCAGGAAGGAGCCTCTGGCCTGAGAATGGTTGACCTTCAGCTCTCACTTCTCAGGCATTTCATCCTGGGCTTTCTGACCTGCATCATCTCAGAGAACAGCTGCATGGGCAGCGCACAGATGGAGGTGGGCCGTCTAACATGCTGTGCATCTACATTTTTCTTTTTTAGAGGGAAAGGCTGATCTTTCAAAATCCATAATGCATGGATTGTTTTGGAGCAAAAGGCTTTGAAGACCTTGTTCCCATGCTGCAGACCCAGACAGTTGCTTAGGTTTACTGGCCAGCATGTAAAGACAACTGCTTATAACATTGGTTGGGGGCCTTTTCCCTTGCCATGCTGACACGAAAATCTGCTGGCAGCCTACGTGGTCATCCTGCCTGTGAGTTTGCCTTTCATTATGTCTGCCCTGAGTCCATTTAGTTAGAGATCACAGGTGCTATAGGCTGAGGAGATCTTGCAGGAACTTGGCATCACTTTTCAAGTGCCATCTCTAGGGTAAGAATTGAGATGGCTTGAGTATCACATCCAGCTGTACAGCTCATGGAGAAAGACACACGAGGAACTTGTCCAAGCAAGAGGCTCTGCCACTCACTTGCTGGGGGACCTTGAGCAAGTCACTGTCCCTCTTTCTGCCTCGATTTCTCCACCTGCAGAATGGGTGTAAAGATACTACCATGGGTTAAGCTCCAGTGCTGAAAAGTGCTGTGTAAGAATAGGCAGAGTTATGATCAGTACACAAATGTTTTTCTCAAGAGAGCATCACTAGCCCTGACCTTGGCCAAAGGTGTGGATATTTCTGCAGCAAACTCCCTCGTGGGGTGACTAAGCCTTCCTCCTCTGATAGAGGAGAAAGGGCCTGGGCCACTTGGATGCACTAGATCCTCTTTCAGACGGAGGGCGACGAAGGCTAGAGAAACACAGGCTGGGGGAGGTTGGGACCGATGCATTCCAGGAGTGGAATATAAAACAGGGCTAGGCCAGTTTAACTTCCACAGTGGCAGAAATGCCTCTTGGCTACCCTGGGTTTCAGAGTAATTTTGACTTTTGGTGAGGGCTGTGTTCCTCCTGCCCCTTCCCCCCCAACAGGGACAGGAGTCTATTCCATGGGTGAGGGAGAGGAGTCACACTTGTCAGCACTGTGTGGCAAGTTCTGGCTGTAAAGCTGGTGTACCTGGGCCAAAAGAAATCACCCCAGTGCAAAAAATCTGTGGTGGCTTGGAGCTGGGTTGTACTGGCCATGCTTGGGACATCCCTCTATCATGGGTCTCTGCTACATGGCCAGTGCCTCTTAGGACCAGCCATGGATCAGACACTTACCCAACTGGGCACAGTACCAATACAAGCAGTCTCTGCCCCCATACAATTGAGGAACTTGCATTATAATCACGCCTCTTTCAGAAGTTCTCCTTTGGGGTTGAAACTTTCTGTACTTCATCTCAGGCAGCAGAGGAATTTATCTGGGAAGTTTGGAGGGAGAAGTCAGGCCAGACCCCTCTGAATTAATGGAGTATGGAGGTGAGGGAGTCGGGGAAATATAGAGTTCACATGCTCCTCTATGTGGACTTCATTTTTCTCCTCCATTAACTTTAAAAATGACAGACTACAACACTTTTAAAAAAATCATCTTTGTACTGACCCTAACCTTGGTTAAGTTTAGTGTGGGGAAACTTGCAGTTAAAATATGATCGGGCTATTTGCAAACCGAAACTAGAAGTCTGCATCCTCTGCCAGCCAGCGGGACACAAGGCTGCATTTGCCTTTTCCACCTTTTTGGGGGACAGGGTGAAAGAAACCAGAATGTTATTCTCCACTATCTGCCCTGGCTGGTTTTCAGAAGCCAAAGGCTGCAGCAGCAGTGATGGAAAGGACCCCCTGAAACCTGCTGGTTACAACAGTGTTTGCATCAGAAATCCCATCACCCTCCCCAGAAAGAGTAATAATAAAACACCCTTCCTGCTGAAAGCATGGGCAGCTGTTGCTGAGGGGCTGGGGGAAGGAATAGCCCTCTTGCCTGCTCGCTGAAACACAGTGCTAGGTGTGGGTTCAAAACCACAGCTGTGCAGGCAGAGAAATCGCTGTGTGATGATCAGCCAAACTACAGAAGGGCTTGTCCACAGAGGAAATTGATCTGAATAAATCCCCACGTGGTCATTCTTGCTCCATAATAAGAACACTCCACCAAAGAGTTATTCCAGAATAGCAATAATACTTTTCATCCACATCCTACCTTGTTCCAAAATAACTTCCCCCTATAGACAAGCTCTCAGTGGGCAAGATGACCCTTCCCTAACAAGGTACAAAAATGCATTTCTGGCCACAGGATAGCTGGGATCTTAGGTTTTTGTCTCTACTTTGACATGGATAGTGTCTGCTACAAAAACTGCAGTTTGCCAGGAGTTTGCTGATATAGCTCCAGTTTGCAACAGCCTGAAATATCTAGATTTTTTGCTAATCTAAACCATGCTTAGTTTTATTAGGGGAAGAAACAAGAATAATTTCTATGGCTAGAAATCTATTATCCCGTGGATATGTTCCTATATAGATCAAGGGGAAAGGGCCCTCATTTAAATCAACCAAATGCAACCCACCTTTGGATTTTTTTGGTTTAGTTTAGTTTTTTTGTTTTTTGGGGTTTTTTTTTTTAAATGGGAAGGGTTGTAGCCAAAGCACTGCAGTACAAAAAAATTAACAAAGCCAGCTTCAAGTTAGTTAATCACTTTCAGTAATCACAAGGAAGAAAATACAGAATAAAGAAAACTTTTAACTAAACCCAAGGGGAAGATGTGGCAGGTGATACAAGGCAGCAAACAGTCAACAGTAATAAATGTTATGTAAGGGCTATTGCATCTTAATTTAGCATTTGGACAGCCCCACAGGCAAACACAATTTCCTTTGGACTCTAATTGGACCGTATTCCATGACTGGAGTGGAGGAATAACATATGATCCAAACTCAGATCCGTTCTGATAAATGGAGATATCATTAGCAACATGAAGTAGGTGATCACGACTTCTCTCTTTTCATAAATTACACTAAATAACCATAATGCTGCAATTTAGCAGTCCAAAGTTCATCCTATTCAGCGGGCCATCCATAGTCAACAGTTTAAAGAAAGGGAACCTGCTGAGAAAATAGTGGTCTAATCAGATGCCATAAAATCTGGCTGATCAGATGAGTTCCATTTTCTGGTGTTTTTTTGTAAGGAGATCCTAATGAAGCCATGCACGGAGGGGATTCACAACTTTTGTTCCTCCTCTTGATTATTCAGGCTGGCTGCACCAAATTCCAAACTAAGCAAGTGTCGGCTAATCCTCTGGGCTGTTTGCAGACACGCTGTGTTTTATGGGAGACTTATTAAATCCCACTTCACCAGCTACCAAATTGTGTGCATCTTTCCTCCCACCAAATGATCAAAACACTAAAGATGCATCAAATCAAACCTCGGAGATTCCTATTTCATGATTATTGTCTACGCCCTGCTCACTGGCTAATTTACCAAGTGCAGTAGAATATGAGAGTACATCTCCCAACATGTTGCATGAATATATATACAATGCGGTAATGCCAACTGCATGCTTAAGGAATGTAAAATGTGCAATTTTGCTGGGCTACGTTACATTCTAATAAAACCTATAGTTTCAGTTAATACTATGGGGGCACTGCTGGCTTGATTTACTTTAGTATTAGCTACTAGCATTCTTCCCCTGTGGGGTAATATTTAAAGGTGCCTTGCAAAGAGACTGGAGGACAGGGGTGTTTGTACCCACCTCTGCTTTTCTGATGTATACAGAGGGTCTGAAAGCATGTGGTCTCCCCTCCCTGTTTTGTTTTCTTTTACTACAATGTCCACCCTGGAAGACTCTCTGAGCCGCTGGACAACTGTCAGGATTTTAACATCACACCCCTAACAAAGTGAAACATGAATGATAGTGGAGGAGGTTTTATTCAGTATATTCAATCTCTGTTTAACTCACTACTCCCCTACAACTATCTGGGGGGGAGGAGGAAGAGAAAGAAGTCTCTGTTAAAGGTTCAACCTCATGCCCTCAGCTATGATTTCAGAGTGTGTCTAACCCCCGTCTGAAACTTGTAACAGTTTTATTACAAAACTGGGGAAACCTACATGTGACATTTGATATTTTAAAGATGTTTACAACCTCTCCCCCTCCATCATGAACACACAAGAACATGCCATTTTTCCGCCTTTACGGATCACTGCAACTAATACTGCTAGCCATGAATGAGATACTGTCCAGCATCCTTCGCATTTCTTCCTGTTCTGTGTGTCACAGCACAACTTCCAGGTGCTGGTCCCCCTAAACTCCCATAGTAGTTAATAGGAATTAAGCACTCAGTATCTGGCAGGGCATGACCCAACTTCTCTGAAGTGGTTATTCTGCACACCTGATATTTCTCTCTAGAAACATGGTTTCCCACTTCAACAGTGATTCATCAGCAGGGATTTTATCCCTGTTTTTACTAATGACATTAAAACATAAGAACAGCTATACTGGGTCAGACCAAAGGTCCTTCTAACCCAGTATCTGGTCTTCCAAAAAAGGCCAATGCCTGGTGCCCCAGAGAGGAATGAACAGAACCGGTAATCTTCAAGGCTGCGTCTAGATTGGCATGATTTTCCGGAAATGCTTTTAACGGAAAAGTTTTCCGTTAAAAGCATTTTCGGAACCGAGCGTCTAGATTGGCACGGACGCTTTTCTGCAAAAGCACTTTTTGCGGAAAAGCGTCCGTGCCAATCTAGACGCGCTTTTCCGCAAAAAAGCCCCGATCGCCATTTTCGCGATCAGGGCTTTTTTGCGGAAAACAAATCTGAGCTGTCTACACTGGCCCTTTTGCGCAAAAGCTTTGCACAAAAGGGACTTTTGCCTGAACGGGAGCAGAATAGTATTTCCGCAAGAAGCACTGATTTCTTACCGTAGGAAGTCAGTGCTTTTGTGGAAATTCAAGCAGCCAGTGTAGACAGCTGGCAAGTTTTTCAGGAAAAGCGGCTGATTTTTCTGGAAAAACTGGCCAGTCTAGACACAGCCCAAGTGATCCCTCCCTTGTCACCCATTCCCAGCTTCTGACAAACAGAGGCTAGGTCGCCATTGCTGCCTATCCTGGCTAATAGCTATTGATAAACCTATCCTCCATTAATTTATCTAGCTCTTTTTTTGAGCCCTATTATATTCCTGGCCTTTACAATATCCTTTGGCAAGGAGTTCCACCAGTTGACAGTGTATTTTGTGAAGAATTACTTTCTTTTGTTTGTTTTAAACCTGCTACCTATTAATTTCATATGTTGTCCATTAGTTCTTTTATAGTGGGAACAAGTAAATAACTTTTCTTTGTTCATTTCTTTCATACCAGTCATAATTTATAGACCTCTGTCATGCCCCTCCATAGTCATCTCTCTTCCAAGCTGAAAATTCCCAATTTTATTAATCTCTCCTTATATGACAGTGTTATATACTTCTAATAATTTTTGTTGCTCTTTTCTGAATTTTTTCCAATGCCAAGATATCGTGGTTTTTTGGTTGTTGTAGTTTGTTTTTTTAAGATGAGGCAACCACATCTGCATGCAGTAATCAAGATGTGGGCCTACTAAGGATTTATACAGAGGCAATATGATATTCTTTATCCCTTTCTTAATGATTCCCAATATTCTGATTGCTTTTTTGACTGCTGCTGCACATTTGGGGATGCTTTCAAAGAACGATCTACGACGGCTCCAAGATCTCTTATGAGTGGTAACAGCTAATTTAGATCTCATCATTTTTATATGTATAGCTGGGATTATGTTTTCCAATATGTATTACTTTGCATTTATCAGCATTAAAATTCATCTGCCACTTTGTTACTCAATCACCTAGTTTTGTGAAATCTGTTTGACGCTCTTCACAATCTACTTTGGACTTAACTATCTTGAACAGTTTAGTATCATCTGTAAATTTTGCCACCTAACTGTTCACCCCTTTTTCTAGCTCGTTTATGAATAGGTTGAATAGGATTGGTCCCCATATGGACCCCTGGGAGACAACAGTAATTACCTCTCTCCATTGTGAAAACTGACTTTGCTCCTGGACATCTCACTGACATCCTGGGAAGCATTGCTGTCACCTTTGGGAAGAGGTGACAGTAAAAATGAACAACAAAGGACACTTTGTAGCATTGCCCTTAGTGTTAGCAGGTCTCTTTCGTTTTTGCTCTAAATTGCAAAATTTCATGGGTCCCCTTCCATCCATGTACATGAATGAAATCCTGCCATACAACTGAAATGCTAAGGGAATGTAACTACACTCATGCTGCAACACAGTACCCTAAAAATAAAATATCCTTTTCCTCCTCCCTCATCCAAAATAAAACCTCCAATTGAGGATAACCAGACTAGAGGCTTGTTCTGTTCCAACTCCCTTCCTCCCCCAGCACCCTTTATGCTGCATGTGCCTTGGTGTTCAATCTTTTTTTTTTTTTAATTTGGTCATCCAATCAGTTTCATTCCAGCTAGACGCACCAAATCCCTGTGAATCTCTAATTTAACAAACAAACAAAAACAAGAAGTCTTGTAGCACCTTAGGGTATGTCTACACAGCAGCATTATTTTGGAATAATGGGCATTCTTCTGAAATAACAAAGAGTGCATCTACACTGCAAACCATTATTTTGAAATAATGTTGAGCTGGAGGACTTCTTACTCCAACTTCTGTCACCCTCATTTTACAAGGAGCAAGGGAACTCAAGGAAGAGTGTTCTTCCTTCAACTTCCTGCTGTGTAGACTGCGCCAAACGTCAAATTAAACTACTTCGACTTCAGCTATGCAATTGACGTAATTGAAGTTGCGTAACTTAATTTGACTTTTGCCTTGCTGGGTAGATATGCCCTTAGAGGCTAACAAAAATATTCCTGGAGAGATCATCTAAAGAAGTGGGTTTTGCCCATGAAAGTTCATGATACAATATATATTTTTGATAGTCTCTAAGAGTGCATCTACACAGCACCCTTACCTCAAAATAAGCTATACAATTTGCGCTATGCAAATTGTGTGGCTTATTTTGAGGCAATTTCGAAATAGCTTATTTCAAAATTTGGCACTGTCTGCGCAGCACCAAATTTCAAAATAAAGCGCTAGCCCGACAAGTCCCTGAGCCCTCTTGGAATGAGTGGTACAGAGCAGCTGGAATAGCGTGCCCATTATTTTGAAATAAATAACAGGAATGCTTAAAGACACGGACTTGCTAGTTTGGGATACTTCAGGTATCCTGAAATAGCCCTGCTGTCTAGACATAGCCCCAGGTACCACAGGACTTCTCATTGTTTGTAAACATACAGATGAATAGGGCTACCCCCTCAGACTTTTTAAAAAAAATAAAGTTGCCTTGAATAGAGATCTTCTGCAACATCCTTTGCCTACTCTTGGGCTATGTCTAGACTGCAAGCGTCTTTCGAAAGAGGCTCTTTCGAAAGATACTTTCGAAAGAGCCTCTTTCGAAAGAGAGCGTCTAGACTGCAGCGGAACTTTCGAAAAAGCAAGCCGCTTTTTCGAAAGAAAGCACCCAGTGAGTCTGGATGCTCTCTTTCTAAAAAGCCTGTTTGCTTTCAAGAATGCCTTTTTTCGAAAGAGCACTTTCGAAAGAAGGCGTTCTTCCTCGTGGAATGAGGTTTACCGCCGTCGAAAGAAAAGCCGCGTTCTTTCGATTTAATTTCGAAAGAACGCGGCTGCAGTCTAGACGCAGGTGAAGTTTTTTTGAAAAAAGGCTACTTTTTTCGAAAAACCCCCTGAGTCTGGACACAGCCTTGGAGTGCTATGTATCCAGAAGAAAAGGGACCAGAGGAATGAAAGGAGTACATAACATGGACCAATTCTGAAATGATTTTGAGTTGATCCTATTAAAGACCAAGCTATAAAGAAGGTAAAACTTTATCAATCCCTTGCCATCTCCCAGGTGGGCAGTTTTTCTCATTTGAGAAGTGGGTGTGTGAGGAAGGTAAACAGGGAGATGGCTTTACAGATTAGCTCAGGGCTCCTGTTCCATGCATAAGGAGTGACATAGAAGAAGGTGCTAATGTGGAAGAAGCTGGCAAAATAAGCAGTGGAGGCCAAGAGGGTGGGGAGGTGCAATAAGGGACAAAAGCAGACAATAAGGGAGGGGCCAAATTGTGAAGGGTTATAAAACTCAAAAGCTTGAATTTCAAGTGGGGTGGGGTGGTGAGTGAGAGGAAAGTGACATAGTCTGAACAATGGACCAGGAAGACACTCTTAATGTTTTGACTTCCTAATACCCCATAGTATGGAGAATCAAACAAGAGAACTTGCTTCCTTACCCCTCCATTATTAAGCAGATGAAAACCATAATAGACTCTGTGCAGCAAAAGCATTTTAATGGAAGTTCCTCTAGTGTTTCAGTTGATCTTTGTGCAAATATGTGTTCCCTCTGAAGGTGCTGCACATCATGTCGATATGAGGAAATGAACCAGCCTACTTATACTGGTGTTACTCTAGCAACACAGCTCTCTGGTGGACACTTCTGTTCTGGTGTAGTTCTGCCAGTAAATTTCCCTGTGCAGATAATGCAAGCTCTCTGGGGCAGAGACTCTCTTTGCTCAGTAGCTAGTTTGGTAGAGCTGGGCCGCATACAAATGAGACTAAAAGAGCCTCTTCTGCTAAAGAGACTGAAAATAACACAATCAGGGCGCTGGGGTAGGGGAAGCAGGGAAAATACAACCAGGCAAGTTAAATAAGTGAAATGGGAAGAGGCAAAAAAGGAACTGGGTCATAACTATTTGAAAAAATTAAACAATCTTTAAAAATATATGATTCATCTTGTTGGTAGGAAAATACATTCAATGGCTACGTCTAGACTGGCATGATTTTCCGGAAATGCTTTTAATGGAAAAGTTTTCCGTTAACAGCATTTTTGGAACAGAGCATCTAGATTGGCACGGACGCTTTTCCACAAAAGCACTTTTTGCAGAAAAGCGTCCATGTCAATCTAGACGCACTTTTCCGTAAAAAAGCCCTGATCGTCATTTTCGCGATCAGGGCTTTTTTGCAGAAAACAAATCTGAGCTGTCTACACTGGCCCTTTTGCGCAATAGTTTTGCCCAAAAGGACTTTTGCCTGAATGGGAGCAGCATAGTATTTCCACAAAAAGCACTGATTTCTTACAGTAGGAAGTCAGTGCTTTTGCAGAAATTCAAGCGGCCAGTGTAGACAGCTGGCAAGATTTTCCGGAAAAGCGGCCGTTTTAGACACAGCCAATGTGTTTCATTTAACACACACCCACCCACCAACTGCTGAAACAAGCGTAGATCAAAGTCTTTACATTTCAAGGGGGGGGGGATGTTTACAAATTTGGCCTGATGGGAGTTTCCCTTTACTTCAGCAGCTGCAGAGTTACAGGGAGGCTATGTGCTTGGTTTAAATCCCACTCATTGTGTGTTTTGCTGTTTGAAGCTCACTGGAGGAGCTCTTTGCAGGCCAATCAGTGGCGGCCGTGTCGTTGGCTGTGTATAATAACACAATTAGGACACTGCGCTGTCTTAATTTCAGTCTTTTTTTTTTCTTTGCCGTCGTCTTAACCACTGAAGTTTTATTTAGTACCAAGCGAATGTAACTTGTTGTTGTATTACCTGTTACAGGCTCCTCAGTGTGTGGAAATGGGAATGCAACTTGTTCATTCTGTTTCAGTTAACTTATGCATGCAATTAAAACATTTCTCCTAATTTTCATCAATGCAGATTGTGCATGCTGTGGGGAAGGTGCCCTATTTGCCTGTGTGTGTAGAGCCCGGAGCATCCTTAATCAATAGTAACATTCTTCTAGTGCCACATGATTCACGGCTTAATAATGTGCAGCCCCCAACTATCAGCTACACTGCTACTTTTCTTCCTTCTGTTTCCATGTGCGTCTGCTTCGTGCCAATATAACTGCCCTGCAGTATATAGAATTACGCTAGTGTAAAGCCAGCCAGAGCAGAAAGAGGCAGCCCTGGCTGTTGAGATCATCAATGGGGAATAAAGTTGCTACTCCTACTTTGAGACTCGCTCAAGGTCTTCGGGACCCATTCCCCAGGCTTGCTGTGTCTCACTTTTACAGAGATTAATGCTTTTGAAAAGTGGAATCTGAGCTGACATGGAATTGTCTCTCTGGGGTACAAAGTGAGTGCTAGCCTATTTGGGGGCCCTAAGCAGGAATATTTTGGGGGCTTCCCTGCCCAACATATACTAATAATTAATAGGGGTCCTTGACCTTTCTGGGTCTTAAGCAATTGCTTAGTCTGTTTATGCCTGGCTGGGCTCTGCTGGGGTACACAGTAACCTACCAGTAAGGGGGATTTTTGAGACCAGATGTGACTTGTGTGAATGTCACAACATAAACAGTGACGTTGTTAGGGTGTTTTATAGTCCTTTATGACGAGCCATTGAAAAGTCTTGGAACAGCAACTGAAGCATTAACAATGATCAGCCTCTTTTTAGCATCCCGCAGGTCCCCCAACTCTTTCTCCCCTCCCCTTCCCCACCCCGTGGACTAAGGCCCTGATACTCCCTTTCCTGAGTTTGGGGATTCCCTAATTTCCAAGGAAGAAAAGCTGCTTATCTTCTGAGGCAGCCTGGTAAAGGAGGGCAGCCCCCCACTAACCTTCCGCTCTGGATTGGATCAATGCAGAGAAGTGCTCTTTGATGGACTTTCAGGCCCTGTGATCTTCCAGCCCTAGGGGTTTAAGGGATGAGCATATCAATTCAGGCCCACTGAACTGCATTTCCATTGCATAAGGGCTCCTCCTCCAGGCTTTGTCTGGACAAACTCGGCTCCTCCTACTTTTGTCACTATTCTTTCATGCTTTGTTTAGCAAACACAAAACCCGCTTTGTTTGTTGCTGGGTCCTTTTTAAGCTTTGCATAAAACAGTTTAAAGTGCCCGTTATACTGTGTACCTGGGATCACCTTCAGGGTCAAAACCAGTTTACCACAGATTAACCTAGTAATTTCCCCCCTGCTTTATAATTTGTCCTAATATAGAGGATTGTTCTGGGGAACGCACTCTGTGTCTTGCATGATGCAGACTTGGGTGTGTGTGGAGGGCTGAGAATCCTTGACTTGCAACACTGAAAAGAACCCCTATCTTTTCGGCATTTCTTTTCTGCTCTTGCCCTCCTGTGTTTCACCATGCCCACTGAGAAATCAAACTGCTCAAAAATGCAATTTGCAGCCATAAAACTAACCTTGGTCTTGCTGCCCCTTTTGTTGCAGGGTTAATGGCTAGAAACTAGACATGGGCTTAACGGAGGGGTTTCATGATGCCAGAAACATGCATTAAAGCTGATGAAATGCTAAAGCAAATAATCCTTGCTCATAACAGGACCAAACCACGGCCACCTTTCGTTCAACTCACTGTCTTGTTGAAGTCATAGTTGAATTGGATCACATAAGTGCTGAGACTGGACAAATTCAGACTAGAAACTGGACATACATTTTTTTAACAAGGGTGTGTAATTAACCATTAATGTACCTTAGGCAGTAGTGGATTCTCTGTCACATGCCGTTATTAAAGCAAGTCTGGGTAGCTTTTAGTTTCTAAAAGAGATGCATATCTCAAACAAAAGTTATGGGCTTGATGCAGGAGTTACTGGATGAGATTCTGTGGTCTGTGTTATGGAGCTGTGCAGACTAGATGATCACAACGGCTTCTTTTGGACTTGAAAATCGATTAAACAAGTGGGCCAACCTTACCATGTTTGCTGCATTGAGCTGGTATGCGCTACTTAGAATTTCTGATATTGCAATTGGACTCTGAAAATCTTCCACAGGCATGTATTTTGGAAAGGGCTGATTTTTCTTACCAGCTGCAGTCATGAATTTCTATCACTCTGCTCCATAGTGGAGGAAGGACATAATGCCAGTGTTAAAAATTCATATTTCCATATTTGTGTTGATCACACTATTTTCCCAAATCTTTTCAAATTTATTAAAGTTGCTTGCTGCTTTTGATCTCCGTTGCCAGATGTCTACTGTGGGGTCAGCATCACTGCACATCTTACTCCCCAGGTAAGTAAAATGATTTCGATCATGTTAGTCTGTATCTGCAAAAACAGCTTGTCCCTAATAAATCTGTTAGTCTCTAAAGTGCCACAGGACTCCTCGTTGTTTTAGATCTTCTAGAATTTGTCTATTTGCTCAGATGGTTGCTTTGGAACACTGATGACAATATAGTATCTTCCCCTCGTCAATAAACAAACCAGCTTGTTTTGCTATGTCCATCAAAAGCTGGGTCTTTTCTTCCAATACAGGCAGTCCCCGAGTTACGCGGATCCGACTTATGTCGGCTCCGCAGTTACGAACGGGGCTTTTCTCGCCCCGGAGGACTGGAGTGGCGGGACGCCCAGATGCGCTACAGTCCCGCCACCCCTGTCCTCCGGGGCGAGAAAAGCTGCTCCACGTCTCCCTGGTCTGCTGGGGGGAGAGCCCCCCCCCCCAGCAGACCAGGGAGACCAGGAGCAAAGCCACGGAGCACGGCCGCAGCGGGACAGCCGGGCACGCCTGGGCTGTCCCTCTGCGGGTGTGCTCCGCGGCTTTGCTCCCCGTCTCCCTGGTCAGTAGACCAGGGAGACGGAGCAAAGCCGTGGAGGACGCGGGCGGTCCCGCCACCCACATCTTCCTGGTCTGCTGGGGGGGGGAGGGTGCAGCTAGAGCCCCCCCTCCCTTTCCCCAGCAGACCAGGCTTTTCTTGCCTACGCCTGGGGTAGAGCAGCTGGGGCGCTGCCGGGTTGGTCCCGCAGTGCTGCTCCTCGGCGCTACTGTACCAACCCTGCAGCACCCCAGCTGCTCTGCCCCAGGTATCCTGATTCAGCCGTGTCCTGATTCAGCTGAGGAGCGGCGCTACTGGAGCAACCCAGCAGCACCCCAGCTGCTCTGCCCCAGGCGTCCCCAAGTCAGCCGCTGCTGAAACTGACCAGGGGCTGACTACAGGAAGCCCAGGCAGAGCTGCTCCGCCCCGGGCTTCCTGGAATCAGCCGCTGATCAGTTTCAGCAGCAGCTGACTTGGGGACGCCTGGGTTTCTTAAGTTGAATCCGTATGTAAATCAGAACTGGCGTCCAGATTCAGCCGAGGTTGAAACTGATCAGTTTCAGCAGCAGCTGACGCCAGTTCCGACTTACATACAGATTCAACTTAAGTACAAACCTACAGTCCCTATCTTGTACGTAACCCGGGGACTGCCTGTACATGATGGCTACGTCTACACTGGCATGATTTTCCGGAAATGCTTTTAACGGAAAAGTTTTCCCTTAAAAGCATTTTTGGAAAAGCACGTCTAGATTGGCATGGACGCTTTTCCGCAAAAGCACTTTTTATGGAAAAGCATCCGTGCCAATCTAGACACGGTTTTGCACAAAAAAGCCCCAATCGCCATTTTAGCCATCGGGGCTTTTTTGCGCAAAAAGGTTCTGTGCTGTCTACACTGGCCCTCTTGTGCAAATGATTTGCGCAAGAGGGCTTTTGCCCAAATGGGAGCAGCACAGTATTTCCGCAAGAACACTGACGATCTTACACGAGATCATCAGTGTTCTTGAGGAAATTCAAGGGGCCAGTGTAGACAGCTGGCAAGTTTGTCTGCAAAAGCAGCTGCTTTTGCAGAAAAACTTGCCAGTCTAGACACAGCCGATGCGTTGAGCTGAGCAGGATAGCAAAAAAAAGTCATTCAATTGTATTTTACCATTAGTCCATAAAATTCCACCGTTGCCTTTCATGGTTACTTTCCTCGTGACAAGGTCACCCAATAGTGGGGATATAATATGGCCTTATTCTTTTTGTCACTGCCAACCATTGACTGATAGAATCATAGAATACTTGAACTGGAAGGGACCTCAAGAGCTCATCAGGTCCTCACAGTAGGACCAAGCACTATCTAGATTAGTGTTTCTGAAAGTGTACTGCGGGAACACTTTACCCGGCTGCCCTGGTTTGTTTATGTACCAGCACCGTGGCCACGGAGCCTCATGGCTCCCATTGGCTCCATTTCATCCTTTGCAGCCAATGGAAGCCACGAGGCTCTGTGGCCACGGTGCCGGTACATAAACAAACCGGGGCAGCCGGGTAAAGTGTTTCTGAAAGTGTTTCTGCGGTACGCTTTCAGAAACACTGGTTAGAACATCCCTGACAGATGTTGATCAAACCTGCTCTTAAATCTCTCCAATGATGGAGATTTCACAACCTTCCTAGGAAATTTATTCTAGTGCTTAACCAATAGTTAGGACATTTTTCCTTATGTCCAGCATAAGCCTCCTTTGCTACAATTTAAGACCACTGCTTCTTGTCCTGTCGTCAGAGGTAAAGGAGAATAATTTTTCTCCTTGTAACAATCTTCTAGATACTTGAAAGCTGTTATCGTGTCCCTTCTCAGTCTTCTCTTTTTTCCAAACTAAACAAGCCCAATTCTTTCAGTCTTGCTTCATAGGACATGTTCTCTAGACCTTTAATCATTTTTGTTGCTCTTCTCTGGACCTTCTTTAATTTTTCCACATCTTCCTTGAAATGTGGTGCCCAGAACTTGGACCCATTACTCCAATTGGGGTCTAAACAGCACAGAGTGGAAGTATTACTTGTCATGTCCTGCTTACAACACTCCTGGTAACGCATTCCAGAATCATGGGTTATTTTGCAACAGTGTCACACCATTGACTCATATTTTGCTTGTGGTTTTCTATGGTCTTAGTGATAAGGATCAATGCCCACAAAACAGATATTAGACAGGATCACAAAGAAAAAACAGTTTCTTGCCATTTCAACCAGAAAGGACATTGTCTCAATGACTTAATTACCTGCATCCTGCTTCAAAAGCCTTTTAAAACTGCACTTGAAAGGGAATCCTCTGAACTGTTATTCATGCTAAAATTTGACACTTTACGCCGGGGTCTTAACAAAGACTCTAGTTATCTTACCCATTACAAAGATGGCTTCCCCAATTATCACCTCTAATATCATTAGCTCACAGACATTTACCTTCCCCACCCCCCGCATCCTCCTTCTGTTCAGAAATTTGATTTGTCCTTTTCATATGTGTTCATTTTTTTAATTGTATCCTTTGGTATATATGGTTGTGACTATTTTCTTCCACTATTTGATCTGAGGAAGTGGGTCTGGCCCACGAAAGCTCATCATCTAATAAACCATCTTGTTAGTCTTTAAAGTGCTACAAAGTCCTGTATTTTGTTTCTTCTATGGTCTTAGATCCCTTTCTGCAGTGCTCCTTCCTCTACTGTCACTTCCCATTCTGTATGTGTGAAATGGATTGCTCCTTTCTACATGGAGTACTTTGCATTTGTCTTTATTAAACGCCATCCTATTTACCTCAGACTGTTTCTCCAGTTTGTCCAGATGTTGTCGCCTTCTCTGACTGCACATTCAGTATTACCATATAGATCTTTGATTATTCTAATTATTTTTCCTGATATTCCATACTATCCCATCATTTTTCAGAGACTGTCCTATGTATGCTGTCAAAAGCTTCTGGAAATCTATAAAATTTTTCACAAGACCGTTCAAGTGCTTCAAGTGAAAGTGCTTCAAAGAACTTTCCTCCATAACATTCCCCCTCACCGACAAGCAGATCTGCCTTCAGAGTAAGCCAATTGCAGCTTCAGCTCCATTGGGACTCCTCAGTGCTAGTGGAGGCCCAAATACCCAGGCAGAAAGAGACACCTACTTCTATCGGCCCTGATCAGAAGGTTGTGCCTCGTCCTATTGGACCTTGGCCGTACAAGACTCAGTTATGCATTCCTTACCTCTTGGCCATTCAGTGTAGCTGGGAACGTAGCCACACGTCCTCCAAAAGCTTGGCACAAAACACAGCCACAGGATGTAACGTGAAGAAAAAAATCTCTGTGGCTCCCCTTTTGGAAGCAGTAGATTGAGACAAAGGCCACCTCAATATCTTTCTGTGTTAAGCACAGTCCTGAACAGGGCTGCTTTCCTGACTCAGGGCCTTACCCCAGAATCGGGCCCAACCCTATATGTGCACCGACCGCTCCATGGTTTTATTCTCTCCCCTGCACTGTCCTGCTTGCCATAGTTCCAAAGCCTTCATATTTCCCCCTCTCCTGCAGGGGATTTCCTGCTGCATTGAATTGCACTGTATCCCTGTATGACGGGGGGAATTGTAAAATAGAACATGAGAACGGCCATATTGGGTCAGAACAAACGTCCATCTAGCCCAGTATCCTGTTGTCCATAGGGGTCAATTGCAGGTGCCCCAGGGAGAATGAACAGAACAGGTAATCATCAAGTGATCCCTCCCCTGTCACCCATTTCTACCTTTTACAAACAGAGGCTAGGGGCACCATTCCTATTCATCCTAACTAATAGCGTTGATGGACCTATCCTCGATGAATTTATCTTGCTCTTTTTGGAACCTAGTTATAGTTTTGGCCTTCACAACATCCGCTGGCAAGGAGTTCCACAAGTTTGTCCGTGTGTTGTGTGAAGAACTTCCTTTTGTTTGTTTTAAACTTGCTACCTACTACAGTAATTCCATTTGGTGACCCCTAGTTCTTGTCTTCTATAATATTAACTGACTGTTTCTATAACAAGTGAATATATTAGCTTGATCATTAGCAATGAGTGCTAATGAACAGACATGGTGACAAAGAGGCTTGCATACAGCTGAGGTCCAAGAGAAGCGGGGTTTGTTTTTTATGACTAAGGACAAGCGTTGCACAAGGATTGTTTGAATGGAAACATCCTCCTCATGCTCTCAGACCCCAGAGGCACCAGAGTTACATGTTTCCTTGTGCTGGCTTTGGGAGCAGATGGCTGGGTTGATCAGAGCAGTTATGGACTCACCAACCTGTCTCCTTGGTCGGTCTCTGCAGTGCTGTGAGCTGAGCACCCAGGAAGCTTAGCCAAGGTGCATGCAGACTAGAGACTCACGTAGTTTGTTGTCTTTTCCCCACCAATACAGTGAAGCCCCAAGAAATGGGGCTATTGTTTTGGTCATTATGGACTTGATTCAAAATCCTTGAAAGTCCATGGGAGCCTTCTCCAACTGGCCTCTGAGCACCTGCAGAAAAGGTTGAGGGCAGGGGAGAAAATATAGCATAAGTGAGCCAAGCAAAAATAAACAAAGTTGTACAGAAAACAAATGCAAAAGACCTGGGCCTAATGAAAGGGAACTTAAGGAATTAGCTGAAGCAATCTTGGAACCATTAACAATGATCTTTTGAGAATGCATGGTGCACAGGTGATGTCCCAGGAGACTGGAAAAAGGCAAACAGTGTAACTGACTTTAAAAACGGGAACAAAGAGGATGCTGGGAATTATAGGCTCATGAGTCTAGCGTCAATATGTGGGAAGATACTAGAACCAATTATTAAACAGTCTGTCTGTAAACCTCTCTAGAGCATAATCCAATTGTAAGGAAGAGCCAGCATGGATTACAGGTCTTCATTACAAGGACAGATCGATTTCAGCTACGCCCTGTGATTTACATTAGTAGTGTAACTCAAATGGACGTAGCTTAGATCTACTTACTGTGGGGTCCACACTGCAGGGGGGTTGAGAGAAAAAACTCTCCTGTCAATTCCCCTTATTCATTTCATGCTGCTGGAGCATCGACATCAACAGGAGAGTGCTCAGCAGTTGATTTAGTGGGCCTTTACTGGACTCTGTAAATCAGCTGCCAATGGATCAATCACTGCAGTCTTGATCCTCCCCATACTGGAGATAAACCCTTAGTCAAGACCAGATGATGCCAGATCAACTTAATTTCCTGCTTTTGACAGGGTTACTAGCAGAGATGAAAGGAAACAGGTGCACCCTGGTGCACAGTTCTGGCAAGAGCTAGCTGAGCTGCTGCCACACAACGTTCTCATAAGCCAGTTAGGGAAACGCAGACTAGATGAAATTACTGTGAGGTGAGTGCACAACAGGTGGAGAGACTGCACTCAAAACCACTCATTGGGGGGGCCTATCCAGTGGGATCTCGCAGGGGCCAGTCCGAGGTCTGGTGCTAGTCAATATTTTCATTAATGATTTGACTAATGGAGTGGGAACGGTGCTTATAAAATGTGCAGATGACCCAGCAGTGGGAGGGGTTGCGAGCCGTTTGGAGGACGGGATTAGAATTTAAAGCGACCTTGACAAATTGAAGACTGGTTTGAGTTCAACAAGATGAAATTCAGTGAAAGTAAATGCAAAATACTTCATTTAGGAAGGAAACATCATATGCACAGCTACAAAAGTGAGACTACCTGGCTCGGTCGGGAGGGGCCAATATTTTTTGTTGGGTGGCCACTCTGAGAGTTTTGGTAAGTGGTCAATGGCAGCACTTTCTATGGAAAGGATGCAGCGGCTGGGACGGAGGTTAGGTGCTGAAGGAAGCACGGTGCAGGAAAAGGTGTGGGGCAGTGGTCCTGAATGCGGTGCCCACAGGCGCCACGGTGCCCGCCAGGCCATTTCTGTGCGCCCGCCGAGTGATCAGGGCTGGCCCCGCCCCCGGGCGTGCGGCGCATGGGCAATGCCAGCCCCTGGGCGCATTGGTGGCGCCGGCCCTGGGCGCGCAGCACTTGGTCAGTGCCGGCCCCGGGTGCGCGGCAGTTAGGCAGCTCCACCCCTGGGCACGCGGTGCAAGGTCTGTGCCGGGCCTGGCCCAGGCATGCGGTGTATGGGCGGTGCCGGCCCAGGTGCGTGGCACAGGGGCGGCGCCAGCCCCCGGCGTGCAGCATATGGGAGGCCCTGTCCCCGGGTGAGCGGCGCGAGGGCTGTGCCAGCCCTGGGCTTGCAGCATATGGGCGATGCCGACCTAGGCACACGCATAGGAGTGGCGCCGGCCCCGGGCACACAGCACATGGGCGGCCCTGCCACCGGGCACGCGGCGCATGGGCGTTGCCAGCTCCTGGGCACATAGCACAGGCGCCGGCTCCGGACACACAGTGCATGGGCAGTGGCGGCCCCACCCTTGGGTGTGTGGGACATGGGCTGTTCCGGCCCTGGGCTCGCGGTGTATGGGTGGCCCCAACCCTGGGTATGCAGCACAGTTGCGGTGCCAGCCCCGGGAGTGCGGCACATGGGTGGTGCCAGTTCTGGGCACGCAACGTATGGGTGGCTTCAACCCCAGGCGCATGCGTGGCCCCGCCCCTGGGTGCCCGGCATGTGAGCAGCCCCGTCCCCGGGCACCTGGCAGCCCCAAAAAGTTGGGGACCACTGGTGTGGGGGTCTGAGAGGGAGTGTAGGTGAAAGAGAAGGTTGTGACCTGGGACAGGAAATTGGGGTGCAGGATCCAGGAGGGGTTTTGGGTATAGGAGAGGATTCTGGCCTGGGGGAGGGGCACAGGAGGGATTACAGGAGCTGGGAGCGAGCTGGGTGTGGGAGAGGGTGGGGTGCCAGAAGCCAGCTCTGGCTGGGAGGCATTTACCTATGCAGCTCCTGACTAGCAGCACTATCAAGCAGGCTTCCTTACCTGCCAGCAGCCCCCGGTTGGCTGTTCCATGTGGCTCTCTGTGCTATGGGGGGAAGAGGAGGGGAGGCTTTTCATGCTGCCTCCACCCCCAGAAAAATCTCTCATCTCCCATTGGCCAGTTTCCAACCAATAGGAGGGGAGAGATTTTGCTGAGTGTAGGGGCAGCACGCAAAGCCTCCACCCTGCCCAGCGCAGAGGGCCATAGGGAGCAGCTAGTCGTTTTGAATGGCGCTGTTCCAGGTTATGGGGGTGGGCGGGCTGGATGAAAAGGCTTGTCAGGCTGGATCCAGCCCGTGGGCCGTATCCTGGGTGAGGTGGTGGGACAGCTGAAAACGACTTGTGGGTTGCAGGGGATCACAAGCGAAATGAGTCAACAATGTGATGCAGCTGTAAAAAAGGCCAATATCGCTCTGGGGTGTATCGGCGGGAGTGCTGTATGGAAAGGGGGAAGGGAGGCCAGTGCACCAGTAAGAGAATGGCCACTCGGGTGGGTGGAGGGGAGGGGCTGCATGGCCATAGTACATCCAGGCACCCATCCTAGTACTTGGCACCGCACGCAGCCTTGCACCCCATTGTTAGTGCACAAGACAAAACTCACTCTGCTCGTGGATGGAAAATCTTAGGATATGTCTAGACTACATGGCTCTGTCACTAGAGCCATGTACATTAGTTTACTAGACATACCCAAATGAAGCGGCGATTTAAATAATCGCCGCTTCATTTAAATTAAAATGGCTGCCGTGCTGAGCCGATCAGCTGTTTGTCGGCTCAGCGCACTAGTCTGGATGCTCCACGGTCGACATCAAAGACATTTGTCGACCGCCCCATTATGCCTCGTGGGATGAGGTTTACCGGGGCAGTCGACAAATGCCTTTGATGTCGACTGCGGAGCATCCAGACTAGCGCGCTGAGCCGACAAACAGCTGATCGGCTCAGCACGGCAGCCATTTTAATTTAAATGAAGTGGCGATTATTTAAGTCGCCGCTTCATTTGGGTATGTCTAGTAAACTAATCTACATGGCTCTGGCGACAGAGCCATGTAGTCTAGACATACCCTTAGAGGGAACATTGCTGATCAGCCTTCCAATATGTGAAGGGCTGTTGTAAAGAGGACTCTGATCAATTATTTTCATTTTCCACTGAAGGCAGGACAAGACTTAATGGAGCTTGAGGTTAGATATTTTAAGAAAAACTTTCTGACTCTAAGGATCGTTAAGTTCTGAACTGGGTTTCCATGGAAAGTTGTGGAATCTCCATCACTGTGGGTTTTTAAGAACAAGTTGGAGAAACACCTATCCGGGAGGATCTAAGTTGACGTAGTCCTGGAGAAGCATAAGAATCTTGTGCAAAAGGTTTTTTTTGCGCAAAACGGAAGCGGATACACTGCTTCTTTTTGCGCAAAAACCCCTTGCACAAAAAACATAAGCAGAGAATATGCTAATGATATCGCCACTCATGCTAATGAGTCCATCATTAGCATACTCTCTGCCACAAAAACTTGTAGTGTAGACATAGCCATAGAGGGCTGGACTTGATGACTTCACAGGGTGACTTCCAGCCTGACAGGTCTATGAGTCTACACATCTCAGCACTGGGAGTTTCTCTTAAAGTATTCTGGCAGTCTACAAGATAGTTCTCGAATATATTTTTTGATTATCTTTTAGATCTTTCCTTCTGTATTTACTGTCCAACTCTTGAAAACTGATTCCTACTCTCTATCCTAATGCTACCAAAAAGTTGACCCTGGTCATCCTACACGTCAACGGAGATCAAAGACTTGTCATTCAACTATCCAGAGCCTGGATAATAATGGCAATCGAACTTACTGGAAGACTTTGGAAATAAGTTAAAAGCTAAATAGATAAGGATCCTATAGAAGAAATAATATAATATTAATAGTAAATGAGACAGTTTGGAGTCAGATAAAAAAAAAAAGCTGCCTGACTTTGTGTTCAAACATAGTTGTCTGGAATAGTAGAGGACATTTACTACCATTCTAACATTACTGCAGAATATCGGATGGCTATACAGGCACCAGCAATTACCAGTTGATAGTAAAGAAGCAAGGCAATTAAGATCTCACCTTGCATTCATAGGTATTGGATTTGAATGGCTGCAGCCTCATCCCAATTGCAACGGATCCCTCTGGCCAGTATGTCTGTGGTTTTTAACTCTTTTTGGTGTGGATGGTAATACATGGACAGTCTAGAAAATTACAGCACTTGAATTATTAGAATGCAGCCAAGCATAGTGCATGTTTTCAGGGTAAGATTTTGCTCTCTTGTGCTGATAATTCAGTGGAATTTCTCCAGATTTACACCAGTGCTAATGGGAGTGGGAGAATCTGACCCATAATGCTTCATTATATACATGATGCAAAGTAAAACCACTGCAGACTGATGTATCCCCAAAGCGGATCAGTATCATTTTTGAAAGATCGTTTTTCAGTACTTTTATACACTGTGCTTTGCGTATGAAGAAATACATTGTGCAGAACAGTCACTCGCCTTAGAGAAGCTTTTGATATTTGAATTCCCCATCTCTTATGTCTTGCTTCAATATAGAATTAATATTATTTTTAAGCATTAATAAGCTATGTGGAATAAAGAATGCAAATCAGTGAAGCAGAATTGGTATAGCTGTCATGTAGCCTATTTCTCTGAGATATTGATAGTACTATCAAATCACTATGAGCATAAGTGCAAGAATTGTATTGGGTGTTTTTTAAATCCCCCCAAAATGGCTCACTATTCAAAATAACGTAATCATGTTGGTTTGGCATGCTAACAATTCTGCATATCCGCAGGTCTTGCCCTGAATTGTTTGTGATAGCTCATTTTAAATAACAATCTGCAATTTCCTTAAATAGCTGTCAAAGACTGACAATTGTTATGACCACATCTGTACAATTCATAATATAGGTTAGGCAAGAGAGCAGACTGAAGGACGTTTAGATCAGATATCTGAAGTAATTAAAAAATATGCCTGAATAGCAAAAGTCAAGAGTGCTGCTTTTAGAATATAAAGTTAACAATTTCTATTATCTTTCACTTCTTTAGAATATGGTAGTTCATTTTGGTGCCTGCTTCTTGGCTAACTTTTGGTGGTTCTGGTAATTGTAAAAATATATAGATGCTCTCATAAAATTGTCAGAGCACACATGCCCATTTTAGCTCCCTATGTATTCTTTCCTCCTTCTCCCTCCCACCCCCAGTTAAATTTTCAGTAGGCTGTGTATGTTCAGATTGTTTTCCCTTTTGCAACCTGACATTGGCCTTTTCTTTTGCAGGCTTATGGTTTGAAATACAAGTTTCCATGGGGATTTCACTTAAATGCATGCTGATCCTATTTAGCTCGTAAATCAGAAACTTATAAACCATGCTTTTTTTAGCACACAAGGACATTTTTGAAGAAGGATGCAGCTCATTAGCTTGTCAATCAAATGTGTATTTGCAAACACCGAGCTTAGGTCTGACAAAGCAGCGACTTGTGGGTTGAACAGACTTGCTGTGTTCCTTAAATACTGGGAAGAAAAGGTGAGTGATGAGACCAGACCAGACAAAAATTAGTGTGAGCAATTTCAAGACGAATTTGAGTAGCATGTTTCTCCTATTTATTTTCTGTAGCTATTTTGTATGACATATTCTAACTTAAATAATAGCATATGGTTTTCTAAATTAGAATAAAAAAGCTGAATCACAGTGAGATTATAAAAGGTTTGTGTACGTCAAACAAAAATAACTCTCTGCATATTCCCAGCATGTTCACTTGTGCTTAGTCCTTATTGTAAAGAGAGTTAGCATTTCTAATGAATGGAGAAGAGCAAGCGAGAGAGATGTGTTTGTTCAATAATCTAGTGATGGAATGTATTTAATAAACTCCTGAACCTCTAGTCTGATTCCACTCCCACTGATGTCAGTTAATTTTATTTCTTTTTTGAATAATATTTCGCTCTTATATAGCACTTTTCTTCCATAGATCTTTACAAAGAAAAGAAGTATCATTATCCTCATTTGTAATAAATAAATAAATAAATAAAAATTGGAGAAACTGAGGCAGGGAGGTAATGTGACTTGCCTAAGGTTCAGTGGCAGAGCTAGGAACAGAAATAACCTTTCTTGGAGCCTCCCATAATCCTTTGTTGACTGGGTTGCAGCACTAACAGAGAGTTAAGACACTGAGCATATCGATCAGTGGAGGTTTGCTGCTAACTTGGGATACGTCTTTCTACGCTATAGAAAAGATGCTGCCGTCGATGCTCCAGGGTCCGAATTAGTGGGTCTAGTTAAGGCATCTAATTCGAACTGAGAGGGGCATTCCGGATGATGCCAGTAGCCCTGCTTCCATGAGTAGTAAAAGGAGTCAAAGGGAAAGTGTTCACCCTTCAACTTCCTGCAGTGTAGACAGCGCCAAAAGTCGAGTTAAGACATTTCGACGTCAGCTATGCAATTAACTTAGCTGAAGTTGCATATATTAATTCAACCTTATCCTGTAACATAGACATACCCTTCAAGTGGGGATTAGGCTCTATGTATGAGAGAGGTTTAAAATATATACATATATGGTGGGAGGGGGGACCATGAAGCTGCCTAAACAAAATGTTAGGAGCATTTCCTTGATTGCAGTTAATGGAAAGATTGTGTTGCTGTGAATTTTGATTTAAATGCCTTGAAGTCCAAATAGAAGATGGGGGGAGGGGACTGGGGGGGACGGTGGGAATGGTGAGGAGTAGCTCTTAAAATGAAGCCTCCTTGTTTTGCTACCCACCATTCACTGTCATTTCCCTAACAAAAATGACCTAAATCAGTTGTGTGTCTGCAACACAAATTAGAAATAATAACAAAAGCAATAATTTGGATAGATACCAGCTCATCAGATGAGTTGCCCTGATATAAATTTGTTTTAACTCCATTGAAATAGTTAAGTGGAGAATCTGGCCCTCTGCATTTCCGTTGTATTAGTTTTCCTTTGTGGAAAAAAGGGATGGATTCCTAATTCTCCTATGGCAGCATATTTGCCTGAGTAACTCAGCTGGTGAGAATTCCTCTCCTGTGACAGCCCCTTTCTAGCAGCTTTCTCCTCAAAGGGAGCTGACAGCTCACCCTCGTATTTGTTTAGTTCCATTAGACCCATTGTGACTTCCTCTGTGACTCAACCTCAGTGAGTTCAAGCTCAGAAGTAATTGCTTCCTCTTTGACAAAACAGCTGGCAAAGCCTCTCCCGGAATTCAAGCTCCTTTCTCATCTTCCAAGAACTGGACGACTCACCTGTGCAAACAAAACAGGTAAAGGAAAAGAATGTTAAATGACTCCCAGCCCTTTGGCCTGCTTCCCCAGTGTCTCTCAGCAGGGCCTAAGGCAGGGGTCTCCAACCTTTTCAAGCATGAGATCACTTCTTGAATTTAAGTGCAATCCAAGATCTACCTCAAACACAAATACCCTCACCCCACCTCCTCTGTGCCACTTCTTCCGAGGCTCCACCCCTGCTCACTCCATCCGCCCTCCCTCCTCCATCTTCCTTCACTTTAACCGGGCAAGGGCAGCAGTTTGGGGTGCAGGCTCTGGTCTTGGATTAAGGGATCTGGAGTGTGAGAGGGGCTCTGAGCTGCGCTTGGGGCAGGCAGTTGGGGTGGCAGAGGGGGTTCTAGGTGCAGGCTCTGCGAGGGTGTTTGGATGCAGGAGTGCTCGGGCGTAGGGCAGGGGATTGGGGTGCAGGAGAGGGTTCCTGGCTGGGCTAGTGTTTTGGGATGTGGACTCCGGCTGGGCACTGTTTACCTCGAGTGGCTCCTGGGTGATGGTGCAGGGGGCTAAGGCAGGATCATCCCTGCCCTGGCCCTGCACCAGTCCCAAAAGCAGCCAGCAAACTCCCTCCCAAGTCCTGTTGTGCCCCCTCTCTGCTTTGTGGAGATAGGATACAGGGTGGGAGAGGGGGGCACCTTGACGTCAGTGCCCCTCTTCCTCCCCTGCCCCGTACAGCAAGCTGGAGGCTCCCGGGGGTGGAGGGAGGCAGCTCCAAGGCAAAGGGCAGGAGATGCGCAGCAGAAGGGGGAAGGCCAGCTGAAGTGCGGACACTTGAGTAAACCAGTTAGGATCCCCGTCAGAGGCTCAAAGATCTACCGGTAGATCCCGATCGACTGGTTGGTGACGACTGGCCTAAGGCGAGAGTCAGAGGTGAGGTCCACTCAAGAGAATATATAAGCTGGGAGCAGAAGTGGGAGGTTGAATCAGGTAAAATAACCAAGGGGAGGGCATAATATGAAGCGAGGAACAACAGCAGGCCTGTTTGTCTGGCTTAATTCAAAAGCTATTCCAGAAGGGGTGTCAGGATGGGCTTCTGTCACAGCCCATTCTGAACTGGGAGTTTCTCGGGGTTACTGAGAGGGAGGGAAAGGGAGGGCAGCTGTTGGTTTGTAGTTACCATAGAAACCCTCACATGCATATCTCACCCCATAATCACCTCACATGTATAGAGCCCTCCTCGACCCAAATTCACCTAGGGCCTTACTGACTGTATACTCTGGGATTGTTTTATTCACAACTGAAAATGTAGCTCTCTCTAGTGCAGGGGTGGGGAACCTATTTTGGGCTGGGGGCCACTGAGCCACAGAAAAATCAGTCAGGGCCGCACACAATCAGCCCCACAGCGGGGGGAAGGGCTGGAGCGCCAGTGTGGGCTCCCCAATGCTGGAAGGGGGCCCTGAGCCTTGGTGGTCAGATCCAGGCAAGTTGGGGGCTGCATTTGGCCCCAGGGCCTTAGGTTTCCCACTCCTGCAAGAGAATATAGGAACAAAGGATGTGCCATACTTGATATCACTATCAGTCCTTTATGTCATCTTTCTTTTGGCAGGGCTGTAGAGTGTGGCGCAAAAAACAAACAAAAAAAAAACCCACACCCCACCAAACAAACCAACCCACTGGAAAAAAGAAAACAGATTTTTGATCCAAACCACCTAATTTGGCCCATTTTTAATCTTTCCCCAGATTCTCCAGTAATACCATGTCCTCCCTGGATGTGATGTGAAATAAAAACCAGTGTTACAAATTCTTCTGTTCCTTCAATGGGGGTTGGGATGGAAAAGAGGGAGAAATAAACTCTCATTTCTGTTGCTTTGGGAGATTATTCTAAGGAGCTGTCTTCTAGGGAGCTCATTGCAGTCATTTGCTCCATCAGAGGAACAGTGGTCCCAAATGATGGCTAATCAGAGATAAAGCAGGCCCCAACCGTGCAGTCTTAGTATTGCAGCTCCAAAAAATTTGCAAGGGAAATTCAAGCCAACAGGTGGTCCCTACCTTTGCCCCGAAGGTAAAAAGAACATGATAACTTTTTTTTAATCTCCTGTTCTATCTTGCTAAGGTGGATCAAGGTAGGTTTTATATTAACACATTATCGGTCACTACAGAAAATATATAAATATACAGACGAAATACATGCCAGACTCCTGCGTTTCTGTGCCACTAAGAAGGCAAGCGGTATGACATGCTCTGATATAGGAATGTATTATTCCAAAGCACTGCAATTGAACTGATTTTTCACTAACAAACTTTTGGTATTTTAGAGCAGGGGTTTTCAAACTTCTTTTTTCTCATGACCCTGCAACCCAACATCATTTGACTAACGTGTGGGCTCTGGGGTGTGGCTGAGGACGAGAGCTTTGAGGTGTGGGGGTGTGTGGATCAAGGCTGGGGCAGGAGGGGCTTACCTTGAGCAGGGTACAGCAGGGTGCTAAAGCAGCTTCCTGCCTCTCCTGGCACCAGCAGCAGGTTCCCAGCCAATGAGAGTGGGGAGCTAGTGCCCTGTGTGCTCCCTCCCACCCCCATAATCTAGGAGCTGGGCCTGTTGCCGACTGCTTCTGGGGCACCGAGCAGTCTGCAGCGCAAGGACAAGCAGGGAGCTGCCTTAGCACCCCCACAAATCCCCCTGCAGCAACGAGACCCAGCGCCTGACATACAACCCAGTCCTGTTTCGTGACCTGTAGTTTGAAAAGCACCGGGTTAGTGTATCTTGGCGTCTTCTCTCACAAAGGGGAAAAAAATAGCACATTAGTAACTATTCATCTTTCCCCTTTCCCTTGTTTACATCCAGCCTGCAGCCTGACTGTTGCAGTGAGCATGTTGTAGTACTCCAAGAGTGACGTGGCTAGTTCCCACTGAATTAGGCAGAAGTAGAGACAGCCTTTGCCTCAGGGTGCTCAGAGGGTAGCCTGCAAGATTCAGAGCCAGATTTCTGACATCCCAAAGCGGTGGCAGGGGAGGGGAGTGTTCAGAGCCATTAAAACAGCAGGGACTATTGACAAAACCCAGATGTTGGGATCCAGGCCTAGGTCCCGATTTCAAACCCCTCTCCCTGCAATTTTTATTGGGGCCTATCTCTCATAATACGTTTAATGCTCCTGACAACTTCAAACCGTCCTTCTCGGCAACCCCTATGGAAAGTGTGTAGTTAAAGGTTTTGGCTTTGCAGACAGGGTGTTGCCGGCACTGCGAGGCAATGTCTGCACTGAGGAATTTCTAAGATTCTACCACTGTTCATACAGCAGCAGTGCTTGCATGGGGGAAGTTCAGTGTGGACTGGTGACGGCTGCTTTTACCATTATGCCATCTGGGCTCCTTATAGATCAGCCACTTTCTTGTGTGGGGTTATAAATGAGTGCCCAGCTCCCGATCTTTCTCACCTTTCACCTGGTGATGAATAAGCAACAGAAAAGAAGCGGCAGAGAGGTCTGTTCTGCAGCATAATGAGGCTGTGAAAATTGTTGTTCTATGTGTTCAAAAATTAGTTTAAAGGAAAAAGAATTAGAACATTCCGTGGTGGTGATTTTTCATTTTCCTCTGCAAAAAATAATAATTAAAAAAATCTTTCAGCATTCAGCTAAGTAACAGAACTAGATCAAAATTGCCTCCTCCCCAACAAAACCCCACCTCTGTTGTTGGGCTTATTCATTGCCAGGGATAACTAGAAAGCCCTTTCTTGCATTAGAAGCCAAGATATCTAATGTTTAAAAGGAGCGTTCAGGGGGAAAAAACAGAATTAAAGCAGCTGGCCCTTTAAAATAAAAAAGACTACGCAGAATAAGGGAGGGCAGGATTTGTTGTCCGCGTGGTTCATCAGGGCAGAGTCAAATATTAAAACTAACTTTATTGTTTGCAAATAAAAACACATGGGATGATTCTTGATTTATCCTGTATGCTAATCAAAGGTTAACATACTATTAGTTACAGAATAAAAATGCCTAACTCTTACATAGCACTCTTCAAAAGTAGCTCTCAAATTGCTTCACAAAGGCAGTCAACATCATTATTCCCATTATACAGCTGGGAAAACTGAGGCACTGAAATGCTGGGACTTACCCAAGATCATCCAGTGGCAGAGCTGGGACTAGACCCCAGGATGCCTAGTGCACTATCCACTAGACAATGCTGTTTCTATAGACTAAGGGGCTTACCATCTTTTGTTACGCTGGTGTAAATCCACAGGAAAGGAGAGCAGCGCTTGGTCCTCGGGTGCTAAGAAGGCAAAGATCTTTTGGATCACATGGTACTTGATTTTGAACTGCTGAGGTGCTAAGAGATCGAAGCTCAAGCCCCTACCAGGGCAGAACTGGTCCCTACCATATGATCCATTAGTACTTTGTACCACGTAGTTTGAAATTTTTCAAGCAAAGGGATTATTGCCATTTCTCCTGAATAAACCCAAATCAGCTGTGTTAAATAGAGCAGGGGAAGGCTGCAGACTGGAGGAAAGGTTTCCAAGCCAGTGGAAAGCTTCTTTGTGAGTCTGAAGACCTGATCAAGGACACAATGTTGCACTCCGGCAAAAATCCAGTCATTCTGAGTCAGGACCTCAGGGATGGGCAGGTATCTTTTAAGATCCATGTGTTAGTTTAACGAGTTAGAGAGGAGCTGAGAACTTGGAATTTGGAGCCTGTCTCTCCATTTAGGATGGGAAACATAATCAAGGTAATTAGCATTTAGCAATCAGTTCTCTGGATCTTGACAGTCCTGCAATGTGGTTTCTGTCACCGGCTCTGGGAAAGGAAGACTAAGGAGGAAAAGGGAGCTATCATGTCATGTGGATGAGTAGCCAGCTTAGACAGACCTCCCTTTGTACACAGGTTTGACACACCACGGCTGTCTTATTACAGCCTGTGGCTATCTCAATAAAAGCAGGTGCAGAGGAGAAATAGGGAAAATTAGGAATTAAAAAAAAAAGATTATTTTTTACCTTTTTGAGATCAGATACACTAGTTAAGAAGCCTGATTTAAAAGCTTTGGAATATATTCTGATCATTCACATCTCAGTACAAAATGACAAGGTAGATTTTCTTTTACAATGTTATGTTCTAGATCAGATGTATTAGCCTGAAGTGTATTTTTAAGAGTGTCCCTGGTAGGCAGTTATACTGTTCTTAATTGCACACGTTTGCATCTCCCGCACTTACCAGCATTTGCAAATACTGAGACCCAGGCTGCTTTAACCGGAAGCTTGGATTTCAGAATCTGGAGTGCTACTAATTCCAGGCAGCTGATTTGTGGAGAGGGGCAGGTCTTTGTTTGCAGATCCTGGGGAAGACTTTTGTGTATCTTGCCCCGATATTTTTGTCACTTGTGACCATTTAAAAACTACGCGACACAGACTAGCGGGTGTCTGGCAGCATCTCCAGCAATCAGCAGCGTGTGTAAATGTGCTTTATGTATCTGCTCAGATGCCCCAGGCTGCTCTAAACTGAAGTGGACTGCTCTGGACTTCAGAATCAGAAAACCATAATGATCCCTTTGTGCCTCATGCTGTGCTTGAGTGTGCCAGAGAATCTGGGCCAACGAGCTGGATGTGTTTCTGCCATATCTTATGCCAACGAGAAACCTAACTCCGTTTCTTGCAGCTGATGGTGGCTCTGACGAAGAATTGTGCTCTTTCTATGGTGAGGAGATCTGTATTGCCAAAGTAATCAATGATTGGAGGAGCCCAAATTAGGACATGATGGTTAGTTTCCAGAGATGCTGAGCACCCACATGTCTGGCTGAAATAGAAGGAGCGGTGAACACTGCTCAGCACCTCTGAAAATGAAGCCCGAGATGTTTCAAGTTAGGTGCCAAAGTCAGTGCTTATGTGTGAAAACATAGCAGTTAATCTCCATGTCTCCGTTTTTCCATCTGTAAAATGGGGATAAATTACCCTTCTCTGCACCTTTGGTTTATACGTACCTTGTTTTGAAAATATTAGGTGTTTAGCAGAAGTAGTAGAAGCCTTCTCCTTCAGTTGGTGCCTCTTTCTCCATTGAGAGTGTCAGATGTCACCCTCTGGTGACGTAATCAGACAACAAAAACATAAGCAGGCTGTCTAAAAAACAACCACTATGCCTGGAATTTCAATTTTGAGCTTCCCACATTAATATGTAAAAGGCCATAACAAAGGACAGAGTGGTCACTAAATGTGAACTGTCCCAATGACTGAGCATAGGTACCATGAAAAGTTTTCTGTTTGTCCTAACTCAATATAGTACAATACCAGAAATGGGCTATCATGTCTTGTTATATTAAATCAGGTAACAGTGCTAAGAAGGGAAGGACATCTTTGAAAGCTCTTTATTAAGAGCAACCAAAAGCCCTACGGCCTTTAGAAAATATAAAGTTTAAAAGTAAACTTGTATTCACTTTGGGAAAGCAGAGAAAGATTCTGTCCTGATTAATAACTTATACAACTGTATTAACTACACTGGGGGCACACAAGTTGAAGTCAAAGTAAAATTTGCCACCTCTTTGAGGTTTTGAAAGGTCATAACATTTACTAACTAACCTATGAGTGCTTATAATATCTTGTCAATAATTTATATGAAAATCAATTCAATGCTCCACATTATCCTTCCTTGGTAATTTGCGTACTTTTAAATTTTATAATTTTTTTTCATTTATATTAAAATGAAATTATCAGCCAGAAATTTTGATCATTGGTACTAAGCGTTCCTGAAATCTGAGGCTAGAAGGATCCACAATTAAGGGGAAAAGATAATCAAATCAAATGAAACATGGCTTACTCAGTGCTGGAAAACAACATATTTTTAAAAGCTAATCTTCATCTCCTTTGATTAGTATAGCAACTAAAGCAATTCATGGATTAATCATAAATTCCTCTTACACAGAAAAAACAATTTAATTTTATTTTTGAAGATATCCTTATTTGAGAATCCCCATTGTGTTTCAACCACAGACATGTGCAGACACTTTAGCAAACAGGAGGAGTTTTAAAACACATCCAACTGGTATCATTGGCAAGTCTGCTTGTCAAATTTGTTATAGTTTTATTTAATTACTAAAATGAAGAAGCAGCAGCCTAGCAGCTTTTCACTGTCTCTTTCGCCCTAGGGCAGATGGGTATGAAAGCCAATTCAGTCTGTCTCCTGATTGCTTCGGGCTACAGAAAATTGTTCCCCAGGGAAGAGAAGTAAATCAGTTATGATCTTTAGTCTCTCGGAGAGAGATTAGAGCCACAGCACTGGAGAAGCAGCAGTAGGCTGCCCCTCTGCAACTGATTTCACCTTTAATCCTTCCACTGACTGAATATTGCTAAGAACGCTGCCATGCATTTTAAGGTTTAACACCCCAGGAAAAGGAGGTTACTTACACAAAAAGGTAAAGGCGATGAACCCTTAGTTTGACTATTTCCAATAAGCAAAAAAATGTTTTTTAACTCCAACTTCAGCTGTCTAGCTACCTATTTTTCTTTCTTAGAGTTTTATTCTGCTGTCCTTCATTCGTGTATCTGGTATCTTTTGTGAAAAATCAATACACAAGTCCCCAGTGGAGTCTCTGGCACTTTCCCCCTTTTGGAGTAAAAACTATTCTTGGAATAGGTTTTTTTTTAACAAAAAAGATTATATTAATTTGCTTTTTTTGGTAGGGGTATCGATATTTGTGAGTCTTATGGCAGAATTTTTCAAAGAAGCTGGAAAGGCATTTTCAAAGCTATGCCCATGATATGTTCAGCAGCTAGCTCATCAACATTATCAGTTGTGTTCTGCCAAGTTGCGAGGACATAATGAAGGCCATAGTGGGTCAGATCAATGGCCCATCTAGCCCAATATCCTGTCTTCCAAAAGTGACCAGTGCCTAATGTTTCCATGGGAATGAAGAGAACACAGAGATTTATCGAGTGATCCTTCTCCTGTAGTTTAATCTCAGCCTCTTTGGATGACAGGATGTGTGTTCATAATGGGGCTCCTAATTCCATACAAGGGTCCACTGAATGCATTCTCTCCTGGATTTAGATATACACGGGCTCTCCTCAGGTCTGAAAGGTCCAGAACTTAATTTGCAACATGGGTTATTTTTCTTAAATCTGTATTCTTTGTGATCAGCGAATCAAGACCCTCTTTCGTACAAAATTTCACCAGTAACCCTGAAATAACATTGTCAGAATTAAATATTGACCAGGAGAAAGGCTGCATTAGACGTTTCTCTTTGTTGTGTGCAATATGTGTGAGATTTGGGTTGCAGGGCAGTGTGTGTGTGTGTGTGTGTGTGTGTGTGTGTGTGTGGAGGGGAGCTCTATTATGTTTCTATTAAAGATGTTACATTTAGATCAGCTAACCAAATAGTTGATGAAATTTGCATTGACTATTCGATTAGCCAATAAAGGCACCCCTGCCTTTGAAACATAGCAAGAGGCCTGCCGGCTCTTGCTACATTTCAAAAACAAAGTGTGTGCAGGGAACATGGGGTCAGTGGGGGGGACTCGGGCTCCCTGCTTTTGAAATGTACATCCCCCCAGGGCTCCCGCGGTGCTTCTGCTTTTGAAATGTAGCAAGAGTGGGGCTTTTGCTACATTTCAAAGGCGGAAGCACCACCAGTTCCCTGCTGAGCTCCTGCCCCCGACAGAGACAGTGCTTGGGGGAACAAGCCGGCTACCCCCAGCACTGGCTCCTGCTCCCCCACCTTGCTGAGCAGCCGGGGGGGGGGGGGGGGGGAGAGGGAGAAGGAAGCAACTAGTCGAGTCACTAATTGACAGTTTAATAAGCATATGCTTATCGGATAGTCGACTAGGCGCTTACATCCCTAGTTTCTATATAATTAGTAGACGTTTTTCTGTGTATTTCAGTGCAGGATTTGACATTGGACATGCATCATGACATGTTTATCAGCAAACGGAGAGTCACAGAACTGTTGTTTTACTGCCTTTTAGAAATGAACCCTATATTACTACTGTTAGGAGTATGTGACGATCCTCCCCCCCCCCCCCCCCATGGCATTTTTTGAATAACAACAAGCTGTTAAATAAACATCCCACAAACATTAGTACATTATGCCATGGGAAATGCCAGGGATAGCACAACCTTTTTAAATAGCTATAAGGAAGAGCTGGAAGGCAAACGCTCCTTGTTTACTCTAAGCGCTTGTTGTTTCTGTTTTTACACTCTGTGAGTTTTACTAGTCGAGATCTTCATCTGACAGTTGATTTGGCTCCATTTTCAACAGCTGCAGACATGGTATGGGAGACTCTGAATAGACACTAGGAAAGTTAGATGTAGCTTTTCTGCCTTTGTGTTTATACAAGCGATGTACAAGCATTTGTTTGACATGCTACAAGACACTTGATTCCATTTGAAAACACTTACCTTAATCTGCTGACAACCTCTAAAGCTAGTTGGCAGACATACAGGTAGCTTTTTAGGTCTTCAGGGATTTTATAGTGCAAGCTTTTCCAGGGTCGGTTGTTAGTTGATTTCCAGAAATGTGTCTCCTCGGTTTTCCATGAGTGGATTCTCTCATGACGGGAGCACTGCACTGGGTTCGTTTCTGGGCTCATCCGTCTCCTCTTACTATGTGTTGTGTCCAGCCTGAAGCTGCCCTGTCTGCTTTTGAGGATTCTGATACGTAAGAGCTTTTTTTATCGTTTTATACTTTCATATAAAGGTCCACGGGCCAGATTGCTGGGTGTGGCCAGAGAGAGCTCAGCACAGCTTGGGGCAGACTAGTAGCATGTCCCAGCAACTGGCCAGTCTCCAGACTAAATTAGAGCAAATGTAAGATGGCTGCCAGCAATCCGAAGGAGCCATGACTGTCTCCAGGGATCATAGGCATCAGGAATGCCTGGATACATTCCCAGCTCTGTTCCCTATGTCAGTAGCCCACAGTGGGGTAACTTCAGATCTGCTCCCGGGGCTCTGCCAGCCAAGGGAGCGGACTCCTTCAGCAGCCAGCTAAATGGGCTGTCTTGCTGCCTGAACCCGCTGCAGAACTGGGCCCCGTATATATGCACTACTAAGTCGTGGCACCAACTTAAAGCTACAAATTTGATACTAATTAGCTTTTGTCCATTTTTATTACCTTACAACGTTGTACGTGTTGAACCTCTCTAGTCCGGCACCCTCAGGATCTGACTGGTGCCGAACCGGAGATTTTGCCGGACTACAGGAGTTCAATAGTGTCTAGCAGCATCACCAACACTGCCCCTGCTTACTGGCCTCTTAAAACACCGAGAGCCAGGACTGATGACTGTAAACAAACTTGATAGGACTACGGGAAACTTGGCCGCAACCATGATAAGTGCACATCCGGCTAACTAAAATCATGCCAACCATGGAGGTTGCCGTATCAGAGAGTGCTGGACTAGAGAGGCTTAAACTGTATTAGTAATCAGGGACAGATGACAATTTCGCGGAGCTCAGGGCAGCACAATTTCACGGGGCTTCCCCTTTGACACGGCGCATGCGCGGTGGCACCACAGCGCATGAGCAGGGCTTCTTGAAGTGCGAGGCCCGGGGTGGCCACCCCACTCGCCCTGCACTATATCCGCCCCTGTTAGTAATACATATGTATAGTCTGCTACTGCCCCCATTAAAGTCAATGGGAGTTTTTCCAAAGACCAAGAGGAGCGGGATTGGTCTGTGTGTAACTTGAATTACTCCCTCCCACCCTCTCCCACATACTTAAAAAACAGTTGAAAAAAGAGAATGGAGGGACAGAGAATGTATCGTGGAAGTCCTGTCAGATTTGGAACAATGCACACAAACTTCTGTGGCCAGGGCCCATCCCTCTTTACTCATATTTAGTACCTTAGTAACCAAAGATGGTCCAAAAGGGATGCAGAAATAAGCACTGTGAGGCTGATGTGATACCCAGAGGAGGCAAAGAGTCCCTAAGCAAAGGTATCTCACCCAAGAAGAGTCCCTCCGTGTCTGTCAGAGGTTGGAAATGGCTCTTTGCATTGGAGCAAATTACTCTGGTTGAATGTTACCAATTCTGGCAATACCTGCTTAATTTTGAACTTTAATAGAACTCCTGGCACAAGGGGATCCGTGGCCTGAAGGGGGTGTCTGAATCAGTCTTTAATGGATTATAGGTATGTGGTACAACCACAAAACCGAGTATTTCGTGTGGAAAGGAACATTTAATTTACCCGGCACCGGGTTTCTTCTCCAGCTACTAATTGTTTCTCTCTCTGGAGAGGTCATCTCTCATCTCAAAATATGTCTCCTGTAAGGGCTTGTCTTCACGTACAGCCCCACCGGGGTGAAGTGAAGTGCGTGCTGATTGCACACCACCTGGACTGTGAGAGCCGTGCGCGCCCTCTCCATCTAATGAAAGCACTGCTGTGGTTCAATCGACACCCCCTACCAATTCTAGGTGCACAAGCGCAGTTAGTAAAACTGTCCTATCCCAGGAGACTGGCTTGGTTATGACCTTCTTATGACCCACCAAGACGGAGGGCCGCTCATGCAGCCTACTCGCTAGCCTAGGTTGCCCATCGCTGAGCAAGAAGATTCATAGGAGCGTACGCCTAGTGGAAGAAGGAGCCTGTGCAATTTTTACTCTTCCATCTAGGTTGGACTGGGACTGGGAACCTATTCTAGCCAGATGGTCCCTCTGTCCCTGATCACTGATTACACCAAAGGCCATATCTGACATTTTTAAAGCAGATTGTGGAAATTCCACCAAACGGTGCCCAGGTTTGTCAGAGGAGAGAGAATGCTCAAGAGGCCTTCAAGTGTTTTCAGTCCTTTCGGTATCCTTCTAGCCATGTATAACCCACACAGCTTCTGGGTATAATGTACAGTCCCATCTAGTGGCACTGAGACCACTTACAGAGAAAATGAGTCTGCTCTTCAGCCTTAGCTAATAGACATCTGGCTTTGCACTCAAGCTGTAGAGGCTCATGCACAGAGATCCAGAGGTCCCAGGTTCGGTTCTTCCTGTCCATGTTACAAGTGAGGGGCTCATCCCTGATTCCAAGTGGGATGTCTCTGAGGCTCAGGATGCGCTCCCTCAGCTAGGGGAAGTATCCAACCCACACGCCTACTAGATGTGGTGTACTGTTCCAGGTTTGATTCCACCTCTCAGTGTTACACATGCCCATTTGGATCTTCCAGGCTTGGTAGGTGGGGCCTAGCAATTTAGTGGAACTGTGTTGTGTTCCTCCATGTGCCAGTCCACTAGCACAATGCGATCTCTTACTGCTACTGACTCATGATTACTTTTTGTGCTCAAGCGATTACAGATCTGTGTTGTGATGGGTAAGAGACTAACCCCATTAATAGTGCCCCAGGCAGCATGGGCAATGCCATACTGATGGCTGCCTTAGGCTGGACTTGAAGGAGTCTGTAGGAGCCTGGGCCTGCCATATTGCTGCCTGTGGGCCTGACACAAGAAGCTCTGGAGCTTGCTTGCAGCCTTGGTCTGTCTCCCGCAGCCCACTCCTGAGGTTCTTGCAGGGAATAGCTAGGAAGAAATTTAAGAAAAATGTCCTTCAATCAAACACATCTTCCATTCACTGAGCTATCCCAGAAACAGTCATTGACAGGTGGCTGAGCACCCTTTCAACTCCAGTCTGGTTTGCAGGTTTGCTTGGGCCGGGACAATGGACAAAGCGATGGCAGGTGGGTAACAGGAGTGGTGATAAATTTCAATAAGGTGTGGCAACAGCTGTTCCCAATGGACCAGTGCTCAGTGGGAATGGATCAGGGCTGGATCCCTTGACCCAACAACGCACCTTCTCCCTTGCAGAGAGTAGGGCTGCCTACTACAAGGCTGCTGACATATAGAGACAAAACTTAGGTCTACCCTAGACCCAGCAACTTGGCTTAAGGTATTCAACTCCAGGTACATAGAATATGTAGCTGGAGTTGGCTTACCTTAAGCTGAGCTTGGTGGCATCCTCTCAGCAGGAGGCCAACCGGAGCAAATGCTCCTGTCGGCTACCCTTACCCCTTGTAAGAGAGGGGTACCAAACACCAGTGGGGCTGGGGGTGCCTTCTGAGTTCAATTTAGCAAATCTTAACTAGACTCGCTAAATCGAACTCCAGAAGATCGATCACGGAAGCGGTGATCTTCCGCCAAGTGAAGACGTGGCCTCAGAGAAGGAATATAAAAGAGGTAGGCTTCTGGGGTGTGTCTAGTCTACAGGGTTTTGTCGACAAAAGTGGACTTTTGTCAACAAAACTATACCTGCGTCTACACTGCCGCTGAGTTCTGTCGACATAACATCGACAGACCTCAGCAGTTTTGTCGATGGCTATAAACCTCATTCTACGAGGAATAATGCCTTTTGTTGACAGAGTTCTGTCGACAGGAGACGTTATTGCATCTACACTGTCCTTTGCGTCTACACTGTCATGTTGACAAAGCGACTTGCTTTGTCAACAGAACTGGATGTAGTCTAGACACTCTTTGTCGATAGAAGCTTTGTCGACCGTATCTGTTGACAAAACTTCTGTCGACAAAAGCCTGTAGTCTAGATGTACCCCTGGTGTCCTCTCTTATCTAGCATGATTACTGGGGAAGGAGGCAGAGATAATGGCATAATCCTCCCAGTGCACCATAAACACATTTTTGCAAGATTTTACAGTTCTCTGCCAGCAGCAGTTTTTCCCCCCGGTGTTTCCTTCAGCAAGAGGCTATCTTGCTAACTGCCGATTTACCTTCCCTTGTTTTTTTATTCCCTGATTCATCCTTCTTGTTCATATTTCCAGGCATTTCTCTGTTTTAGCCACCAGGTGCCATCAGTAGCCACTTCTATGCCACTGCTACATATATTTGAGGCTAGAGAGATGTGTGCAGAAAGCCCCTACATATCAGCAGTGATAAAAGTTATTTAGATCAGATCTCAAAAGTCAGGATATTTAAAATTAAAAGTTTAGACACAGCAGGGGTAGCCTGGCTGAGCTGCACATGACCGGCATGCTTTACTGTTGTGATTTTTCCAACATAAACAATTCATGATTTTTGTTGTTGTTAATTAGTAAATACCTTTAATTACCATAGCACCCCAAGGGGCCCATGCAAGCTTTCAGTACTTAAAAGGGTGTTAGGAGGAGAAGGAAGAAAAATTATTCTCCTTAATCTCTGATGATTGGACGAGAAGCAATGGGTTTGAATTGCAGCAAGGGAGGTTTAGGTTGGACATTAGGAAAAACTTCCTAACACTCAGGGTGGTTAAACACTGGAATAAGTTGCCTCGGGAGGTTGTGGAATCTCCATCACGGGAGATTTTTAGGAGCAGGTTAGACAGACATCTGTCAGAGATGGTCTAGATCAGGGCTGGGCAATAAAATGGCAGCAGTTCACCCAGGTTACTCCCTGGTGAGTCACCGCCACTGTATTTACCTGTGCCTCCTTGGCAGAGCGCCGTTCCTGCAGAATGGGAGCATGGGGAAGCAGTGCGGAGTGCGACACCACTTCCCTCAGATCCCATTGGCTGGAAACGGCCATCTGCGGCCAATAGGAGCTGCGATTGCCTGTACCTGTGGCCATGCAGATAAACATAGCAGTGGGAGCCTACCAAGAGCTAATCCTGGTGTACCGGATCCAGCCCACAGGCTGGTATTTGCCCATCCCTGGTCTAGATGGTGTTTGATCCTGCCGTGAGGGCAGGGGACTGGACTTGTTGACCTCTTGAGATTCCTTTCCGTTCTAGTATTCAATGGTTCTATACAGACTCCACCCCCTAGTCCAAGATGCTACACATAGTCTGATGCAGAGTAAGGTGGGGGAGCGCGGAAGAGGGAGGCATTTTCAAAATGAGACATGTCCGTTTGGGGCGTTACCAGGTATTTTTGTACATGTTCCACATAATGGGCCATGATTCAGGTCCTGAGAGAACAGCTTAGGGGCAGGACCACAATACGATTGGAATTTACAATAAGATTAGATGCAACAAGTGGATGTAAAAAAGAAAGAGAAGATAATTGGGAGGAAAAGACGTTGGTAACCGCAGTTAGAGTGGGAATTCTTTAGATCAACTATGTATGCACTCTGGTTCAGAGAGAATCCAATTTATCTTGCTGGCCCGCTATCTAGCCATTATCAGGTGGCTGTAATGGTTGGCTATAGCAGTAGACATCTTTGAGGAGGGATCTGATAAAGGCGATGGTGGTGACTAGGGTGTCAAGCATAAAGGGGTGGCAGAGAAAGAGCCTGGAAAACTGGTAGGAGAGGCAGAAGAACAAGTGATTAAGGCTGACCCAGCTTGGGAAGCACAGAAGAGGGAGACATTTTCAAAATGCGACGTGTCTGTTGGGGGTGTTACCAAGTATTTTTGTACATGTTCCACATAATGGTCCATGATTCAGGTCCTGAGAGAACAGCTTAGGACTTTTGTGGACCATTTAGAAAGCAGAGGACATCAATGAAAGTTCTTTCGCCTGCTAGTGCCATGGGATTTGTAGCTGTCTAGCAGCATGCATGGCAACCAGCCGACTCTCGTTTTCCTGGACAGAAATAAGAACTCTGAGGGTGCCAGCTGGTAAAAGTCCATAAGAAAAACACAGGAGGAAGAATATCACTTGAAATTGCTGCTGTGCACACAAACTGAATGATGGAGACGGCATAATGAGACAAATATAGAAACCTGGGAAAAGTGTGAGACAATGACAGGGCCTTGTTGGACATGGGGAACTATCGACAAATTGCATCATTCATGGGCTGCCTTTGATACGGCGTAGTTTGTTTGCTGACTTGCCTTTGGTCCATAACAAATTGACCCATTTGCTTTACTTTGTGTGCTGTTTAATGTACATTTGCAAAAATATACTCTGGCTTCATTATGGTAAATTAATATTAGTGTTTCAATAAGGCTGCTATCAGTCCTCATTTTATACTAAATCTTTCCTATGGGTTTTTTTTCCCCCTCCCTCCCCTCCCTGACTAATAGATATCATTTCAACAGTTTGACTAACTGCCGTGTTATAGAAAAGGCAGTAATTTATACTGATGTAATGGCTGTGATAAAAATCATTTGTGTGCTGATTTTATAAATTAGGTAGGAAATGTGAGTGCCTCTGAAAAATGAAGTGCTACCACATGAATTCCAGTGTTGTTAATGCTTCATACCTTTCTGCTTCATTAAACCAATTTCACGGGGAGATGAGTTAGAGGAGGAAGCTGTGCTGCTTAAGAGATGCAACAATGGTTTATTGAAAGAAATGGGGCTAAGATTAAATTAAGTGCTACTTGAGAAATATGGAAATACAAAAATATTCAAGCTTCTAGATGGGGAATTCAAATAATATGATAAGTTAGCTCTTTCATCCTCAAAGAACTGTCATCTCATAATTGCATAGACTGAATTCACAGGCTACTAATTAATATTGAAGAGTTTCTTGAGCCACTCTTATAAATGAGTCCGAGAGGCCCTGAACTAATTTATAACTATTTCCATTTGGCAGTCATGACAAGTTAAAAATACTGTTTTAGGTACATTCTGATCTTTGGCTGCTGAATCTTTTTAAATGATTTCTATTACACATGAAATAATAAATAAATAAAACCAATACTAACCTAATTTAAAAGGGGACAGGCAAAACAGTGTAAGGAATACATTCTGAAGCAGCCATGCCTGGCAAAACACTTCTAATTTAGGATAGTGACGCAGAGCTTTCCCAGATAACATCTGCAACTTTTTCTGTCAACTTTCTGATCAGACCAGACACAATTTGAGTTCATTTTTGATTATATGGCCAAATTTCCTGGCTGTCTCCATAAGATTGCTTTGGAAAGCAAGGATGGTTTTTTGGTTTGTTTGTTTTGGTTTTGTTTTAAAGCCAGTATATTTGCATCCGCTACAGGATGGTTCCGATCAGGTGAACTAAGAGACTAATCCATTTTTACCACCTCCATAAAATAGCTACTACTTTTTTTTTTCATCTCTCCCTTGAGGACTAGACGTTTTCACTCTCAAACGACTAAACCCTATTTGTCCCGTGGATGGTGGAACATGTAAATACAAAGGGAGTCATTCATTAAATAAGAGGCTTATGCATACACAAGTTTTAAAAAATGCATAGTTTCAAAGCGCAACAGAGAGGCTGCCATTTTACCCCGTATTCACAATGAGAACTCTGTGTACAAGTGACCCAAGTACTGGGATTTGGTCCAGCTCTCAGATTAGCACAGAAAACACGTACAGCCATGGACTCTCCCCTTCCCCCTCCCGCTGATGATAATAGGAGCTCATGAATGTGCCTATCGAGGATGTGTGTGGGATCTTAATAGCAGAGGAAAATGCCCTGTTACCTTCAACTTGGAGAGACCACATTTCTATAGGTGCATAATGGGGGCATCCACTAGCATTTGCTTGACTCCATCACAACTCATGATCCACCTGCATTCATTTTAAACAACACACACTATGAAACTGAAATGTCTAATGTGTTACCCTCTGGGCCATATTCTGCTAAGTGCTCTCTATTCCCAGTGAGAGGCAGTCAGATTGGAGGTTGCTGCATCTTACCAAAGAAGTCCTAACAGCGAGGACATGATATTAGAATTGCACAGCCTACTATGCTATTGGCAAGGATGTGTCCTAGGAACCTCTGGGTGCTGCTCACTCCCACTGGATAACTTGAACAGGAGTTGTTTCCTTTTGGGGTTGGGCCTCTAGGATATAACTACATATGGGCAGTTTCCTGCAAGCTATGGGCTTGTGCGGCTGCTCAGGAGAGTTTTCAATGCTCCCCAGTGATTAGCAAGGTGCCCACAGCTAGGTTTGTGTTTCTACTGGTGGTGCACAGTGGCACATGCTGTGGTGCACATAAATTATTCCACACATGGATGGAAAAAATTAGAGGGAACATTGTTTATGGCGTTATCTCACTTACATGATAGATCACGAGTTTCTATTTGTAATGCTGGTCAAAACAAAGATGAAATGAACCACATGAATGTTAAAAGTGGTGCTAGTTAAACATGGGACGTCCACCCCATGACCTCAAAATTTTGTTTTTGTCGCCAATTCGCCCGATTCTGAAACTATTTCATTTTGACCTCTTTATAGAAATGAAATTCCTGTGTAGCTGGAAAGCTTCTCTCTTTCCCCAGCAGAAAGTGTTCCAATAAAAGATGTCCCCTCGCCTTCCGTGTCTCTCTAATAGGGCTAGTTGTAAACAAACGCAGCAAGGGTGTAATGTAGACAGCAATTCACAGCGCCAAGGTGTCTGTGTGCAGTCACTGATGTTCTCTGCAGTCAGCACAGATCAGGAATCTTCTGCCCTCACTTGCGGAGCACCTTGTAGCATCAACTGCAGTTGAGAGCTCTCTGCATGTCCTTGAAGAAGTTCAGTTCCTTGTCAAATGGGGCCTATAGGTATGGTGACCATATTTTCTGAACCAAAATTAGGGACACATTAGCCACACCCTTTGACCCCCATTAGCCACACCCCCTGCCACAAGAAGTACCACCTCTGGAGGTAGTACTCCCGGGGTCAAGATGTTCACACGACCAGAAGTAAAGGGTGTCATGTGACCCCTGTAAAAACTCCTCCCACCATCGTCCTACCAATAGGGATGGGTTTGGCCCCCACAAGACCCCCCCATGCAACTATCCTGCCACTGCATTAACCCAAGTTGCATTGTATTAACTCAGGGGGAGAGGCTGCGGGAAGTGTTCCCTCTAAGATTTTCCTCCCATGAGCAGAGCGAATTTTGTCTTGTGCTCCAGTATTGAGTTCATGTGTGCTTGTTCAGATGTGTAGTGCTATTTTTAGTACCTTGGTCCTGGTCCCTACAGGCGGCCAAGCTCCAGCTGGAGTCAAGCAGCAGCCACATGAGGTCTGTTCCAGTGAGGCTTCCTCAGCTGGAATGCACCTTGCAGCTACCACTTGACTTCAGCTGGAGCTGGGGCCACTCGCAGGGACCAGGTCTGTGGTACTAAAAATAGCACTGTAGGTGGCCTCTGCTGCAGACCTGGAACATGCCGAGCTTAAGAGCTCTGCCATGCAGCACCCCAGCTGTGCTCCACGCAGCTCCTGCTGGGGCTCCAAGATGGCCCAGAGGAGGAAGATGCAGTGCTACCAGACCAGGACTCTACACAGCAGAGGTGGTCCCATGTGTGGGGGGTGGGCGGGGCCACACACCACCAGAAGCCAGCCTGGCTGCCCTTTGCATCCTGCTGGAGGGGGAGGGGGAGGAGACTGCTGCGCCATGCCGGTGTCCTCATCAAGTAGTGAAATGTCCAGCAGGGTTTACAGGGACATTTCACTACCTGATGGCACACCATGGCAGAGTATTTAAAATGGGGACAGCTCTGGAAAAATCAGGACGTATGGCCAGCATATAGGTAGGACTTTGCTCTTTTTCTCTTTGTTCACATGCTTTTTTTTGCCTCCTTTCTGGTTGCTTCTTGTCCTCCCATCCTTTACTTTCCTCATCTCTGGTGCTCCCTGAATCTAGGGGACCTGACGGACTTTCCAGGTCACTAGGCAAGGGAATCCCAGTTCTGTGCTTCTGGAAGGGGCAGGGCCTTGAACAGAAGGGGCATGGCTAAGGGCAGCCAGCCCTCTGTGCTGCCCAGAGCATGCCACGACAGTGTTCCAGTGGTGATTTAAAGGGCCCAGGACTCTGGCTGCTGCTGCCATGGTGTCGGAAGCCAAAGCCCCAGGTCCTTTAAGATCACTGGTCCCCAGGATAATTGTCCCTTTTCTGCCCTCTTCCCCCTCCCCATCTATGGGCCTGCCTGTATTGACTTGCACTGTCCCCAGAGCATAACTTGCTCTGAATACTTTTCAAGTTGACTCTGCTCCACAGATGAGCAAAGCAGCAGTGGGAAGTTGCTGATATATTATGATACCTCAGCTCCTTCAAACACCGATTATAAATGGCCAAAGAAAGTTCACATGCTGAAAAGTCGAGAGGAATCCCATTGATGGTACAGCAGTGACTAATTGCTGATGTGCACAGTAAAGCAGCTCAACAATATGCAGGAGAGGTCATGCGGTGTACCATTCCTTTAAGTCACGAGCTAGTTAGGGGATCGAACCAAGAAGGAAATTCCCCTTCCCCTCCTTCTCTAGATACCATTAATCGAGTTCAAATCTGGGCACTTCTAGGGAGCGATCCCTTCTTCTGAAGCATCAGGTACTGGCCATGCTTAGAAGCTGGACACAAGACTCAATGGCCCAATGCCGTCTGCCATAACAATTCATAGGGCTTGAACTCTTCACAATTATTGCTTGGAAGTGGTCTGCAGTTAGCTGAGAATAGGAATATTGGGGGGCTGATGCTTCATTGTTAATCCACATCCATCGGAGAGACTTTAGGCTGTTTGGGGAACTTGGTTTAGGCAGGAGGTTTGTAACCAGGAAGGAACGTGGGCTAAGCTCGGGCGCAGGACAGTTACAGGATAAGTGATTCTGGTCTCTAAGATGAATAAAAGATGAATCAGTCGGGAAAAGCTGTGGCAAGCAGGAATGCTATTCATTTTTTTTAAAGGCCAGGCTTGAAAGGAAGACACAGTTTTGCAGCAAGAGGACTAAGTTATGTCAAGTCTGTATGGCTATGTCTGCACTACGGGCCAGTAGTGTGATGCCCTATGTATGTGCATACTCGCGCTAACTTGGGGGAGAGCTAACATGAAGACAAATAGTGGAGTCGTGGCGGTAGCAACAGAAGCACTGCTGAGCCATGATGAACACACCCCCACCAGTTTCAAGCAGGTTTGTATTGGACCCAACTCAGCCATTTGGGCTACTGCAGCAACACAGCTATTTAGACTCACACCAGGATTGACAGAAGTGAGGGGGGTGGGTTCGAGCACTTACCATGGCCCCGCCCCCATGGAGCACCACCCGCTCTTCATGTCCCCTCCTTCACCCCGCATCTTATCCCTGAACCCCACCTTTTTCCCTTCCCCAAAACCCCGCCCACTGCTTACTCCTTTCCACATCTCCCCCTGTCATTCATCCTTACAGCTGGTTAAAAGGGGGCAGGGTATGGCCCATTGTCCCCTCCAGGTTTTAGTGCCCTGGACTCACGCTACCTCAGTGAGAATAAGCCTGAGTCTGTGTAAATAAGTAGGGGAATCACCCCTTAGATGTAGTGCAGACGTGGCAAAAGAGAAAAGAGTATGAGTGTTTTAAACTCTGCCCCTAGACCATCTCAATGGCTAAATGTGAAGTGAGAGGAAAATGTGTCTTGGAGCATCTTTGAATTGGCATGGTCTAGGGGATAGGCAGTGTGGATGACTGGGACTCAGCAGATGCATTGCCAAGTCAGGAATACTACATGAGCATAGGATTCTCTGTGCCTCTCTTCTTCTGCCTGTTCTTAGACCATCTTACCTGTTTAGTCTGTAAACTCTTCCCAGCAGGCTCTGTGTCTTCTCATGAGGAATAGCAACCCCCAGAGGCTGAGTTTGGATCAGCAAAGTGATTCGCTCGTCTTGAGGAGCAGGGTTGGCCTTACCATGAGTGAACTGAGGCGGCCGCCTCAGGTGCCAGACTGTGTATGTGTGTGTGGGGGGGGCGCCAATAGGACCCAGAGTGTAGAAAATTGTGTCTGCTGCTGGTGCATCTGTATTCTCTGCTCTAGATGCACAGAGATGGGGGAGTGCTGTGCTGGAGGAAGGAGGGCACAAGAGACATAACAGGCAGGCAGGAGAAAAAGTGGCATGGGCGTGTCATTTGAGCTCCCCACCTTAGCTGCCAAAATGTTGAGGGCCAGCCCTGTTGAGGAGCACAGGGAAATGCCATGCCACCGCTTCATCCCTCAGGCAGATGACTACTGAGCTCTCTCATTGTAGTGACTTCATCCCTTTAGCACACCCACGCAGCCTCAGCACCCTGCGGAGAGCATTCACAGCACAAGAAAGCCGTTTGCTTTCCAGGGGGTTTAGTGAGTTTGTGGTATGGTCAGGCCCTGGGAATGTTTGGTACAGTGAAAGGCTTTAGTGTGTGGTCAGTAAGTGATTCACACCTCTTACCAAACTCTTCAATAGCGTAAATCCTGGGAGTGAAGAACAAGAGACTGAACAGTTGTGAGATGCTCTTCGTCCACTAGCAAAAGTGATCTGCTTCCAAAGGCCGGACATGTCTGTCATTTACTAAAGTTCACTTTTCATTCATTCGCTGAATAAGTTTGAGCTCAGCTAAAGCAACGAGACACTAAGTGGAAATCATGAGCTATATTTAGCCTTGATAAGGTGTCTTTTTTTTTTTTCAAAACCAAAATGATCTGTTGGATTTTCCTCTAAAAACTGTGACGTGTTTATAGGTGTAAGTTACTTAGCCAGCAATGTCAGTGGCAACATTTAAAATGCAAGGATTAAAAATCCTCTTACAGCTTTTTCTCATCCAAGTGAAGTTATTGTTGTTTTTGTTGGAGGGAGCTGGATGGAGGTGTTTAAAATGGTACGGGGCCTTGTTTGATTTTGGGGGGGGGGTACTTCTTTGAATTAACTTCAAACTTTCAAAGCAGCTTCTCAAATTGCGCTTACGTAAACTGTACACACAAGTTTTGCTTAGACATTGTTCACAGCCAGGTTTGTGTGTGTGCAAGCTCGCATGAAATCCCAGACTTTTTAATGCAAACTGCATTTGCTTACATTAATCAGGGACCTGGTTTGAAAGGAGCATGCATAGAAAATACATTCCTGTTTCAGTACCAAAGCCAGGTTAGGCCCTATGTCTCCCCCAATGCTTCAGTGGCACCAACCATTCAGAGAATTTGGCCATGGCTGAGGACTGAGCCTGAAATTTCCAATGCAAAGATCAAACTACTTTAGGCAGGTCACTTAAACTCCTCCATGTCGCAACTTCTTCATCTGTAATCTCAGAGAAGGCCTTCGCTCACTGAGATGTTCTGAATTTTAAAGAGTATTTGTGAAGTGCCTGGAGATCCTGGAGTGAAGCAGACATCAGGAGGGCAAGTCATCATCGCTGTCACCGCTGTTGCTTCCCTATTAGAAGTTGGTGGTTTTCTATAGTTCTTCCAAAACTCACAATTATATGCCCAGCCGTCATGCAAATTTGTCTCTTTAAGGTACATTGAAGTCTGGTCTATGTGGGTCATTGCGCCCACCCCCCCCCCCCTTGGAGGTCTTCCGCCCAAGATCATTGCAAAGACCATACTGCCTCTAAGACTCTCGCATCTCCTCTGATTATGACCATACTAGCCTAGTCTAGCTTCCCTCCGCTTCTCTTCAGCTGGGGCATCCTGGATTGGGCTTCCCACAGCCCTCTCATTTTATCTCCTGTCGATGTTCTACCATTTGTCCACCTCAATAACTTCATTTCTGTGGTGAAGAGCATACTGATGGCTTTGCTTGTGACCAGCTAAGACACTGTTCTGTACATTTGTATGAGGTGAATTACAAAGTTAGGCACATGGCCTTTTCAATGTATTGGCATCTTTTTATGACAGAGAACTGGGGTTAGATCCCACCTTTGCACTCTGTAGCTTTGGTACTGTGCTGGGAGTCATTCAGCAGGGATATGAACAGATACTTTATAAAAAAAATGTGTTAAGCAGATAAAAGCCCAGAAAGGAGGGAAAGCAAAAATAGGAAGAGGACTATGGCCTTCAATTGAGGGCAATAGTTTGACATCTGTGGCCGTTGGATTGAACTCTATTTTATTGACATTATATTTATTTATATTACAGTAGGACATAGAACTCTCAATCAAGAGTAGGGCTCTCAGCAGAAAATCAAACAAAAATTACACCCCAAAAACTGGTTATAAAATGGAGAGCTAATCCTGAGAAGCGAATCAGGATGTGAAAAGTTAAGGTTGAAAGTTCAACATTCAAGTGCAGGAGGTGGCTTTAACTAGGGATGTAAAAAGGGTTAAAAATACTAATCATATAATGGATTGCAATTTAACTGGTTACACAGTTAAACGCCAGTACTTTTTAACCTGCCAGGCCTGCAGGCTGCCGGTAGCTAGTGTTCCCTGTAAGCTGTGCAGCCACGCAAGAGAAATTCAAATGCCACCCAGCTGATTAGCAGAGTGCCCACAGCGAGGTTTTGTTTTTATTGATGGTGCACATTCACACATGCCTTGGTGCACACAAAAATTGTTCCACACATGGATGAAAAAAATCTGCACATGGATGTAAAAGATTAGAGGGAACATTGCAGGCAGCCACAGGAGTTTAAACAGTAACTGGAATGGATAAGTATCAGCTTATCAGTTAACTGGTTAAACTCTTATATTCCTACTTTTAACCCATGAGTGCAGGACTGGGCCAGTACTGAGAAAAGCAATCACTGAAGCTCAGGACCTGAGCATGTGGAAAGACCATGCATAGGATTACAGATGGAGCTTGCTTTTTGACAATTTTTCAATGTTTTTTTTTTTAATTAGGTTCCCCCCCCCAAAAAAAAAATTGGTAAAAGACAAAAACAAAGTACTCTCATACCCCATGAGAATAATAGTTTTTATGTCTTTACTCTCCTGTTCCTCTTCTGGCAGGGGTAACGGGTAAGATACCTCACTTCAGTTTCATGGGGTGTGCACTGCTAAATATCTTGTTTGACACTGTGTTGCATATTCTAGCATGAAACGCAAACAATAATTTGAAAAATAGCTTTCAAAACTCATTGATTTGGTTCCTCTTCCTCCTCCTTGAGAGCAGGTAAAAAAAGTTTTGAATTAACTTTTATAGCTAAACCATTCATTTATTTAATTTAAAACTGAATCTTCCCCTTCTAACCTAAGTTTTAACCCAGGGAATTCTTGTCAGAGAGGCCCTCATAAATAAGGGTGTATGGTGGAACTGACGAAACACTCGAACTTCAGAAAAGTGATGCTTTCTGAAGATAGAGTGCATCCCCAGTTCTGTCATAAGCATCAACATCCAATACATGCAAACACCAATGTGAGCCAAGAAGGGGGTGGGGAAGATTCCAACAAACTATATTGTTTTGCCTTTTTTTTTCTTTTTAAAGGAACATAAAAATAATCATATATTACTGCAGGGTAGCATGATTCCAATGCAAATGCCAGAGACTGGTGGCTTATTAATAGGCTGGCCTGTAGCAACCCTCCCTTCTCCGCTTCAGTTTGAAATTGATTATTTTAATACAGAATTCCTGAATGAAAGAGGTTCTTGGCCTTTTCCTGTGCTGTTGAATAATGTATGTGGGAGAAAGCAAATAGAAGCAGAGGGTCTCAGCTGCTGGAACAATGGGCAGCGCACAGAGCTAAGGGGGCACATTAGTTTATCATTGCCTTGTCAATCCTCATAGCCTGGGAATCGTGGGATAGCCGGGATAGAAGCAGCTGCTGAACGTGTGGTAAACTGACCGGGGCACTTTAGAGAGATGACGACATTTACACATCTGAAAACGAGATATTGATTTTCCTCCAAAGCTGGAGAGAAATAGTCGCCCTTTTAGAATATAACTAGACCAGGGGCTATTTACAAAATCACAACACTCTCTGGCTCTTCCAAGGAACCCGCCGCGCGGTGGCACTTAAACTCTGCAACTAGAACCCACACGAACTTTTCTCTGCCTACACACACCGCCCGTATTTCCTCCAGCTGCTTGCAGTGGCACATCGAAAATAAAAGGCGACACCAACAAAACTGTATTTCAATATTGTTGTTGTTGTTTTTTTTAAATATGATTCTGCCCCCCAAACTGTGGGAATGACAGTAAATAACATTTCAAAATAGAGCCACTTTAAAGTTATTTAAAGCCAAAGGCACTCTCTTTCATTAGGCCAAATTTGCTGTAAGTTACACCTGTTCCACACTGTGGCTTTTGCAAGTTCTCTCCATTTCAGACCAACAAAAGGGGTCTCCGCAGTTACAATGCAAGTTTCTATTTAGTCCTTCAAAAATTTTCTTCACCGCTATAAAAGAAACAAGAAAAACGAAAGCCATATCTACATGGCCTCTTGTGTCAGTATACCTGATGTCACTCTGGTGTGAAAAAAACACCCCACCTTGAGCAACATCAGTTCTACTGACAGAAGGGCTGGTGTAGACAGTGCTATGTCGGTGGGAGAGGTTCTTTTGCCAACATAGCTAGCGCCACTCATGGAGATGGTTTTCTTATGCCGTTGGGAAAGTTCTCTCCCATTGGCATAGAGTGGCTACACGAGCGACTTCACAGTGGCACAGCTGCACTGGTACAGCTGTGCTGCTGTAAGCTCTCTAGTGTAGACGTGGTCTAAGCCAATAACCTGATGTTGGCAGACAAGTAATTGAATGATAATTATTAGAAAAGTGATTAAACCTTTTAATAATGGATAGGTTTGAAATGGAGGCAGACTCATGGTGTTCAAACATTGTGGCTGCTGCTGACTCTGTGGCTTACCTTATGTCAGGCTTTTTTGGGTAAAAACAGTAGCTAGCATAGCAACATGGTCAGACTGTGATGCCCATGTGAAGAGCCAGTAAGGACTGGACAGAAGGTTCCATTGCCATACTAGGGTCTTTGCAAGGAATCCCTGGAGGTAGCTAGTTTGATTTCTTTGGTAAAGCAAAAGTTAATGTTAGTTGCTGCTTCTTATCCAAATTGCTGACATAAATGATACAGAAATGCTGTCAGCAATGTACAGCATTCCTTGGCTCTATGAGACATTTTCTTAGTTTTGTCATTCAAGGGACAACTGCCTCCAATACTGGCTACCAAGTACAGGGTTTACCTCCATGAGTAATGCCATTGCAGTCAGTGGGCCAGTAGAAATTATTTGCAGAATCCAGACTGTGTGAGACAGACAGCATTGCATTAATGACACCAGAAGGGTATAAATGGACAATAACCAATTGTGTGTGCCCCCCTGAAAAATAAACAGACTCCCTCAAGGGCACTTTCAAACAAGTACAGGGATTTCTTTGTGGTGAGATGCAGGAATCTCTCTGCCTCTAACTGTCTTTTCGTCTTCACATAATGCACAGTCAACCTGTGGAACTCCTTGTCAGAGGATGTTGTGTAGTCCAAGACCTTAACTGGGTTAAAAAAAACTAGACAAATTTATGGAGGCTAGGGCCATCAATAGCTATTAGCCAAGTTGGAGAGGAGTGCTGCCTGTAGCCTCTGTTTTCCAGAAGCTGGAATGACTGACAGAGAGAGATAGCTTGATGAGTATCTGTTCTGTTCATTCCCTCTGGGGCACCTGGCATTGGCCACTATCAGAAGATAGGATACTAGATTAGATGGACCTTTGATCTAATACATTATGGCCGTTCGTATGTTCTTACTATTGTAATTAAAAACCTCCATTGACTGGAATAGGCTAGAAAGACCATCCAGAGATTTCATAAAGTATTGCAATAAGAGTAATGTATACTCTTGAGATAGTGAATTATGGCAGCTCTAAAATGAGGACTGTCAATAACTGGGTAGTACAATATGCTTAGAACTTGGATGACAACAGTATAGTCAGTTTATTGTTGGAGTAAGAGTAATAGTTTCAAGTGCGAGTTGCTCCCCAAAGCTGTTAGGGCCAAATTTTTCAAAAACCGTGGTCTAAAGTTAGGACCCAAAATAAGTGGCCATATTTTCAAAAGCACAGAGGAACAATATTCCAACCATTGAGATCTTTAAGAACCACTTACTTACGTACCTCCAGTATGGATTTACAACTCTAACTTTTTAGGCAAATATTAGTGAAAGTTTTGGACTAGATTCACTGTTTTAAAAATCCTCATAAACTTAACAGAGCTGATACAAATCCCATCAAAGTCCATGGAAGTCTTTCCGTTAACTTCAATGGGATGTGGATCAGGCCTACTATGAACACAGAACAACTGTGAAAACTATAGCTAGAATATCTTCCTAGCTGAATAAGTTGGGAAAGTGTAATTCCACGCAATAGTTAGCCCACAAAACTTCATAATCATGCACATCACCTAGAAAGGAATTTGCAGCCTTCCCCTGGAAATTCAGGGGCTTCACAGAATACAGAGCCGTAAGCTCTTGTGATTTGCTGACAGTCCCATTCTATTCTCTATACTCTGGTTAAAACTGGTTATCACTAACAACTTCCTGCATTAAGAACCAAATCCGTGGAAAGGTTAGATGAAGCACTTAAAATGTGTGGTTAGAAAGTTCTGACTAAGCTGCAAAAAGAAAACAACTTAGAATGACATCAGCCAAAATGGAAGTTTCTTACTTTACTGGAACGACACATATGATTGGCTTCAGAGGGTTTTGAAACAATGCAAAAGCATCAAGTACCCTATCCTGCATTCCTTTCCCATAGACTTCAGTGAAAGTTTTGCTAAAGGGGAGCCAGATCACATCCTACTGGATTCTGTCAAGAAATACAGGAAAGGCAGCAGTTTTTCTTCACATTCCCGCACCAAAATATTCCCTCCTCCACTGCGTTTGTATTGTCCTCATTCATTTGAATTGATCATTCACAGAGTGACTGGTAATCATGCAGAATGAAGTCAAATGGCACCCTTATTAGGAATCCTCTTCCCTTGAATGAACAAATTCAAACCGAGTTTGTAAGCAAAGGCGGCATTCGTGTGCTAACAGCTTTCATTTTACAACTCTCTACAGTCTTTAGACGCATTGAAATGTATAATAGAGAGAATAATAAGGACTGGCAATAAAACTTGAGGTCCATTCCAGAGGCACAGAACACGGTGCTATTAGCTGACCCAGGCAGAATAGTTTGATAAAGTGTTGTTGCACCTCGTGCTATGCTCCTCATCAGACCCAAACCAAGATCAACAGGTGAGGGAAACAGAATGTGTCCCTGGAATACACCAAGGTAAGGACCAGGCCTAGTGAATCAGTATCAGCCAGGACAGCTGACATACTTGCTGGGCCAAATGGGGGGGCGGGGACTTGGCGCTGCACCTCTGAAGGGGCAGAGCTCCGGCCACTAGGGGTGGGGCTAGTCTCCCCAATCAACCCTTCAGTGTGCCCCAAAGTGCACTGACTGGGGCTCCAGTGGTGGTTTAAAGGGCCTGGGACTTCAGCAACCACCACTGCCGCAATAGCATGGCAGCCACTGGGAGCCCCAGATCCCTTTAAATCGCTGGACTCTGGAGCAGCTTCTCTCTTTGCCCCTTCTGTCAGCGGGTCTGGTATCAATATAGGAGCAGTAAGAGCTGCAGATCTTACCAAGGCTCTTGCTAGATCCTGGGAAGAAGGAATAACTGGGGGTACGTCTACACTACAGCGCTAGTTCGAACTAACTTAGTTCGAATTAGTTAATTCGAACTAAGCTAGTTCGAACTAGCGCATCTAGAACTAAAAACTAGTTCGAACTAGCGTTTTGCTAGTTCGAACTAGCGCGTCCACACTGATTGGACGCAGGGGGGCATTTAAGGGCAGCTGAAACCGGTTCTGGCAGGGCATCAGGTCAGCAGTTGCTTTGTGTGGCTGCTGTCTGAGGCTATCTGAGGCTCGTGCTTAAAGGGACCCCCCCTGGACAGCCGGTTCTCAGCTTTTCCTGCTTGCTTGCCAACCTCGCCGAGGGACAGCAAAGCGTCGGTCTCTGTGCCCGTCTGTGTCGGTGCTTCCCTTCGGGGGGGCCGCCGCAGGTGGCAACATGGAGCCACGGCTCGCCCTGCACCTTCTGGTGCACGTTCTGGACTTGCTGCTGCAAGCCTGCCAGCAATGGCTCGAGGCTGCCTGGCACCACCTGGGGAACGTCAGCCCCCTGCCTCTCCGCCTGGCCGCCCTGGGGGCCGTGGAGGAGCCGCGGCGGCGCCCCGGCACCGGCGTGCCCCGCCGCATCTGGCGTCTGGACACCAGCAGCGACTGGTGGGACCGCATCGTCCTGGAGCACTGGGACGACCGACAGTGGACCCAGAACTTTAGGATGAGGAGGGACACCTTCCTGGAGCTCTGCGAGTGGCTCGCCCCTGCCCTGCAAAGAAGGGACACTCGCATGAGGCCCGCCATCCCCCTCCAGAAGCGGGTGGCCATCGCCCTCTGGAAGCTCTCCACGCCGGACAGCTACCGATCCGTCGGGAACCAGTTCGGCGTGGGGAGATCCACTGTCGGAGCAGTGCTCATGCAGGTACGGCGCTCGTCGGCCACCGAGCCGGGGGGGAGGGGGGCTGCGAGGAGGGGATGGGCCGCCCCAGGGACAAAGGGGGGGGCGGGAGGAGGCGAAAGCGCCCCGCACCGGAGGGGTCGGGCTGTCCCGGCCGTACTACACGCCGCCAGGGGGGTTGCTTCCGGGAGTGGGGCGCGGGGCACTGCCAGGGCACGCACGCTCCCAGCCACCCGGGCGCCCCACTGATTGACGCTTTGCTGTGTCTCTCTCCGCAGGTGGTCAAGGCCATCAACCGGGTGCTGCTCCGCAGGGTGGTCCGCCTCGCCAACCCGGATGCCGTCATCCGGGGATTCGGCGCCCTCGGCTTCCCCAACTGCGGAGGGGCCATCGACGGGACGCACATCCCCATCCGTGCCCCGGAACACCAGGCGTCCCGGTACGTGAACCGCAAGGGGTACTTCTCCGTCATCCTGCAGGCCGTATGTGACCACCGGGGACAGTTGACGGACATAAATGTGGGCTGGTCCGGCAAAGCACACGACGCCCGGGTGTACCGGAACTCCTCCGTGTGCCAGCGGCTGCAGGACGGGACCTTCTTCCCCGACCGCCACATCAGGGTCGGGGACGTGGACATGCCCGTCTGCCTGGTGGGGGATGCCGCCTACCCACTGCAGCCCTGGCTCATGAAGCCCTACACGGGACACCTCAATCCCTCCCGCCAGGCCTTCAATAACAGGCTGAGCAGGGCCCGCATCGTGGTGGAGGGGGCCTTCGGGCGACTGAAAGCCCGCTTTCGATGCCTCCTCACCCGTCTGGACCTGGCCGAGCACAACATCCCTCCCGTGGTGGCGGCATGTTGTGTGCTCCACAATTTGTGTGAGCGGAAGGGGGAGGCTTTCTTGCCAGCCTGGATGGCTGAGGCTGACCGCATGGCTGGACACTACGGTCAGCCCCGCACCGCCGCCGTCCGGGAAGCCCAGCGGGGGGCCATCCGGATCCGGGAAGCCCTGCGGGAGAGCTTCCAGGTGGAGGAGGAGGAGGACTGACCTCTCCCTGCATGCCCCACCGGGGCCTTCTTCCACCCTACCCCCCCCCTTCCCCTTTCCCCTCCCTACCTACTGTCAAATAAAGACACCTGTTTTTCCAACAAAAACGTCTGTTTATTTCACAGAACTGGGGTGGGGGAGGGAGGAATGAAGGTGGGAGAAGGGAGGGGGAAACCTGGGACGAGGGAGCTGGAAGGGGAGGGGAGGGAAGGGAGGAAGGGAAAGGAAAGCTCAGGGGTGGGAGTCTGGGTGCCTCTCCCGTCTCGCCACACTGCGGGTCCGGGGGCGTCGGTGGGGAATGGTTGTGGAGGGGGGGGCAGAGAGGACAGGGGGTGTGGAGGAAGCAGGAGCGGAAGCAGGAGGAGCAGGAGGAGCAGGGGGAGCAAGAGGGGGAGCAAGAGGGGGAGCAGGGGGAGCAAGAGGGGGAGCAAGAGGGGGAGCAGGGGGAGCAAGAGGGGGAGCAGGGGGAGGAGGAAATGGAAAGCGGTCTAGCAGGCTCTGGAGGTGGCCTCGCAGGGCACGGCCCTGCTCCTCCAGGGCCTCCAGACTCCTCTGGCGCAGCCTGAGGTCCTCCTGGACCCAGTGGTCCTGGAGACGGAGCTGTCGGTCCAGGAACCGGAGATGCCGCCTCTGGTAGTCCTCCTGGTTCCTGGCTGTCCTGCTTGCCCGGGCGCGGGCGGCTGCTGCAGGCGGTGTGGTGCGCCCTGCAGGCCCCGGTGCTGCAGCTGTGGTGCAAGAAGACCAGCGGTCAATTACCCCAGGGGCCCAGGTGTGTGAAACCCAGCTCCCCTCTGCAAGGCCAGGGCCCCTGCAGGATCCCCAGCTGCTGCTCCGTAGTGGGCAAGGCCCAGGCGCACGGTCCCGGGGCTCCCTCTCGCCCCAGCCCCCCGTACACATAAGGGGAACACGAGGGTACTCACAGGTGGACGCCTCCCCGGCCTCTGATGATGCAGGCGAGCGGCTCTGTGGGGTGCCTCGGGGGTCCCGGGTCCTGGGAAGGCTGGCGGCAGGCTCCTGGCTCTCAGAGCCCTCTTCCTCCTCCTCGGTGTCCAGGAGCGGTCCCTCTGCCCCGGGGTCAATCACGTCCCGGGGGGCAGGGACGGCATGAGGCCCCAGGATGCGGTCCAGGGCATGGAAGTGGGGGCAGGCCTCCGGGTCAGCCCCTGGCAGGCAGGCCCGGGAGTAGGACTGCCGCAAGTCTTTAATCTTGCAGCGCACCTGCTCCCGGCTGCGCTGGTGGCCCCTGGCGGCCAGGCTGGCAGCCATGCGTCCATAGACGGCCGCGTTCCGGTGGCTAGTGCGGAGATCGTGGACATTTGAGGCTTCCCCCCAAACCTCGATGAGGTCCACGATCTCCGCACTTGACCAGGCGGGCGCCCGCCTTTTGCGCCCCCGGGCAGGCTCCTGGGAGCCGCCAGGCTGGTCGTGGGGAGCAGTGGAGGGCTGGGAGCCCTCGGATGGCTGGCTCATAGTGTGGCAGGTGCAGGCTGTGCAGGCACGGGTGCTTGCAGCCTTGCAACTGGCACAAAGTGAGTAGCCAGCCCGTGGCCCTTTAAGGGCTCCGGGGCCAGGAGGGGGGCAATAGAGTTTCCCTGGTGTTGGCCAGAGTGGCCACCAGGGAAACCTGGGAAGCCTTAGCCTCCCACTAGTTCGAACTAAAGGGCTACACAGCCCTTAGTTCGAACTAGCTAGTTCGAACTAGGCGTTAGTCCTCGTAAAATGAGGTTTACCTAGTTCGAACTAAGCGCTCCGTTAGTTCGAATTAAGTTCGAACTAACGGAGCGCTAGTGTAGTGCATAGGAAAGTTAGTTCGAACTAACGTCCGTTAGTTCGAACTAACTTTCTAGTGTAGACATACCCTAAGAGAAACAGGGCCAGATTGTGCTATTGTGCCAGTCAGTGGTTTTCAACCTTTTTTTATTTACGTACCCCTAAAATATTTTAAATGGAGATGCCCCTCCATGAACTCCTTTGGAATTCAAGTCTACAGACCCCAAGGGTCCATGGGCCACAGGCCGAAAACTATTGGTCCAAATGAATGGGAATTTGAACATGTTTTCCACCAAAAGCAGCAATGGTCCCTTAAGTAAGAATTTAAAGTGACATCAATTTATAGCTAGAGTGCTGATTAAGAGGGGGAGATCTCCAAGGATGATGGTGGAGTGGAGTGAAGTAGATTTAATCTAGCTAAGCAAAACTTTGCAAATACATTTTATAGTTGTTTTTTAATGAAACAGCTAAGCAGTGTACTGTATGCATATTACCAAGCTCTTACATAGCACTTTTCGTCAGCAGATCTCAGTGGTTTTCTCATGGTGCATGTGTATCGCTGTGTATGATGTTATGACAGTGGTCCTCAAACCATTCCAGCCACAAAGAAAATTTTAGGTCTAACAGTATTATGGAAGGATGGCATTATGAAAATTCAGCCTATATCTGTAGTCCAGAGCTTATGCTGGTGTAGCTTTGTTGGCATAGTTCTGCCCCAGGGTAGACAAAGTGTACCCAGAAGGAGTTTTTTTTCTGCCTGTATAGGCAGAGGCGAGTCGTGAGCATAGGCTGACTCGGCAGTCGCCTAGGGCACCGTCTTTAATGAGGCGCCCAATGATTACGTCACGGCCATTGACAGCCGTGCAGGTAGGGGTGCCAGCTACCGCAGCCCACCCTGGGCCGCCCCTGTGTATATGAACACTGTCTATCTGCACAATGTTAGCTAGGCCAACAGAAATGCACTTAAGATGACATAGCTGCGTCTGTCCTGGCGTTTTTGTTGACATAGGAATATCAGTCAAGGTGTATGAGGGTGAGGGGGGTTTCACATGAGGGAATAAGGTGTTTTGTTTTTTTTCAACTGTAGATCAAGCCTCTGTCTTTACTGATTTTAGTATAAATGGAAATCTATAATTCTATAGCTCAGTAAGGAAGGCATTAAAATAAAATGATTTTAAGATCTGGCAAAATTATTATCTCCCTTTTTTTGCCTCTCCTATACTTTTATGAATTTGAGACATTTTAAATGTTGTTGGCAGCACGGTCTGGAAGATCCCTGGTTTAGTGCATGCAAACGTGAACATCCTTTGCCCTGTGATAAAACATCAAGAAATTGTCACAGTCAGGCTCTCTGACAGGGGTGGGCAAAGAGGGCAACTGACTTAGGATCTGGCGGCAGTGCCTGGAGCCGTTGGTCTTTAAATCACTGCCAACGCCCCGTGTGGCGCACTCTGGGGAGTTCTAAGTGCTAGAGATGAGGCCGGCATGGCTTGCTCCAGGTGGCCCTGAGGACTGGTTGTCCCAGCCCTTCCCCTTCTGACTGAACCCCCACCCCTTTCGAGAGCACAAAGCCACTCCCCCCACTTGGCCTAGGGGCTCGGAGTGGCTGTCAGCTACCCTGGTCACAGATGATGGGCCAGGAAAGTAAAGGACGAAATTAAACTAGTGTGGCAATCAGATGCAATAGGCCAAAACAATGCTCTCAATATTGACTTTGATTTACCATAATTTCCTGGGAACAGGAGTTTTTCACATATTATTGTTTGCTTATTTAGGGAACTCTAGTCAGGGTGACTTCTGAAAACCTCTAGATCAGTGTTCCTCAATCAGTGGGACGAGTACCCTCAGGGGTACTCAAGAGAAGTCTGGGGGCTACATCAACACAACTGACATTTAGAGAAAACTTAATTTTTGTTTTAAGTTTTACAGCGTTTTATTATTTTTGTACTTTTTACACCCAAAAATTTCATCACCGCCCGGCTACGATTAAGTGGTTTAAACAAATGTGTTGCAATGGTAGAAAAAAAATGTCGTGTGTCTGCAAATAGGGTTGCCAGATGGTTTCAACAAAAATACCGGACACACTTGACATTACATCACAATTTACATTATATCTTATTTAGAAAATACCGGGCATTTATATTTTCTCAATTTGTTTCCTAAACAGAATGCTCAAATACAGAACTGTCCAATTCAAAACCAGACACCTGGCAACCCTATCTGAAAACTGTAGGTACTGAGGGTACTTTATAAAAAAAAAAAGGGAAAGGGTACTTTATAAAAAAAGGTTGAGAAACACTGCTCTAGAAGGCATGTTTTTTCTGGAGGATTATTGCAAGATGTTACCGCATTCAGAAGGATAGGTACTGCAATTTCCAAATGCCCAGGTACCCAGGGATATCACAAAAGTACATAGAAAATCCCATCTTGTAGAGTGATGCAACTTTCACTTTTCTCATTGGCTGCAGTCGATACGTCTTCTCTTCCAAAGCTATGTGGGCTATTTTTTAAAATTTATTAGCACCCAAAATGCTTTGCAGAACACAGAAGAACAAACACTAGTGTTTACAGTCCAAGGTAATGGGTTGCAATGGTAGGATTACACCATGACTCAATGTCATGTCCATAACTGAATGGTTCCAAAAAGGCTTTGTCTGCTTCTCTTTCACCTACAAAATTAGTTTTCTTCTTGTGAAGCCGTGGGCACATTTTGCATCTATGGATCCTGCACAGAGCCCCGAAGATGATGGTGCTTGTGTGGCAAATAAGTATTTTAGCTCTCATTTGCTAGCTGGGGAAATGGCAGTTGGCTCTTTGGAGGAATTGCCCAGGAAAAATGGTATTGTCCATGTCCATTGGCACTCATTATAATGAGAATCTTTCTCAGTAAGAGGCTCATTGTTGAGCCATTCACTTGCTGTGTGACCTCAAGCAAATCATTTGACCTCCTTTCACCTCAGTGAACCAGCCCAGGGTAAAATACAGAACCTCCCTCCCATCCAGAAGCTGCATATGAGCTGAAATTTCTGGGGAAATGCCATCCTCCATTCCAGACTGAGAGCAGACATTTTTTTTAAACCTCTTCTCATGGCTGGAGGAAGGAATGTTGGGGAGGATTTCCATGAACAATTGGTAGAAGGTGGCATAAATCTTGGGGCCAAATCCTTGACAGTGGCTTTTCCCTTTAGGGTCCCCATGATGATGCAAAGATAGGGAAGAGCTTTCTCATGTGGCATACAATGCTAGGAAGTAGCATACAGTGAGCACAGCTGGATCTATGCTCCCCTGAGCCCCTAGCAAGCAGGAATGTTTGGGTGGGCCAGCATGGACAGAGACATTGAAGCCAGGTTACAGTAGTTGGAGTGAGCATTCCAGCTGTCATAATTTAGAGCCGCTCTCAGGTTCATTTATTACAGGTTCATCATGTGACCGTATACTCTTGGATCAGGTCTGACTTTTTAAAATACCAGCTCCTCTCCTGTTTTCAGTGCTGGCTTTGTTTCGTGAAAGAAAGAAGCAATGAGAGCAGGCAAGGGAGTGAAGAATAAGTACGGCAGTGACTTCCTTCCTTTCTGTCTTTTAAGTCAAGTGCGTGTTCCCAGAAAAAACACGAACCCACAAAGAAAGCAGCACAAAGTTCCCTGAGAGCTGCATAGATGGACACAAGCACAAAAATAGCATTTTAGAGGTTGAAGGATTCTGCCACAGGATGGACCCAGACCATGTAGAACTGGGGCATCAGTAACATTTATATTTTCATTGCGTGCTCCAACTTTCAAGAAACAACAATTATTAGAGAGGGGTTACAGCAGGGCGGCTCAACACACAGCACGCAGCCCATTGGTTTGCGGCCCGCGGTGCAGTTTGGGTTCATGGTGCGGTTTGCGTTGATACGTGTTTTAGTCATTAAATTCCTGGACTATTGGGAAGCCAGAACAAAAAGATAGTCAATATACTAGTCTTCTGTTGACATATGCTTTAGTAGTTAAATTCCTGGACTGCCATTGCTCATTAAAAGTGCTGTCAAATGGGTGGAAATGGGGTAAATATTGCATGTTATTAATATCAGTAGAACTGACTTAAATGGGGCCTGTGTGTTGCATAGTCTTGCCTTAATCTTTGTATTCATGCCCATCAGTGTGAAAGAATCTATTTGCATATATTTGCATATATTTTTGCACGTATATGCAACCACACTTAAGTTGAGGCCCTCAGCACTTGCTGTGAATATCATTGTGGTCCCTGGGGCTTCCAAAGTTGAGTACCCCTGGGCTAGAGGGTAAAAAGTCAGATGCCGATTTTGAACACCTGTACATTTAGCATTGTTCAGAACCAATGTCTGGGGTCAACAGGGCTGGTGACAGACTGTTTCGGGCCCTAGGTAAGGTATACGGATGGTAGGCCTCAGCTCCAGGCCTCTGGTGGGACGATGGGACTCGCCTCCCCCACCCATCCCTCAGAGCTGTTCAGACCATACTGTGTGGGGCACTGGTGGTGATTTAAAGAGCCCAGGGCTCCAGGACACCACTGCTGCTAATGTGGCAGTCCTGTGGGTCAGCCGATTAGAGACACTTTTGAGAATTGGGTTCCTCAGTCCAATCTATCTGTTCCTCCAGCTTCGGAAGGTTTGGGTCTCAGAGGTTGGGGTTGATTCCATCTTTAACTGTTATTCTCTGCCTTGGATGCTGCTCTGAATTTGTAGAGCAGTAATTACTAGCAAAGAGAAAAGCATAACTCCACTTATGGGAGCTTTGAGACAGGCATTGTGCAACCACAAACAGAGGCCTCGATTCTGCAGGGTGCTGAGTTCTTGGGCCCTAACCCGCCAAAGCACTTAAGCAAGTGCTAAACTTTAAGCACCATTAACTTCAGTGGGACTGGTCACATGCTTAAAGTTAAGCTCGTACTTAAACACTTTGGTGAATCAGAGCCAGAGTTCGGCACCCCCAAAAGCATTGTCATTGCAATGAAGAACTAATAATATGGAAACTGAGCAAATTCACATATGTGGAAAAATCTGTCCTTGAATGTTAAGAGTGAGCTGAAACTCCCTGAGGAATATGAGCTGGTGGAGCCTTTGTTAACACAGAATGTAACTGAAATGGACGCTGTCTTATTATTTATATTACAGAAGCAGTTGAGCTGGGGTGTCCTTTATGTAGAGGTTGCCCAGACAACCTAGTAAGAAAGAGACGGTCCCTGCCCAAAAATGTTGGCAATGGAACTGCCTATCGTGACTAGCCTTCGCATGCAATAGAGAGTATTTGCAGGATCCAGGCCTTGTCGAACAGGCAACTTTGCATTCAAGAGACTAAGATTACAAGTTGTAGCCAGTAGAATTGGGTTTGTAACAGGCTCTCTGATTTGTAATTTCCTGTTCTGGTTCCCAAACTCTTTGGAGGTGAAGGGAAAGAGGCAGGTGAAATCCAGCATTTATATGAAGAACGAATGTCAGTAGCGGTTGAGGTATCACTTATGAAGAATTACAAAGGCCTTCAACATGGCTGCCTGCCTGCTGCTCCCACAGAAGGTGGGTAAAGATTGGGCAGACCCTTGACTCTACTTTACCCATACTGACCAATGAGGAGGGGAACTGGTGGGAGGGCGGTCCTAATTTGTTGCTGGCAGAGCCCCAATGAATTACTATTCCTTCAACTCCCCTCACATCCCAGAGAAAATAGCATCTAGCAGGATGGGATCTTGGTCTGTGACTAGGGCTCCTCGTAGCTCCAGTAATTCAAACAATAAATAATAACAACAGTAATCAACTGTAGGAAGCAGGGAAGGGAATTTTACTTGGTGAGGGTCTGAGTCCTGCTACTTGGGGTTAATCATGGGGTGGTGCCATTCCTGCAGAATCCTTTCTTCAGGGCTTTTGCTACAGGCACAATCTAGTCCTCTGTTCTCTAACCAGTCATAGAATTTCCTGATCTGGGGGTTCATTCCTTTAATTTGCAGCTGATGTTTCCATTTTCTCAGTTTACAATGCATAAAACGAAGTTAAACACTAGACTCCCTTAACCCTCCTTCAGCAGTATCATGCTGTTGTGTTCCATGTCCTGGCTCTATAACAAGGCTAATTACAAGAAAAATATCAATATTAAAGTCATTTTCTCCCCACATTTCCTTTTGTGTGTGTGTGGGGTGGGGAGGGACTGGGCAGTAATACCTGCATTTTTCCTTCCGAGTAAATGTTTAAATTACATATTCTGCAGAGCAGATGAATGTGTTTCATGTGCCCCGAAAACATCATATGAAAATTATATAAACCTGATAAGCATTTGGCCATTTCAAGATTGTTGTCATTATAATTGTCATACATAATAGCTATAGTTTTCATTTTCCTTCACCGATGTCCTAGAAATATTTATATACATTTCACAGACCAGTAACCCTTACTGGCATGTAGCTTTGCAGCAGACCCATGTAGAATCCTGGCTTTTGTGAAGAGGAACAGCACTTATTAAAGAGAGTTATTAGTGGGAAAAATAATTAACTTTTAAATAAGATAGAGAACAGAGGGGGCAAAATATTGCAACAAAATTGAGCTTGTGTTCTCTTTTGTCTCAGTTTACTTTACCCCGCAATATTTCGTACTGCCTCAGAGAATGTTTGTCAAGCTCTTTGTATTTCTGTGCAGGTAGCTGACTACTTGAAGACAGTAATTTTGCATGCATATAATTCAGCAGAATGTGAAGAAGTGGGTCATAATCTGAATTTGCTATATCTTTCCAGGTACATGGCTTTTATGTAAAAAAATACCTTTTAATTCCAATGGTATATTAATCAGAGAGAGAGAGAGAAGAGATCTTTTGACTCTTCTTATCCTTGCTACCTGTCTTTAAAATTAGTGACCTCTGTAAACTGGATCTCATTAATCTGTAATCAGATAAGGCTCCTTAATTTATTTACCTAAGCACTTGGCTTCTCAGAACCTTATTGTGATCTATTTACTTATTATTTTGCAAAGAAAATGTCTGACTCTGTATTAGAGGCAGTGGCCAGAAACAAGCAGGAGCTATCCAGATTTTGTGGTTGGTACGTTGAATTTTCCTAACTCATAACTCATTTTCACATCTGTTCTTGTCAGACCTGTGACGCTGGACTGAGGGATGTGTGTAAATTGTGGCACAAATGAACTCAAGTCAAGATGTAACTACGATGGCTGGCTAGTGCTTAGAAGCCATTAGAATAGATGCTTCAGAAATGCTGCTTGTCTGGTTAGAGAGATACCGTGGCTGAGGGAATATCATTTATTGGACCAACTTCTCTTGGTGAGGGAAACAAACTGTCAATTTCTGTGTAAGCCTGAAAAGTTGTCTCTTTCCCCAACAGAAGTTGGTCCACTTTGTGTCTCTCATAACCTGGGACTGAGAGAACTCCGATAACACTGTTAGATTGGTATCAGAGGGGTAGCCAATGCATGCATCTGACAGTGCGTTTTTACCCACAAAAGCTGATGCCCAAATATGTCTATTAATCTTTAAGGTGCCACAGGACTCCTCGTTGTTTTTAGTGATAGACTGGAGGGCTGGGCCGAGAGATTGCTAACAGGGTATGGTACCTTGAATCCTCAGGCACAGTCTGGCAGTAACAAAGGCATTGACGGTGAGTTGGTGGCCTGTATGGAATGTGTTGCTGTGGGTTCACTTGCTAGTAAGCAGATGGCACCATGCCACAAAAATCCACCCAAAGTCTCATTTATCAATAGGTAGTATCCTCTGCATTGGTCAGGAAACCTAGACTGTATTTTCACATCTGAAAGGGCTCTTCTGGGAGGGAGTTACGAAAACAGGGCAAAATGGTGTGAGGAACCTTGAAGTAATGTGTGTGCTGTGCCTGCACAATCCAGTCATTAAGCCCTTCACTTTTCCACCGTACTGACAGAGATCCTCATGAAAGGGGATTCTACTGTAATGTCACCTCATGGAAAAGTGCCTGCCCTTTTTTTACAGGGTATCTCTAAAAGAATCTCATCTCCACACCTGAGGGCAGGCCATCCAACATGTCCCGGCAGAGCATTCCTCAAAAGTTCATAACGTCTTTTCATCCTAGATCAGGTAACCAAGGACATCGCTAAAAAGTGGTTCCCAGTTCCTCTCTGCAGTGAGACAGGCCCAGAGGGAGAAGGTGGCTTCCTGACCTCAGCAATGAAGTGGAAAAAGAGAAACATTTTCAGATGTGCCAGTGACTAGCTCACTTCCTTTGTATACTGCTAAGTTAACTGTGCTGCCCGTGACTTCCCGAATGAGACAGGTGGAGGAGGGGAGGGGAAAGGATAGTTGCGTTTTCGGTGTCAGGACTTGAATTCCTCTTTCACACAACACACCTTCCCCAGCGAAATGGCTAAGAAACCTGCCTGTGAAAACACTGCAGGGCATCGCTCTATTCCCTATAATGGATGTGAATCGATTTTTTTCTAACTTCAATCTTCAAGTCAAATTGCAAGAGAGAGACTTTATCTGCACAGAAAAAGTCTGTTTGCTATCCACCCTCTTCCCGGCATGGATGCAGTTCTAATACTTTAAAGCTGTCTTATGGCAGCATAGCTGCTCTGATATAGGAAAAGGAATAAGCTATACTGGCAAAACTGACACTGATTTCAGTTATTTCATTAGAAAAATCACATCCCTAACCAAAATAATAACACTGATGCCAAAAGAGTTGATATTGATGCAAAACCTGTGGGTAGACAAGGCTTAAATATCCAACCCTGCAGTGGAAATGAGTTAATGTAGTAATAATTTTCACTTCTTTAATGCTTTGCATTTGAGGCTCTCTAAATCAGGTTTTTAACCAATTTAGTTTAAATGGTACAAATGTATGTGGATGCTTTTATTCTGAAGCAGAGTTGAATTGGTTGGGTTTAGCTGAAAAGTGACTTCTAATTGACGTAAGCTAAATCAATAAGGTCACTTTTAATAAATCACTCTAAGGCCTGGTCTACAACCTAAAAATTACATCAACCTAACCACAGTGGTCAGAGATGTAAAAAATGTCACACCCTGCTGTATGGAGTTAGGTTGGTACAGACTGTGAATTGGGGGTGGAAAACCTTGTTTGAGTGAGGGCCCGCACAAAAGTAAGAAGCAAAACCAAACCAACAAACCCAAACTAGACTACTTCACTGAAGTGGCCTTCAACTGAGAAGCAGAAAGACACTTCCTACATTCCCCTTGCACACCAGAGTCTAGGTAGGCCCAGGATAGTAGATTTTGTGGGCTCCCCCAGGCTTTGGGGGTAAGGCCAAAAATGAGGTATTCAGTGGGTGGGAGGGGCAGGAGCGGCCCTAGACTAGCTGCCAGCAACTGGCGCCCTTGGCGAACCATGAAATCAGTGCCCCCACCTCCAAACCCCTCAATGATATTGCACCACTATTTGGCGCCCCATTTTGCCCCATTTAACTTGGCGCCCTAGGCAATCGCCTAGTTCACCTATATGGACGGGCCGCCCCTGGGGAGGGGGCTGCCAGGAAGCAAACTTAGGGTGTGGGGTCTGAGCGGGAGGGTGCAGGAGAGGGTTGGGGGCTGATGGGTCTGGGATGGTGGTAGGGTGCAGGAGCGGGCTAAGGGTGGGAGGTAAGGTGTAGAAACAGAGTGGGGGGCTGTGGTCTGGGCAGGAGGCAGGATGCAGGAGTGGGCTGGGGATTGGGGTGGATAGTCTGGGTGTAAGGTAGGGTGCAGGAGCAGGCTGAGATGTCTGGACTGGCGGGGGATTCAGGAGTGAATTAGGATGCGGGGTCTGGATGGGAGGGAGCGCAGGGTCTTGGTGGGAAGGGGGTCCTTACCCGGCGCAGCTCCCCAAGGACGCACATGGCTCCGTGTCCTCTGCGACTCCCAGGCACTGCCCCCTGCTGCTCTTACTGGCCACAATTACGGCCAAGCTGAGCAGCGGGGGGAAAGCCTCCAGGCAGCACTTTGCTGAGCTGCCGTTTCCCCAGGGGAAGAGAGAGGAGTAATGGCAGTGCACAGAGCCACTACCTCCCCCACCAGGCACAGTCCATGGGTTGGATCCAGCCCCAGCTTGCCAGACTCTGGCCCATGAGATTTGGGTCTCTCTTCCTGCCGCACTCCGCAGCGGGGAGCCGGCGCTGGTGCTGCAGCTCTGTGGGGGGCAAAGGAGGGTCCTCAGGGATGGAGCACGAATGCTGGATCCCTATTGCTGAGGGGGAGCCCCAAGCCTTGGGGGCCAGATTCAGACAAGCTGGGACTTGGATCCGGCTCCTGGGCTGTGGATTCCCCACCCCTGCTGCAGATGCACTTAGGCCAGCTGCAGAGGGTGGGGGTAGTGGTGCTGCATTAACAATAGCGGTATCATTAAAACAGTATTTTTTTTCTGTTCACTCAAGGCCTAACTGTGCAAGAGAGACCTTGAGACTGAAGTTAGAAAGAAAACGCCCTTCTGGCCGTGTCGGAAACATCCACGCTACAAGTCTCAGAGGGGAAGCCGTGTTACTTGTTTCAGCAAAAACAGTGAGGAGTCCTGTGGCACCTGATAGACAAAAGCTTCTGCCCAAATACATTTGTTTGTCTTTAAGGTACCACAGGCCTCCCCTCCCGGTTGTTTTACCCACCCTACGGCACTCCTGTGCCTAGCTTAGCCACTATAGTATAGACATATTCTTAGTAGCCTCATTGGAGGGAGGGGTGCACTCGTTTAATTAAATTTGTTTTTATAAAATCAGATGGGTTGCTAAATTGGTGCAGCTTTCTTGTGTAGACCTGGACTGAGGACCGACCTGCACTACAGACCTGTATCAGCATAACTACATCACTCAGGGGTGTGAAAAATCCACACTTCTGAGCAATGTAGTTCCATTAGCCGGTCCCCCCATTTAGAGAGTGCTTTGTTGCTAGGAGATCTTCTCCGATCGTCAGAGCTACCGCCTCTTGGGGAGGTGAGTGACTATGCAAATGGGGGCGCACTCTCCCATCGGCATAGGAGCATCTTCGCTTACGCTCTAAAACCAGACCGCTGCATCGGTGCTTGTGCTTTCTTCATGGCCCAGGGACTGTGCCTCTATTTCATAGGCAAAGAGCATCCTGCTTCCTCTCCTCCAGGCTCTACAGTGTTGGATTGTCTCTCCTCCACCTAGCACCATGGGGTAACATATGGGCTGTTGTTCATTAACTGAGATGCCTGCAATTCATGGGAAGCTTTCCGGCCCGACAGGCTAGTTAGCAGGCTGACCAAATTCGTTGTTGTCTATTTTAACTGCTACTGGTTAAACCAAAGCCTCGTCCTAAAGTAGAATTTAAACCCTAAGATACTTCCATGGAGAATCGAACATTAACCCACCATCAGGAAACTCCATGAATGCCAACACACCATATTTGCTCTTTTCTGAGTAGTTTCATCTTGCCTCAGGCCTTAAATTTATGCAAAGCAAACTCCTTAGCCATCTTATTGTGGACTGTTTACTATTTCTCCATTTAAATGCACTTTTGCTTAAAGTGCTGATTCTCACATTAAACTACTTGATTTAAACTTGGTGAAAATGTTTACCAAATTTAAAAAAAAAAAAAAAAGGCAGGTGTTGGTGTTTAGTTAAAGGTTTGGCCAGCATAGGGGTAAATATTTGTCATCTTTTTTTTTTAAATCACATTGCAAAGCATATTTTCTTTTACTACACTGTCAGGCTCCAAGATACATCTTTAATTGGTTTAATGGAGCCACAAGACATGACATTAGACAGCTTTTTCCGAGTTCACAAAGGTCATATTTACATGTACCTAGTGGTATTTCCTTGTTTTCTAGATAAGATAATGCAAAGGGGAAGTGTTTGGTTCCAGGTGAGTGGAAAAGGGTATAAGAAACGGGAAGAAGATAACAGTGTTTGGCACAGGTGAGAATTTATCATGCAGACTTTCCACTCTGTTTATATTCAAGCTTCAGAAGCATTTTGCTGTATACAGAATCTAGCTTCTTGCTGTACATTTTAATTCCCAGAGAAGAGTTAGAGCAGTGCTTTTCAAACGCTTTCTCTCATGACCTAGTTGAAGACAATTTTTGATGCCCACAACCCAACTCAATTTGACTAGAGTGTGGGCTCCAGGGTGGGGCTGAGAATGAGAGCTTTAAGGTGTAGAAGAGAGCTCCAGTTTTGGGGGTATCAGGGCTGGGGCAGGAGCAGCTTACCTTGAGCAGCTCCCGGTCAGCAGTGCAGCGGAGGTGCAAAAACAGCTTCCTGCCTCTTCTGGCACTGCAGACCCTGCTGCACCCCAGAAGCAGCCAGCCAATACGAGTGGAGAGCTAATGCTCAGGACAGGAGCAGTGCACAGAGCCCTGTGTGCTCTCCCCTTCTCTCTGCCCCTATATAGGAGCCAGGCCTGCTGCCGACTGCTTCTTAGACACAGCTCAGTCTGAGGCTCCCGAACAGGCAGGTAGCTGCCTTAGCATCCCCACCGGTCACCTGATCCCCCTGCAGCAATGAGACCCAGTGCCCGACATTCCACGACCCAGTAGCGAGTTGTGACCCGTAGTTTGAAACCCACTGGGTTAGAGCACCGGCAAGACTGTGGTGGGGTATTTATTTTAGAGTAGAATTAGTTTATCTTCCTTTGTAAAGCTCACAAAGCTCTAGTGAGTTTCCCAACCATCCCTGGGATGAGTCTGAATGAAACTTAGGATCCTCTCATACTGTGAAGTCAGATGAACTCACAGGGTGGACTCTTCTTCTCTTGACAGCTGTCCTCTCATCCTTTGAACGCAGGGCTTGCAGCAGAGTCCAGTAAACCTCACACTTGGAAAACCATAGATTGATTCTAAATCATCTCCAGCAATTTTTTAGCAAGAGCCATATGTCCTTCTTCTCTGGGAGCACTTCCTGTGCTCCCAGCTCCTTCTACCTCAGTGCACATAGCAACCCTGACAAGCAGTGATGGGTCATAGTTCTGTCCGGGCCTACCACTGTCCTCGCTGCTGTGCAAATAATCAATAGTGCAAGGTTCATAGGAGCCTCTTGTTCCTGTTTTCCCCTTCCCACTGGGAACAATTGTTCTTAAGCCTTTTGTGAAGCTCACTGAGAGTGAGAGAGAGAGAGAGAGGCTCTTGCAAGCCCTTTGCTTTGGATTCTCTAGCCCGCTCCTGGCAGTAAGGAGCAAACTGAAGGTGGCAGCCAATAGTGCATACACTAGAAGTGGTCCTTGAAGAGGTTTCTAGTGGCTTTAGCTAATAGTCGTGAATGTAAGCATGATTTGCTTCTCCACTCTAGGGCCAAATCTTCTGTCGCTATCCATTGATGTAACTCCAAGCTACACCAATTGGCACCCGCTGAGAATTTGTCCCTTATATAGGAGATGTATCTCCTAAATGGAGCTATGGAAGCCAGGACCCCAATGGCAGGTGTTTAGTCTACAAATGTCACTAATGAATCTAAGGTAGAATGAAAATTAACTAGAATGAGTCTAGTTAAGACTTGCTGAATCAAATTCAACGGGCACTCTGTCGCTGGCCAGTACTCCTGCTCCAGGGAGGAGTAAGGGAAGCTGATGGGAGCATTTGCTGCCATCATCCTCCTGCTGTGGGGATGGCAGGGGAACTCGAAAGAAGGTACGTCGACTCCAGCTACAGAATGAACGTCGCTGGAATTGCATATCTTGATTCAACCTTCCCTCAGCTTTCTGTGATGCTCTTTGCTTACCTGGTTTGACCACACATGGTTGAGAATTTCATGAGCAAGATATGGCCATTCTTAACAGGCTATTGTTCTAACCTGTTCCATTTTATTTATTGATCTTAGTCTTTTTTAAAAACATCGGTTAAAATACCTAAAAATAGAGGCCACATAGAGGAAAGAATATGATTTCCAGGCCCAATCACCTTGTGGGGCAAGCATCCAGTATTCCTGTCAGATAGAATAGATAATACTGAAATGTGTTATCCTTAAAAATAAAATACTGACATTACTTTAACACAGAATAATTATTTCACTGTTAGATTAGCTCAAAATTATAGTTAGATAGAGCTTTTGTTAAAATAAATAAGAAAAAAGCACAAATCGGTGTTGAATAATGCTAATACATGTATCACTCTCTGTATTCCTTTATCTGTATAAAATGAATATCAAATTACCTCCAAAGTCTCAGAAAATACGTTAACTCTGAAGAAAGGTAGTTTGGAGTATCCCTTTGTTCTCAGCCCTTTTGAAATAAAAGGGGAAAGGAGCTACAAATGATTTAATATTTATTTAAAAGAGAATTTTCATGGTGCAATTAATAGTTGACTTAAACATTATATACAGAGCCACAAAACATGCCACTGTGAAGCCATAATGACTTGTGAATTATTCCATTTGTGAACTATCAGCTATCATTTTGACTATGACAGCTGATTAGTGGCTGGTAGATAGGATCCTCATTAGGCAAAACATCTAATTTTTTTCTTCTCAGAAATAAGTAGGAAAAACTTGTTACTGCATGCAATTTTGTAAATTGGAGAAAGAGATCGGTGAGGCAAGGAAACGCTCTGGTCTATTTATCACATTTGGCTGTTGAGCAAAAAGCTGCAAAATTAAAGAAAAAATACTGTTTTTTAGTAGTCATCTTCAGGTATATGAATATTCAGTACACAAATTACTAGTTGAAGTCTTTTGAAAGAGTAATAACTATTATAAAGCAATTGATTTCCTGAAAAAAAATTAAAAGTTTCCCTTGCACCTTAAAGCCAATGGTCAACATCTCTCATATCACCAGTAATGGGATGTATTCCAGCAAAATTGGACTCGCAGAATCCATGGGCTAACCTTTTTGAAAAGCACATTGTTTTTAAGTTTCCCAGAGGGTGAGTCATCTTGTAATGCATTACATTGAGGTGCATCAGTCATGTAGCCTTATGTCTCTGAGTCATAAAGTCGCATAATTGAATGTGACTGACACTATCTGACATGACAAGTCAACCAGGAAAGAGCAAGAAAACAAAAAACACGATGTTCTGAAAATTCAACCTAAAGCTGCTGCAGACCACGGATTGGTTTGGTTTTTCCCCTCCTCATGTTTTGTTTTATATTCCAAAGGAGGGCATGTGTTTTATAATGGATCCGGGGAGGGAGGCAGAGGAGAATACAAGAAATGAGTTTCTGATCTAAAAATAAACACGCTGTTGTCATTTTGGTTTAATGACAACTTACTCAAAAGGTGTTCTCGGAGGATTTTCATAGTGGAATCTTCTGAGAATATCATTTCCTTTTAAATGATGTCCAGGAAATAGTCATACATGAACAGCTGTGAATTTCATGGCAGTGAAAACTAGTCTTTCTTTAAAGTAAAGCCTTTGTCCAATAATATGTGTCCAAAACACGGCAGGCCAACAATTCAAAGGGCTTCTAAAATTGCTTTTGCAGTATGTGCGGGATTATCCATTTGCTTCTTCGACTGCACTTTTGTGTACACTAATGGACACACAACCAACACTGCAGGTACATTGAAAGGTCTTTTGAAAATGTGGCTGCTTCCAATCTCTTGCAGCCAGTTCTCCATATTTGGATCTATGAGACACATTTGTGTTTGATTTCATTGTATCCGTTCATGATGTTTGTGGCTTTTCTTCCAGCCCCAGGACCTACAGTTATGTAGCAGGCCCGTACGCAAGAATTTGTGGGCGGGTGCTTTTTCTGTAAATGTGGACTGCAATTTTTTTAAATATAAAGGAGTTCAAAATAGTCATGCGATGAGTGTGCATAGGAGAAGTTAATGAAAAATGTGAGTGGAAACAGTGATTGGTAAAATTATTTTGTTATAACATCATAAAAATTTATACTGTAATAAAGGTTTTATAGAAATTACCTTCTGGGATCTTGCTGTAATATCATAGGTGAAAAACAATATTCCAAAATATTCCAGTCTTTGTTGCAGTGAAATGATTGCTTGTCACTATTATATGTATGGTGAACTATTTTATCTTGGTGACATTAGTTGCCAATTTAGGATAGTGTGACTTGTGTCTCCATGATAGTATTTAAAGGTGATTGGAGTTCTGAGGCGGGATAATCAATGTGGAAGTTCCGTAATCTCATTGCTATTCATGTCTTTTGTTTGCAAACAGCCAATTGGAAACTACTAACCCTCTTCATCTGTTTCCTCCAAACTGGGACCAATCAGCACTGCCTGACATAGGGTACAAGTTCTATTCAGGAAAAGAACTTTCCTATACATGTTTCTTGTGAATACAACCCTTACTTAGAGGAGGTTCATGTGATGTTTCCAGTCATGTGTGGAAGATGCAAATCTATAATTGGCATGTTTGATTTAGACGTGTCCACTGGGAAGTGAATAGAGACCACCATCTCATTCCACAAGAATACATGACTGAACAACCATCATGACTTTTTGGCCATTTGATCCTGACTCCAGCTAAGGAATCAGAACATGAAACTTCAGAGCTCAATGCTGATTTTAGCCCCATCAGTATTTTTAAATGAATGTTCTGCTGCATTTCATAGTGAGAGGAATTCTGAAGATAAAAAATATTAGGGAGAAACATATAGCTTTCCCCATTAAAATGTCTGCCTCTCTGGTTAGAAAGTTATTTTTAGATAATTGGCTACAATAAAGTTAGTACAGGTTGCACCTCTGAAATCCAGAATTCTCTGGTCCAGCAATATCCAGGCATGACCACAGATGTTCCAGGACCAGAGAGTGCCTAAGCACTGCAGGGAGGTGGAGGGGGGCAGGAAGCTTGCACATGGCTCAGCTGGGCTGCAAAGGGAGGGGGAGGGAGCCAGTGCATGGTTCAGCTGGGCTGCGGGAGCTGACACCCGGCTCAGTTGGGCTGCGGGAGCTGGCACCCGGCTCAGTTGGGCTGCGGGGGAGCGGCTCAGCTGCGCTGTGGGAAGATTCAGGGGGCCCCTGAAATAACCTCCCCTGATCCAGAAAAATCCCTCATCCAGGACCAGTCATGTTCAGAGGGTGCTGGACCAAAGAGGTCCAACCTGTATGACTTTTCAAGTGTGCAAAGACATCTACTAAGTAAGGATGGGCCCTGGAAAAGTTTGGAGTGTAGCAGAGCTTGTTTTCTTTATTGAAATTTCACCCAATTAAAACACACTTGCATGCCCTGGTGAAACATACCCAAAAGAACTAGAAGAAAATGAAAAACTTGAAGATAATTAACTTAAGTTTACTCAAACATTTTGATTCAAATTTTGAGGAAAAAAAAGTCATAGATTTAGGGTTGCCAGGTGTCTGGTTCTCACCTGGACAGTTTGGTATTCGGGTCCCCTGTGTGGTAAAAAAAAAAACAGAAAATATCAGACATGTGAAATGTCTGGTATTTCCTGTTTCCCTCAGACAGAAGCCCGTCGGGGACAATTTTCCCCTGCCGCGTCTGACGGGAGCGGAGGAGTGAGGAGCATGGAGCCATTTGCTCAACCACATTTGCCATGTTTGGGATTTTTGTTGAAAGCATCTGGCAAGCCTACATAGATTTTTTAGGTTCAAATCAACCTTCTCTTCCCCTTCAGGGTTGGGGGCCAAACAGGTTTGGGCTGTGTGGGGGGGCTAGGAGCTGGCACGTGGCTCAGCTGGGCCAGCTTGGAGGATCGTGGGGGTGTGTGTTTGCACCCTTGCCACACCCCCTGTGAACGGGCCTGCATAGGTAAATGAAAAGCAGGTACAGAACATGAAAATCTTGTCAGTTTCTAACCCTCCTGGTTGCAGAGAGAAAGGTGAAAACGTGACACCAGGGTGCTGTAAAGGAGTGGGTTGCCCCTGAGCACCCTCTCATGGCCAGGATGCCTCCGCACGCCCTGCTCTTTGTTCCCTTCCTCCAGGCCCTTGTACAAGGACTTCACATACTTGCTCATGCAATCACCACCCTTACTGGGGCCTGGGGTTGTTCACATAACTCAAAAATAAAACTCCCATGTCCCAAACATTTGTCCCGAGTCCTGGCTGTCACTTGAGAGTCTGGGTGAGCAGACAGGTTCTTTCAGGGAGCCCTGAGATTTTACGGGGTGACTTGCCCTGGGGATCAGCTGGCAGTTGTCCTGCTCAGAACTGGCCTCAGAGTAGCCAGGTCTGAAAATAGACTGGCTTTGCAACTAAACCAAAACAAACAAAAAACTAACTTAGCTTTCCAAAGCAATCTTATGGACAGAGCTAGAAAATCTGGCCATGTAACCAAAAATGAACTCCAATCACATCCATTCCGATCAGAAAGTTGACAGAAAAAGTTGCAGAGGTTATCTAAGACAGCTCTGCATCACTAGCCTAAATTAGAAGTGTTTCACCAGGCAAGGAGTTCCACAGGTTGACTGTGCGCTGTGTGAAGTAATACTTCCTTTCGTTGGATTTATATTAAACCTGATACCTATTAATTTTGTTTGGTGAAAGCTCCTGAAGGTATCTCCCTCATTCCCTCTCACTCCCTTAGCTCCATATATGATACCTCTGCATTCTTGGGTTGAACTTGAGCTTAATTTTTGAGTCTGCGTATCTGTGGTACATATACTCACACTGTCTAAAAATTCCTTTATCATATGTGAGGGTATGTCTACACTTGCACCCTAGTTCGGACTAGGAATACAAATGCAGGCATTCGAAATTGCTAATGAAGTGGGAATTTAAATATCCTGCGCTTCATTAGCAAGATCTCGCTGGCGTGCTAGTTCAAAAAATGAGGAGTAAAGTTAGTTCGAACCAAGGGTTTGGTTCGAACTAACATGTCCCGGCGCGCACTTTTACTTTCGAATCAGCTGTGATTCGAACTAGCCCACCGGCGAGATCTTGCTAATCGAGCACGGGATATTTAAATCCCTGCTTCATTAGCAATTTCAAATGCCTGTGTGAAGGGTGAGGGGTGCGATCACCCCCTCCCAACGCGAGGGGGTGCTCAGCAAACCCCTCTGCCCTCTTTCCGTCAGTATCCTGCCTCAGGCCCCTGCTTGTAAGCCCGAACCATTGGGTGCGATCACCCCCTCCCGGGGGGGGGGGGGGGATCAGCGGACCCTGCAGTTGTCACCCGTCCCTTCGGGGTGGGACCTGAGCCCACCGTCCAGTCTCCTTTGTTTGACTGTCACCTGATTCTGTTGCGCGCCTGAGCCGGCGTTGCCCGGCTTGAACGTGCCTCGGGGTTGAGGGAGGGGGACCCAGTCCCGACCTCTCTCTGGGTCCCAGCCCGGGGCCCTAAGCGTCGGGGCTTGCTCGTGTCCCGACGCGGTAGATGGGGGTCACTCCAGCCGTAACCCGTCTACCCACGGCCGCCAAAAGGGCCCTGCCCCGGGCTCCTTCCTCCCTTCCTGGGTTCCTTCGGGTCGTTGCCCCCGTCTCCGAAACCTACCCTGGTTCAGACGTTCGGGTCCGGGGTCATTCTGGCGATACCTCGGGGGTACGTTCCCTCCGCTGGGTCCGCTCCCGGCCGAGCCGTTCCTTCCAGGGCTGGCGGCGCGGGGTCCAATCTCCATCAGAGCCGGGACTGGTTGACCGCCAGCTGCGGTAGCCGTCCCGGGAATCCCTGGGCCGAGGCCGGGCCAACTGCCAGCCTCGGTGCCGCTCGGGGTCCGTCCTGGGTCCGCTTCCCCCTTTTTAAACTGGCCCGCCACACCGGACGCTGCCCGAGGCTCCTCCCCTTCCGGCAGTGCGCTAGCGTTCTCGGCCGTGGCTCAGCCACCTAGCTCTGCCCCGCCCCCGTTCACGGGGCCTCCGGGGAGGGGCCAGCATTTCCCTTCCAGCGGAGGCTGAGCACAGCCCCGCCGGCTTTCCCTGCCCTCGCCGTGGCCGGGGGGAGGGGCTTGGGTCTTCCGACGGCTTTCCGCGGTGCGGCGGCCCCAGCCATCCCCAGTGCAGGTCGGTGGTGACCCTTCACAGCCTGCATTTGCATCCATAGTCCGAACTAGGGTGCAAGTGTAGACATACCCTTATTGATTAGTGTACATTTCATTTTTGCAGAAGAGTGAATTCTTGAACACTTTAAAATATTTCCTTAGGGAGAAAATAAAAATAACATGTATACAAAATGTACAATTATTGTCAAGTAGAAATAAAACAATATTTGTACAGTGCATGAATAAAAGAAAATCCTTCCTCTCTTTTTAGAATCCTATGGAAATTAAGAATTTATTTCAGACAAGCCTTGACTGCTTCACATCATTGAGTGTTCTGTAAAGTTGCACCTCTGAGTTTTGTATCTGTGTATTCTGAGTATTGTAGCTACACTGCAACTTCAGCAGGATGCTGAAAATAACTATCAGTAAAAGTTTCATGCTGCATCTTTTAGCTACCTTACAATCTTGCTTTTCAAATTGACATGCTGGTTGGCATCTGAATTAATAAATCTCTTACCTTCCGATTACAGACTAACTCAATCCTATTCCAACAGCACTAAACAAGAAATTGAATTACTCTGCCAATCAAATTATTTTTATTCTTCAGAAATAATAGGCCTCTCTGAGTCGATTTGTACATGTCCTTTTTTTCAGGGTATGTTGTTTCATTTCTGTTTACAAATGTTTAGTTAGTATCACAATAACTATTATCCAGCTTGCTGAAAGCTTTTTTTCTTTCGTCAGAAAGCAGAGTTGCAGCTGTGTTGTTATTTGAACAATAACATTTTCTCCTCACATGTCCGAAAACATGTCTGCGTAATCTTTATTAAAAACAAAAATATTCAGATGAGTGCGCAAGATTTGGCTAATTAATTTCTGATCATTTGTAGTGTGAAGAGTCAACTGGAGGAGACCTGTGTGGTGGCTAATCTGCGGAAGAAGTCATGGTGAAATGATTGGGAATCCGCTTCTGTTGGTTGCCAGATAAATTCTTCTTATGACAGTGTCATAAGGTTAATTAATTAGATTAATGACTCCCGGTGTTATGTTTCTCTTTGTCTTTCTGATTTGCCACAGCCTGCTGAACAGGTATTTCAAAGGGTCTGTTCTGAAGTTATATGGCAGATGCCACATAATAATGTGCTCTTTTTATTTCTACTTCTGACATGTGCATGCGTGTATAATTTAGTACTGTTTGGGAACTTATCCCTTCACAGAATCTTTGGTTTTTTTTTTTCTGAAATCTGAACTACCAAAAAATCCGCAGACTTCAGCAGCAGTTTTGTGTATAATTTTGGTGTCTGAAGTATCAATCCCCACAAACAAAGACGGTCAGAGATAATGCACATCTTTAGCCTGGCAAATTGGACTGAACTCTCTTCTTCTAATATTTTCCACCTCAAAAAACGTAGGAATTGCCAGACTGGCTCAGAAGAATTGCCAGACTGGATCTAATCCACTATCCTGTCTCTAAGGGCATGTCTATACTTAAGAGAAGATCAGTGCTTCAGAGGTCGATCTTCTAGTGTTCAATTTAGCGGGTGTAGTATAGACCTGTAAATCGAACACTGAGGGCAGCCCCCTCCGGCATCCAGTACTGCTCCTTCCGTGAGGAGTAAGAGAAGCCGATGGGAGTATTTGCTCCTGTTGGCCTCTTGCTGTGTGGATGCTGCTACAGCTCGGCTTAAGGTAATACGAATCCAGCTATGCATTTTGCAAAGCTGGAGTTGTGTAACTTAAGCCATCCTTCCTGGTCTAGTATAGACCAGGCCTCAGAGTGGCCAGTACCAGATGCTTTAGGACAGGGGTGGGCAATAATTTTTAATGGGGGGAGCACTCTAAAATTTTGGAAAGTGGTCGAGGGCCGCACTCTTCTAGGATATTAATGGAGGAATTCTGGGATCTAGAATGGAGGTTGTGTGCAGAAGGGAGGTTGGGGTAAGGGAATAGGGTGCAGGAGGGTGAATGGGGTCTGGGAGGAGTTTGGGTGAAGAAGGCAGTTGTGACCTAGGGCAGTGGACTGTGATTCAGGAGTTTGGGTTGTAAACTAGGGTAGGAGGGGATTGGGATCTGGGGCAGGAGATTGGGGTGCCAGATCTGGGAGAAGGTATGGGGACAGGAGGGAGCAGAGGATTTGGGTATGTGGAGGGGGGCAGAGGGTTAAGGAAGGGAGCGGCTGGGGTGCCAGAGGCAGGCTCTGGCTGGGAGGCATTTACCAACAGAAACCTGAGGCAGAGTATCTGCTGCAGGCTGCTCAATGCTCCACATGGCTCCAACCCAGACATGAGAGGGAAGGGGAGGGAGCAGAGGAGGAAGGGAAAAGGCTTCTCACAATGCCCCTGCTTCCAGCAAAAATTCTCAGCTCCCATTGGCTGGAAATTGAGAGATTGGCCAATGGGAGCTAAGAGATTTGCTGGGGGTGGGAACAGCATGAGAGTCTCCCTCCTCCCTCCCCAGCTGTTGGAGGCAGAGAACAGCTGGCTTTTTAAAGTATAAGCTATTCTCTGCCTAAGGGTACTGGCGAGGTGGCCACGGGCCAGATCCGGTGGCTTGGCTGGCCGGATTTGGCCTGCTGGCAGCCTCTTGCCCACCCCTGCTTTAGAAGAAAGTACAAGAACCCAAATAATGTGTTTTCCATCTAGATGACTTTTGATTAAGGAAACCTACAAAGAAACACCCCCTTCCCCATAAAGACTGTGGGTGAGAGGAATCAGGGTGCACAGTTTTTCCTCTGGATTTGCACCCCGCGGTATCCCTTCTTCCTAGCCAGTGATGCTTGCCTTTAGAGGTACAATATGCAGAGGATGGAGCCAGAGCTCCTTCCACCATCACTGCCTTGTAATAAAGTAAATAAAATGGGAAATGAAAGAATAAATGAGTGCAAGAAGTCCTAAGCCCTTCATAGAGATGGCAAAGGGGAGTCAGAAAGGAGAGGGTTCTTCTTAGTGCATGCTCTTGGAGAGACCTTAGGGAAGTTCAGGACAGAGCAGAATGTGGTTTCTGGACCAGCTTGTCATTTCAAGTAAAAATCCTTATGAACTTTGACTTCATGGGAGTTACTCTGCATGAGCACCAAGGTTGATGAGCGAGACAGGCTTTGGAGCCCCACAGAGTTCTTCTTCTAGCTGTGTTGAGGTAGCTATCCCAGGAAATCCGCTAAGGTGCTCAGTACACAGCCAACTGTTTTATAGTCGCAGGATCATCAGAGGTGGCAACCAGAAGAGAGCTCTGCCCCAGAACCTTGGGCTGGAAGGCAGAGGAGTCATCCACCTTAGTAGTCTCTTTCCTGCTTTTTCCTCAGAGCAATTTGGCAGTGGCGATCTCATTTTGGATGCCACCAGAACATAGCTGTGGTTGCCTTTTATCAAGTGTGTTAGCACTTGTGAATCCTGGAGCTTAGTTTTGGGGTGACTGATACCTTAGTGACAGGTGAACTCAGACTAAAATTGGCCCTCGATGCTTTTCATCTTGTCTTTGTGTACGTGCCCACACATGCCCAAAGTCTGTGTAATTCTTCCCCCTCTAAATAAATTCAAGCAGCCAGTTCAAAATGCAGGGAAAGTTGACTGTTAAGCAAGCTCTCTGCGGCTACTTGTGCACAGCCCTGTGCATTAATGAAGCTCGCTGTGAGCGGTGAAGTTTGCAGCTTCCTTGACTCTCGTTATCTAATGAAAGGACTATTATCTCCCCAAGGGTGAAATCACCACATGCTTTTTTTCTTTAAATTCAATCAAAACATATACTTTTTTAAATAGAAACACTCTGGTGTTTCATGTCACAGCCCTCTAGTGCAAGCAGCTGCCCTGAGCATAATTCCAGCCGTCGTTTTACTCCAATAAATGCCTGCCTTTGTCTCTCTGAGTTGGGAGACACAAATCAGACTATGTAAATTTGGGCAATAGATCTTAATTATGAGCAGCAGGTGTTTGTGCAGGGTGCTCAGGTGAGGGGCGGGGGGGGGGGGGGGGGAATGCTCAATACAGCCTCTGTGACTTGTTGCCAATTTTACAAAAGGAGCCCTACAACACTCCAATTAATTACTTACATTTAATGAGTTCGGCTACCCAAGTGAAGGGATCAGTGCCTGGCCTGCGGCTACAATATAGCAGCCTCTGGAGGAAGTGGTTTAAAAGCAGTTATACAGCTCAGTCACCAAATACCAGGGGGATTGAAAGCAATAAAGCCTTGGAAACCGGTTTGCAGGAGCATTTACTAGCAACCTGTTAGAAAAACTAATTGGGAAGTCAAGGCACCTTGCAGGATTTGGTATCACTGCAGGCAAAAGACCTATTTTTCAAGCTCTTTTTTTTATTGATGTAGCATAGAATATAAAAGAAGTCAGGCAAAGAGGAATAAAGGCAGCTAGTCATGCCAGAAACTTCCCCAGACAGAGCGACCCAAAGGAGAATGGACGTTTTGCAACTCTTTTGTAACAGCAACAATGGAAGGTGTTTGACAATGTAATGTACAGCATGCTCTTGGAGTGAAAAGCATATTTCTGATCCATGTAAGACTGCTGTCCTGTAACCAGAGAATGGGATCATCTAACTATGGCTTTCCCATGCAACGGAGCTTCGATCACTTCCAGGGGCAAGAGGGTGAGTTGACCAACATGCCCATTTATTGCTTGGCTTTTCTGCTGAGATTGTTAGCGGTGGTGCTGGTTGTTGCTACAGTGTGTCTTCTGTGATATGGTCACCTTTCTACTCAGAAGTGAGAGAGAGGCCATGGATCCGGAGGCAGCCAACAAACATCCCAGTGGACTGTGAATGGTAACGCATCACAAGTGGCCTGTGAGAGCTTTGTTGTTGATTTAAGGAAGGAGTTGAATCCGGCAGGGCTGTCCTTAGCAGGGCGTGGGGCCTGGGGCAACCCTTCCCATTACCCCTCTTATAGGCCGAGGGCACATTACGGCCATAAGCCCCATCCTGCCTCTGCTCCACCCCTTTGCCCAAAGTCCCACCCCCAAACTATGTGATTCGGGGAAATTCATGAGGGATGAGGTCTGGCATGGGGTGGCAGCTAGGGTCGTTTCTCCCCCCCCCCTCAACTCACCATGGCAGCAAGAGCCAGAGTAACCCAGAAGTCTGCTCCGCCCCACCACCCAGCCAGAACGATGGCTCTGAGGCAGACTGGTGCCCGCTACCAATCCCCTAGCTCAGGTGGCGTTCCAGTACCAGGAACTCTGGTAACGGAATGAGCTCATTCTAAATCAGTAGCAAATTCTAGCAACTAGCCACACGGCTGGGCAAAATACGGCCCAGGGGCTGGATCTGGCCTGCCAAGCCACCGGGTCCGGCCCATGGACCCCCCTGCTGGGACACTCGGACACGCAGCTGCCATTTAAAGCACAGTCCATGCGGCTCTCTGCTTTGCAGGGACGGGGAGGCTTCCTGTGATCTCCTGGCTCCCAGCCTAATCCTCAGCTCCTATTGGTTGGAAACAACCGGCCAATAGGAATTGACCCCAGCCAATCTCTCTGCTCCTATTGGCTGGAAACTACCAGTTATAGGAGCTGAGAGATTGGCCTGGAGGTTGGGGGCATCACAAGTCTCTTTCCCTTCCTGGAGCTGAGAGCCACGTGGAGGGAACAGCCTGCAGTTTAAAGAGATCTGGGGCTGCAGCAGGCAGGGAGCCCGGCCTGCCTTGGGGATGCTGGCTTCTGTAAGCACCTCCCAACCAGAGCCTGCCTCTGGCACCCCAGCCCCTCCTTCACCCCAACTCCCTCCCCCAGGTCACCATCCAAACCCTCTGCATACTCCTGCCCCAGGTCACAACTCCCTCCCAGACCTTGTACCCCCTGCTACATTCCTCCCCCCAGCCAGAATCCTCTCCTGCACCCAAACACCCGCCCAGACCTGCATCCCAATCCCCTGCACCAGGTCACCACCCAAACCCTCTACAGTCTGCACCCCCTTTTTCCCTTCTCCTAGGTCAGAACTCCCTCCCAGACTTTGCACCTCCTCCTAGAGCCCCTCCCTCAGGCCAGAATCTTCTCCTGCACCCACACTTCTTCCCTGACCCTACACCCCAATCACCTTACCCAGGTCACAAACTCCTCCTTCACCCAAACTCTCTCTCAGACCTCACACTGTCTCCTGCACCCCAGTCCCTTACCCCGTGCGCCCTTCTGCACCCAACCTCCATCCTAGACCCTGCACACCCCCCCCCCCATGGAAAAGTGCAGCCCTTGACCACTTTCCAAAAGCTTGGAGTGGGCCCCCCACCAAAAATTATTGTTCACTCTGAGCTAGCAAAATACGTAATTAGATCCAGGCAGTCCTTAGCGCACATGGCATAGGTACGATAATTCACAAACGATAAATAGGAGACCAGCCCAATACACACTCAGTGGCTCTGCGAATGTTAGCCATTTCCATCGTTTAAGCAGGCCCAAAACTCCCACCCATCTCTCCACCCATTCACACAGTGGCACCAATGGGGTTCAGTTGAATGGGGTGGGTACAAGTGACAATGCTTAGTATTTACATGGCACAGTACTTGCTCCTTTTGCTGTACAAATAATGGGGGCTAGATTGCCACTTGTCCTGCATACCTGTATACCCCCTAGCTACCTGCAATGCTGATCTCAGCACACAGGGGCCTAGACCCTAGTTTGCTCCTGGGGGTGGTCAGCTCTGCACTGCAACTTCCTGACTGCAAAATGGCAGCTCGCCCTAATTCATTAATCCTCACAGCTCTTATCTGATTTACCTCCAGGGAGGGAAATCCCAGATTGCAACAGTGGAGTTTGACTCTCCATTGTCCTGCATCTTCTGCGGGCATTTACACCTGTGAGAGTGGGTGTGAAACATGGTTATTCCAAGGTCGTAGGGCATTCCCTCTGCCTTTTCAATGCCTACAGGAGGGGCAAAGCCATGGGGCACCAGGTCCAGGCTCTGTGACATAGTTCTGCTACAAACTTGGTTGGGACAGAGGGAGAGGGGCAAGAAACCCCTTTCAGAAACTCTAACAACATTAATCACCTCAGAAGGGCAGCCGTGTTAGTCTGCAACTTTAAAAAACAGCAAGTTGTCCTGCAGCACCTTAGAGACTAACAAAAATATATAGTTTAATAGCATGAACTTTTGTAGGCAAAACCCATTTCCACATCTGAATTATCCATTTAAGTCTGTTGCAGAAACACAGATCTGGTCTGAGAGGTTCAGGAGCAAACAATCCATTAATGAAGATCAAGAGTAGCATTTATTTATGGGCATTACCGTAGTGCGTAGGAGCCATAGTGGTGGACCAGGATCTCACTACATTAGCAAAGCAATTATACTTTACTATTGTTTGTTAATACAGCATCTTATACTTTGTATGTGAGAAGTTTAGAGACTAGCAAATATATATATATATGGTATCATAGAATCATAGAATAATAGGACTGGAAGGGACCTCAAGAGGTCATCGAGTCCAGCCCCCCGCCCTCAAGGCAGGATCAAGCTCCGTCTACACCATCCCTGACAGATGTCTATCTAACCTGTTCTTAAATATCTCCAGAGAGGGAGATTCCACCACCTCCCTTGGCAATTTATTCCAATATTTGACCACCCTGACAGTTAGGAATTTTTTCCTAATGTCCAATCTAAACCTCCCCTGCTGCACTTTAAGCCCATAAAGTATCATGAGCTTTTGTGGGCAAAACCCACTTCTTCAGATAAGATGTCCACCCAAGATCATCTCATCTGAGGAAGTGGGTTTTGCCCATGAAAACGCATGATACTATACATATATTTTTGTTAGTCTAGAACGTGCTACAGGACTACTTGTTGTTTTAGAATATTAATCACATTATGGGAGGGCACTTGCTCAGCATTTAAGCAAATCAGCATAATACAAAAGGTGGCCTCACATTACAAAGTCTCAAAAGGATAGCTGAGTTAGTATGTAACTTTAAAAACAACTTTTAAAAACAACTAGAGGACTGCGCCCTCAGCTCGCTACACTCGCTAGCCCCCCATCTATGCATCACAGCTGAATCATGACCTCCCCTCCTACCTGTGCCACTAGCCTTTCCTGCTGCCATATGGGGGCTGGACCATGTGGCCCATACCAGGATCAGGGACAGGATTCTGTGGCCAGATGGGGGCTGGGCCCCAATTGGGGAGGGTATCTGTCGCGGGGAGGGGTTAGGAGCAGGCTGGGGGCAGGGTGTCTGGCCAGGAGGGAGGAGGCAGGAGCAGGCATGGGGAAGGGTGCAGGAGTGGGCTGGGGGTAGGGTGTCTGGCTAGGGGGGAAGAGGCGGGAACAGGGAAGGTTTCAGGAGCAGGCTGGGGACAGGGTGTCTGGCCAGCGGGGAGGGGGCAGGAATGGCCTGGGAGTGCATGGTCTGGGCATGAGGGATTGTGGGGGGGGGGCACTTACTACTTTTCATGCTCCCAGGCATGGAGGCTTTCCCCACTGCTCTAATGGGGAAGTTGCTGCCTGCCTCGGGCCAGGCGCTCAGGCCACTCCAGCCTTGTGGCCCCCTGCTCCTCTCCCCACAGTAGCGTGCACGCTTCCCCACAAGTGGGATCCGGTACAGAGCTTCGGGACTTTCTTCCCCGCCCCCTACAGGCAGCTGGCGCTGATGCTCTAATCTTGCAGGGGATGGAAGGCCATGAGGTTGTAGCACCAGGCAGATGGCGGCTGGAGTGCCAGGCCTGAGGCAGAAGGCGGCAGCAGCTAGCGGCGGGGCCCTGGATCCAGTAGTAGAAGCAGGGCCAGAGGCAACTGCAGGGGAGCTGGGGGCCAGCAGAGTGCCCAGGGCCCCCTGAGGCGCATCTGGGGGGAACCCCAAGCCACAAGCCAGGGCTGCCACTTTCCCTTTGAATCTGCGGAGACCGGGGGGGAGTAGTGGTCCCACAGGAATGTTTTTTATATATATACAGAGAGAGAGAGAGAGAGATGAGTAGAGATGTGGCACCTTAGAGTCTAACATATATATACTATTATCATGAGCTTTCATGGGCAAAACCCACTTCTTCAGATGAGATGATCTTGAGTGGAAATCTCATCTGAAGAAGTGGGTTTTGCCCACGAAAGCTCGTGATACTATACACGCATTTTCAGGGCTCAACAATTTTGGTAATCTACTCACCACGGGTGAGTAGATTATAGCCCGGCATGGCGCCACCGAGCGATCAGCGCATGTGCAGCGTGGTCTACGCGTGCGCAGCGTGCTGAACCATGCGGCTGGCGAGCGGGACTCACCATGGCTTGGAGAGCTCTGTATATTTTTGTTAGTCTCTGAAGTTCTCACATTACAAAGCTGTGTCTAGACTGGCAAGTTTTTCCGCAAAATCATCTGCTTTTGCGGAAAAACTTGCCAGCTGTCTACACTGGCCGCTTGAATTTCTGCAAGAACACGGACGATCTCATATAAGATCATCAGTGTTCTTGCGGAAATATTGTGCTGCTCCCATTCGGGCAAAAGCCCTCTTGCGCAAATCATTTGCGCAAGAGGACCAGTGTAGACAGCACAGTGCTGTTTTCCGCAAAAAAGCCCCAATGGCAAAAATGGCGATCGGGGCTTTTTTGCGGAAAAGCGCGTCTAGACTGGCCACGGACGCTTTTCCGCAAAAAGTGCTTTTGCGGAAAAGCGTCCTGCCAATCTAGACGCGCTTTTCCGAAAATGCTTTTAACGGACACATTTTCCGTTAAAAGCATTTCCGGAAAATCATGCCAGGTAGACGTAGCAATATTGTATTAACAAACAATAGTAAAGTATAATTGCTTTGCTAATGTAATGAGGTGTTGGTCTGCCGCCGAGGCTCCTATGCGCTAGGGTAAAGCCCATAAATAAATACTACACTTTTAATCTTCATTAATGGAAGATTGCTTACTCCTGAACCTCTCAGACCAGATCTCTATTTCTGTAACAGAGTTAAATGGATACAGGAGTATGTGCCTAAGTTAGAATGTGCAGCATAACTGCCCTTTTCTAAATCTTGCATGTACAGAATGAGAGGGTGCGATATTTCTTTTATAGAAATGTAAGTATCTGAGATTGCTTTGAGGGGGTGTTTTTCCTTCTGACAGTGCAAGACATTCATTCTAATTAAGGGGCGCTTCAAGGTGTGATCAGCTGCTTATTTACACCCATTGTCCCCTTGTTTCCCACACAAATATATTCGGTGTTTAAAATGTATAAAGCTGGGCAAGTCCTTCTCACGCTGTTCTTGGTAAAATATTGCTCCGCCGCATCTCTCTGAGGGACTGCTGACAAATAGGGTCTTGTTGTCTAACTTTCTCTCTGGCGAGGTTAATGATTAAGTGGTTCAGAAGGTTAATTCCTGGAGATAGTGTTGTCTTTGGCTTGAACAGATGTTGGTGGTGCTTTAATGCGGTTATCAAACTCTGCTGCCCTTCATTCTTTGCTCTGCACAGCCCTCGGCATTGTTCCACAATGCATTCCTGCCCCACTCTATGGAGATCCAGGACAGCCGAACATACCATCGCATTACTTCTCCACAGCACGGGCTTTTCGGAGGTCACAGTGTATATTGACAATATCCAGCGCATAAACTGATAGTGGCAGACTTGATCTTTAAACGGTCTGTAAATATTTGTGTGTGCATAAAGATACAGAATGCCTTTTGATGCGCTGATTGAATAATCTGTAAAGCTACTCACACTCATTAGATCTTCAAATCTTTCAATAGCCCCTATAGAGTAGTGATTACTATGCTCCATTGTATAAACACCCTTCTTTTTTCCCCCCTTTTCCTTCTTCAGAGCTTGTTAGAAGATATGGATCTCAAAAGTGCCTGGTATAATCGGTTGTACAATCAGTATCTATAACAGTCTATTAAACCATTTAGGAGGAACTAAACTGCAAAAAAGAAGGATCCTAACTAGATAAGTGGGGAAGGTGTAGAGCCATTAATTTCCACTCTCATTATGCAACAGCTGCCTGCTATTGTCTTGCTTTAGCTAGCACCAAAGGGAAGGGGGAAAAATGGTGTTGGAACACATTTGTATAAAAGTACCAGGGATCTCTTTATTTTCTTTCTGATCACTGCTCCAGCACCAGTTCTTGGAAACGTTTACTGACGCTCAAAGCATTTGTTCCAATCTCATGTGGCTACGTCTAGACTGGCATGATTTTCCGCAAATGCTTTTAACAGAAAAATTTTCCATTAAAAGCATTTGCAGAAAAGAGCCTCTAGCTTGGCATGGAAGCTTTTCCGCAAAAGCACTTTTTGCAGAAAAGGATCAGTGCCAATCTAGACGCGGTTTTGCGCAAGAAAGCCCCGATTGCCACTTTTGCGATCGGGGCTTTTTTGTGCAAAACAATACTGCGTTGTCTACACTGGCCCTCTTGCGCAAATGCTTTTGCGCAAGAGGGCTTTTGCCCGAACGGGAGCAGCATAGTATTTCTGCAAGAACACTGACAATCTTACGTGAGATTGTCAGTGTTCTTGTGGAAATTCAAGCGGCCAGTGTAGACAGATGGCAAGTTTTTCTGCAAAAGCAGCTGCTTTTGCGGAAAAACTTGCCAGTCTAGACGCAGCCATGTGAGTATTTCTAACTTGGCAGAAAGAAAGACATATGGGACATTAAAATCGCATCCTTCTTCTTGCGATCTTGATTTTTATTTTTCTGGCGTGATTAGCACCCCCATCACACAAAGAGTTCGATTGGTATTCCACGCTTTCAAGATGGCATAAAGGATTCATTTTTAGTTCTGGAGAGAGTGACTGGGGTAATAGTGTGCTAATTAACTGGGGCGAGAGAAAGAAAAATGGTAAACGAATTACGTAGTTGTATGAAGGGCTGTAATCTAGCAACTCAGCAGAGTTTAGAAACATATGCTTAACACCATTCATAACAACTCCCTCTGACTTGTATCAAAAGGAGTGGCACATGTAAAGCAGAGGGAAGAATTTAGCTGAGAAGACCTTAGAGCTAGAAAGCCATGTTGCATTGGGTGTCAAATAAATGAGGTGAGCCTGTATTGTCAGTAAAATCCAATGAACTTGAAGGCAGCCAGAGGTAATCCAAAGGGCTAATCGAGAGGTAATCCAAAGTGACTTTTCTATGGCAGACAACTGGTCATAGGCAGCACCATGCAGACAAGCCCCTCCATGTTGCTAACGCTCATGATTTTAACATGAGTTTTCTGATAGTTCATGTTTTCTTAAAGCCTCAGCTCCTGGAGTCAGGGGATTCCCTGAAAAGCTCAACATTTGTTTATTTATTTATTTATTTATTTATTTAAAGAAGCAAGCTTTTGGAACTCGTGGTTGCATAGAAAAGCTAGAGTATGTTGCCCAAATGCACCGAGATGGTTCAGAAAGGGGTTAGTGAGATTTTGTGGCCTGCATTGTGCAGCGGGTCAGACTAGATGATCATAATGGTCCCTTCTGACCTTAAAGTCTATGAGTCTATGAGAAAGTGATAACATTAACTCAAATTGGATTTTAAAAAATCATGGCTCATGAGTCTCTCAGGATGTTTGAATGCTTGGGCTTGACAGGCCTAGGAGCTGGCCATTATTGGGGTATCCTGTTTATAGCTCAGCAGACCACTGGGGAAGGATCTAGTGCCATGGTGGGCATCCTGTGACCCATCAGGGTTCTGTGGGTGGCGGGCAAAACAGTTTTGTTTTCCTACGGGGATTACGAAAGTGATACGCATGTGAATGGAGGTGCATGCTGATTGCACGCCACGTTGCCTGTGATGTGTGTTCCCTCTGCATCTAATTAGTCCACTCATGAGCCTGGGTTGCTTAGCGCTGGTCTAGCTCTTTGCTTTGCTTGAATTCAATATGCTAGAGGAAATGTTGAATTTGGTGCCATCATTTAGGGGTTCCGGTACAACATGAGCCATGCCAGAGAGTGAAATGATTTGTTTCTAACTTAGTGATAAGTGCTAAAAGCCACATTTTAAAAGGAATTTAGGCACCAAGTGGGCACCTCACACACATTGGGCATTGGGCACCTCACGCCCATTGGGCAACGCAATAGGACTTGCAGGCCCCATACAGACGGGGGAAGGAGCGATATTGGGCCAAGAGGGCACTTCCCCTCAGCAGCGGCAGAGCATGCTCCCGTGGAAGTTCTGCCCTAAAGAGGAATCTAGCAGGGGAGGAGAGTGAAGCAGAGGTTGTCCAAAGGGAGGAAGCCAGTTTGTAGCTTCTTGGAACAGAGAGATCCTCAGGAGAAAGGCCTGGATTGTGCTGAGGCCCTGCAGGCAGGGTCAGCAAATTATTTGGGCCCATGGTATCTTGGTTGCAGGAATATTCCTGGCCCCGGAGCCCATCTCCACCAAAGTTCAAATTCAGGTCTCTCCCCTAACCCCTCCTGCTGCCCTTGTGCACCCTCCTCCAGGGTATCCCCAGCCCTGCCTGCCACCCCCAGGCAATTTGAAAGGGCCCAGGGGCCCTGCCACCATTGGCAGAGCAGAGAAGCTAACACAGCCTCCTTCCGGCTCTCACTTCATGCATGGCTGCCTGGGGGTGGAGGTGTCTCCACATGCTGTCCCTGCCCAAAGTGCCTCTGGGACCAATGGCAGCTATGGTGGCAGTGCCTGAAGGCAGCAGCATGAGGAGACTCCCTCTCCAACCCCACACCTAGGAGCTGCTGCTAGACGTGGGGTGCAGGTCACTTATGGGAGTCACCCCAGGTGGAGTTCTGCACCCCTCCCCCTCTCGTGCACCTCACCCCCACGCACCAACTCCTTCCCAGAGCCTGCACCTCAGTCCCCTGCTCCAACCCAGACTCTCCACCCCAAACCCTCTCTCACACCCAAGCTCCTCGCAGAGCCGTAGGCAGGTGAGAGGAGAGACTTGGATCCATTCTGGGCACCACCAAAAATCCTGCATGGGGAGGGCCAGGGTTACCTTCATGGAGTGTCCATCTCTTCGCCAGCTTGTAGGGAGCTCTTCTGGGGTATGAAGACTCTTCCATTACGTTGGAAGATCCTGCAGTATGAAGTATGGTCTAATTTATCTGCTCTGGCAGCTCATTTCATAGCCAGGCCACCTTACCGCGAGTGCCTTGTTTGCTCACTTTATCCACGGTGCCTTTCCTCTTCCGGGTTGGAATCCGATACGGATCAAAATGGAGTCCTGAGAGACTGCCAAGAAAGCCAGGCATCCACACCAAGCACCTTTTCCCCCATTCTGAGCTTAGAGCTGGATTCGGGGGCTCTCAAAGCCCACAGCGCTGGCCTTGTACCAAAAAGGCAACCTCAAAAAATGACGTTTACAGGATCTGTCGAAAAAGGGTTTATTTTTGACAGATCCACGTCTAGACTGCCGGTTGTTTTTTTGTTGTTGAAAAAACTCAGTTTTGAAAAAAAGCGGCGGCCATGCTTATGCTAATGAAGCACGGGATATTTAGCAATTTTGATGTGCCTAATCTACATCTGGGTCAACAGAGCGGTGTAGTCTAGACACACCCTGGGTGTAAAGCAGTGGTTCTCAACTCGTTTCAGTCCATGGACCACTAGGCCAATCAAAAAATTTTCATGGACCACCTCCAGCACATGTAGCATAGGACGAATGACACAGCAACTGCTTAGCATGTCAGCAGCAGCTACACTGACACTCAGAGCCTCAGACAGAAGTTACTGGCAACACAACATGATGCTATGGATGACACGCCGTGCGCAATCCATAGGGTCACTAGGTGACGCTATGGATGACACGTCACGTGCTTGTTAACATGGCGTAAAACAGCTTGACGGTGGCACCTGCTCACGCTGTGTGACTTTGGACAATTTCCTGTGGACCACCGAAAAAGTCACCATGGACCACCAGTTGAGAATCTCAGGTGTAAAGGAAAAGAGTGTGTATACTGGGCATTGGGGAGGGCATGGAGGGCAGTCCTTTTGCCCTGCAGGAGAGGAATTGGCAGAGGCTGGGATGTGTGATTGGGGATGGAAGAGTAGGAAGATGGTTTCCTGGAAAGATGCTAGGCCCGGAGACACTAGAATACTGAGACTTTGCATCTTCACACACTGATATATGAACACACAAATGTTCATGCTTTTCTTCACCAGGTCATCCAGCTTTGCCCCTCCTAAATTCTATGGCCAGCTTTATGAGGAGTATAGGGATATGAAGTGAAGCTATGAGCTTCAGGATACAATTGTCTCAGATATTTTGGTTGTTCTCAGACTAGTGACAACTGGATAAAGGTGATGAATAAAGGTGATGTCTGTACTGTTTTTACAGCTTCTAATCACCAATTATGTTTTCAATGGCGAACCTTGAGTTTAAATTGCCAAATTGTCTAAAGTTTGTATTTTGAATTTAAAAAAAAAGTCAGTGGAAAATTCTCTCATCTTTAACTCTTTTTAAATGAAATGTCCAAGAGATAAATTACAAACTCCCCAGGTCTGTGTTATTCTGTGAATGTTGGATCCATAATCCCGCCCTCCACCCTTGCTTGTGTTTTATAGTCTATTATGGTCGCATCTAGAGACATGAGCTGAGATCAGAAACCCCTTGTGCCAGGTGTACCATCAAGGATTAAGAAACAGTCCCTACTCTCAAGAGTTTACAATCTAGCTAGGTGAGACAGATGAGAATGGGTGAAATGAAGTATATAAACTGTATTCATTTTTTATTAGTCTCTAACGTGATACAGGACCACTTTTTTTTAAAAAAAGTTACAGACTAACATGGCTACCCCTCTGAAATCAAGTATGTTGTTTGTGGGTGAGATTTTCAAAAGCTCCGAGCAGTGCCTTAGCTCTGCTGATGCCAGAAGGGACAGAATTAAGCTACCACAAAGCCTTTTGAAAATCCCATTCATAATCCATACATGATCCCTTTAATTTTCAAACTCTGTCAACCTATGGCAAAGATAGTCGTTTTCTACACTTTGTCAATAGATTCATGGTTTGACACCTGCATGCACATGTGACAGTTTGGGGGTGAAGGTTAAAATCATTTTATCCAGATCAGTTTGACTGACCCCAAAATGGCGTCCTAGAGTATGTCTACACTACCCCCCTAGTTCGAAGTAGGGGGGGTAATGTAGTCATACGGAGTTGCAAATGAAGCCCGGGATTTGAATTTCCCGGGCTTCATTTGCATAAAGCCGGCCGGTGCCATTTTTAAATGCCGGCTAGGTCGGACCCCGTGCCGTGCGGCTACACGCGGCACAGACTAGCTAGTTCCGATTAGTGCATTTTACTGCATTTGCTTTTCTGCTATACATCCGGCAGAGGGAGTAGAATTAAACTAGCAAATCCTTGCTTAGTTTAGAAGTGTGCCATTAACTTTGGATGGTGCAAAAATGACAACAGTAAAGCTACAAAGCCATGGATATTACAAGCCTCTGAAAATGCAGTTTGTGGAGAGGGGAGGAATCCAGATTTGATGTAAGGGCCTGGCAAAAATGGTAAGAGAAAGAAATATTACTTGAAAAGTTACATTCAGTTGTTGTGAGTAATAAATAGTATGAAAACACATTGCTAAAATCTTTCACCCAACATTCCCTAAGGCTTCAGAATGGCTGCAGTAAATATTTTTAATTTTCTTAGAGCAACACATCTTCTGGTGTACCTGCGTACACCTTTAATGATGTCTGCGTAAATTCTGCATCATTTTATCTACTGCATCTGACAATCCCGCATCTGCACTCTCCTGGATTTGTTGGTGAAAGGGCAGCATTTACTCGTAGCGGCTACATCTACACTGGCATGATCTTGTGCAAAAACTCTTTAGCGCAAGAGTTCTTGCATTAAAGTAGTTGTGCAAGAGAGCGTCTACACTAGCATGTGCTTTTTCACAAGAGCATCCATGCCAGTGTAGACGCTCTCTTGCGCAAGAAAGCTCTGATGGCCATTTTAACCACAGGGCTTTCTTGCACAAGAAATTCATGTTGCCTGTCTACACTGGCCTCTTGTGCAAGAACAGTTGCGCAAAAGGGCTTATTCCTGAGCAGGAGCATCATAGTTCTTGCGCAAGAAGCCCTGATTTCATACAGTAGAACATTAGTTTACTTGCGCAAGAACACACGGCCAGTATAGACAAGCAGCAAATTTTTGCGCAAGATCGCGCTAGTGTAGACACAGCCGTAATGTCTTATTTTGGCAACATTGCCTTTACTCTATCTTTTGCCTTCGTAGTGATCTGGGATTCCATAAAGAGATACCCAAAATATAAACAGTGTAATACTGTACTTCCTGTTTGCTGATGTGGCCTCAGGAAACCATTCCAACTACAGTAAAACTCCATTAGTCCGGCATCCAATGCTCCGGGACTCCTGATGGTCTGGCACCATCAGGAACCCGGAAGTGCTGGACAGGCTTCCCCCATTCAGCTGCTGCTGAAACTGACCAGCAGCTGAATCGGGGAAGCCGGGAGCAGAGCAGCTGGGGTCCTGCCGGGTTGGTCCCATAGCGCTGCCCCTCGGGGCTGCGGGACCAACCCGGCAGCACCCCAGCTGCTCTTGGGGACACCTGGGGCAGAGCAGCTGGAGTGCTGCCGGGTTGGTCCCGCAGCGCCAAAGGATGGCGCTGCGGGACCAACCCGGCAGGACCCCAGCTGCTCTGCCCCAGGGGTCCCCGATTCAGCTGCTGCTGAAACAGATCAGTGGCTGATTCCAGAAGGCCCGGGGCAGAGCAGCTCTGCCCCGGGCTTCCTGGAATCAGCCGCTGAACTGTTTCAGCAGAGGCTGACTTGGGGACACCTGGGGCAGAGCAGCTGGGGTCCTGCTCGGTTGGTCCCGCAGCGCCGAGGGGCGGCGCTATGGGAACAACCCGGCAGGACCCCAGTTGCTCTATTGCAGGCATCCCCGATTCAGCTGCTGCTGAAACTGACCAGCAGCGGCTGAATCAGGGACGCCTGGGGCAGAGCCAGACTATCGTAAGGGGGGGCTATGAGGGGTCTGGGGTGGCATCCCCTCCCACCTCACTCCAGACCCCTCATAGCCCCCCCTTCTGATAGTCCAGCATATCTGATAATCCGGCACCCCCAGGTTCCTAAAGGTGCTGATTATCAGAAGTTTACTGTACATGGTGAGTCCTCTGCTGGAAGAGAATGTTTGTAAAGTTGGGAGGGAGGGGGCAAATGGACAAAAGATTCAGGAAACTGCATTTGGGGAGGGTGGGAGAGGGGAGCTGCTTCACCTTTGGAAAACTGGTCTGATTTATTATTATTATTTATTAATATTATGTCTCAAAAATAGCTTGCTCTAGAAACTACAGGTTTGATTTATTCGGCTAGACTCACTGAAGGCGGGTGTCTGCACTTCTTTGGGGAGGTGTGCCATTAATTTTAGTCACCTATGGAAACTTCAGGCTTTATAAACTCTGACAGGATGATGGCATGTAAAGGTTTCAATTCCAAAGGGAGAGATAATTGTCAGTCTAATCCAGGGACAGGCAATAAGATGAAAGCGGTTTGCCAGATTAGCCCCTGGCAGGTTGCCAGCACTTTATTTATCTGTGTGTCCACGGGTAAGAATATAAGTGTGGTCATCCTGGGTCAGACCAAAGGTCCATCTAGCCCGATATCTTCTCTTCCAACAGTGGCCAGTACTAGGTGCCCCAGAGAGTGTGAATAGAACGGGGAATCATCAAGTGATCCCTCTCCTGTCTTCCATTTCCAGCCTCTGACAAACAGAGGCTAGGGACACCATGCCTACCCATCCTGGCTAATAAGCATTGATGGACCTATCCTCCATACATTTATCTATGGTTTTTTTTAACTCTGTTAAAATCCTGGTCTTCACAACGTTCTCTGGCGAGGAGTTCCACAGGTTGACTGTTCATTGTGCGTTGAAATACTTACGCGTGGTTTTTTTTTTTAAAATCTGCTGCCCATTAATACTTTAATACTACCTATTAATCATTTGTTTATCTGCATGTCCACAGGTACAGCTGCTTGCAGCTCCTGTTGGCTGCGGTTGGCCGTTCTCAGCCAATGGAAGCTGCAGGAAGTGGCATGGACTGGGACACCGCTTCCCACAGCGTCCACTGGCCAGGAATAGCAATCTGTGGCCAACAGGAGTGGTGAGTGTCTGTACCTGTGGGCATGCAGGTAAATACAGCACAGGCAGGCCGCCTGGGGCTAACTTCAGCAAACTTCATTTGGCACCATTGGCAGCTTATTGCCAACCCCTGGTCTAACCCTTTTGCTCCATAGAGGGGGATCTTGGAAGAGAGGAAAAATGGCTACCAGATAGCTGTGTTGGTTCCTAGGACTGAGCAGAGATAGGGCAGGAAGAACCAGGCATATCAGCACAGCGCCGCAGGAAGTCCAGAAAGAGGGAGTGAGACGTGTTATCAGAAGCTAAGATCAGCAGCAGCAGAAAGAAGAACCTTGCTGACCGCACAGAGGAGACTGGTTTCCAAGTAATGGCCAATGGAAAACCTCTGCCTGTAATTGGTCCAGGATGCTGTTCTCAGCATGTTATTCAAGAACATGGCAAACTTGATAAACCACTGTATGCAGAACGCAGGCTGAGAGATTCAAGACAGCTGTTGTGGGTATGTACACACTGGGTACAGAAGCGAGCTAAACTGGATTAAAAGCCTAGGAAATCCAATATGTATGTAAGATAGACTTGAACACAATATGATAATTGAAAATGCATTCTCAATTTTCTTTCTCAGAGAGAGCCCTTATATCCCATGGAAGTACTTTTCAGAGCATGGGAGTACTTTTCAATATCCAAAAACTAACCCAGAAAGATGTCCTCAGTTATTTAAATTCTTGCAGCTCTCTAGAGGATAGAAATACTTGTACTGTGAGGGAATGTTTCCCTGATCCTCTTTTCTTTGCCCACTGCACTTTAGAACAATGCAAGTTCACAATAGAAATGTTCAATTAACTGTTAAACACTCTCATCAATTCAGGGATCATTTCCAAATCTGATGGATGAGTTCAAAATATTTAATTCATTCTAACTATCAGGCGTAAAAAAGCCCAACTCCCGAGAAGAAAAAACAGATGAGCATTTAAATGAACTCGCATATCTTTCAGAAGTATGGTGCACAGGCGACAGTGAGTTAGGAATGTGCAAAGTTTCTGTGTGCGCGGTGAGATGAATAATAATGGGGGAAGTGGAGTGTTTTCTATTTGTAACTTAATTCTGATCCTGTTTTTGAAAAGCACTGCATTGGTGCTATACATAAATGGAAAGTGACATATAATTGTACACATAGAATATAATATCCTATTACAAAAGTAAAAAAAAAATGGAAATACAGAAAAGTTAAACTACATACAAATAGCAGACCCCAAAAGCGAAGAGCAAAAGAGAGAGGAGACTCTATATCCTGAGTAAAACCTACTGCTAAGAAAACTTTAATAAAAAGTGGCAATTTTCTGAAGTTTTTATGACCCAGTTTCTGACCAGCGTTGATGCTTAGAAAGAGAGATGGTTGAATCACAGAATAAGCTCTTTCTACAGCTGTAAATTATTACAGACTGTGACTCATTCAGAAATGGGGACCATTGTGTAAGTTTCTCTTTTTTTAGACGATATGATTAATCTGTTCATTAGCAATGCTCTAGACATTTATATTTTCTGTTTATGGTCAATTTAACATTAGGTTTATCTCAAATGCAAATAAGTGTTACAAGGTGCATTTTTATTTCGTTCACTTATACTGTCCTACAATTCCATAACATATTTTAATTTGAGACACAAAGTGAGTGAGGAGGTAATATCTTTAATTGGACCAACCTCTGTGGGTCACAGGGACAAAGTTGGGAGCTTACATTCATAACTTTACTAGGTACTAAAACTTATGGATTCAATAAAGACCCTGGATTTATGGTTATACAAAAAAAAATTCTATAACCCACTAAGTTGCTTTGCAACTACAGAAATGTTAGCAGCTCACTTCACCTTGAATGGTGTCTGTCTTGCAAAATGTGTTCGCTCTTTATGCTAAATAACCTGTTCCTCCTTGCATTTAGCTGTGACACTCTGACCTTTCCCAGACATGAAGAAGGACACCATGTAAGCACCAAAGCTTGTCTCCTTCACCAAGAAAGATTGGTCCAATAAAAGGTATCCCCTCACCCATCTTATCTCTCTAATATCTTGGGACCAACAAAGCTACTACAACAGCACAAACAAGGTTTATTACTATGTTTGCTTTAATTATAGCGCCACCAGATTTTAGACTCTGGTTTCAATAGTTACCATTACAAAATACATTCTAAAGTTGTTATATTATGAATAATTCAAGAACATCAAAATCAACAGATGATGTAATAGTGACACAGTCCTGTGTAGAGCGTCAATGTCTGCACTCTGTTACTTCGGATTTGTAAAATCATGACAGGTCTGGAAAAAGTGAATGAGGAAAAGTAATTTACTTGTTCCCATAAGAACTAGGGGTCACCAAATGAAATTAATAGGTAGCAAGTTTAAAACAAATCAGGGATTTCCCTACACCCCTCCTATGGGGGTATATACCCCCCCTGAATTTCCCCAACACCCCCCCAATTTTGTGAACTATGGTGCCATATAGCCCACCTTCACTGTCTAATCCCTCATCGGCCCCGACACCCCTCCTTGTAAATTCGAATACCTCCCCTAATTTCAATTCCTGAGGAGGCTACTGAAACAAACAAAAGGAAGTTTTTCTCCACACAGTGCACAGTCAACCTGTGGAACTCATTGCCAGAAGCTGCTGTGAAGTCCAGGACTTTAACAGCGGTTAAAAAAGAACTAGATAAATTGATGGAAGTTAGGTCCATCAATACTGGGTGGAATGGTGTCCCTAGCCTCTGTTTGTCTGAGGCTGGAAATGGATGACAGGAGAGGGGTCACGTGATGATTCCCTATTCTGTTCATTCCCTCTGGGGCACCTGGCATTGACTACTGTCTGAAGGCAGGATATTGGGCTAGACGACCCTTTGGTTTGACCCAGTATGGCCATTCTTATGTTCCAGGGTTTCCATCACGGGGGTTAGAACTGAAATAAAATTCTCTGCTCAACAGAGAATCTCTCTCAGCAGTCACCAGTATGGCTTCAATTTACAATGTTTTTTGAACAAGGATGGTATCTATTTCATATTTTTAATAATAATTTGTAAGCAGAGGTAATACTTGAAGTACTCAGGGAAGAATGGAGCATATTGAGCCAGCCATTGTACATATGTATGTCCTGCCCTGATGAGTTTACAAGCTAAACAGAGAAAGCAAAATCAGTAATGTTATCCCTATGTTATAGGAAGGGAGCTGAGAAACAGAGAGAGTAAGAGATTTACCCAAGATCATACAGGAAGCAAGTAGCAGAATCCAGAACTAAAACCAAATCTCCTAAATACCCAGCCAGTGCCTCCACCTGGAACGGCTCAGAAGTCATTTCAGCAGTCTCAAGCTGTGTCTACATTGGCATGATTTTGCGCAAAAGCAATTGCTTTCGCGCAAAAACTTGCTGCCTGTCTACACTGTCAGGGAATTCTTTCACAAGAACACTGACGTTCTAATGTGTGAAATCAGGGCTTCTTGTGCAATAACTATGATGCTCCCACTCAGGAATAAGCCCTCTTGCGCACCTGTTCTTGCGCAAGAGGCCAGTGTAGACAGGCAACATGAATTTCTCGTGCAAGAAAGCCCAATGGTTAAAATGGCCATCGGCGCTCTCTTGCACAAGAGAGCGTCTACACTGGCACAGATGCTCTTGCGCAAAAGCACATCTCTTGCGCAAAGGCACATGCCAGTGTAGACGCTCTCTTGCGCAAATACTCTAATGCAAAAACTCTTGCGCAAGATCATGCCAATGTAGACACAGCCTCAATGTCTGGAATATTTCAACACTGTACAGTTTTAGTTAGTGAAAGGTACTAGAAGAGACTGTCCTGGAGGTTGGGTCCCCATTTATCCATAAAGCAATTAGTATTGAGTCTACCCCATGGCCCAACACTGTTTCAACCCTAACCTAGGGAGGTCGCTGACAGGTAAGGTGATAGTACTTGGTCTGTCTCTGTTGAGACGGCTGATATATACCACTAGATTGTCCTGTGACGTCCAGTAGACCTGACATTGCCAACACATTTACATGTACGGTCAGAAACCATCCATCAGCTAGGAATGCCTTCTGATCACTCCCAGCATGGGCTGGCTTTGAATTGATGATCTGGAGGAGGAAGGCTCCGCAGCCCAATGCTATTTCCCCGAGTCATCCACTCCTGCACAAAAATCCAAAGATCAGATCATTGTGTTCTTCAGGCCCCTTGTTGTGTCTTTGGGTATTACAAAGGTCTGACAGCATGACACGCTTGTATAGCATAGGTATGCTATAATACCAGAGCACAACGGTTTGAGTAATGGAGAAGAGTAGCCTGAGTCCTTAGTTTTGCTTACCCGTGAAAGAGTTTGGTGCCATGAATGCTTTGATGAGACTCTAACATGTCATAGTCTGCATGCCAATTGAGAGCATTGTGGGGGTGCGGGAGGAGAGAAAGAAAGGGGTGAACGTTAGGCAACTAGTATTCCAATTCCTACCTTATTAATGGTGAAACTAACTTTTGCCATCACCCGAAGTCTAAGTAAGCCCGGGCTTTGTGTCGGGCACCAGAGAAGTCCTCCCAGCTCAATGGCCTGGTGCAAGAGAGCTCTGTTTGCCCATGGGAGGTCTACTTAGATCAGTGATGGTGCAGCCCTTTGAGATTCTGTGTGTGGCCCCGGAGACCTTTTGTTTCCTGTTGCCCATGCACAGGGCTGCCAGATTCTGCTGGGTTTTATCCGCATTGTTTTTTTTTCTACCAGTATTACAAAAGTGGCATGCTCCCAGGTGATACCGTGGCAAATACTATGTCTATAACCCAACCATTCCCTGTGCATAACTGCTGATCTTAAAACCACTCCCCTTCTATTGGGCTATCCCCAGCTTCTGGCTAGTCCAGTCCTGTGGTGGTTATCTGTAGGATTGGAGATGTCCTCATGCCTGCCATTTTATAGCCTGTGATTCTGCTCCATCGGGGGCCTGCCTGAGGCCCAATAGAATGGTCTGAATCTCACACTGTGTGTATCTAATTCACCACCAATACAACATTGACCAAGTTTCCCATTACTGTGATGTAAAATAATGTATGTATTGGGATTTGTGGACAGACACAACATGAATTGCCAGAGAGTGGCAGTCACGTCTCATGCCTGTATCAGTTCCTGGTAATCTTCCCCTCGAAAAGGTAACATGGATGAATTAAAAGTACCAAACTTTTTTTTTAAAGCAGCAATTTGCTGATTCTTTACAGAATAAAAATCTCCTGCCTTTTACAGAGCCTGCTTTTCCATTTCCCTTGACACGCTGACCCCTCTCTACTGGCCCCTTTATTAGTAACACTCACTTTTGGGAGATTGTAATGTTGCTGAAAGCACACAAAATGCAATTCCGTTGGCCATTAATCCTTGTCTTGGTGCTACCACCACAATACAATGCCTCTCTATTCCCCCCCTTTTCCCCCCCTTTCTATTTACCATGATGCAACCACTCCAAGAAGTAATTCCCTTTGTGGTCAGAATGCTACCAATGATCTCCTATTTATGCTGGCTATAATTTTCAATTTCACACAAGATTTTAACTTTAGCGAAGGATCCTATAGAATCCAGAGTCTCCCCAGCATCCGAGACTTAGATTCTCCTACCCAGCTTTAGAGTTTGAATTTAGGAAGCATGAAGGAATATAAGCTTGTCTCACGTGGTAAAAGAATCTTTAAAGCAAGAGGTTTTAGGCAGAAAATACATGAACATAAAAGATCGGATTCTGGAAAAATAAGAACATGTGACCAGGATGAAAAACAGTATACTGAGTTATATGCAGGACTGGCTAACAAATTGATGAGTTACTGTTCATAGAGTACAAAAGTGGGAGAGACATAATGAGGCTCCTGTTACAAAACAGCTTTTAAATGCTTCAGAGGGGTAGCAGAGTTAGTCTGTAACTGGAAAAACTTAAAAAACAACGAATGGTCTAGCAGCACCTTAAAGACTAATAAAACATGTAGCTGGTACCATCTGCTTTCATGGAAGAAGTAGGTTGTACCCACAAAAGCTCACGATATCAGCTACATGTTTTGTTAGTCTTTAAGGTGTTTCTAGACCATTTGTTGATTAAGTTTTTCCAGCTTTTAGATGTCCAGTAAAAAACAAACGTATGTTCTGAGCAGGAGTTTGTGAAATGCTACTTTACACCTAGTGCTTTTAAGAATAGTACTTGTGAAAATGTTCTGTTAGCTTTTAAAAATGTGTTACACTAGATATGATAACCAGTCAGGCAGAAACCATTTTAATATATTACGTGAATCTCACATAGATCTTGAAATTTACTTTTGTGCGTGAAAAATAGTATGGTGTGTCTGTGAGCTGTATGTGTATATGCATATATGTATATCTTTATGAATACAAGACTGCTCTTTTATAAAACCTGTGCGAGATTTTATTGGGAGTATTAAATAATGGAATATTTTTAAAAATACAATGACAATGTAAATTTATCTTACCAATCCCTTGTTAGTTCATTATTTGTCAGAGGAAGGCACATAAAATTTGACCATCCAGTTTTATGCATCAGTCACAACTTTAAAAAAAAAAAAACCCAGAACAAAACCAACCTTGCTTTTTAACTTTCTTTCTTTGGAATTTTATGTTTAGAAGTTGATGTGAAATACATATTAGGCAAGCTACATAAACCAATCAATGTCTAAAAATATTAATCTTGGGAAAAGATGTTGTTCTATCCACTTCACATTTCATTTTACATTTATTTTAAAAGTGTTAGCGAAAAAGGGATCTGAAAAGATTTAAACCTGAATCAGCTTAACTACTTTTGACAAGTTTACACATGAGAGACACCAAGATTATGTGTGCTACTCGCTGCTTTAAGAAGTCCCATTCTGGCTTTCTCTACCAGAAGTTCCAGCCAAAGTTAAATCAATCTACTCTTTGCTGATTTTCAACATTAGACAAGTTCCCGACATTTTTTTTAACCCTGCTTTCAGAGTGACTTTCTACCAATTGAAATTCAGTCCCTCAATGCTTGTTTTTTTCCCTTGCTTCTAAACTTTGATAAAAAAGGGTTTTCTTCACTCTCTCAATTTGATGTGACAGGGCCCTGACATGAATAATGGACGTGTTCCTTTCACAGGCAAATCAACTTAATTTAGCATGCCTTTATACTTTCAATAGCTAAACCACAATCCGGTAAATTCCATGAGCTCCTTTAGGTTTGCAGAAATCTTTACAATTAGCAGAAAATGTATAAAGTAAACAGCACTTATTTTGTCAAAATACTTGAATAACTTTTATGCAGGAGCTAGAAATGAATATATCACTTCCTAATCAGATCTTGATTTACAAGCAATTGAGGACAGTTGGACTAGCCTCAGTGAGTCATCCCCTCAATGCTAAAAGCAGGGGGAAAATAAATCATCATGAACACGTTTAGTGGCACTAAAATTGCAAACTTTCTTTTTAGCCAAAAGGACAGAGATGGGGGTTCGGAGTAGGGTGCTTGATTAGAAGCGGCCACCAAAGAAGAGCCCAATTCTGTGGCCAGAGATTCTCACTCAGGAGAGTGAGTGCTTTCTCTCAGTCTATTGCCATGGTAGGAAAGGAGGAAATAATAATGGAGAAGAGAATCAGTGCCAGCTACCAAAAATTGTAAGAGAGTAGAGATATGAAAATGGCTCACAGACACACTTGTGTATATTCATGTTTCACAGATTTAGTGCATGATCTGCTAAGATGTAATTATTCCTCTTGTGTTGAGAGTAGCATCATTGTCTCTTGCTAAAAGACAGAAAACAAAAAGGGACAGGGCTCTAAGGGTACATCTAGACTACAGGCTTTTGTCAACAGAAGTTTTGTTGACAGATATTGTCAACAAAGCTTCTGTCGACAAAGAGCATCTAGACTACATCCAGTTCTGTCGACAAAGCAAGCCGCTTTGTTGACATGACAGTGTAGACGCTAAGGACAGCATAGATGCAATAACGCCTTCTGTCGACAGAACTCTGTCGGCAAAAGGTGTTATTCCTCGTAGAATGAGGTTTACAGCCGTTGACAAAACTGCTGAGTTCTGTCGACGTTATGTCCACAGAACTCAATGGCAGTGTAGATGCAGGTATAGTTTTGTCAACAAAAGTCCACTTTTGTCGACAAAACCTTGTAGTTTAGACACACCTAATAGGGCAGATTGTGCCTCTCTGTTGGCATGGCCTGCTGCATCCCATGGGGGATTTCTCTGAAGTAGGGCAGGCAGCAGCACCATGGACTACACACCACCAGGATTCCAAAAACAGCTTTTAATTTCCACCTGGACTGCATAAGAACCACATGGCTGCTGAGGGTGTAGTTAACTCGGTATATCACTGACAACCTTCACTAAGCCCCCTCTTCAGCCAGTCTTTGCTCAGAGTTGGTTTCCTCAGACCTAACAGGAAGGAAAGTGATAGCATCTTCCAACTCCACAAAACCCTCTCTGCCAGAATCAGTACAGGAGGAAGTTAACCTAGACCCTAGGTGAATATGCCCCAATAATGGAGAAATAGTTGTTGCTGAACCATAGACTGTTGGGCTGGAAAGCACCTTCGGAAGTCATCAAGTCCTTTCCCGAGTGGAGGCAGGACCATGTAAATTATTCCTGGCAGGTGTTTGTCCAACCTGGTCTTAAAAAATTCCAGTGAGGGACATTCTACAACATAGAAGCCTGTTCAGGAGCTTGACTATCCTTATAGTTGGAAAGGGGTTCTTCCTAATATCTACCCGAAATCTCTGTTGCTACAAAGAAAGCCTGTTACTTCTTGGCCTACCTTCAGCAGACATGGAGAACAGTGATCGCTGTCCTCTTTACAACAGTCCTGACAATCAATTCACTCCTCAGTCTTCTCTTCTCAGGACTAAACATGCCCAGTTATATTTAACATTTCCTCACAGGTCAGAGTAGCTAAACCTTTTATCATTTTTGTTCCTCTCCTCTCAACTCTGCTATTGGCCCACCTTGTGTCCTAAACTGTGGTGCCCAAAACTGAGACTTCACCAGTGCCAAGTGGACTGGGACAGTTACCTCCTGGATCTTACCTATGACCCTCCTGTTAGTAGAGCCCAGAATATTTTTAGCTCTTTTTGCAGTTGCATCACATTGTTGACTCCTCTTCAGTCTGTGATCCACTCTACCTCAGATCATTTTCCACAGTGCTACTGCCTGGCCAGTCCCCTATTTTGTACTTGTGCATTTGATTTTTCCTTCCTCAGGGAAGTTCTTTGCACTTGCCTGTATTAAATTTCAGACCAATTCTGCAAGTGGTCAAAGTCATTTTGAATTCTATTTGCATCTTCCAAAATGTGTGTTCCCTCTCCCCCCCCCCCCCCCCCCCGGCCAGTCTGGTGTCATCTGCAAATTTTATATGAGTACTCCATTATCTAAATCGTTTATTAAAATACAGAAGCATGCTGGACCCAGGAGTGACCCATGCGAGACCCCACTAGGTGTGCCCTTCTAGTTTGACAGTCTACAATTGATAACTATTCTTTGAGTATAATTCTCGGACAAGATGTGTACCAAACTTATAGTAATGTCTTTTAGACCACATTTCCCTAGTGTGCCTGGGAGAATGCCATGGAGGACTGTGTCAAAAGTCATACTAACATCAAGTTATATCAGGTCTACTGCTTCCCCCTGCATCCAGTAGGGAAGAGGTTAAAGCTGGCAGGAGGGAGCCTGCTCAGAGTCCTGGCCAATGAGGGAGAGGCTCTCACGGAGCCAATCAGGGTGTAGCTTGCTGGGGTAGCCTTGTATATAAGGAGCTGCTCAGCAGAGAGGCCGCAGTCAGGCCCTGAGCAGGGAAGATGCACGACCTGATTCCTAGAAAAGCACTTCGGGAGAGCAGTGCTGGGCAGGCTCGGGGTGCTAGAGAGAGGCTGCTGGGCTTGCTACAAGAGCCAAGAAGGTGCAAAGGGTCACAGGGGAAGTAGTCCAGGGAACAGGAGGCAGTGGAGAGGAGTAGAGGAGGGCAGAATAAGGCTGTTGCCAGAGGGTCCCTGAGTTGGGACCCACAGTAGTGGGTGGGTCTGGGTCCCTCCCTTTTCCCCCTGCATGGTGTCTAGCCACCATTGTGTCACTTGGAAGGACTGTGGCTTGCCTCAGAAGTGAGAGGCTAGACTGAGGCTGTAGTTGGCCACAGTGACAGGCGCTAGAGAAAGGACTGCTGATAACCTCCAGAAGATGGATGAGATCCCATTGGAGTGGGCCGTGCCAGAGGGCAGCGTCCTGAAGAGGATGCCATGAAGAGTGGTGTGAGTCTCGAACATGAGCGTGGACTGCAGATGGGTGAGACACCACCAAAAGGAGATGCCCTGCTGAGAAAGGACTAATTCCCCAGAACTACCAGCAGGAGGCACCACAACGGTGAGTCATACCCCGTGACACCCTGTCAAAGAAGGAAATTAGACTGGTTTGTTCTTGACAAATCCGTGCTGGCTACTCATTATAATCCTATTATCCTCTGTGTGCTTACAAATTGATTGGTTAAGTTTGTTCTAGTATATTTCCAGGCACCTTTGTTGATCTGTTGTTTGGTTTTATTACAATAGTACTGGGGGGATGTAAACTCCAGTTCAAGAAATACTTGTTCATTTACAGTGCTGATTCTGAACAGGGTTGCATTTAGAATTAAGACTGTAATTTCAGGTTATACAAAAATCACGTTTGCTACTCTTTACATGACAATATGTGAAACTTAAAAAGTCCCTGCCCCTTTTCTTTCTAGTGAAATAACATAGCAGCTGTCCTAAACCAGACTCCTCTAAAACGTAAATGCAGCTTGAATTCCAACAGATCAAATTCAAATGCGTGAAACAAATGAGCTATATAAACACTGCCATGTTCAGCATAGCTTCAGTAAGTTAAGTAAGGTTCCAGGCTTAAAGAGATCCTGCATACCTCCAGGTCTGCCTGTAATAAGCAGTTCATGGGCCAATTAGGGGAACCAACAATTACAAATTGGAAAGAAGAGAGAAAGGAAAGAAAAAGGAAATCAGTCAAGGTAAGACATAATCCCTTTGAAAGGGTTTCTAACATTAACCCCTAAAGAATTACTCTCTACCGTACCTTGACTGATTTCCCCCCACCCCCGCCTCCCACTTCCCTCTCCTTGTTGGGTCAGTTAATTGGCTGATTAACTAGCAATTACATCTAGGTCTGGCTCTATATAGAGTCCCTTTTACCCTAGAATTTTATTGACAAAAGCAGTAGATCAAATTCACCCCTCCGGTAAGTTCAAAATCAACGGGTTTACTACACCTAGAATGAATTTGACCCATCTGTATCTGAGATTTGCTTTTAAAAGTTTTGATTAGCTTTATCAATGAAAGTTTTATTTGTGGCTATTTTGGTATGCTATGAAGTCAGCTCACATCGTGTTTCCTCGCTTTGCAAGAAGGGAAACCTGGTGTTTAAGAAAAGGCTTTGTGGTAGCAGTTAACCAGGGGTAGTGTTGCCACAGATGTACCCTGCCCTCCAGTAAAATAAGGGATAAGGGATCTTTCGGAAAAGGCTTTATTTTCCGAAAGATCCGCGTCTAGACTGGTGCTTTTTTCCAGCAAAGCTCCGTGCCGAAAAAAAGCGACAGCCATTTTTATGCTAATGAAGCGGGGGAGATTTAAATCCCCGCTTCATTAGCAATTGCGATACGTCTAATTTGCATCCCTTTTACGAAAAAGGGATGCAATCTAGACATAGCCCATGTGTGGAAAGAGGTAACAACTAAAAGCAGTGACACCCTTTCTGCCACACATTGTGCCCAGGAATGGACCTGAAGGCGGTTCTGTTGTCTGTCTGTCACTGCTGACAAAACGTCAGCCAAATTAAGACAGTGAGATTATTTGCTAGCATAGCAGATCATGCGTCCTTAGCCCCATTTCTACCCAGTGGGCAGAGTTTCTCAACCAGTGGTATGAGTGCCCTTAGGGGTACTCGAGAGATGTCTGGGGGATATGTCAACACAACTGAAATTTGGAGAAAACTGATTTTTTTTAAAGTTTTACAGCGCTTTATTATTTTTGTACTTTTTACACCCAAACATTTCATTGCCCGCCTGGCTATGATTAAGTTGTTTAAACAAATGTGTTGCAATGGTAGAAGAAAAAGGTGTGTGAGAAAACTGTAGGCACTGTATAATTTTTTTACAGGGGTACTTTATAAAAAAAAGGTTGAGAAACACTGGGATAGGTCCAAGCAGGAAATAGTTGTGGCTTCCTGATCAGCAGTAGTAGGTATACTCTTAATTTCCACTGCTGACATAAGGCCCACAATGAAACCCACGTTAGCTGACGATCAGATGCACTGGAGTTCCTCTCCACCCCACCCCGTCCCACCTGCTCTCTGCCTCAGAACACCACAACATGATCCCTTCCTCTGCTTACACTGGGAGGAGGAGGGGAAGAGGTGGCTGTCATAGAAAGCAGTGGAGATTGACCTTGGTGCAAGAAGAGGGAAGAGACTGTCCAAAAGCAGACTATTCTAAGGCAATTTTGCACCATGGAAATCCTACACAATGTGTCTTAGTGGCTCTAGGGACAATAAGGGTGTGTCTACATTACACCCTTAGCTCGAAATAAGCTACACCATTTGAGCGACACAAATTGAATAGCTTATTTTGAGTGTATTTCGAAATAGCTTGTTTTGCCATTTGATGCTGTCTACACAGTGCCAAATTTCGAAATAAACCACCATTCTGAAATGTCCCTTAATCCTCATGGAATGAGGTTTACAGGAATGTCGGATATTTTGAAATAACAGGTGTGCAGTCAAAACGTGGAATAACTATTTCGGGATACTGGAAGTATCCCAAAATAGCGCTGCAGTGTAGACGTAGCCTAAGCTCATGAAAGGCTAATTGTGGTGTTCTGCTTCATCATAAAAAGTGTGGGGGGGAGTGTGCACAATGTTTAGAAAGTATTACCCATCAGGCAGTGGGTTGGATTGAACAGGGATCTGTCAAATTCCCTAGGACAGTAGGACCATGCAAGAAGAGCATCTTACCTGACATGAAAAGGCTACTGTATTGCAAACATGAAGCGTGAATGAATTAAATACAGCAAGTCCAGGAGGAGACTAATAATATATACTAAAGCAATCTGGTTTGTACAGGAAACAATGTGGGGTGGGGGAGGGGGGAAGGAAATGTACTGCCCCCAAGGTCTGCAAACAAATGATACTCCAGCTGGGGCATTTTCTCCTGGGTAGGTACAAGCAGTGGTCACGGATTTACCAGCAGATCCCTATTGTCCAGCTTGTTCAGATGGCCAGAATTAACAATGCTTGTAGGGAAAGTTGCAGAAGAAAGGTGCTATATAAATGCTAAGTTTTAGAAGACTGCAGAAGCTCAAGAGTTGTGCCTTAGCCTGTAGCAGAGAGATTACTCACAAGAAGGGCGGTGGATCTATTGGGGGGGGGGGGATGGGGCGACAGGAACTAGCATCCAGAAAAATGGGATCTAACTTCAGCCTGCTTCTCTGCAGCTGCCACATGCTATGATGAATCAGTGCTTATTGAGGGGAACACAAAAGGCCACCAGGTGGTAGCTGCTTTCAGACAGCCCACTTCCTGGGTAGGAATTTCAGAGGGTGCTATTAGTGGCCAGGATTTTAATTAGCATGGTTCCTCGATAAGGAATCTGGGATCAGTTGAATAAGAACGGCACATATAAAAATCCTAGCCCTTTTCTTTCAAGCTTCTGCATGGCTGGGAAGTCAGAGTCCTACCAGACGTAATAAGATTCCTGGGTTGAAGAAACAAGACCGCTAGAAAGAGAGCTGACATACATTCTCAAGGGGGAAAAGTAGATGTGAAGTTTGGATCAGGTACCCTGGCAATCTAAGTATGAACAATATGACATAGAATCATAGAACACTAAAACTGGAAGGGATCTTGAAAGGTCATCAAGTCCAGTCCTCTGCCCTCATGGCAGGACCAAGCACCATCTAGAGCATCCTGGATGAATGTCTGTCTAACCTACTCTTAAAAAAATCTCCAGTGATGGAGAGTCCACAACCTCCCCAGCAGGGACGCCATTTCTGATTTTACGGCGGAGTGGGCGGGCGACCTGTGTATGCTGTTATGGCGGGGGAGACAATGAGAACATGAGGGGGGTGGACTGAGGACAGAGGCTTCAGCAGTGTTACTGATCATGCTCAGTACAAGCCAAGCACCAAATGTGGCAGGGGTGGGGGGTAGCCAACCCAATCCGCCCTCACTCCCACACACACACACACACACACACACACACACACACACACACACACACACACGTCATCTCTATCCAGGGGCTACAAAGTCACTGAAAAACTCTCTTTCTCTCTCTCTCTCTCTCTCTCTCTCTCTCTCTCATCTGTATCTATATCTGTATATAATATTTTGGCAGACAACTTAGCAGTTAGCTATACGGAGCACTGTATCTAATTCCTATATTAAAAAAGAAAATTAAGTAAATTTTAGACCCACTCAGCTCTAACACTAGCAAGTTCTGAAATCTTGTGGCAAGTCACTTAAGGGACACTGGTTAGCCTTAACATTTGAATATATATTCTTACTAACTCTGTAGTGAGAGAGAGAGACCCTGTCAGGATTCCTGGGCTCTGTCTCAGCTCGGGGAGTGTTGTCTAGTGGGTTACAGCAGAGGGCAGATATATTTAAGCTCCATATAAGAACATCAGAATGGCCATACAGGATCAGACCAATGGTCCTTCTAGCCCTGTATCCTGTCTTCCAACAGTGGCCAAAGCCAGATGCTTCAGAAGGAATAAACAGAAGAGGCAATCGTCATGATCCATCCCCTATCAGCTATTTTGTTTGTTTTATATCTGATACCTATAAATTTATTTGGGACAGCTTCTTGTGTTATGTTAGTGAGGGAATGAATAGCATTTCCTTATTCTATTTTTCCACACCATTCATGATTTTCTAGCCCTCTAACATATCCTCACACCCTTCAGTCAGTCCTTTTCCAAGCTGAAAAGTCCCAGTGTTGTTAATTTCTCTTCATATGGAAGCTGTTCCTTATCCATAATCGTTTCTGGTGCCTTTTCCGTACTCTTTCCAAATCCAATATATATTTTTTTTAGATGGAGTGACCAGATCTGCATGCAGTATTCAAGATATGGGCATACAATGACTTTATATAGAACCAGTATGGTACTTTATCTTAGAAAAGCCATTGATAATAATGATTCCCAATATTTGGTTAGCATTTTAGTTTTTAGACTGCCACTGCATATTGAATAGATGTTTTCAAGAATCATAGAATAGAATCATAGAATCATAGAATAATAGGACTGGAAGGGACCTCGAGAGGTCATCGAGTCCAGCCCCCCGCCCTCAAGGCAGGATCAAGCTCCGTCTACACCATCCCTGACAGATGTCTATCTAACCTGTTCTTAAATATCTCCAGAGAGGGAGATTCCACCACCTCCCTTGGCAATTTATTCCAATATTTGACCACCCTGACAGTTAGGAATTTTTTCCTAATGTCCAATCTAAACCTCCCCTGCTGCACTTTAAGCCCATTACTCCTTGTCCTGTCCTCAGAAACCAAGAGGAACAAATTTTCGCCTTCCTCCTTGTGACACCCTTTTAGATATTTGAAAACCGCTATCATGTCCCCCCTTAATCTTCTTTTTTCCAAACTAAACAAGCCCAGTTCATGAAGCCTGGCTTCATAGGTCATGTTCTCTAGACCTTTAATCATTCTTGTCGCTCTTCTCTGTACCCTTTCCAATTTCTCCACATCTTTCTTGAAATGTGGCGCCCAGAACTGGACACAGTACTCCAGCTGAGGCCTAACTAGTGCAGAGTAGAGCGGCAGAATGACTTCACGAGTTTTGCTTACAACACACCTGTTGATACAACCTAGAATCATATTTGCTTTTTTTGCAACAGCATCACACTGTTGACTCATATTCAACTTGTGGTCCACTATGACCCCTAGATCCCTTTCCGCCATGCTCCTTCCTAGACAGTCGCTTCCCATCTTGTATGTATGGAACTGATTGTTCCTTCCTAAGTGGAGCACTTTGCATTTTTCTTTATTAAACCTCATCCTGTTTACCTCTGACCATTTCTCTAACTTGCTAAGGTCATTTTGAATTATGTCCCTATCCTCCAAAGAAGTCGCAACCCCACCCAGTTTGGTATCATCTGCAAACTTAAAAAAAAAAAACTGTCCACAAGGATTCCAAGATCTTTCTTTAATGGTAAGAGCTATTTTAGATCCCATCATTTTTGTATCTATAGATAGGATTATATTTTTCCATGTGCATTACTTTGCACTTATCAACACTGGACAACACAAAGGCAGATGGAATTCAATCACCCCGTTTTGTGAAATCCCTTTGTAACTCTTTGCAGTCAGCTTTGGATTAGTCACTGTTAAACTTTTAAATGTTCTTGAAAAAGGGGTTAACAGCAATGGTCCATATGCAAATCCCAGCAGCACAACACACATTCCTATTCTCTCCGTCCCTATCTTTTAAGTGGAGTACCTGACAATATTTTCATGATGATCTAACAATCCTTCAATTACTTTAATGCCCAACCTTTTGTTATTCTTAATCACCCTGCCTTCCTCTTTTTATAATAATCTCCATGTCCCAAAGACAAGAACTGCCTCTGAAGTCAAGGCATGGACTTGTAGTGGACCTCACTTATGAAATCCATGGGTTCAAACTCCCCAGGGGGCTACTGTCTTCCACCCCCCATAAATGGTGCCCTTGCTCCCTTGGTAATTTATTCCAGTGCTTAACCAGCCTGAGATTTGGAAATTTTTCTTGTTCTCCAACCTAAACCTCTCATTCTGCAATTTAAGGCCAATGCTTCTTGTCCTAACAGAGGTTAAAGGGAATAATTTTTCTACCTCCTCCTTATAATGCCCTTTTAGGTACTCAAAAACTGTTAATCATGTCACTTCTCCGTCTTCTCTTGTCCAGATTAAACAAACCCAATTCTTTCAATCTTCCCTCATAGATCAGATTTTCTAGATCTTTAAACATTTTTGTTGCTCTTCTCTGGACCTTCTTCAATTTCACAGGCTATGTCTATACTCCGTTTTTTTTTGTTTTTTTTCTGGAAAAAGATACGCAAGTTGCAAACCGCAATTTGCATACCTTTTTCCACGTGTTTTTTCGGAAGAGGCATTTCCGACATTTAGCCTGTCTACACGGGGCCAAATGTGGGAAAAACCTCCTCTTTCAGAAGATCTCTTATTCCTCATACAATGAGGAATACAGAGATGCTAAAAGAACATGCCTGCTTTTTCAGAAACTGTTCCGAAAAAGCGCACGTGATCCTTGGATGTGGCAGAGTTTTTCTGGGATACCTCCCAGAAAGACAGCCTTAGTGTTTTTTTTCTGAAATGGGGTGCCCAGAACTGGACACAATACTCCAGTTGAGGCCTAATCCTTATGGAGTAGGGAGGAAGAATGACTTCTTGTGTCTTGCTTACAAGACTCCTGTTAATGCATCCCAGAAATATTTTTTTTTTTTTTTTTTTTTTTTTTAGAATAGTGTCACACTATTGTCTCATATTTAGCTTGTAGTTCTCTATGACCCCTCTGTCCCTTTCTGCAATATTCATTCCTAAATGGTCATTTCCCATTTTGTACGCATGAAACTGATTGTTCCTTCCTAAGAGTAATACTTTGCATTGCTTTGTACCTGCTTGCCAAAGGGAGTTCTCTTATTACCATCTGAAGAGAACAAACTTCTGTTACAATTAGCTAGTCCTGAGCAAGGTAAGAAGCCAACACGGAAGATCAGCAAATCAAGTTACAGTCCCACAATGCATTTCTGAGCCCAATGGGTCATTTTGATGTCTGGATTATATCCTTGGAAGCGGGATGGTCCGTCCCTGTGTGGGGAAGGTTAAGGTGACAAAAAAAGTCAGTATAGTCATGTTGGGATTGTACTCATGGATTGACTAGTACCTGGTTCATCCCACATCTTGCCACTTAGCAGAGCCTCTGAGGGCCTTACACACAAGAACCAACTCATCAGGACTACTGAGAACAGTCCTGTCTTTGCAGCTGTGAAGCATTCCTGATGCTAAAGAGATTGGATATGGGGGGTTCAAACTACATTCTCCATGAGCAGGCTGAGAGTGAAAGCCTAAAGCTACATAAGAGGGGGAGGTTCTTCATTTTGGGGTTTTCTGTCCATCTTTAGATGGATGCTGAGTAGCAATCTTTGAATGTGTGAAGACAGCATGGATGGAATGACCTCAACACTCAGCACCATGTTTGGGGACTTGATAACCCCCTCCCCACCCAGGTTTCCCTTGAAATCAAGAAGTTGCTTCTTTCTTTCACACGTGGTCTGCTGATGGAATAAGAAAGGACAGTGCCATGGGTGATCTAGTAGCATATCCTCTATGCACTGCGCACCTGAACCTTTTTTTAACTCCCCACGTCCTTTTGGAGGAAACAGTGTGGGTATTTTTGTGTAGGTGGATGAGTTTCATTGAAGATACTTATAAAAAGGTTTCTTAATACTCCCTAGGAAAATAAGGTGGGTTTGCAAACTTGAGCCTGGTCTACGCTTAAAATTAGATTGACCCTGCTATGTTGCTCAGGACTGTGTGCTGTAGTTAGGTTGACCTAATCCCCAAAGTACATGTGACTAAGCTGATGGAAAAAAAGTCTTCTTTTGACCTAGCTAGTGCCTCTCATGAGAGACTGGTTAAATACCTCAATGGAAAATCCCATTCCATCAATGTAAGAAGCATTTTCCATTGCTGTGCCTCGGTGGCACAGGATAGATATGCCCTTGGTAGTTAACATGTTTTTTTAAATGTCCTTTAGCATCTCATGTAGACAGACAGTATTCAAAACATATTAGCTGATCATGGTCATAAGCACATCTTAAATACATGCATAGGTAACAAGAAATAATAAAGTTTGCACTTGTGAGGTATTTGTTCTAAATTTTAAAACATCAGCATGCCAAACTCTCCTCCATTTATCACTAAGGACAAATTTGCCTCATTATTTTTGTTTTAATAGTATGAGTCAGGGGATGCTTTGCAAGATGCTGGAGCAACAAAGGAATGGTAGGAGTTCTCTATCAAAGTAGATGGAAGGCCTGAAAATTAAAAAGCAGTAGTAAAGTGCATGTGCATACATTTTATGTGTGTATAAGGAAATTAAACACATGTTTAAACACATGTTTTAATCACATGTGGACTGGTGACTATCCAGCCAGATACAAAGCCAGCCCCTCGGCCCTTCAATTTCAGTTCTCCAAGCCCAAACATGGGTGTTTTCAGTTAGGCCCCTAAGCCATCATCTAAGATCAGTGTTTCTCAACCAGTGGGACAAGTACCCTCTGGAGTACTCGAGAGAAATCTGGGGGTACATCAACACAACTGAAATTTGAAGAAAACTGAATTTTTGTTGTAAGTTTTACAGCACTTTTTAATTTTTGTACTTTTTACACCCAAACATTTCATCGCCCACCCAGCTATGATTAAGTTGTTTAAACAAATGTGTTGCAATGGTAGAAAAAAATTTTGTGTGTCTGAAAACTGTAGGTTCTGGGGGTACTTTATATATATATATATATATAGTAGCAAGTTTGACTCACTTTCATGGCTTCTTCCCTCAGGGTGGCTTTGGGGAAGTAACCGGGTGCTCCGACACCAACACGTCCCCTTTGGGTGAGGCGTTCGCTTCAGGACACTGCCCTCCAGCAGTGACCACTCCGATCTTGGTCTGTGCCCCCTTCCGGGGGGGGGGGTCATTGTTCTTCCTTCAGTCCTCCTTCCAGAGTCCCCCCTACTCCCTAGGACTCCTAGTTCTTCCCAGGAACACCCAGTTGCCTCCTGGAACACACAGTTTCTCAGCGCCCTCCTGGCTTCAGTGCCCCACTGCCAGTTCCTCACTAGTCCCTCCGGGCAGACTGCAATTTCTCCAGGCCTCTCCTCCCTGGCCACGGGCGTGCCTCTGCCTGCCCGGTTGCCTCCTGCAACCCTGCCTTGCGGTCTTATGGCCTGGGGTTTCCCCGACTCAAACTCCCTCAGCCTACCGTAGCTGCCTCCTTGCAGCCCTGCCTTTTAGGGCTGTCTCCATGTGAGCCCCACCCTCTATGACTGCCTCCTTGCAGCCCTGGGCCTCAGGCTGGATAGCCTGGGTTTGCTAGGCCAAAGCCTCTCTCATTGCAATTGCTAATGAAGCGGGGATTTAAATCTTCCCTGCTTCATTAGCATAAAAATGGCTGCCGCTTTTTTTCGGCACGGAGCTTTGCTGGAAAAAAGCGCCAGTCTAGACGCGGATCTTTCGGAAAATAAAGCCTTTTCCAAAAGATCCCTTATCCCTTATTCTACGAAAAAGGGATGCAATCTAGACGTAGCCTAGGTGAATAACCTGATTTTCAAAGGTGCTGAACAGCTGAATGCAAAGGGAAAATTCAGGCCACTTTTGTTTAGCTTTATAATATGGATTCAGGAAGCTGAAGTTAGAAAGCTCCAACATTGCACTTATAATAGGAATAAACACATTACAAAACAAGCCTCTAGAAAAAGATGAGGCTGTGCTCGTCGCCCTAATCAATCCGCTCACTGGGTCCATTAATACTCTGGATGTCCATTCCCTCTGAGTCAGATTTGTCCCCTCCCGCTGCCCCAGCAGGCTCAGGCAGTACATAGTGGCGCCAGGCAAAAGCAGAATAAATTTGTTGTTTTTTTAAATTACAAAAATCTATTTCTGCTTCTCCGGTTTTCCTTCTCGTGCCTCCGTACGCCATGGTACAAGCTTTGAATAGACAAGCCCACTGTTCCAATGTTGTCAGGGCCCTGCTAGTTTTCTAGTTCAAATCCTTGTTCATGCTGTTTGCTAAGTACTTGTTCCCGGTGACAGCTTTCAGCCAAACAGAACACACTGAATGCTTCATTCCCAACAGCTCTGTCCTGCTGGGCTCCAAGTGAAACAAGCCCTTCAAACTCCATCATGTGAACTTTTCACAAGGAACAATCTCCTTTAGACAATTCCATTCAGAGATACTATCCGTGAAACTGGGACTTGGGTATGAGGTGACATCAGAGCCTTCCTCCTTTGGCCGGGGTCAAGGCCACCAAAGTTGTATTTGTCAGGAGGCCCCCACCTGGCATGGTGCATAATTTCCTTAATGATCTAAAGTTTCCCTGTTTTAAAAAAAAAATCTGTACAGTGAATTTGAATAGGCGTTCTTTAGAAAGGCAAAGCAAATGCTTCTGAGAGGACAGCCAAAGGTTGGGTTGGAAAAATAGGATTGTTTACTTAACACATACTTCACAAGCAACTTCCAGGTCAAAACGAGTAGACCAAAAATGAGAGATCAGCTGTCCTTTGGTTGGTGGGTGCGCGCACGCTGGGCCACCCTCCATCCTTCAAGAACAGCCAAGGTATTGAAATGTACATGAGTCTTGCTCTCCGAAGAACCCAGATATCTATACCCAGAGCCAGCTAATAGAATGGTGCGTCATTAGCTGTCAGGGTAGTTAAACACTGGAATAAATTGCCTAGGGAGGTTGTGGAATCTCCATCATTGGAGATATTTAAGAGCAGGTTCGATAGACATCTATCAGGGATGGTCTACTCTACTAAGACGTCTCGTCTACTAAGACGGTGCTTAGTCCTGCTGTGAGGGCAGGGGACTGGATTTGATGACCTCTCAAGGTCTCTTCCAGTTCTAATATTCTATGATCCTATGTTGTAGGAAGCACTGTCACGCCCCTGGTTTTCTTCTCATCACCTTGTCCAGGAGGGAAGTTAGAATTGTATCGGTGCTGGCTTTTTTTTCAGGAACTGGAGGTCAAATAGATGGGCTTTGGGATACTGGCTTTCATCATCTTTCTGCACCCTTCACACAACAAACCCTTACCATACAACCTTCTCCTGATACAACCAATTATTCTGTCAAACATCCACAACTGCTGGCATGGAGGCTGGGGGTAGAGTAAGTTTGTAAAGGATTGTACACAGAAGGATGTAAGAGGGAAGAGTTTTGATGAGCGATATGGTATCAGGAAGATGTGTGCCTGTGAATGGAGGAGTAGAAGGTTTTGCACATCGGCATCTTATCTTTTCATTCCTTGCTTTTTTGAGTGTGTGTGTAGTGAGACAGAGACTAAAATAAATTTGTCTATAAATATCAATGGGAGGGCATGCTTGTTGTTTTAGGGTAATAGCACTTCTTATACCATTCACTGTGAATATGTTTTTGCTAAAACCATTTTCAGTACCAAATTCCAACTTGTGTTACATAGGTGCCACACCACGGAAGAGCAGGAGGTTGTTCGGCTCTTACTGAGGGCAGAATTTGACCAGGGGCTGGGAAAGACGACTGTTATGCATGGCTTTTAGAAGTTTTGGCATTTGGGCAAAATGCTCCAAAGAGGCATAGTTTTGGGTGTGTCATGGCAGACACCTGCTGTCAGAGTATTGCCCATGTGCAGCTGCCATTGACTTCATCTGGAGCGGTGAGCATCCCGCGCTTCTGAAAATTGGGCCCTGTCTAAAACTGGAACATCCAAAATTGGAGGTCACTTTTGAAAATGTGGGCTCACAAAAGTGAAAGTAGGGAGTAGTACGAGGCGTGAGTGCACAAGCGTTCTCACTGTCAAATCCACTCTTGGATCTGGGTGCAACTTGCAACTTGCATCTTTGTTTTTTTTATCCCCTGCCTCCCTGTTCTTGCTCACCTCTACCAAAGATCTGGAAAACAACGAATTGTTGTCACCTGCCAAGTAGGGAGGCTTGTGGGATTCTAGTACACATTAAGCAATCACGTCTATGAGCTGCAAGTATGCCAGGGGATTGATGTGAGGGATCGCTGGCAGTCCTATAAATGTATATTCTTTGTTGTCACTGTTCTATCAGAAATAGATAACTCCTGAGTAAGTACAGCATTACGTTGTGAGATTTTCTGTAGCGCTTGTATGGTGGTATCCAAAAGTCCATCAGTTGTTAAAGTCCTGTTCCCCAACACTGAACGTAGAGAACCTATACTCCAAAAATGAACCCCACACATGATGAGGCATGAACACAGGGTAGTGCACTGGTATACCAAACGATTACAAGAAAACGTAAGACTATGAAGTGTCCTTTCTAGGGTTTCTCCCCCAACCTCTGAAAACAACAGAGTATAGCATGTTTCCAACTGTATAGAAGATATTTCTCCATGGAAGTCATTTGGAACTCTCGTAGCACTTCCAAATCTCAAGCCATTGGTGTCTAAGCTATGGCTACATGAGCATCTAAGAAGGTTTTTTGAGAATGTAGTTCTAGATACTTTGTTTCTATGTTGGTGACTGGGGGGGTAATACAACCTGGATTTTTTTGTTTGTTTGTTTGTTTGTTTGTTTGTTTGTTTGTTTGTTTGTTTGTTTTAAGGTCTAATCTTTACATGGCATGAAATTTCAAGTAGTTTCTTCAGATACAAGCAAAAATAGACAATAGTAATGGCATTATATGGCACTTTTCATCAGTAGATCTCACAGTGCTTTAGATAGATAGATAGATAGATAGATGGGATGTATGTGGATGGATAGATAGATAATTATATTTATAAAATGCCTTCTTCTGTTTAAATTCTGGCAGATACCTTCACCATAATAAAGCATGGGGAAGTGAGTACACGCCAATAATGGGCTATTCAGGATCCAGGTGTTTCTGGCTCCCAGCTCAGTCCTCTAGAAACTTATTAAACAAATCAGTTTATCCCACCTCACTTGCCCCTCCCTCCCCCCGCAACAGTGCTTTCCCCCCTGTGATTTATATTTGGTATAGAGTAGAGTAGAAGTAGGTAATTATCATAGTCCAAACATGGTCGCAATAGAGAATAAAGTCACAAGCAGAATCCAGACATGTTACAGTTTTGGTAGAGCATGCTTTGAATCTGACCTACTGATGCTGGCCTAAAGTTATGTGTATAAGGAAAGAGTAAATTTCATTTTCATAGTTCAGTAGTTGTGTTTTTCATTTTCACACCATAACCCCTTTCCCCTCTACATGATCTGTGTTTGGGGGTTCAGGAAATCCTCCCACAAACTGCTCCATGGCATGCAGGAGTGTAGACCCTTCTACTCAGACATGGCCCCCAAATTCCATTCTCTCCCAGGGAAGTTTGGCCCTTTAGATATCATTACATCCGAACAGGGTGAGAGTAAAACTTCTTTGGAGACATCTCTGTTTCACCCCCCTGTGATTGGAGAAATGGGGATGATTATTCTCCTAATTTACTCAGATGCGAGCATATCATTTCCCATCAGAGAAACCATCAGGCAACCTCCCTTGTGTCACCACTACTGTTGTTGTGTAGCTACTATTGTGGTGATTACAGTGTACATGTAATCAGGATTACACCTACCACAGTGTTTTGCGATCCCTATGAGCAAGGTGTCCTCTCTGTAGCATCCTAGAGAAAGACGCACTAAGCATGAATCTCCAAACAGATTCAAAGTTGAAGATTTTGAGCTAGAAGGTACCGCCATTTTGTCTGATCCCCTATGTCCATGTCTTCACTTGCTACGCCAGAGATCTATCTTCTGGCATTTGATTTAGCAGGTCTATTTAAGACCCGCTAAATTGAATGATGAAGGTGACTCCAGTTGGTGCTGGTACTCCTCACAGTTGAGAGGAGTAAGGGAGGAGTAAGGGAAGTTGACCAGAGCATTTTCTCTCATCTGCCTCCATCTGTGAAGACAGCGCCACGCTCCCCTTAAGGTAAGCCAACTCCAGCTATATATTTTACATTTCTTGAGTTGCATATCTTAACCTGAACTTCCAGTCTAGTGTAGATCTGCCCTATGTAATACAGGTCATAGGATTTCATCCAGGCATGTCTGCACTGAGCTCCATAACTTGCTTTTATCTATGCCTATCTTCTAGTAAGAGGCTTCTAGTCTTGATCGGAAGGTGAAATAGATGAAAGGAATTGAACTCCTCTTTCACTTCACCCCCACGACTCTCCTCCTGAGATCTCCTAGATTCTCCTGACTCCCCCTTTCTGAGGATCTATTGGCACAGTGAGAACTCCTCACTGGAAAACTAGCAGGGCAGTAAAGAGCCAAAGTGATATCAGGGAAGGTTCCCCCTCCTTCTCAGCAGGTCCAGATCTATAGACCAGTGTTTCTCAACCAGTGGTACAAGTACCCTTAGAGATACTAGAGAGAAGTCTGGGGGGGGGGGGGGGGGGATACATCAACACAACTGAAATTTTGAGAAAACTGAATTTTTGTTTTAAGTTTTACAGCACTTTATTATTTTTGTACTTTTTACACCCGCAAAAATTTCATCACCTGCCCAGCTAGGAGTAAGTTGTTTAAACAAATGTGTTGCAATGGTAGAAAAAAAATGGTGTGTCTGAAAACTGTAGGTACTGGGGGTATGTATAATTTTTTTAAAGGGGTACTTTATAAAACAAAAAAAAAAGATTGAGAAACACTGCTATAGACTACTCTACTGTTCAATGACCCAACCTGAGTGGGATCTGAGATGGGGTCTGAGATAGGTGGGGAATGATGGAAAGAGACCCTTGTTTTGTATGTGGATTCAGAGTCTGTGCCAGGGGCTGAAGTGGGGAGGATTTCTGCCTGCAACCACAAGAGGATTGATTTATTTTCCCCAGAATTCTGTATGAGGGCTTGAGCCAGTTCTGTTGCTCTTCCAGAGAGACCCTGAATATATTGAACCTGGCCTTTATTGCTGCTGTTAACGAACGGGCACAAGGGTTCCACTTTCTTAGCGCAATGAAGCTGAGTTAGGTTCAGGCCCAGAAGTCCTATGCAACACAAGACGATGCATGACCAACACAACAAAACCAGGTGAAACCTAGGGAATCGCATTTTCAAATTTTGGGCTGACAAACTCAGAGGGCACGAAATAACGAAGGCAAATGTTCACTTCAGCCGAGTGCACTGCTGAGCTTCTCCGTCACTTCGGTATTCCAAGGTGGCATTCCAGGCTTGCAGGGGGTCTAGAAAGATCTGTTCTGTGTTCCTTGTGCATTTTAAAGCCTTCTGTCCGTAGCTGGAATCTGTTGTGCACAACTCTATTGTAAAAGGTACTTCTTGTTTTTAAGTCCACACATGCACAGACTCCTGATGATTTGGGATTTTGGAACCAAACGGGGTCATCCCCTGCAAGTGCCTGGGAGAAGGGGGATTGTGCACGTCACAGATGAACCAGGCTATTAGTGGGGAAGCTCCTTTTGAATGAAGTGGAAGGTGCAAAGGTGTAGCCTCCCAGCCCCATGGATCATGTAAATATACGAGGCGAAGGGAACTTTGAGTCTCACTTAGTAAGGCTTCCTCTCCTAAGAGAGCCCTGCTGCCTTAGGGCTTGTCTCCAGTTCCCTCGAGACTGATGCTCAGGGTTTGATTTAGCCGGTCTAGTAAGGACCTGTTAAATCAACCAGTGAGGGTGCCCTTGTCGACTCCAGTACTCTACTGGGTCACATGAGGAAGGGAAGTCGACGGGAGAGTTTCTCCAATTGATTCCACAGCAGTGGGGACGCCATGGAAATTTGACCCAAGGTGACTCCAGCTACACTATTCTCATAGCTAGAGTTGTGTATTTTAGGTTGACTTTCTCCCCTAGTACAGACCTGGACTTAGGCTACCTCTCTTCATTTGCAGGAAGCCCTTTGCTAGCTTCAAGCTACATTGCCTTGAGCATAGATGCCCGCAGAAGTATGCACTGCCCACGAAGGGGGGCCGGTTACTGACAAAAGTTCATCTGTCCAGTTAGGGGCTCCTCCACTCACAGAAGCTAATGGGATATTTGAAAACCTGTAGCTGATTTTTAAACAGGAGAATGGCAGCTACTTGAATACCAGGCTCAGCTATAAGTCAAGCTGGGTGTCTCAGCTGTTACTACAGCCTGTGTCACCAGCAGTAAAATAAAGGTTTTTCTCCCCTCTCCCCCACCATGCAGAAGTAACCCAGAAGTTATGTCTGCAAAGCAACAGGGCTTTCTTTCTATTTCAATTGTTGCAAGTGAGTGTCATTTACCACTACTGCTTCTTAAACTTCTTAAAATGGTCCAGTGTTTCAAAACTGCAGCTAGTTACTCAGGGCTTGTCTATGCTTCTAAAATGAGGCGCCTTAAAAACTAACACATTTATTTGGACATAAGCTTTCATGAAGTGGGCTGCAGCCTACAAAAACGTATGCTCAAATAAAGTTGTTAGTCTTTAAGGTGCCATGGGATGTCTCATTGTTTTTGGTGAAACGGACTAACATGGCGACCCCTCTGAAACTTGTCTGTGCTTTGAATTATTGTGGAATAGCTATTCCACTTTAAATTCGTATCCTCCTTTAATTTGGAATAACTGAATCATAGAATCATACAACTGGAAGAGACCTCGAGAGGTCATCAAATCCAGTCCCCTGCCCTCCCAAGCACTGTCTAGATCATGGGTTCCCAAACTGGGGGGGAGGTGTGAAGAAATTCTGAGGGGGGCGAGGCAACCCAGCCTCCCCCCCATCAAGTTTTGCTGCCCCGCTCAGTTCCTTTTCTTTTTTCTCAACACATTTTGCTGCTTTTTTTTTTTGGCAGGGGGGGCGTGAGGGTTTTGTCAAAAATCAAGAAGGGGGGCGTGATGCCGAAAAGTTTGGGAACCACTGGTCTAGATTATCCCTGACAGGTGTTTCTCTAACCTGCTCTTAAATAATCTCCAGTGATAGAGATTCCACAACCCCTCTAAGGCAATTTATTCCAGTGCTTAACCACCCTAGCAGTTAGGAAGTTTTTCCTAATGTCCAACCTAAACCTCCCTTGGTGCAGTTTGAGCCCATTGCTTTGTGTCCTATCCTTAGAGGCCAAGAAGAACAATTTCGCCCCCCTCCTCCTTGTGACACCCTTTTAGATACTTCAAAACCACTATCATGTCCCCCCTCAGTCTTCTTTTTTTCTAAACTAAACAAGCCCAGTTCTTTCATTCTTCCCTCATAGGTCATATTTTCTAGATCTTTAATCTTTTTTGTTGCTCTTCTCTGGACCTTCTCCAGTTTTCCCACATCTTTCTTGAAAGGTGGTGCTCAGCACTGGATGCAATAGAGTGGAAGAATTACTTCTCATGTCTTGCTCACAACACTCCTGTTAATGCATCCCAGTATAAATAAAGCCCTAAGACATGAAGAAATTTTGGGGCTGATTTTTAAAGATGTTGAGCCTATGTAGATGCCATCGGTTGCAACTTGAAAGGTGATCCTTGCCTCTGAAAATCAACCCCTCCTTATTGTATTGGAAGACGGGAGATCGCTATCATCTGATCATAATCAGACCCATCTCTTCTCACAGCCACTTGCACATATCCATGCATAACTCCTGCAGCAGCTGAGTGACCCATTTTACCAACAGTAGGTAAAGAATCTTTAACCTCTGTCTGCTAGAAAAGAAAATGAATGAACTCTGTTGACATCTAATATTTCCCAGACTGTTCGTAAATCTTTTTAAAGGAGTAGTCCTGTGGCATCTTAGGCCATGTCTACATTAGGAAACCGTTTTGAAATAACTAAGTTCGACTTAATTCCCAATTTTTGAAAATCGAAATAGTGTGTTCGCACTACGGGGAAGCCTCAAAATTAGTCCAAGGTAGGCTCCATTACTGTGGGTATGCTACATTGACTTAGAGCCCCAGGAAGCACTGGGGAATAATTAGTTCAAGTTACTTTGAAGAATAGTTATTTAAAAAATAGTGGCACCGGAGCATCCACACTAATGCTACTTTGAAATAACTATTTTGAAATTAGTGTTATTCCCTGAGAAAATCAGGAGGACAGATTTTGAAATAAACAATCTGTTATTTCGAAATAATGGGCTTCATAGTGTGGACACTCCGTTTATAAATTCGACCTAACAGAGTGTTATTTCTAAATAAAGCCTTAGTGTAGACTAGGGCTTAGAGACCATCAAAAATATATAATAGACTCATGAGCTTTCATGGGCAAAACCCACTTCTTCCATGATTCTATATATATTTTTGTTAATTTCTAATGTGCCACAGAATGACTCTTTTTTACAGACCAACACATCTACCCTTCTGAGATTTTGTAAATCTTTTTGTTATAAATGTCTTGTCAAAACATAATTAACATTGAAAGCACTGTTTTGTTTAATTGTAGTTCTCCGAAAAAAGTCTAGCAGAGAAAATAAGTTACCTAAATATTAATTCACTTTGAGTAGCCTGTAATTAACTGCTAATTCCAGAGCCAATTGGGCATGGAAGGTAATCATATAATTTAGACCGCTTAATCTATGAATCTACATTACTAGATTTTAAGTTTCCATTCGCTCTGTGGTCTTCAGAACCAAAAAATTCCTTTTATTTATTTATATACAATTTTGAAAGGGTATAGTCTCATCTTTTTTTGACTGGCATAACTCCAGGCAGGAGTATTGAGCATAACAATGTAGATAAGACAGTCACATAATATATCTCTTTACAAGAACATAAGTCACATGCTAAGCTATTTTTTCACTCCCAAGTATATTTCACAGATTTCCAGTGCGAACAATCATAAAATCAATAAAAGGTTCTATTCAGCTTTTTTCCATGTTCACTTCTCTATTTTATCACACTCAAAATGAGAAATGCACATTTTTAAGTGTGTTGTGGGGGAGGGGTGATTGTGCTTTTTTCCCCCCCTATGCAATCCTTGCTTTTTTCATGGTTCATTAAACCTTTTATTCCTCCCCGCCCCCTCCCGGGTGTAATTGGACTCCTCTCATTTACATGCATGAGGGATGCATAATTCTGAGAGAGGCACAATTGGCCAAAAAAAAGAGGAACCAACACTTGAGCTGAGCTCCAAGACACTCGTATAGCCAAGGAAAACTTTGCGAGAACAATCTTCAACACCAACTTACTGCAGCACTGACAAGACCAGTTCTGTGTCTGTTAGCAATAACAGGCTTTAGATAGAGGGGAAACCCTCACCCAAGACATAAAACAAGTTCCTATTTTTAAATTCCATTTCTTTTATCATAAAAACTGGCACTGGCTTGACTTATGCAGCCTTTTCTTTTAACACGCATTTATTTATTAACTGAAACCCTAAAAGAAAGACTGCACTGTCTTTGAGATGGCAGACTGCTCTTGTGAGGCTTTGCTGTCTGCCGGAGAGCCTCTGTTCAATTGGTTTCAGAAACTGATTAATTAGTTAATTAGTACCTTAGAACAGATGTTACGCAATTTTCATGGTTTAAATGGGGAAATGTGGAATCTAGCCTGAAATTTTAAAAAAGGAGAAACGTCATGATTTTTTGCCTCTGCATTTTAATAAAGTATTTGTATAACTATTTGTTGAATAGGGTACTTGGTCTGAACTTTTCTTGTAAGAGAGTGTTATACTTAGTAGCCTCACTTCTTCCTTTGCATACTGTTACCATTCCAGAGTGTGAAATATATTTTAATTAGCTCTCTAGTTAATTGATTTCCATTCAGAAAAATACTCTGTATAAATGATAGAAGCTGCTTCTGATCTCACAGGAGTTTGACTCCATTGGGTCAGATCCTCAATTGATGTAAATTGGTGTTGCTTCAATAAAGTTACTGGATCGAGGCCAATTTACATCAGCTGAGAATCTGGCCATTGATTACTATGAACTTATACCAATACTATGGAGATCAGAATAAATGCAAGAAAACAAACTGATTTTTAAGTTTGACTGTTGCCTTTCGTTTATAATTCACATAAAAAAGTGTCTGCATATTTTCAGGTTAAATATAAAATAGTTACTATAACATGCAATTCAAGTTAGCATATAAGTCAGTAATTCATCCATCACACGAGTATGTTTTTACAAGCTTTTCAGAAATGGAACTTTATGCATTTAAAAAATTAATAATTTTCAAAGTCAGCAAGAAACCCCCCCCCCCACACACACACACAAATGTGATATTGCTTATAGTATAATATGTGAGGTGTTACCAGTCCTTATTTTAATAGGGTGGGAGGTATGTATGTGGTTAAATATGTGAATGTGGGGGAAAAAATATCTTCTTCAAATGTCACAGTAATATTTATTTCTAAGTTGCTATGGCTGAGAATGGTGAACTAAAATAACTTTAGGCCTGAAAACAAAAAAATATTAAGCAATATATTCTCTAAGCTCTGGGTTTTTTTTAATACATTTGCAACAATGGTTTAGGTTTAAATGTCTTGAAGTGATTTACCAATGCCTTCATAAAGTACAGCTACACTTAGAGATTTAAATGCCATTTCAAAGACGGTTTTGATTTTAAATCTTAATATTCATTGTTTTTAATCTGAAGGCAATCCCTATATATTAGTTGCACTAGTCTATAATTGTAAGAGCTAAATAACACAAAACTGGATTCACATCCCTATAGGCTGGTAAATGGGAAGGACTGAAAGCAAAAGTAAACACTAACCTTACAAAATAAAAGAAGTTAAAAGATAAGTGTTAAGGACCTTATTCTTTTTGGAGAATAAAACAAGATTTAGTAGCTTTCCACTTAATTTAAATGAAAAGAATCACTACCTTACATATTGCACTGATAATGTAATGGAGAGAGAAAACAAAAAAGTCTTTGTAGAAGTGACACCTCCCATAGTAGTTGTGAAGAAACTTTTCCCCTTGGTATCTGCTAACAAATTCTAATTAATGCTGCACATTCCTCCACTGAAATCATTTGATGCATAACAAGGGGGGAAAGAGGAGGGGGGAAGGGGAAGAAGAAATTCTCAGTGCTCACGATTGCCCTGTTAGAATTATGGGAGTGAAGGCCTGGGCCTCCTAACTTACTGTCTATTAAAGCAGAGCTTTGAAAGAGAAACGCAACCTACAAAAGCTGTCAATCTTCCTTGCCCCTAAAGTCTGGGTTCACATGGATTCAAGTGACAGCCCTCCTCCCCCGCACACAATACATCAATCTGTCTCTCCCACAAGCACCCACAGCCTATTGTGCAGGCCGCAGGTGCCTATTACAGCACCCATGGCTGCCTCCCACAGCTCCGCCCCTGAGAAACAGGAATTCTGAACAATAGGGCCCTGTGGGAAGATGGGAGGTGGGTGTCTGGAGGGGTAGCGGACAGATGGCAAAGGGTGCTGGGGGGTAAGGTATTTTCAAAACAATTGCCCGAGACTTTAACTTCCTCGCCTTGCCTTCAGTGCAGTCTGGGGCTGCTCTAAACCAAGCTACGCACCTGCCAACGGGGATAGCTGCGTTTTGTCATTCAGAGTTTATTTATAGGCTCCCCGGGAGTGCCCATGTTCCCCCAAAGCTGCAGCAAGCATCACAGTAGAGATTATCGCTTCTCAAAAGTCCCTTTGGTGGACAAGAAAGCACTCGTGATGTGGTGTCTGTAACGAGTTCTGAGGCGAGGTTCATCCCAGCCACTGGCAGATGAATAGCCGGGGGAAGAGGATCTATAGGTGACGTGCAGCTTTTAGCTGTCCATACCACTAAGAGCTGCTAAAGACAATGGTCTTTGATCAGCACTGTTTTCCTGGCATTCCTAAAGGCAACCAACATTAATCATTTAATATTCGGCTGTGACTGGAACTTGGGGATAATCTAGGCTGTGACACGCACAAACGTCCTGTGTGACCATAGGGATTTAACTGGTTAACCTCAGTGGGTGATGCTTCCCAGTAACTGGTTAACTGGCGGCCTGGTCAAGCTGGAGCAGCTCCCCACCCCATGCAGGCAGGAGGCTGCTCCAGCCTAGCCATGCCCACCGTGCTGTGGGCTAGGGGTGCTGCAGACCGGCCTGAGCAGCCCCCCTCACAGTGCAGTGGGCTCACCCCAGCCTGAGCAGCGTGTGTCATGGTGGGCCTAGCCAGGCTGGAGCGGTTAACCAGTGAAGCGTGATGTTTAACAGATTAAAAAAAAATTTTCGGCCCTAGTGACCACAGGCAGAACCTTTAATATCTCTGGGCACCATTTCTCCACTTTCTTTCTCCCACACTTTGTCTAGTTAGACTGTACGTTTTGGGGGGGCAGAGGCTGTCTCTGATTGTGTTTGGAAAGTTCAAAGCAGCGTGCTGCCGTAATACAGATATATACTGATGAAGAAGAAGGGAATTATGGCCCACTAAATCATGGTGGAACTGTTTGGGTGCTTTTCTCAACTAGGGTTGCCACGTACTTTTACAAAAAATCCTGAACATGGCGGGGGGAAAAAACTGATTGAGCAAAAAAAAAAAAAAAAACGGACACCAAACTTTTTGAGCAAAAAAAAAAAAAAAATGTCACTGTGCCTTTAAATTCCCGGGCTCCCTGCTTTCCCCAGACGCAGCAGAGGAAAAATGTCCCTGCTGGCCTTCCAACCAAGAAAAACAGAAAATACTGGACATCTTACATGTCCGGTATTTTCAGGTTTTTTTTACTGGATAGAAGACACAATTACCGGACTGTCCAAGCGAAAACCGGACACCTGACAACCCTAGTCTCAACTGGAGGTTTCAGGTCCTTTCTGTATCATTTAGTCCCCTCCACGTTGTTGAATGGAGAGTATTTATATCCATAGGAAAAATGGGCAGATCTCCTTGTATTTTAAGGCAATTTGCAAAAGGGGGAAATTAATTTAGGCCATTTGCTGATTATGGAAATCCAAGACCTGAAAAGTTTTGTTGTTGTTTGCTGAGAGATTTATATTAGAAACTCAGGTCTTGTCTATCCTGGAAGAGCCTTAGAGTGAGGGGAAAACCAGATTATAATGCCAGTGACCATGTTAATCAAAACTGAGCAGGGTAGTGATGTTCATTCAGACTATTTAAGATTCCGTGTCGTGCTTTGTTGTTAGCTTTCTCCTACTGCAGTGCTTGGGAGAGCAGAACTCTTTGATAAGGATCACTCTGCTCCTAGATGAACAGCTAAGAAAGTACTCAGTCCACCTAGGATTCATCCAGGGAGTTCTCTTACAAAGCCAGAGGCAACAATTGGGGTAGATTATCCATTAGGCACAATAGGCAAAGTGCCTATGGCCTATGAAAAAGTTTAGGACCTACAAAAGGTTTAGGGCCTAAAATAATTCATAATTACGATTGCCAGGTGTCTGGTATTGAACTGGACAGTCCATTATTTTCACCTCCTATCCAGTAAAAAATTTCAGAAAATACCAGATACCTAAAATGTCCGGTACTTCCTGATTTTTTTTCCCGGTCAGGAGGCAAAAATCCCAGTCTGTCTGGCTCAGAACAGAGGCAGCCTGAAAACCCTAGTGATTACTCCGGAGCTTGCAGGGAGGCAAGATGGAGGGCAGCCGCCAGCAGCCTGTCAGGGCCAAAAAGCTTCACCGTGCGGTTTTTAAAGGGGCTATGGTGTTTGCTTAACAAACTTTTTCCTGGCGTGTTTCTGTTGTTGTTGTTCAGTATTTTTTCTGAAACCATCTGGCAACCCTATTTTCATAACTGACTTGAAAATAAGAAAACACAGCTAACTACAGCTTAATAATTTGCTATGGTTAGTCAACACACAAGATACAGGCGTCTGGGTTCGAGTCCACCGCAAAGAGACAGGCAACACAGGTATAACATGTCATTAAATATTAGGTGGATAGGCGAATGGGCATTTCTCTCTTATATATAATCTCATTTAAAGGCCTGTGATTATGAGAGTGCCCCAAGGGCCTACGAAGACCTTAATCCAGCCCTGGCGACAGTGTTTGTATTTCTAAAGTAAAAACAAGCAGAAACAGAAACTTCTTTGGGGGGAACTGGAGCCTTTCACTGCTTTTTATACACAAGAAAAAGGCAAAAAAGGTGCAAGCCCACTTCTTCAAAATCTCCTGTGTTGGTCTCCTTCAAAAGAGGAAATTGTTTATCAGATCCTGTGTTTTGTCCACTCCCCTCCTCAACCCGCTTCAGTTTGACCAATTGACTATGAACGCAGCCTATGCTTTATTTCTGAGACTGCAGTTAAAGTTAGCAACAGTGCAATGATATTGTGGGTGGGTTCATCTCAATCCTTCAAGGGATAACTTAAAAAACAACAACCACCAAGTCAGAGAGCAGAGTACTGAGTTTGCTCATTTGCACAAAAACATGACAATGATATCTCTAGGCAAGGGCAGGATAAAAATGTCCAGTCCCTCTGGAGAAGCCAAGAGAGGTCCACTTTGCCTGTCCAAAAAAGATAACTTTCAGGTTTCCCATTTTAGAAAGGCAAATAGGAGCTGGGGGCTGACAGAGATAACCCTGCATGCTGCCCAATGAATCAGGGTGCTTCTAACTGGGAAACCGTTTGGACACAGCTAATTTCAATAAAGAGGAATCTCTAACATGGGATGACAACTGTGTTGCCTGAAACTGTCTGATTTAAAAAAAAAAGTTATTGTGGGTTTTTTCTTTCACTTTCAACTAACCAAGCACCCATGCCAGCTCCAAGTACCCTGTCCATGACTTTGTAATTGATATTCTGCTTTTATCATGTAATCAACCATCTCGTCTACCAAACAGCAGCATTGACTGATCACATCCCAACATATTGCCCACTATATCTATTTCCTCAAATTGTCATTAATGGCCAGGCAAAACAACTTGGCCTGCAGCATAATCTGCACAGCAGAAAATCTGACCTATTTCAGACCAGATCTGAAACACAGCAAATTAGAAAGTTCTGTCACCTTTAAAAGCTTCCCAAAGTAACAAACATACTGTAGAAGTGACCTTTCTGAAACAAAAAGGGCAAAGCCAACTTCCGTGAAAGTCAGGCGGAGTCTTCCATTCGCTACAGGATTTGCACCAATAAGCAGAAAAAATGTATCTCCACAGACGCAGATGTGGAAGGCAGATGTATAAACATTATCAAACACAGAAAGGAGGAATGCGAATAATAGGAAATGTTTGGTACAAACTGTCCAGTTTCAGAGAGAGAGAAGTCTTGTGTGGCAAGTAAACATTATCTATGAGTTTGTGAATGAACGAGCAAGTCGGTCTGTCTGTCCGTCTGTCTGTTTGTTCAAGAACTCTTCCTAAACAGTAAGATCTAGGACCACCAAATTTGGTATGCAGCTTCCTCTTCTCCTAACTTAAGGCAAGGTGAGGTTTCAGTTGTGCTAGGATAATGGGATGTTCCTGAAATGCAAGGCTGTGTCTACACTGGGCCACTTATTCTGGAAAATCAGCCGCTTTTCCGGAATAAGCTGTGAGCTGTCTACACTGGCCCTTGAATTTCCGGAAAAGCAACGACGCTCTACTGTACAAAATCAGCCGCTATTCCGGAAAAACTATTCTGCTCCCGCTCGAGCATAAGTCCTTATTCCGGAACACTGTTCCGGAAAAGGGCCAGTGTAGACAGCCCAGTAGTCTTTTCCGGAAAAAAGCCCCGATCGCGAAAATGGCGATTAACCAGTTAAACTTTCCCATCAGCCTAGGACTGCTTACCATGGGGTAAGGTCAGTATAGTTACATCGCTCAAAGATGTGGGTTTTTCACACCCCGGAGAGACATAGTTATGCAGATGTCAGCTTGTGATGTCGGCTCTAAAAGTGTAGTTAGCAGTAAGGAAATTTGGAATTTATCTGAGGAAGTGATTTATTAACCATATAGTCCATGATTGCACCGTATTTGCAGACATTTATGATGGGCATTAATTACTTGTATTATGATCATGTTCTAATGTTCATTAATGATAAACAATGTGTATTATCACTCAGACAAGAACTAAAGATTAAGGTGGAAACCCATTTGGTGTCATGGCCATTAGTCAATTCAGAGGGGTGCTTGAGAGCCTAATATGAATTGAGACAGTCAATATTTCATCAGGCTGATTCTCCTCTTTTCCTGTGAAAAGTTTTTTGTCTAAAAAAAAATAGTTCTGTAATTAAAAAGGCACACTTTAAAAACGGTGCAGGATTAGCCTATTGATTGAGTTATCATTAGTAGTATATGGGGATAAATTCAGGCCTGATCTAAGCACGTTCCTTCAAAATAACTGAGCTGCTTGTATCAAAGCTGACTTTGGCCGGTATCTCAAAGGTAACATTTTTAAGGCATACAAAATATTTAGCTCCAGTCTCTCTTTTTTTTTTTAAACCTGGCAATAAGAATAAGCCAGTTATCTTTTCTTATCCAAAACCAGAGGTGTAGGCTGTTAAGGATTCTCGCTTGTTGGCAACGGAACAGCTGAAGTATTTTACCTGTTCAGTCCTGGCAGATGTTAATGAGATTTTACAATGGTCCCACACCATGTACAATATAACATAATGCACCAGCTGCGTGAAAAGTTTCGTTCACACTCTTCGGTGGCTAAGCAGCCAGTTTGCTTGTAGTGTAGACATCAATTTCTCTTCTTGACATCACTTTGCAATAGCTTTATTTAGAATGCAGAAGAAGGGTTAGATTGGCAGTCATAAGCTAAACCAGTGGTTCTTAAACTTTTTAACCCAGGGCCCATCCTGCTCAATGCAGCCCTTTCCACGGACCATCAGCCAACCACCCATGATGACAAAATGGGTGCAGGAGGGAATGCAGATGTGGGGTCTGACTGGAAGATAGGGTGCAAGAATGGACGTAGGGTGGGAGGGTCTAGCTGGGGAGGTTAGGAGCAGGAGCAGGCTGAGGATGCAAGGTCTGGAGGGAGGGAAGGTGCAGGAGTGGGGTGAGGGTGCAGGGTCCTGGTGTAATGGGGGATTATGAGGGAAATGCGGGGTCTGGGTATGAGCAAGATGCAGGGCGCTTATTTCGCTCCAGGTCTCCCGCTGCTTCCAAGCACCACTCCCTGCTGCTCCCATTGGCTACAATTCTAATCAATGGGAGCAGCGAGGAAAACCTACAGGCAAGTAGTTTCCTACACTGATGTTTCTCCAGCCAGTGGGAAGAGGAGCCACTTTTTTCCCCCACAAGCCCAATCCAACTCGTTGAGACTCACCTCCCCCTCACAGTGAGAACTTGGTACTGGTGTTTCAACCTCTTGTGGGGCGGGAGAGAGAGATGGAGCTGGAGTGCCAGTGAAGGCTGCCCCCTGCAGGGGTGGATGATCCCTGAGATCGAGGCCCACGTGCCAGACGGTCACGGACCACTAGTGCTTCACGGACCATACTTTGAGAAACACTGGTCTAACAAATTGATACAATCTGAGGCTGGAAGTAGGAATGCTGGGGTACTACCGCACCTCTAGACTTGAAGCAGTAATAACACACACCAAATACATGATCAGAAGCTTCAGGGTCTGGACATCCTAAACTCAGAACTCCAGTTATCTGAAGAAGTGGGCTGTGCCCACGAAAGCTCATGATACCATCTCCATGTTTTGTTAGCTTCTAAAGTGCTACCCGACCATTTGTTGTTTTTTCAGTTTATCAAATACATGATTTCCATCATCAGTACCCACACAAGTGAAAATTGTTCCAGCATTCCTGGATATAGTTCATTATGGGCAAAGGTACCCCAAGCGCACCCCACCATGTGCCTTGACCTGGAACTGAACAATCACTTCTTTGTGGTTGGGGCCGAAGAAGGTCAGTAATTTCCCATGTCCATCCATTGCTTGTCTTCTACTGAAGGGTGCTAATTACCACTCGTTGTGGTTACCCTAGAGATTACAGCAGAGGCAGCAGCACTCTCATCACACAACAAATCAAAACAAGGTTACCCGAGGAGACTGAGCCAATAGAAGTAGCCAGCTTGTAAGCCAAAAGAAGAGAGAACCAGCTCTGTCCAGCAGGGGTAGCTTCCAGAGACAGAAGTGTGGTCAGAGTGTCCGGACCATACAATTTGGGAGAGTTGGCAACCCCTAACCCCAACAGGCCCTCCACCCCACAAAGCAGTTGCTTCCCCTTCAGAGGGGTGCCAGTGCTGGGCTTCGTAGGACACCAGCAGTGGAAGGGACGTATTTTAACTATTTGAAAGAATTCACTAGCCTCATGTTCTTACAATATTCTACACTTGCTGCTAACTAGAACAGTGAATCTTGCCTTTGTTTGTTTGTTTGTTTGTTTGTTTGTTTGTTTGTTTGACAGTGGTAGGGATCGGATTGTAATGGTATGGCTTTGTACAAATATTGTTACAATATATTGTTACCCATTGTGGGCAGCTGTGACAAGGAGAAGGAAATGTACTTTCTACCTGTCTGGGGGTTTTTTGTTTTTGTTTTTTATTTCTGCCTAGTTTGGCCACGAGCAAGTTCTTTTAACATTGTTAGTGGTGGATCGCCACCTGCTGTATGAAGGAGGCATTTTCTTGGAGACCCTGAATGGCTAGAACAGAATTAGAATATACTTTAAAAAAATTAAATGAGTCCTTTTTCAGTAATTGAATCCCAGATCATATTTTCCATTGTACCAAATGGCTGGGGGCAATTTAATGCTCCCTTTGTATGTGCCTGGCATGGACAACAACATTTGCAAATGGTAAGAAGAGAGCAGCAGGAGCAGGAACAGGAGCGAAACGTGCTTTCCCTATGGAAATGGATCCTAAAACCACTAAGATCAGAATGGGCACTAGAGGAGGTCATTTTCCCGGAGATGATTGTCAGTGTTGTCGTCATAAGTTCTAATTCTCCTCTTGCATCAGTTTTACACGGAGCAACATATTGGACTTAGTTTAGATGAACAGCGGCATGAAATCACAATGAGGAATCCAATCTTTGAGTTTAGGTGGATCTTCTGCAAGCCTCAGCAACTCCAGGAAACCTTTCAAACTGGGAAACAGCTCCCCCGGGTGGCCTCCGTTATTTCTTTCATTCCAAGTCGCACTTGTGTGCAGGCCCTCTATAATTTAAAGCTGTGTGGTTGTGCAGCTGCTCAGGAGAGATTCCAGTGCCACTCAGCTGATTAGCACAGTGCCCACAACTAGGTTTCTTTTTCTACAGGTGGTGTACATTCACACATGCCTTGGTGCACCTGGATGGAAAAATTATTGGAAACGTTGGCTGTGAGTGAAGTAAACTTATTTCACAGTCTACATCAATTTGGGTGAAAGTCATTCAGTTCACATTGTTCTGTAGGCCTGTGTGATAGTAAAAAAAATCAGCTCCAAGAGGTTTTCTTTCATATAACAAATGCTCAGTCCTACAGTCCTCCAAGTAAAACTCCTGTCATAGTCCCTGCCTCAAATGCCTGCAGGATGGGGAAGTTCTAAGCCTTTTTTTGAGGCCTCTTAACCCACAGGATTACCATACCCAAATTAAATGCTGTCCATTTAGGTTAGGCTGGAAATATTGTGCCACGAAGTCTTTTGACTGAAGAATTGATCTCCTAGGTTTAGGGAAAAGGGAACTACAAAACTAAATGGCAATGGTCCTCATGTCCTTTATTAAAATACATGAAATTATGATGGGGGAATGTAACTATTCTCTACTCTTCATAGAGCATGAGAAAAGGAAGGTGAAACAAGGCTGTGAAACTGTGCAGGCCCGCTCTGCTGTTTCAGCTGAATGAAATGCTAAAAGGAAACAGACGGCATAAATGGAGAGGAGTATATTCAATATACATAATTATGACATGCCGAGTAACGGTCCAAAATAAGTGACAGAGGAAAGGAATTCAAATACATTTCAAAGCACAGAAACTTGGGACTACATCCTCTGCTGATATAAATGACTGCAACTCTGCCAATCAAAGAGCCAACGCTGATTTATACTAACCAAGGATCTGGCCTTTGTTTCAAAAGCGTAATGGTGGCTAAGTGACAGGAACATATATACCATGTCCACTATTTTTCCTACTGTGTTCAGCTTTATTGAAGCTTGCACTCGGCTTTGATGGAATTTACAGAACTATTGGGATTCAGAGGGGAGAGTCAAGTGTGTGGGGAAGTATTGGGGACTGATAGATTTTAGAAGGGGTCTGGCTAAATGGTGATGTCCTGTGGAAACATGATCAAAGCAACACTACAGGAAATCTGTACTGTAGGTCTGGATCAGTGTTCCCTGTAAGCTGAGCACTTGTGCAGCCAATCTGGAGAGATTCAAATGCTACCCAGCTCAATAGCAGAGCGCCCATGGCCAGGTTTTTGTTTCTATTAGTGGTGCATGTACACACATGCCTCAGTGCATATAGAAAACTTTATTCTGCACATGGATGGAAAAAATCCACACATGGATGGGAAAAGATTAGAGGGAACATTGGTCTGGATTGTACTCCTGTGATTCACACACTACTTCCCAGATCTCTGTCTTGTGCAGAAATAGGGAGCCTTCTATCCTGATGTACTTTTTCTCCCTTCTTAGCTGTATGTGATACTTTCCTGGAATCAAGTATCTGAGTCAGGGTCGGACGGAAGCATGGGCGAGCCAGGCAGCAGCCCAGGGCGCCAACCAATGAGGGGCGCCTGATGGCAGCTGTAAGGGGCATATGGTGTCCCTTACAGATGCCATCAGGAGCAGCGTGCCCGGCTTCCATGGCACCGGCCAGCAGCACCCTTCTCCCCATGGCTGCGGGGCCCTTCATGGCCCGGTGCGCATGCCAGCAGCGCTGGCCAGGCCAGGCTGGGCAGGGCATGCGCCATGCGCCCTGGGGGCGGGCCCCGGGCTGCGCGCCAGCAGCTGTGGCCAGCGCGCGCATGCACCCTGTGCCCGGGGATGGCACCATGGCGCCAAAAGGGCTTGGGCCAGCCCTGATCCGAGGGGTAGCCATGTTAGTCTGGATCTGCAAAAGCCGATTTCCCGGAATCGGCGCTCTTAAACAGTTGCTATAAGTTTTTGCTTTTTGTTTAATGTTACAGGGTGGCAGCTGCGTGGCGAGGAATCTGTTGTGGGCTCAGTATGAGGTCCGGTGGCATGGAAAGCACAGCAGTCCACATTGGTTGAACGATCACCTTTGACGCAGTTCCAAAGATGAAACCCAAACTCCTGAATCTACAGGTGGTTCCATTAGTTAATGTTTTCTGCAAGGCACAGAATCTCTGTGCCTCTGTGTTCTCCTATGGCAGCACAGGTGTTTTCATCTTCCGATGGCTCTTTTGAGCACTGTCTTCGGCAGGCAGCTGGTTCATGTAACCCCACTACGTTTGGCATTACTTCCTCAATATGCGTAGGGCAAAGAACAGCATTGATAGGTAAAGCAAAGCAGGAGAACATATACTATCAACCTATAAATGATTTTCTATTTCCATTCTCAGAGAGTAGTTATTAATAGTTTGCAATCATGCTGGAAGGGCATAACAAGTAGGGTTCTGCAGGGGTCTATTCTGGACCCGGTTCTATTCAATATTTTCATCAACAACTTGGGGTATGTCTACACTACCCCCCTAGTTCGAACTAGGGGGGGTAATGTAGTCATACGGAGTTGCAAATGAAGCCCGGGATTTGAATTTCCCGGGCTTCATTTGCATAAAGCCGGCCGGCGCCATTTTTAAATGCCGGCTAGTTCGGACTGCGTGCTGCGTGGCTACATGCGGCACGAACTAGCTAGTTCGGATTAGGAAGCCTAATACGAACTAGCTAGTTCGTGCCGCGTGTAGCCGCGCGGCACGCAGTCCGAACTAGCCGGCATTTAAAAATGGCGCCGGCCAGCTTTATGCAAATGAAGCCCAGGAAATTCAAATCCCGGGCTTCATTTGCAACTCCGTATGACTACATTACCTCCCCTAGTTCGAACTAGGGGGGTAGTGTAGACATACCCTTAGATACCATGCTGGAAAGGGTGGCAAATGCTTTGGAGGATAGGGTCATAATTCAGAATGAACTGGACAAACTGGAGGAATGGTCTGAGATAAATAGGATGAAGTTTAATAAGGACAAATGCAAAGTACTCCACTTAGGAAAGAATAATCAGTTTCACACATGCAGAATGGGAAGCGACTGTCTAGGAAGGAGTACTGCAGAAAAGAATCTAGGGGTCATAGTGGACCACAAGCTAAATGAGTCAATAGTGTGACACTGTTATAAGAAAAGGGAACATGATTCTGTGATGCATTAATATGCATTAATGATTCTGTGATGATTATGCCTCAATTGGAGTATTGTGTCCAATTCTGGGCACCACATTTCAAGAAAGATGTAGAGAAATTGAAGAAGGTCCAGAGAAGAGCAACAAGAATGATTAAAGGTCTAGAGAACATGAGCTATGAGGGAAGGCTGAAAGAACTGGGCTTGTTTAGTTTGGAAAGGAGAAGACTGAGGGGACATGATAGTGGCTTTTAGGTATCTAAAAGGGTGTCACAGGGAGGAGGGGGAAAAATTGTTCTCCTTAGCCTCTGGTGATAGGACAGAAGCAATGGGCTTAAACTGCAGCAAGGGAGGTTTAGGTTGGTCATTAAGAAAAACTTCCTAGCTGTCAGGATGGTTAAACACTGGAATAAATTTCCTAGGGATGTTGTGGAATTTCCATCACTGGAGATATTTAAGAGCGGGTTAGACAGACACCTGTCAGAGATGGTGTTTGGTCCTGCCATGAGGGCAGGGGACTGGACTCAATGACCTCTCAAGATCCCTTCCAGTTCTAGTATTCTATGATTCTGTGATTTACAGATCTTGCACTTCATTTGCCTAATCGCATGAGAGCACTTTTTGGAAAGGGCTTTTCGAAAAAAACCTTTCAGGGAAAAAAACCCGCCTTTTTCGAAAGAACCCGTACTCCTCATTTTTTCTTCAATTATGCAAATGAAGTGCAAGATTTGTAAACCCGCACTTCATTTGCATTTTCGATCGGGCTCATTTACATTCCTTTTTCGGAAGAGGAATGTAGATTAGACGTGAGGAATAGTGTTAACAGAGAGAACAGTATGGCCACCAGCCACGGTTAGTGGTTGCACTCGGAGGCCACCCAAAATTGCTCATGAGAATTAGTGCTAGGGGAGTAACCAGGACTGAACTCTGACTTTCCAAGTCACTATTCACACCCTGCTCTGCTCCAGGGTCAACACAGCTAGATGCGGCCTTGACTCACAGCAGATTGCACTGTCCCCATCTAGCTCTTAATTTGGGGTTTCATCTGCTGTTTGTTTTATCTTTTAGCATCTGTTAATGCCTGGAAGAGACTGTGAATGCGCCTTTCAGAGACCACTGCTATGGGTGGCCAATGCGTGGATTTCCGCCACATTTCCCACTTTCACTCGGTTATTCATGCACATGTGCACATGCCCACACGTGTGTGTACACACACACACACACACACACACAAGTCCCAGAGGAATTCTGCTATTGTTGCATTTGGAGCCAAGAGTAAAACTGCAGAATTCCCCCCAGGATTTGACGCTGCCCCTCAGAATTTGTGTCAGTGCTTCTTTGCAACTCTCACTATCACAGTTGCACCAGAAAAATGACAGTCTGACAGATCCTGCTCATGACAGCTCATGCTTTTTATAGCCAAATCCAGTGCGTGGTTGAAGCCCATCCCATGCAACAAAAATAAGTGTAATGTGCAAGAGATTGTTTCAGCGATTTTGTTTCTTTGTTTAAAAGATAAGGTTTTAAACCGTACTGGAGCTCCTGCCTTCCTCTGCCCGGAAGCCCAACTGTCCAGGAACCCCTAAGTCCCCCATCATCACCATTCTAACCACCTTGGCAGCCCTTGACATCCTTCTCCCATGCCAGGCCCACCAGCCCTCTGTCCCACAAAACAGCTCAACTATCTAGGAGCCCTTGCCTCCTCTCCCCCTCAACCCAATTTGTTCCTACCCACCTCCCACCAGCCCACCCCTCCAAGAGCCCTCGTCTTGTGGAAAGGGGAATAAGGAGAGTTCTGACTATCACAAGTACTGATCAATCATTTTTTCTTCGCAGCCTCACTGATGTGAATACTCCCTCCTGCTTTTGCCAATGGTTCATACAGTGATAGGGCTTCCCTTGAGTGCAACAGGCATTTCACAAGGGTAAAGTTAAGGATGCAGGAGGAGCTGGCTCACCTGAAAAAAAGGCAAATACCTCCTTCCTGCTATCTTCTATCTGTGTTGGCTGGTTAGGTTGTGACATGTAAAGAACAGGAACTGTCATAGAATCATAGAATACCAGAACAGGAAGGAACTTCAAGAGGTCATGAAGTACAGTCCCCTGCTCACGTGACAGGACCAAGCACCTTCTACATCATTCCTGATAGATGTCAATAGAACCTGCTCTGAAACATCTCCAGTGATGCTGATTCCACAGCCTTCCTAGGCAATTTATTCCAGTGTTTAACCACTCTGACAGTTAGGAAGTGCTGTTGGAATACTAATTAGCAATACTCAGAAAGGGTATGTCTATACTACCACCCTAGTTTGAAATGGCGGCGCCCGGCAACATGCAAATGAAGCCCGGGAAATTCAAATCCCGGGCTTCATTTGCAAGTTCGTATGACTACATTAACCACCCTAGTTCGAACTAGGGTGGTAGTGTAGACATACCCAAACAGATGATTATCCTGCTGTATTAACATACATGTAAAAAGAATCTAACTACAGAATTTTTATAGACAGAAGAAAGTAAATGAAAACCAGCAAACACACACATACGTCCATATACTTATGTTAAAGCTAGTGTTGCAGTTCTTATTTATTTATTTTGCTTCTGAGATGTTTAATTTATTAATATTGCCAATTATTTGCTCTTACACATATCAAGGAGTGCCTGCCTGAGGAGATTATGCTGTCAGAATGTCTGAAAGAATGCTATGGATGTCATAAGAGTCTAACCGTGACACAGAGGTGGCGGCCGTACACAATCAGCATGGGCACAGTACATGGATAAACAAGTATGGCTGTTTATTCCACCATCTTTCTCCTGCTCTCCATCTTAATTTCTTGTTGCGGAACATCCAACAGAGGAGAAACTCCTTTGAAAGGTACAATGCTCAATGACACTTATAACCACGGAGTGAAGTCTGGATAATACAGCATCATCTTTAGAGCAGAATTCACTAACCTCTTTTTATAAGATGAAACATTTGATGTGCCTGTCAGGAATGATACAACAAAGATAGCGCAAAATGTTCTAGGAAGTAAACCATCAGGTCAGTTTGAAAACTGGTAATTAGGGGGCTAAACTCAGGCAGGGGGAAAGCTAAGATGACAGCATTATGAAGGTTCTAATGTTGTACATTTTTCCCACTGGAGCCATGTTGGTATGCTAAGATTCTGAGAATTCAGGCCATTTGACTTCCATGTACTTGATGTTTAAAATTGTGTCTTTAAAATGTTTAGGACAAGGGATACATGGTTCTCAACTGGTCTCCTTCACTTTGACTCAGCCTCAGAGAACAAAAACTTCTCTGGATTTATAAATGTTATTCTCTTTTGGCCTCTTTTATTATTCTCCCTCTCGCTTTCTCATCCTTGTATCTATTTCCTTTTTTCATGTCCTCTCTCTGGGCTCCTAGCAGGGCTGGCCTTGCCATGAGGCAAACTGAGGTGGCCGCCTCAGGTGCCAGACTGGGGGGGAAGGCGCCACTAGGACCCAGAGAATTGAGACCTTTCAAAGTTTTGGCCCGAGCGAGGAGGCCTGGGGGCGTCATTTGAGCTCCCCGCCTCAGGTGCCAAAATGTTGTGAGTCGGCCCTGGCTCCGAGGAGTCTCATACATTTGTGATTATCTCAGGCTATGTCTACACTGCCCCCTCTTGCGCAAAAAAAATGCAAATGAGAAGAAGCTTGGAATATTGCCACACCTCGTTTGCATAATTAATGAGGCTCTGTTTTTCCGCAAGAGGCTTTTGCACAAGAGCTGTTCTTCCTCTTTTTTTCAGGAAGAACGGCTCTTGTGCAAGAGGGGGATTTTGTGCAAAAGCCTCTTGGGCAAAAATGGAGACTTGTTAATTATGCAAATGAGGTGCGGCAATATTACAAGCTTCTCCTCATTTGCATTTTTTTTTGCGCAAGAGGGGGAAGTGTAGACATAGCCTCAGTGTTTTATATCTGTCACTCACGGCTGGTAGGTGAAAGTAGGACTGGGGGAGGCAAGTCCCCCACCTTATCCCCCGCCCCACCCCTTCTGCCCAGGCCCTGCTTTCCACGGGAGCCAAGCTGGCCCCTCTCCTCCAGCACCATGGGGAGGTGGGATGGCACAGGGCCCTGAAGCATGGGGAGGGTGGACAGTGTCAGGCCCCAGCCTCCCCCACCCCAGAGCATTGGGAGGATAGATGCCCAGGATCAGCAACACTCCGCCTCCGGTACACCTCCAGCAGGTGTTCTGGGGGTGGAGTCCAGGTGGTCCTTCCTCCACCTAGTATACCCACCGCCCATGCTGGCACTGTCTGTCCTGCGCTTCATTTAGCTGCTGTCTTTGGCATAGATTATTTCATGGCTTCCTAAATGTAGAGGCGACCCTGAATCTTACCTCGGGTCTTGTAAAAACTCAGAATAAGTTCAGAAGGTAAAGGTTAGACCAGAAAAAACTGTCATGTCTATAAGACCCAAAGCTTCATCAATTCCTTGTGGGGCCTATGGATGTTTGGGGAGACTGAGACCGTGTGTCCTTGATGGGCACCAATAATGGGTTTAAATGGTTTCATAGGGCTGGCTGAAAAATTTCTCTCAAGTGTTTTTGACATAAAATTTGTCCGCTAAACAACAACAAAAGAACTCCCACTCCAGATTGATTCTGGCCAGCCCTGCCTCAATTTGGAATTGCTGCTGCAGTGTCTTCTGGGAGTTGTAGTTCACCTGCCTCATGGCTCCATTCTCTTCTGTGAACTGGGCAGCCCAGTCAGATGACATCGCTGATGCCTCCTGGCCAGGGACTCCTCTCTGCAAAAGGGGAGACCATGGTTGTATTACAGCAGATGTCACCTATTCAGGTTGGCCTATAGAGGAGAAGTGGAGGCTGCGGCACCAGTACTACAACTCCCAGGAGTCATCAGAGCCACACTTCCAACTCAAAATATTTCCATTTTTTAATTCCCCTAAAAATCAAGAAAAATACATTTTGTGCTGAGCTCTAGTGTTCAGCATCCATAAAAGAGAATAGCTGCAACATACAATGAAGAAAGGGCATAGTAAAAATCTAGACCTGCAGACACCGATTCCCAGGTTCCAACCGCTCTGATTAGCTTTGCCCTCTAAACAGACAGTTATATCTGCCAGTCATCCAGTGTTTGGGGCAATCCTCATCCAGCACCTCTTCAGGGCTTTGCAGGAGCCTCTCCAATGCTCTGCAGGTTGCGGTGTAGAATTTGTGCATCTAATTAGTGCTTGATTTGCTCTGCTGTGATGACAGAGAGAGCCCCATAGATACCAAGCGCTATGATTGGCAGGCAGTGTGGTGAGCAGTGCAGTATATAGTGGGAAATGTAGCAGCTGTGAGGTAGTGGAAGGGAAAAGAACTCTACAGATTCCTCCATACTCCCAGCCTCAGCGCATAGGGTAAGATGATGGAGGGAGGAAAAAGAATGTGTTTCCATGACCAGGAAGGAGCATTCCACCTCCAGGAAAGTGATAGGCAGAGAGGTGAAACTCTGTGTCTCCCCCATTAGGAGAGGAGGTTGGAAAGAGAAGAGACCCACAACTGAGAGGGCAGGGTCTAGAGAGGAAAGGGGTCTATAGACAGTGACTCAGGTGATCATTTCATTATGAACATTCTCTTTGGTCATGGTGCAAGAAGCCATTTGTTGCCTAAGTGACTCTTTGGCTCCTAATGCTTGAGATTGGACATTAGGAAAAACTTCCTAACTATCAGGTTGATTAAGCACAGGAGTAAATTCCCCAGGGAAGTTGTGGAATCTCCAACACCGGAGATATTTAAGAGCAGGTTAGACAGACATCTATTGGGGATGGTATAGTTAGATGGTGCTTGGTCCTGCCGTGAGGGCAGGGGCCTGGACTTAATGACCTCTAGAGGTCTCTTCCAGTTCAAGTGTTCTATGAGTCTATGAGTAATTCTGGCGCAGCTATTGAAGTCCATGGCACTGGATTTGTTCCCATACAGTCAGGTAGGCCACAGCATGGCATGCAACTACATACAACTATACATTTATGTTGTTTTAGCTAACGCTTTTATAAACATGTTATAGGCAAAGAGTCCCAGGAGAGTCAGAAGCTTAAGCAAGACCTAGTAATTGCTGCAATGAGTATTTTCTTGATAATCTCCCTCCTCCTCATTCTGGGCTGCAGTTTCCTTCACTACAAACTGATGACAAGGGACAACACGTAAGTTTTACAACATTCTATAACCTCCGTTCCACTGCGTGGTACATGCTTTGTGTATTAGGAACCTGGGTCCTTGGGGCAGGTTGAGACTGACCCTGCTCATGGATCTGCTTACAGCATTTGATGTAATTACAGTAATTAGGGGTTTCTTTATCTGGTGCTTCCAATTCTCACTGATGCCCTAGCCCTGTCTCTGAGAAAACTTTTAACGTACATTATGTTATGACTTCACAGTGCTCAAAGGAGTCAATGAGCCAATCTGTATGGGCATGTCTACACTAGGAAATTATTTTGAAATAACTCCTAAAATAACTATTTCGAAATAGAATTTCCACATGACGGGGAAGCCTCGAAATAAGGCAGGCTCCCTTCATGTGGACACGTTACCTCGATGTAAAAGCCCAGGAAGCACTGGGGAGTAATTACGTTGAATGACTTTGGGGAGTAGTGATTTCAAAATAGCAGCAGTAGAGCGTCCACACTAACTCTATTTTGAAATAACTATTTTGAAGTAAGCGTTATTCCTCTTTGAAAGCAGGAGTAATTGTTTTGAAATAATCAGCCTGTTATTTTGAAATAATGGGCTTGGTAATGTGGATGCTCTGCTTGTTAGTTCCAGATAAGGGGTGGGTGTGTGTGTGTGTGTGTGTGTGTGTGTGTGTGTGTGTGGTGGGGGTGGGGGGAGTGTATTAAATTATAGGAAAAGCTAGGAGCACTGCTTATTATTAAGGTCGAATGACACTTTCCATTATAAGTCCCTGCTTTCAGTTGCTTATATCTTTGTCAGACTTTAACCATTCAGGCTGAAGTTTTACATGATGGGTGTCTACCTTAGGCTAGATGTTTTGGGAAGAATGCAGCCTTCTCCGAGGGAGGAGCTTGTTAAAAAGAAGTTTTGCCCATGCATTTAAAAAAGATGAGCTTTTTTTTAATAGTTCCATCGTCCCCATGTGTTGAAACAGAGATTTGGCGAGGAGGGGAGGCTTTTTTGGCAGGGACATGCCTTTTGTGTCCCCATGAAAATCTGCCCAAGTATGGCCCAGTTATAAGGCTTTGAAAAACTGCAGATGGCACAGGCTCTTTAGAGAGTCTTGACTTGAGCAGTTACATCTCGGGAGATTGTCTCTCTCGAGCATACTCAAGCCTCGTGTTGACAAGGCTGTGCCATCCCTACAGAGCAACTGGACATGGTCCCTCAGGACTACCCGGGGCAAAGGCAGACTCTTCTTATGGCTACTGAGGGCTGGGACAGGGCTGGGCAGCAGAGACGAAAGCTGGCGGAGTCCAGAGAGGAAGGGAAAGGAGTCGATTGGGACAAGGAGTCGGGGACGGGACTGGGGGAGAGGACTGGCAATGGGAGTGGGAGGAAAGTGAGAGAGGACTGCTTGCCGTTGGCTGTGGGGGATTACAGATAGCAGTGGGGCCGACAGCCACCACGGGCCCAGGGGCAAGCTGGGGAGGCCCTGGCTCCACACCCCAGAAGGGAGAGCTTCAGCTGGAAGGGGCAGGGCCCAGGGCCGTCATAGCACCACCTGGAGCTTGGTGCTGGGCCCTCCCACCAACCCTCAGAGCCATGCAGAGTGGATATTTCCACAGCAATTCAAAGGGACACAGGGCTCTGGCTGCTACCACTGCCATAGTAGCTGGGGCAGCAGCCAGGAGCGCTGGGCCCCTTTGAAACGCCAGGTGCCAGGGCAGCTACCTCCTCCACCCCCACCTGTCCGTGGGCCTGACTGAGAGCAGAAGAGGAGCTGGAGGACTGGTAGACTGGCCCTGGCTGGACAAGGAGCTGTGGATGGGAGAGCCTGGAGCGAGAAGCTAGAGAGGGAGTGGGAAGAGACTGAGACTGGCTAAAGAGCCTGAGGAGGGAGAATTGGACTGGGACCTCATGAGAGGGCAAGAGAGACCTGTCAGATGAGGAGCAGTGAGGGAGACTGCGACTAGCAGTGAGAGGTGTTTGGGGCAGACGGATAGGGAACTGGTGCTGGCTGGCAAGGAAACTGGGACTGGATGAGAAGTTAGATAATAGGGGAGACTGTGATTGGTGGGGAAAAGGGACCACCGGGGTGAGAAGCCTGGGAAGTGGAGACTGGAACAGGAGAAAAGAGCAGGAGCCACTCTCCTGGCCACTCTCTGGGGACTGTCTGGAGGGCCAGAATGCCATCTTACGGCACTGTGTCGGAGCCCAAATGGTGCATGCAGGGGGAGCTGACAGACTTGCTAGGCCCCTGGGCCAGGTGGGGGAGACAGCTCTGGGCTCCCAGAAGGGGTGGGGCCTCGAGCAGAAGCCTGGGACTAGGCTCCCCCCGCCTGTCCGTCAGAGCCTCCACACGCCCTCCTCCGCCTCAGGCTCTGGCGGTGATTTAAAAGGCCCAAAGCTCTGGCCACTATCGCCGTGGCAGCTGGAGACCCTGGGCTCTTTAGAATCGCCAGGCCCTGGGACAATTGTTCCCTTTGCCCCCCTCCTTGCTCCCTTTGTCCCCGCCTTGTCGGCAGGCCTGGGTGCTTGCGTAGTGAGGGAAAATGTGTGAGCTCTTAATTTTCTCAAGGCTTAGAGCCTCAGTCCTTCTTGGCTCACCCCCTTCCTGCATTCTCCCAGTTCCTTATGCAGCTCCCCTAATAAATAAAGATAAACTGTTGTGGGTAGGCTGAGATGGCACCTCCTGTTTGACTCCCGCATGACGTGGCCTCTTGAGCTTTAGGAAGCGGGTGTTTCCAGCTAGAAATTCAGTATCAAATAGGTCACTCTTTTTTCAGGACTTTGCAGAAAGAAGTCAAGTCTGTTGCCATCAAGTCTCACTTGCATCATGTTGAAACGAGGATCGTCCTGTCTCCTTCCCAGGTGATGCAACTAGCTGCCGCCCAAGATAGGAGCTCCCAAGGAGCCTCCATTGTACGAACATCGATGATTTATAAACAGCCTCCCAGTGATGTGCAGCTACCACCACCCGCCTCCAACGAATCTGCTGTCAGTTTTGCATACACCGACCCTGGCGCTCTTCTCTCAGCCCCGAGGAGCCATACGCCAGAAAGTTTTCTCTCTACTCTCTCAAAGTCAGGCAGTCTTTATTCAATGGAACAACATGATCTCCTTTATGGGTCTTCCAGGAGTTCCTCCAGAGCATCCCTGGGCAACCCAGAATATAAATATGAAGATGGAGAAGAAAGCGACGATTCTGGGAGCACCATTTTTGTCCCATTTGCAGGAATGTGACAGATGATCTATCTTTAACCAGACGTTAATGATATTCCATGTGTATCACTCGGCTGCACTATGTCTATTTTCATGGAAAATGTAAATAGGAAAAAAGAAGTACACAACTGAGTATTTTCTGAGTTATGTGTGAATGGAAGGCCACACAATGAGTTGCCTACCATCATCTTCCATCTTTAAAATACAGAGATCTCCTTCGGAAGCCAACTTATTTTCAATCTTTCCCCAATCATAGTAAGGATTACAGGACCTAATGAATCAAACTCTTTCTACAGTGAACAGAGGGGATGTACAAACTAACTATCTGATGTCAGTTTCAAAGAGCACTTCAAATAGTGGACTGGTGTAAGAAGTTTAAAAAGAGACTGATCCGGTGTAACTGTTTAAAGTCTTTCGAGAAGAATAAAGTCACTGGATGAGAGACGGTTTTCTTAATGACATGGATAAACCTGTGAATGTTCCATTTGCTGGTCTGTGGACCTTCATCCTCACAATCCCCAAATTACCTGCTGTCAAATATTTTTCAGGAGGGACTTGCCCACGAGATGGGATTTAACTGCCTTTGGGCCCACTTACAGGGTGGAGATTGAAAGGGGGGCAGTTGCCCTAGGGTCTGGCAATTAAAAAGCACCAGGCCAAGTAGCAGTGGTTGGCACCGTGGGCCCTTTAAATCCTTCTGGCCCACAGCCCAGGGGGTCAGCTTGCTCTGGGCAGCACTGAGGGCTGCCTGCTATTTCTCCTTCCACCTGAGGCCCCTCCCCTTCAGGGAGCACAGAGTCACCATCCCCCCCCCAAACCTTGCCCAGGGGCCAGACAAGTCCGTTGGCCCCTCTAGTGTTAAGGATATAATTAAGGGGAAGTCCAAGTGCTAGAAATGAAGGGCTGATCTTCAGGGCCCAAGGCAACACCTCCAAATAAGTTGGGCATCTAACTGCTACCCTTTATGCCTTTGAAAGCCTCCCCCTAAACGTCTGCTAGCTCTTTGATTAGCCACCTTGGGTCGGTGGCTAGCCATTGTACTGTTAGCAAATTGTGCCCCCCATTTCCCGTTTGCAGGTAATTCTTAGTCTGCTGGGGCTGTGTCTACACTGGGCCACTTATTCCAGAAAATCAGCCGCTTTTCCGGAATAAGCTGCGAGCTGTCTACACTGGCCCTTGAATTTCCGGAAAAGCAACAATGCTCTACTGTACAAAATCAGCCGCTATTCCGGAAAAACTATTCTGCTCCCACTCGGGCATAAGTCCTTATTCCGGAACACTGTTCCGGAAAAGGGCCAGTGTAGACAGCCCAGTAGTCTTTTCCAGAAAAAAGCCCCGATCGTGAAAATGGCGATCAGGGCTCTTTTCCGGAAAAGCACATTTACATTGGCCACAGACGCTTTTCCGGAAAAGCAGCCTGCCAATGTAGACGCTCCTTTTCCGGAAAAACTGAAAACGGAATAGTATTCTGTTTTAAGCATTTCCAGAAATTCATGCCAGTGTAGACACAGCCCTGCAATTGTTCAGCACTCCAGGGCTGAAATCTGAGGGATGGGGATTCGCTGATCATGTGTGTTTGGGGGAGGGAAGGATCAGGAGCAATTCTTCTCTCCACATTCAGCTTGTAGCACCCATTGTTTGAAGGCCTTTTTCCCCGTTTCAGGCCCTGAACCCCTTCCTTGTCTCAGCCTATCCCATTACCTCTGGGCTCTCTGAAATACAGAGTTCCAAGCCTCACAAACCCTCTAACTCCAAGGCACACCAAGCTCCCCCTACCTCTCATCCTAGAATCCTGGAACCCCACGCCAAAGGTTGCTGATTCACACCAGCTGATAGGGGTGCTGGAACATTTTTAATAATCATAGAATCATAGAATCATAGAATAATAGGACTGGAAGGGACCTCGAGAGGTCGAGTCCAGCCCCCCGCCCTCAAGGCAGGATCAAGCTCCGTCTACACCATCCCTGACAGATGTCTATCTAACCTGTTCTTAAATATCTCCAGAGAGGGAGATTCCACCACCTCCCTTGGCAATTTATTCCAATATTTGACCACCCTGACAGTTAGGAATTTTTTCCTAATGTCCAATCTAAACCTCCCCTGCTGCACTTTAAGCCCATTACTCCTTGTCCTGTCCTCAGAAACCAAGAGGAACAAATTTTCGCCTTCCTCCTTGTGACACCCTTTTAGATATTTGAAAACCGCTATCATGTCCCCCCTTAATCTTCTTTTTTCCAAACTAAACAAGCCCAGTTCATGAAGCCAGGCTTCATAGGTCATGTTCTCTAAACCTTTAATCATTCTTGTCGCTCTTCTCTGCACCCTTTCCAATTTCTCCACATCTTTCTTGAAATGTGGTGCCCAGAACTGGACACAGTACTCCAGCTGAGGCCTAACTAGTGCAGAGTAGAGCGGCAGAATGACTTCACGAGTTTTGCTTACAACACACCTGTTGATACAACCTAGAATCATATTTGCTTTTTTTGCAACAGCATCACAGTGTTGACTCATATTCAACTTGTGGTCCACTATGACCCCTAGATCCCTTTCCGCCATGCTCCTTCCTAGACAGTCGCTTCCCATCTTGTATGTATGGAACTGATTGTTCCTTCCCAAGTGGAGCACTTTGCATTTCTCTTTATTAAACCTCATCCTGTTTACCTCTGACCATTTCTCTAACTTGCTAAGGTCATTTTGAATTATGTCCCTATCCTCCAAAGAAGTTGCAACCCCACCCAGTTTGGTATCATCTGCAAAGCCAGCCCCATTACCTGTGCCCCCAAGAGCTGGTAATGGGAATAGGCCATGTCTCTGGGGGCGGGGGACCCATTCACAGGAAAGGAAGCTGAGGCTGGGGCCAGAAGCTGGGACCATGGTGCAGGCTGTCAGCCAGGCTTCTGTGTAAAACTTGGGGGTGCCGCACACTCCCTGCCCCCCCACCCCCCAGTTTCCACACCTATGCCAGTTGAGGATCTTATCCACAGAGCACATTTCCTTTCCATTCTTCATGCAAGCCCACCCTTCTGTCATGTGGAAAGGGGAGGAGGGATAGGTGTTCCCCCTTGTGTCATAGTTTGCTCTTCTGCCCTAAGCCACTAGGGCTTGTTGGATGGGGTTGACAGAAACTTAAAAAAAAAATACCGAACATGGCAGATAAAAATTGGTCGAGCAAAAAAAAAAAAAGTCACTGTGCCTTTAAATCCCTCCACTCTCTCCGCCCCTGCAAGATGCGGCAGGGGAAGAATGTCCCTACTGGCTTTCCATCTGAGAAACAGAAAATACCTTTTACATGTCTGGCATTTTCTGGGGGCATTTTTTTAGACAGAGGAGGCAAAAAACGGACTGTCTGAGTGAAAACCAGACACCTGGCAACCCTAGTGGTGGATAAGATGACCGTGTCAAGAATGTACCAGTTTTCCCCCTCTGTGATGTGGAACCACTGGGGGGAGCGGTGATGAGGTAGCTGCATGTGGTGTGCTCTCTCAAGGAGCTTTTGCTGCATCTGGAATTCATGTGGGGTTTGGCACCAATTTTCTGCCGCAGGACCCAGTCACTTGAATGGAACATTAGAGCATAAAGCCAGAATGCCCCGGCAGTTGCTGGATGTTCAGTATATCTTGTGGCTGGCATTGAGTGGGTTGTAGCTGGATTTCAAAGTCAACATCTGTTCTGGATTAGGAAGAAAGGGAGCATTTGCATTGGATTTGACCTGCAAACACAATGGTTTGACCTGATTGTTTAGACGGCCATCTGTGAAACAAGGAAATGCAGTCCTCCTTCCTGAAATCAGGGGGGCTTCTTTCAAGGTTTTACTCACCAGTATAAAGGAGGAGCTGAGAAAATGGTATGGAGTAGGAAGGGAGCAAGCAAGGGCAGTAATGGAAGCAGTCTGGAGGGAAGTGTGGAGTGAGTGCAGCCTTCCATTTACATATAATTTCTCTACTGCTCTTGTAGCAGTCGTCAAAGCACTGGTTCTAGGATTGTATTGGCAGGAGAGATACTCCTGGTCTTTTGTAACCTTTAAGCAGACTTTCTGTTTGTTTGAGGGCTTTGTTTGGTTTGGTGTTGTAAGTAACCTGGGTTTTTTCCACCTCACCCTCTTCTTTGGAGCAAGGGTGTGTTGTTGACCTATTGGTGAGAGTTACTGTACAAAGTATCTCACAGGTCAGACGTTGCTTAAATGTTTCCACTTACGTTATTTGAAGCCGTTATTACAGGGCTACATTTCCGTGGGATTTTAATTGGAGCCAGAGTGAGAGCCTCAAGGTATCTAGTTACAACAAAAGTTACTTAGGAAGTCTGACAGCTGCAGTCACTATTTGCAAAAGCTATTCTTTCCCCTATATCCTCTTACCTAATATTATGTAGAATTTTGCAATCAGCTGGCAACCAGCTAGCTATTTCTATAGTGCATGTCAGTTACAGGTTAGTAACACAAACAATGAGAGATTTACAAGATGTGTTTAAGAACACCGGAACATGAAAAATCAACATAGACTTTCCATTTCATGTGCTGAAATACAGAAGGCCAGAACCCAAGTGGAAGTATATTAACATAGCTCCACAGACTGGATGGAAAAATGACTATTTGCACAAGCTGCGGATCTGACATGAAACAGTCTGTTGTGGTTCTAAGTTTATATTTCTACACATTTTGAAAAGTTTCCTTTGTGTTCTGGAAAAATGTTACATAGTTTTACACAAGAAAGCAAAAAAAACCCTTCAAAAATCATTGGTTATTAAAAGATGCAACATACACATCTTATATATTTCAGGAGCTAAGCTATAGCTGAATTCAAAAGGCAAAGATCTCATCATATTTTTCTATTGGCCACATGATGGCAGAACAAGCAAAGAACTGAATTACTGGTAATTAAAAAATATCAATGTTTTGCTCCAGTTTGCCTCTAATTCTGATAATGAAGATATTACCTTTTCTTATGCTGTTAATTTCATATGTGCACAATAGGCTGCTATATAAATGCAGAATTATAGTCCACAGTCCACAACTCTGTCAAAATTTTTAAAAATATTGCAAAAGATGAAAAAGCGGCGAGGAGTCCTGTGGTACCTTAGGGTATGTCTACACTACCCCGCTAGTGCGTACTAGCGGGGTAATGTATGCATACCGAACGTGCAAATGAAGCCCGGGATTTGAATTTCCCGGGCTTTATTTGCATAAGCCGGCCGGCGCCATTTTTAAATGCCGGCTTGTTCGAACCCCGTGCCGCGCGGCTACACGCGGCACGGGCTAGATAGTTCGGACTAGCAAGCCATTCCGAACTATCTGTACACCTCGTTCCACGAGGCGTACAGATAGTTCCACGAGGCGTACAGATAGTTCGGAATGGCTTGCTAGTCCGAACTGTCTAGCCCATGCCGCGTGTAGCCGCGCGGCACGGGGTTCGAACAAGCCGGCATTTAAAAATGGCGCCGGCCGGCTTATGCAAATAAAGCCCGGGAAATTCAAATCCCGGGCTTCATTTGCACGTTCGGTATGCATACATTACCCCGCTAGTTCGCACTAGCGGGGTAGTGTAGACATACCCTTATAGACTAACTGAAGTGTTGGAGCATAAGCTTTCGTGGGCAAAGACACACTTCCTCAGATGCATGTAGTGGAAATTTCCAGAGGCAGGTATAAATATGCAGGCCAGAATCAGGGTAGAGATGACGAGATGGATCCAATCAGGGAGGATAAGGCTATGCTCCTACACTTCAGTTAGTCTATAAGATGCCACAGGACTCCTCGCCGCTTTTGTATTGGATTAATAATCCTGGAAACTAAAGTCCCCAGTTTAGTAACACGTGGCCTAGGCAGAACTAAAATAAGCTTCCACACAGTACCATTCCAGCAATTCAAGTTCTGCATTCAGATGTGGGCTTTTGGCTCCCTCTAACATCAGTGGGAACCGTAGGAAGAGATTTAAGGGCTGAGTTTACCACAGTATGCCTCAGTTTTGACATACAATGACCTCAATGAGGGTCAACACTGAATTTGTTCTTCCTCTGAATTTAGTTACTGACCTTTGCTGAAACTGCTAACTATGATGTAAATTAGTATTAGCACAGGGTAGTTTTTGTGATATGGACAATTTTACGTAGGAGCATAAGCTTGGCAACATACAAATGGCAACATACAAAAACCTGTAGGGGAACACTTCAGTCTTCCTGGACACACAATTGCAGATCTAAAGGTAGCCATCCTGCAGCAAAAAAACTTCAGGACCAGACTTCAAAGAGAAACTGCTGAGCTACAATTCATCTTCAAGTTTGACACAATCAACTCTGGATTAAACAAAGACTGTGAATGGCTCGCTAACTACAAAAGCAGCTTCTGCGCTCTTGGAATTCACACCTCCAGATCAGCTACTAGAAGTGGGCCTCATCCTCCCTGATTGGATCCACCTCGTCATCTCCAGCCTGATCCTGGCCTGCATATTTATACCTGCCTCTGGAAATTTCCACTACATACATCTGACGAAGTGGGTCTTTGCCCACGAAAGCATATGCTCCTACACTTCAGTTAGTCTATAAGGTGCCACAGGACTCCTCGCTGCTTTTGCAGATTCAGACTAACATGGCTACCCCTCTGATACTTAATCCAATACATTTTACCAAGAACACTCACTTGCAAAAATAGACTTAAGCAATAACGATAGCGAATCTAAGGCCAAATCCTACAGTTTATTTCAAGTTCCCTCTGAAATCGGTGGGCATTCCACCAAATAGGTGCCGCTTACTTAGGAATAAGCCATATTTAGGAATAAGGTTTCCAATTTATGCCTGAACATTATGCCATAGGTTCAGATCATCTGGCTTTGCCTTCCTGCATAAGGGACACCTTTTATGGGGTCATGCTTTGATGATATTTTACTCTTCTGGGCACTACGTGAGCTTTTGGTGAGGTAAGGGAGTAAATAAAGATTTGTTTGTAATGACTGTATGATTATAATATAATATTTTCTTCATGGCTTTGGCAAAGGTAATTCCTCTTATGAGCTTATTACAACCTGTTCATTTAAAAAGATATATTATATGGCTGTAGCCAGACAGACACCCCCTTCCCCCCCCCCCCCCCCATCACATCCATCTTATTTGCCTCTCTGAGGTTCCTGAGGCATACAGGACAGAGAAGGAGCAATAAAATCAGCATAGTCTATGCTGGCTCATCTGATCCTGAGAAGCTGAAAACACAGATATGTGGAGAGAGAGCGATTAAGTCAATAAGCTAAGCTCGAGGCTGCAAGAAGTGTCAGGCTGGCACCTATGTTGATTCGAACACACACAGTCCCTGGGAGAGGAATTTCCCACTGAGAAAAGAATGTCCCGTACTTCCAATTTAATCATCTCAATTCTCTCTTACAAGTGTAAATTAAGTTCACAACTCCCTTGTAAGAACTGGTCTCACAAAAGACAGACCAGCCCCATTTGGCATGACAGATAAGAGAGAGAAAATACGTGACCCAATGGGTATATAAGATGGGCCCAGCACACACTCACTTTGAGTGTCATTCTACCCTCTACCTGCTGGTCGGGTTAGGTGTTTGACCTCCCGAGGTTCTATGGGGACGCCCACCTCGTATTTTCGTCTTTCCTAGGAATTGAGGGACCGGCTCTGGCCTGACACGCTGGAGTCGAGAGGCACAGAAGGGGGTAAAAATTGTACCTGGATGTGGTCCTGTGTCTTAAGTGTACACATAGAAAGAGTAAGCTGTTACTTGGTACCATTATTTCTATTTTTCTATCTTTATCTTCTTTGTAACCGTTTTAAGATCTATATTTTGCTAGTAGTTAAGAAATAGAACAATAGCCATTGCAACCATATGATTTATAAGCTTCCTCCATAAACCTGTAACTGTTTAAGTTTTAACCTGACTCCTTCAGTTGCTGTAATAGAACCAGGCACAATTTAAAAGAACTTCAGCCGGTCATAAAGGGACAGACATAGGGAGAGCTTGGGCGTTTGGATCTGTGTCACTCCCAGGTGACAAGATCCGTTGGGGCACCTTTTCAGCCTTTCCTAGGCTGCCCTCTGCGAAGGAACCCTTGTGTTCTAGCAGCTAAAATCTAAGGTGTAATAAGCTCTTCCTATATAACGGGGCGTCTGTTGGCCTGCTGGCCACCCTCTGTGATGGGACCCCGGTCCTAGCAGTAAAGACACGGACGTTAAACCTTTTCTCGGAAACATACACACACACACACTGCCCTGACCGTCGGCTGACAATGGCTTTAGATTGTTTTCCTGCAATTCAACCCATTGAGCCAAGTAGACTCTTTGTTTAACTCCATGGCTAGCATCTCGTTTTATTAAGAAACAATTCACTCAGTATTTTGGGTGCCTTGGGATATATTCCTGATTGCGATAAAAAAGAGCTCTTTCTTAGATGCCTTTAAATAATTTTTAAAAAATTGTTACTGATGATCATGACCATCATAAAAAGCTTGGTGTCAGAAGCTAAAACGTATGCTTTAGTGAGAAACAATTTCAATAGCCCTTCCCAATCATTTCATAAACTACCATAAGTTTGCTTGAAAATTAGAGCTGAAAGTAAACTGTTCATGGAATATATGTTATATAGCCCACTAATTAGGAGAGATAAATTAATTCAAAGTGAGACCTTTATGCACTCAGCAGTTCTGTATGTATGTCAGTGTACGTATGTCAGTGATGTCATAATATGAGTGCATGATATGAGTCATAATAGGAGTGCAGTGTGTACTGGCCAGCAAATAGAAACAGTGTGAATAGTCTGCTTTGGACAAGGATATAAGCATGGCTGTTCACACCATTATTTTTCTGCTCTTCTCTTTTTTAACATGTGGCTGCTCCACAACTAACAAAAGGGAAACATTAACTTCATCTGAAGGTACGGTGCTCAGCGTGACACCCTGTAATCTAAAGCTGTTTCCGGAAAGGACCCTAAGAATATAGGATTGATCACAAATGATATTGACATGTCCCATATGAAACACAATTGTTTTGCTTTATTTCAGCTCTGGTAATGCTCTAACCCAGTGGTTTTCAAACTACGGGTTGCAACCGCGGCTCTAAAATACCGAGGAGAGCTCCTCAGGAGAGTTGCTAATATTTCAAAGTGGCCTATCCCCCCCCCCCCCCCCCCGTATTCCTTTCACTGAATCCAGGGAGGGAGCTGCCAAGTTTTGTGCAGCCCCAGATGTGACTTTTCTCCCTATTGAGAACAAGTCACTAGTACCCCTTCCAGGCTTGTTCTGCCACAACCCTGGCAGTGGGGTGGGAAGGCAGCAGAGAAACTCCTGCACTAAGAGTTGTAAATAGGAATGCTCAGGCAATAGTCTATTGCAGTGGTCCCCAACCTTTTGGGACTGCTGGGTGCCTGGGGCCTGGGGCGCAAGAATGGCTCGGGCCGGCCCTGATCACTAGGTGGGCGCACATAAATGCCCCGGCAGGCACCATGGCACCCGCGGGCACCACGTTGGGAACCACTGGTCTATTGGGCATGCCTGTCTCTCCAGGCTGTGCTTGGCTGCTGGCTTCTCTAGCTGTGCACGTTTGAAGATTTCTCAAGGTCCAGCATGTCCCAGAATGACTTAATCACCCTTCCACCACTCAGATCTCAGAGAAGCTTCAGAACCAATTAGAAATTGAGTCAACTCAGCAGATATTCCTTGGCCTGCTGAGACCTGGAGGTGGATTCCTACAAAGGTAGAAGGTCATGTGGATGCCACTTACCATGATTAGCATCCAGAGGAGGGCTTGGAAGCACAGGCTACCTAGTACGCAGTTCTGCTCACACCAACTCACACCTCTTTGGGTGATTAACTTAAAGGGCATGTTAAACGGTCTGAGTGTGTCATCACGCTGGTCTTGGGAGAAGTGAGAATGGCTAAAGAATTGGGTCATTATCTGAGTCCAGGAGCACTCCCAGTCACCTGCCATTGCAGCGTTGAACGGCTGCATAACTGGGGATTGCTGTGTTACCCCTGAGAAATGGCCTGTTCCCTCTCTCCCTCCCAGCTCTTACTTTGGGGATGGAGGAGGGTTCCCTTCTCAGGGCTGGAATGGAATGGGTGGATAGTCCTACTCTAGGAAGATTTTGATTCTGCAGGTTCTATACCTGTAGGACAGTGGTTGTCAAATTGTGGTCCGTGGACCACTTGTGGTCTGCAATTATCTTGCAGGTGAGCCACAGGCTCAGGGCTCGCAGCAGGGGAGGAGGGGCAAGGAGCTTGCGCTGGCGTTCCAGCCCTGCACCTGCCCATGAGGATGGAGTGTAGGCGCCGGCTCTCACACCAGGGCGAGCAGGGGGTGAGTCTCACCGGCCAGGTCCGGCTTGCGGGGGAGGAAGTGGTTCCGTGTGCTCCCGCTTCCCCTCCCCTACGGTAAACTGTTGGTTTGGACTCTTTCCCCACAGCTCCCATTGGTTGGAATCATGGCCAATGGAAGCAGCAGGGAGTAGTGCCTGGGAGCAGCGGGAGGTGCAGAGCCAGATAAGTGCCCTCCATCCCCCTCATGCCCAGACCTCATACCCGCATTCTCCCCCCACTCAGAACTTCCCTGCCACCCTCAGCCCGCTCCTGGCCCCAACCTCCCATCCAGACCTTGCACCCCCATCCCCGCCTCCACCCATTTTGTAATCAAGGGTAGCTGGCTGGTAGTCTACAGAAAGGTCTGCATTGACCAGGGTGGACCATGAGCCAAAATGTTTGAGATCCACTGCTGTAGGAGAAAGAGACTTTAGGAAACTCATTCCAATATTTTCCATATCCCTGAGTCAGTTTGCCCAGCAAGCTCCCTTTATTCTACATGAGGGGGGCTGGAGTTCTCTTTTCACAGCTCAGGATTCCGAATAGTGTCTAAGGTGGCCACTAGCCACTCTAAAGTCCTGAATGGCTTTCTGCACCTAAAGATCAATGAGTTCAGGGGCAGCTATTAGGGTGCATTGTGCTTTGGCCTTCATCCCAGTTCAGCAAGAGGGCCGCTTACTAGGGTACCAAAAAAGGGGATTCTACTATACATTTTTTTTTGTGTTCTCATAATCCATCCCTGCCTCCAGTGTTCTCTGTAAGCCAAGCACTTGGATGGCCTCCCAGGAGAGATTCAAATGCTGCCCAGCTGATTAGTAGAGTGAAACAGTTGGCAGCAGACGTTTCTACTGGTAGTGCACATCCACATGTCTCAGTGCACAGAATAAAATTTATTCTGCCCATGAGAGAAAAGACATTTAGAGGGAACACTGCCTGCCACTCCAATGATTCAACCCCATTTTTAATCTGCTACAAGATGCATTTTTAAAGAAAAACTCCAGTAGCTATTTTAACCGTTTTTTTTAGAAGGCTTCCCAGAAGACCAAGAACAGGATACTGGATTCGTAAAGCGAGACCTAATCATTGCAGCCATGAGTGCTCTGTTGGTGATCATTTCTGTTCTCCTGATGTGTTTCTGTTTCCTTCAGTACAAGCTTGTGAATGAGGAAGAAAAATAAATGGCAAAATTCACTTACCTATGAGTAGCAGCTCAATCCTAAAAAATGGGTGTTTTTTCTCCTTACGCATTCAAGGGACTGATTCAAAGCCCACAGAAATGAATGGGAAGATTTCAATTGATTTCAGTTGTCCTTTGAATCCAGTTCACAGCTATTTACATGGCTGTATGAACATACAGTTTATTAATCAGCCAACAGAATTTTGAGACATGGACCATTACAACAATATGTGGCCCTGAAGTTTAATACTTTGTGATGGGGGGGGCGGGGAATGTCTGAATCTAAATTGAAGAGGCCCACATTTAGGCTATGTCTAGACTGCAGGCTTCTTTCGAAAGAGGCTCTTTCGAAAGCATCTTTCGAAAGCATCTTTCGAAAGAGCCTCTTTCAAAAGATCGCGTCTAGACTGCAGGCGGATCTTTCGAAAGAGAAATCCGCTTTTTCGAAAGAGAGCACCCAGCGAGTCTGGATGCTCTCTTTCGAAGACGGCCTCTTTACATTGAAGAACGCCTTCTTTCAAAAGAGGAACTTTCGAAAGAAGGCGTTCTTCCTCGTGAAACGAGGTTTACCGCCATCGAAAGAAAAGCCGCGTTCTTTCGAAATAATTTCGAAAGAACGCGGCTTGAGTCTGGACGCAGGGGAAGTTTTTTCGGGAAAAGGCTACTTTTCCCGAAAAAACCCCTGAGTCTGGACACGGCCTTAAGGTCTGAGCAACTTCACTGAATTAATTAATGTGTTTAAAAATAATTCTCTTGATCGGCTTTCCATCTTTTTGTTGTTGCTGTGGTATTTACATTCTGGAAGACAAGTAACAGCAGAATCCCAAACAGAGTGCTTTAAAAAATGCAGGAAGGATACCAATTAGTGCTACTTTCATGATAAATATGTACCAGAATGGAATAGTGATAGAAATGTAGCCGTGTTAGTCTGGGGTAGTTGAAGCAAAATGCAGGACAATGTAGCACTTTAAAGACTAACAAGATGGTTTATTAGATGATGAGCTTTCGTGGGCCAGACCCACTTCCGAGACATTCTAAGTAGGAGAGAGATTCCACCCCTTATCTATGCAATAGAGCTGACTCAATGCTGTCCATCTAAAAATGCTGCTTTTTTCACACAGGGATTTTACTCGGTTCATCTGATTCAGAGATTAACAGGTTGTAACTTCTTATTGAAAATTCAGACCATAAATCCAGGCCATGCCTGGGCAGAGGTGCAAAGCAGAAAAAAAGGGAGTAAAGCAGGGGATCCAGAGCACTAGGAAGAATGTGATAGCCTGAGGGGTTTCTATGATGGAGAACATGTGTCCCTTGGATGAGACCACATCTGAAAAGAATGAGAGTGGGACAAAATCCAGGAAATATCTATGTTGCCATCTAGAATGTGCAGGGCAGCCAAGAGTCTGCTGGGCCCTGAGCAAGGTGAGGGTGAATGGCTCGGAGCCCCCGGAAGGGGTGGGGTCTCAGGTGGAAGAGGTGGGATTGGGGCTAGTCACCCCGGCTAGCACTTCAGCACTCCCTGGGGCTCTGGTAGGGGGTTTTAAGGGCCAGTGGCTCCATCTGCTACCACTATTGCTGTAGTGGTGATGGTGGTCAGGAGCCTCAGGTCCTTTTAAATCGCCAGGCGCATGGGTAGCTTCCCCGTTTAACCTACTCTCGTCAGCGGGCCTGAGAACCAGTGAGGACTAGCAATGTCACGGAGAATGCAGCACATGCATAAGTATGCCCCACAGTGTATCCATGCAACCTGACCTAATATGTTGCTAATAGCCTGCCCTGGCTCTGCGGCCCACCTCACTCACTGAATCTGTAAGGCATCCTACCAACCCATGCGTTGCTCTTAGTCTCTATTTGGCAGAAAATGCCAGGGACGGTCCCTCCTGATTAAGATCTCTGCCGGTCACACAGACATTCTTAAGATTTCCTTTATTTTCATGCCATTATATGATAGTGCAAGTTACCCCAGCCAACTGGAGTGCCAGATTCAGATTTATTTCTTTTCACAATAGCTACCTCTTAGGCTACATCTACACTATAACCTGAATCGATGCTCTGAGATCGATCCACCAGCAGTCGATTCAGCAGGTCTAGTGAAGACCTGCCAAATCGACTGCAGATTGCTCTCCAATCAATCCTGTTATTCTACCCCAGACAAGAAGAGTAAAGGAAATTGCTCCCGTTCACTCAAGTTTCTCCCATCGATCCCCCACAGTGTAGACCCTACAGTAACTCAGCATAAGGTCCATTAACTCCAACTATGTTATTTATGTAGCTGGGGTTGCATAGCTTAAGTTGATTTTCTGTTGTAGTGTAGATGTAACCTTACTGGGTTCCTTATAATTCCTGTTTAAATTCAACAGATTGGACTGTTTTTTACATCAATACAGTATAATTTTAGCTTTAAAAGGGCAAATAGAATGATTTGAAGAAAGAAGCTCAGGCTTTTGCCCTCCAGATTCACTCATTTTGCAATGACAGCTGTATTGTCCTGTTACTAGAATGGAAAGTTCCTTTCACAGTATTGTCATTAGAATCTTTTATGCATGAAATATCAGCACTACAAGCTTATCGAGTGATTTGACAATACCGGCCCTCAGGGGCTCTGTCGGGTTGGGCTATAAAAACAGGTCTTGTTCTTACAACAGTGCAGATTCCACAGCCAAAATCCAAACAGTTAAGACTAGTATTTTCACTCTCTCAGGGCCAAAACCAGAGTTGCGAGGTCACAAGGCCTATTGTGTATGTTCGAGGAGTTCTTCCCTAGCCTCTGTAAGGGCAGAAGTCTGCATGTGTAAGGATGGAAAGACAAAAAGACGCACTATTTTGCCCTATTGCTATTAGGAAGGACATAACTTCTTCTAAGAGGGGTAGCCATGTAAGTCTGTATTTTCAAAAAGAATGAGTGGTCCTGTGGCACCTTAGGGTATGTCTATACTACCCTGCTAGTTCGAACTAGCGGGGGTAATGTAGTCATCCGCAGTTGCAAATGAAGCCCGGGATTTGAATTTCCTGGGCTTCATTTGCAATTGCGGATGACTACATTACCCCCACTAGTTCAAACTAGCGGGGTAGTGTAGACATACCCTTAGAGACTAAGCAATATAGAGAGAGAATCATGAGCTTTCGTGGGCAAACCCCACTTTATCAGACGTATTGGAGTGGAAATAACAGAAACCAAGATATATGTTTTTAAAAGCAGAAGAAGTATTTGCCAATTGTAGGACTAATTCTTCTACAAATTTCACTAACCAATTACAGAGAGAGTTTGAAGAACTTGGAATTTATCTTCAGATTTGATACTGTTACCCTAGTTAACTGGTTGGTGCATTACAAAGCCAATTTCTCCTGCCATTAATATCCGCATTTCCACATCAAAAGCTATGTATGGCACACATTCAGCCTACTTAATTAGCCTCATTAATATGGGCCCTACAATTGACAGATACTTCTTCTGCTGTTATACATAAATTTAGGTTTCTGTTATTTCCACTCCAATTCATCTGATGAAGTGGGTTTTGCCCACAAAAGCTCATGATTCTCTCTATATATTTTTGTTAGTCTCTAAGGGTATGTCTACACTAGCCCCCTAGTTGGATCTAGGGAGGTTAACGTAGGCATTCAAAGTTGCAAATCAAGCCCGGGATTTAAATATCCCGTGTTTGATTTGCATCTTCCCGACGGTTTTTGAAATTTACAAGTCCAGACTAACTCCCCGTGTCTACATGTGGCAGGGACCCGGAAGTTTGAAATAAAGCTGTAGTTTGAACTACCTGTTAAACTCATTCCAGGAGAGCAATTTCATGAAGACAAAGTCATGAAAGTATTTATTTCTGCTGATGTTAGAGAAAGTCATACCACAATTGTAATATTTCCAGAGAACATATCTCCCACGCTAACCATGTCTTTCCCTTCTAAAAGGATGAAAAAGCTGAATTTGCTTCTTGTAACATTTTTAGCAGAAGTTGCCATAACTGTCCTTATTTGTAGTTGCTGAACTCAGAGCCTTAAGAAATAGCCAATATGTTTGTCCCTAGTACTGTCAGTTTTCACTGTTGTGAAAGAAATGTATAAGGAGCCAAAGGGCTCAATTTCAGCATTGTTAGGGCATGTCTTCGCTAGGAAATTATTTCAAAATAACTACATTCAAAATAATAGCTCCCGAAATAACTATTTCAAAATAAGCTTATTCCCCGAGGAGTACAGATTTCAAAATAATCAGCACCTTATTTTGAAGTAATGGGCTTGATAGTGTGGATGCTCCATTTATTATTTCAAAATAAGGGGAATTATGCAGACCAGGGCTTATTTGCCTAATTACTGACACCCGGGGAAAACTGAAGCAAAGGAGACAGTGACTGTGAACAACCCCTTAAACAACAAGACAGCCTCTCCACAGCAAACCACAAAAAATGCTGGGGGTGGTGCACGGTCCCATCTAGTGGCATTGAGGCCACGTACAGAGAGAAGTATGCATCTGCTCTACAGACTTTGCCAATAGCCAACTGGCTTTTAGTTCATGCCTACATTACACTAATGTAATCTCTTGATTCGTACATTCGTTCCTTCTGTGCCAAAGAAACAAAGAAAAATCCCGTCAAATTCCAAAGCTGTTTTAAGGCCCCTTTTGGAAAGTGTATGCACCTTGAGTCACTCTTTGCCTTTTCTTGTCCATTGGAGATGCATTTCCTTCATTCCTCATTGCAATAGTGAAATGGAAGCAGAGACGTGCAATAAACCAAGCCAAATGACCACTCTGGAGCCTAAGTGTCTAGGAAAATGGACAGGCAAAACTGGCCTAAGGCCTTGCTGGTGACCACTACATGCAGGAGATAAAGATGAATTGTAGTTGTGTCTGAAGGATGCTCCCTGGGAATATTTTTTCAAATGTCTGAGGAAGGGTAATATGGGAAACATTAAGAAGATCTGAAGACTTTTAATTCTAAGCACTGAAATTCATACTACGTAGTGCCTTAGGACTAATTGTACTTCAGTGTCGATGTGAGAATTTTCATGAGAATTTTTTTTAAAAAGGTACCTGAGTGCTTGAAGCATGGTTTGAGTAGTAGTGAAAGTGAGATTGTACATGGGCATCAGGGGACCTAGAAACTTAACCTGGCAACCTCAGCCACCAGAGCCTGGATGAGAGGGAGAGTTAAGCCTGATTCTGCAAAGCTCTTCAACACATACTTACCATTAAGCACACACACTTAAGTGCCATTGAAGTCAATGTATGTGCCGAAGTGCTTAGCTGACTCATGGGTCAGAATCATGTACAAGCAGGATTATTAGAAGAGATTCTAGTGTATATATTATTCTATATGAGCAAAGATCTTCATAAATTTAATACCCGAAGCACATACATATATACTGTCTCTAACCAAAAACACGAACCTGACAACCATAGTGCTGAGAGGTTCCAGTTCATCTGATGCAGTGGGTTTTGCCCATGAAAGCGGCTGAGTCTATATATTTTGGTTAGTCTCTAAGATACCACAGGACTACTCATTGTTTTTAAAGTTACAGACTAACACAGCTACCCTTCTGAGATAGTGATGAGAGAGGTTCTAGAGCAATCTTCTGACGTGGAAAGACACCATGTGATTCTTATTGTGTAATCCAAACAGAGCTCAAGGGAATGGAGCCCAATTCCACATCCTGATTTCTGGTGGACCTATTCTCAATGGTCCAATTTTCCCTCACAATAGATCTGAGGGATTTTTTTTCTCTGCCTTTTTTAGGTTGCTTGTCCTTTAGCTGTTCCATGAGTTTTAGGAGATTAATATTATTATTTATATAAAAAGGTAATAGGTTAGCCAATTCATCTGATCAGAAAATAAGGTTCTTGCCCCAGAATCAGTCTATACAAAATCTTGCAAGGACTTTGGGGATATATGACAAAGACACTCACTCTGAGAACAAAATACAGTCTTAGAGACTGTAATTGAAGTATTTGGAATAGTACAGGTTAAACCTCTCTAGTCTGGCCCGGCCTACACCGCTTCCCGCGGCTCCCCTTGGCTGCAAAGGACAAAATGAGCCAATGGGAGCTGCGAGGCTTTGTGGCTGCAGCATCGGTAAATAAACAAACCAGGGCAGCCAGTTAATGTGTTTCTGAGAGTGATTCTGCAGAACACGTTCAGAAACACTGGTCTAGACTATGGGGCTTTATCGGAAAAAGCTACGCAAATTGTGAAGCACAATTTGCGTACCCTTGTCCGATCACTTTTTTGGAAGAGGCTTTTCTGAAATTTGGCCTGTCTATGCTGTACCAAATGGGAAAAAAAACCCCTCTTTCAGAAGAACCTTTCTTCCTCGTGGGAGGAGGAAGACAGTGCTTTCAAAAGAGCACATCTGCTCTTCCGCAAAAATACCAGAAGAGCAGGCCCATACACTGGATGCGAAAACCCCTGGGCTACTCGTAATAGGGAAATCCGCGGGGGATTTAAATATCCCCCGCGGCATTTAAATAAAAATGTCCGCCGCTTTTTTCCGGCTTTTAGAAAAGCCGGAAAAGAGCGTCTACACTGGCCCCGATCCTCTGGAAAAAGCGCCCTTTTCTGGAGGATCTTATTCCTACTTCGAAGGGCGCTTTTTCCGGAGGATCGGGGCCAGTGTAGACGCTCTTTTCCGGCTTTTCTAAAAGCCGGAAAAAAGCGGCGGACATTTTTATTTAAATGCCGCGGGGGATATTTAAATTCCCCCGCGGTTTTCCCTATTACGATAGCTGAAATTAACATGCCCCTTCCGGAAAAGGGGCCAGTGTAGACGTAGCCCTGTAGTCTAGACATAGCCTCTGATTTACCCTATGGCTACGTCTACACTGGCATGATTTTCCGGAAATGCTTTTAACAAAAAAGTTTTCTGTTAAAGGCATTTTTGGAAAAGCGCATCTAGATTGGCAGGACGCTTTTCCGGAAAAGCACTTTTTCCGGAAAAGCGTCCATGGCCAATCTAGACGCGCTTTTCCGCAAAAAATCCCCGATCGTCATTTTCACGATCGGGGCTTTTTTGCGGAAAACACTACTGTGCTGTCTACACTGGCCCTTTTCCGGAACAGTTTTCCAGAAAAAGACTTTTGCCCGAACGGGAGCAGCATAGTTTTTCCGGAAGAGCACTGATGATTTTACATTAGATCGTCAGTGCTTTTCCGGAAATTCAAGCGGCGAGTGTAGACAGCTGGCAAATTTTTCCGGATTTACCAGAATAACCTGCCAGTGTAGACACTGCCATGCATGTGTCTTCTAAGAGCCTAGTAGCAGTGGAAGTGTTGGTAATGCCGCTACACAATATTGACCTCCCATGGTCCAGCAATTTCTAGTCTGGCATCCTCGAGATCTGACAGGTGCTGAACCAGAGAGAGTTTCAACCTGTATTCAAATGTAAAAGTAATCCATCAGAATGAAAAAAAAAAGATTAAAAAAAAGATTGTCTTTTTATATGACATTGTTTAAACATGCTATACACTTTAAATATTAAGTTCTAGATCTAGACTTACGAGTTTCTTGGCATACAAGTCCAAACTTGAGTGAAACTAAACATCCTGGACTTTTCTGAGGCATTTATTTTGCAGCCATTGTCACAACTGTCAAAATATTTATTTTATGGGTTTTGCTTGTGATTATAGGCAGCATATGAAGCAACACCTATAATTAAGGTTGCCTGACACTTTCTAAGACCCTGTTTTCAGTTGCTTCTAACTTTGCCAAACTTAAACTGTTCAGACTTTAATTTTCAGTGCTGAGTGTCTGCCTAAGGCTGAATTTTTGAAGGAAGTTTGAATTAAAATGGTTGTCATTTCTGAGAACAAGCTTGGGGCAAAATAGATTGGTCTTCCCATTTTAAAAAAATGCTGCAATTGCTTTAATGCAAAGTTTTATTATCTCCATACATTGAAAGCATTGATGTGACTTTTGGCAGGGGCAGTCAGCCTGGTATCAGGAATGTGCTTTTTGCCATCTCCATGTAAAGTCATCCAAATCTGGCCAGGTTATATGTCTTTGAAAACTAAGGCTACGTCTACAATGCCCCCTCTTGCGCAAAAAATATGCAAATGAGGCAAAGCGGTGAATATCACCGCACCTCATTTGCATACTTAATGAGCCACCATTTTTGCACAAGAGGCTTTTGCACAAAAAGAAACTGTCTACACGGCTCCTTTTTGCGCAAACCCCCCCTCTTGTGCAAAAGCCATTCTGCCGCTTTTTTTCCAGGAAGAACGGCTCTTGCGCAAGAGGGGGGTTTTGTGCAAAAAGGAGCTGTCTACACGGCTCCTTTTTGCGCAAACCCCCCCTCTTGTGCAAAAGCCGTTCTGCCGCTTTTTTTCAGGAAGAACGGCTCTTGCGCAAGAGGGGGGTTTTGTGCAAAAAGGAGCTGTGTAGACGGCTCCTTTTTGTGCAAAAGACCCTTGTGCAAAAACAGTGGCTCATTAAGTATGCAAATGAGGTGCAGTGATATTCACCGCTTTGCCACATTTGCATATTTTTTGCGCAAGAGGGGGCAGTGTAGACGTAGCCTTAGTTTTCAAAAACATATAACCTGGCCAGATTTGAATGACTTTCCATGGAGATGACAAAAAGCACATTCCTGATACCAGGCACAGTGATATTCATCGCTTTGCCTCATTTGCATATTTTTTGCACAAGAGGGGGCAGTGTAGATCTGGTGCTCATGCTCACTAGAGTCTTGTTAGTGTTTGACAGCCATCTCTGAAGTATCTGTCCGCACTGAGCATGCTCCAGCCCCTCACAGCTCATTTGGCATGACCAGTCGTGTGTATGTGACATCCTGGGGCTGAACATGACTTAGCTTGCAATTGCTCCTCCTGTCTTTAAGGACCACTTGGGTGCCAAGTGCTGGAACTGAGAGCAGGGTGACTCTCTCTTGGGCTCCTGATATTACTTGGCAGTCTTGTTGCCAAGGCAATGGGTAGGTAAAGGAGGTGGGGCCCCGACTCAAATACAAAGGGGGAGGAGAGGAGTTGAAGGATAGAAATCATTGGAAACCAGGGCAGGAGTGAGCGAATGGTGGTAGATTAGGAAAAGACTAGGTGGGAGTAGGGTAGGGATGGAGTAGATGGTGGAACACAGATAGGATCTGGGAATGGGAGAGATGGGCAAAAAGCTGGAAGATGTGAGACAGCAACCAAGAAGGACGGGTAAATACTGGGGCAGGCAATAGGAGCAGAAGGAGAGAAACAATGGCAGAAGGGTTTATAAACACTGGATCACACTCCTTTCCAGAATGTGGAACTGATCTCAGGATTATGGACTCTGAACATTCCTTTGCAATCTAGCAAACAGCTGCGTGCAGTATATACCATTCCTCTCTTCTGGCAAGATAACAACCTTCCACTGCAACCAGTTAGTCTGTTAGTTCAAGTAGTAGAGGAATGTGCTGTGGCTCTAAAGATCTCCACTCTGCTGATCACTTAGGTGGGCAGTTACTATAGTACCACAGGTTGGAAAATCTCTTTGTTTGCTCTTCAAAAGACTCAGGATATTACACACAAAAAACTACCTTAAAAAAGTTAGTTGCAAACTCAAGCACTCAGAATTCAGGAAATGATAGAACTACGTTTGCCTGGGCAACCTTAATTTGGCTTCTGTGTGTTGTGATTATGATATAGTCCTTAGTTACATGATCCCATACTATTTTTCCCCTGGGCCTTACACTCTGTATCTGTACTCCATATTATTGGAGTATCTGTACTCCATATTATTACAGGTCCTGATGAAATGCATCCCAGGATACTCAAGGAGCTGATAGAGGAGGTATCTGAGCCTTTAGCTATGATCTTTGAAAAATCATGGCAGACAGGGGAGATACCAGAAGACTGGAAAAGGGCAAATATTGTGCCCATCTATAAAAAGGGGAATAAGAACAACCCAGGAAACTACAGACCGGTCAGTTTAATGTCTGTCCCAGGGAAGATAATGGAGCAGGTAATTAAGGAAATCATATGCAAACACTTGGAAGGTAATAAAGTGATAGGGAATAGCCAGCATGTGTTTGTGAAGAACAAGTCATGCCAAACTAATCTGATAACTTTCTTTGATAGGATAACGAGCCTTGTGGATAAGGGAGAAGCGGTGGCTGTCATATACCTAGACTTTAGTAAGGCATTTGATACGGTCTCGCATGATATTCTTATTGATAAACTAGGCAAATATAACTTAGATAGGGCCACGATAAGATGGGTGCATAATTGGCTGGATAACCGTAGTCAGAGAGTTGTTGTTAACGGTGCTAAATCCTGCTGGAAAGGGATAACAAGTGGAGTTCCTCAAGGGTCTGTTTTGGGACCCGTACTGTTCAATATCTTCATCAATGATGTAGATATTAGGATAGAGAGTACGCTTATTAAGTTTGCAGATGATACCAAACTGGGTGGGGTTGCAACTTCTTTGGAGGATAGGGACATAATTCAAAATGACCGTAGCAAGTTAGAGAAATGGTCAGAGGTAAACAGGATGAGCTTTAATAAAGAGAAATGCAAAATGCTCCACTTAGGAAGGAACAATCAGTTCCATACATACAAGATGGGAAGCGACTGTCTAGGAAGGAGCATGGCGGAAAGGGATCTAGGGGTCATAGTGGACCACAAGTTGAATATGAGTCAACAGTGTGATGCTGTTGCAAAAAAAGCAAATATGATTCTAGGTTGTATCAACAGGTGTGTTGTAAGCAAAACTCGTGAAGTCATTCTGCCGCTCTACTCTGCACTAGTTAGGCCTCAGCTGGAGTACTGTGTCCAGTTCTGGGGGCCACATTTCAAGAAAGATGTGGAGAAACTGGAAAGGATACAGAGAAGAGTGACAAGAATGATTAAAGGTGTAGAGAACATGACCTATGAAACCAGGCTTCATGAACTGGGCTTGTTTAGTTTGGAAAAAAGAAGATTAAGGGGGGACATGATAGCGGTTTTCAAATATCTAAAAGGGTGTCACAAGGAGGAAGGATAAAATTTGTTCCTCTTGGTTTCTGAGGACAGGACAAGGAGTAATGGGCTTAAAGTGCAGCAAGGGAGGTTTAGATTGGACATTAGGAAAAAATTCCTAACTGTCAGGGTGGTCAAATATTGGAATAAATTGCCAAGGGAGGTGGTGGAATCTCCCTCTCTAGAGATATTTAAGAATAGGTTAGATAGACATCTGTCAGGGATGGTGTAGACGGAGCTTGATCCTGCCTTGAGGGCGGGGGGCTGGACTCGATGACCTCTCGAGGTCCCTTCCAGTCCTATGATTCTATGATTCTATGTATTTTACCAATGAAGGCATGATCCTGCGACCCTTTACTCACATAACAATGCTATCAATAACAATACTATTATATAGCACTTTTCAGCAGTAGATCTCAAAGCAGGCCTGTCTCATTATCTCCCATTGACTGATGAGGCAGAGAGGAAAAAGTGACTTGCCTGTGTCACTAGCCAAGCTATCCTGAGTCTGAGGACTGTGCTCTAACCACTAGGATGCACTGATAGTAACAGTAGACCCTCAGAATTACGAACACTTTAGGAATGGAGGTTGTTGGCGATCCTGAAATGTCTGTAACTCTGAACAAAACATGACAGTGGTTATTTTTTATTTATTTTATTTAAAATATTTTAAAGATTACAGCTGAACATTGACATAATAAAGCTTTGAAATTTTACTGTGCAAAATAAGTTTTCCCTCCCTTTTGAAAATAGGTTTAACACAGTACTGTACAGTCTCTGTGCTTTGTGTGTATTTGTGTCTCTCTCTGCTGGTGCTTGCTTTCACATGAGCAGTGGGGTTGACCAGTGAAAGTTTGTAATTCTGGTGTTGGAACCTGGAAGGTTCCATTGCACTTAGGTATATGAAGAGCACTTTACTGAGTGGCAGTCAGTAGTTTGCTGTTTCCCCCTTTTCTGGATCATCCTGTCTCTCAGCGTCAGATAGTGGCTACCAGGGTTAAGCCGTGCTCATGGGTATGAATCCTTTTTACCCGTGTGTAGGCCCTTCAGAGGCTTTTCTTGTGTACAAAGCAATCCGGAGTTGGCCTAGGCTAGACTGGCATACGCAGCAGCACAGGGACCACCTGTCCATGCTGAGCGAGGTTGCCAGCACAGGCTGTTACAAAACGGGTGACTGTTTATGTGCATTGTTTTTTAAACAGCCTAACGCTCAGGCGAGGTGGCTGCTGTCCCCGCCATGCAGCAGCTGCCTTTCCTCCAGCGGCACCCGCAGAGAGCAACATCCAGGAGCCGCATTTCAGCCCCCTCCCTGGGGGCCCCTCCTGTCGCTGAGCCGGGGGCGGAGCAGCCGCGGGTGACTACTACACATCCCAAGCTGCTCCGGGCAGGGCGGAGACGGGTCCGCCCCCCCCGAGAACCAGCCAGACAAAAGCGCTAGGAGGCGGTGAGCGTAGCAAGAGAAAGTGGAAGTAAGCGGGGCGGGGGGCCGGGCGCAAGGGCGCAGCGAGGGACTCGGAGGCGGCTGGCGCGCCGTGCGCTTTGGAGAGGCGGGGCGCTGCGCCCTAGTGGAGAGAAGCGCACGGCCCCCCTAGCGCCTGCGGCAGGGCCCCGGGGGGTGTCTGGTGCCTCCGCCGCTAGGGAGGAGCAGCGCACGCGGCTCCCCCCCCAGCAGGGCCCCAGGGCAGCAGCAGCGTCCCGCGCCCTGGAGCCGAGCCTGTGGCTGGGCAGGCAGCCGAAGCGCGGCGCCCGGCGATGGTGCCCGGCTCGGGGCTGCGGCGGCCGGGCAGAGCCTAGCGGCGGCGCCCCAGCAGGCAGAGCAGAGCCCCCGGTGCGCGGCGCAGCAATGCGGCTGGGCGCTGCGCGCCGGTGACCGTGGTGGGGCGGGGGGTGGCAAGCCCCCGCCGCCGCAGAGGTGTCCTGTAGGGGCCGGTCCCAGCCGACTCCCGGAGCCCCGCCGCTGCATCGCAATGCTGCGCTGGAGCATTAATCGCTTCGTAAGTACGAACCCCCCCCTCTCCCCGCTCTGGCTGGGGCGCGCGGTTCAGCTGGCTGCTCCTGCGGGCAGGAACCGGCTCCTGCCCCCTCGCCTCCGTTCCCGGGCCCCACCTGGCATAGCCCCAGGTCAGGTAACCCCTCGCCACCCCGCAAATGAAGGCACCGGGCGTTATCCCACAGGAGGGACTGATCGCACCTCTCCATCGCCAACCCCCATCCGCTCCGTGCCTTGTGCTGAGAGCCCCTCCAGATGCACCACGTTGCAGGCCGCGTGGGTGCGTGACGGCGAAGAATCTGCTCTCCCCTCCGTGCTGATTTTAACCTGCCAGGCTCGGTGGGATTGGCCGGTGACCGATTCCTCCCGAGGCTGCCGAAGTCCTGATCCACACTGGGTGTCGGGTTGTCTGTGCCGTCGCTTTCTTTCGTGCTCCCGTCGGAAGCACATGGGCACTTACTAAAGGGGCTTTCCTGCATGGCTTTGGGGAGAAGCCTGCAGCGATCATTGGGCTAAGGCAAGCAGGAACCAAGGCGACCGCAGAATGTGTGCTCATGCTGTAGGTTCATTGGAAAGGGCAGGCAAAGGATTATGAGGTGTCCGCAATGGGATCAGTAATCTCCCCACCAACCAGCAGCAATACTTTGCCTGGTAGTGAAGAGATTTAGAAATTGAAGAAAACTGGACCGGAACCTTGCAGAAAATTTGCATAGTGATGTAAAACAGGGATTTTCCTTTTAAGGTGAGACTTCCTGCACCATACTGTGTGCACATATGGTGGTGATCTAGGAATGTGGACAAGGACACTTTAGGGGGCATGTTCCTCACACTAGGCCAACTCCAAAAAAGGTTCCCCACCCCTGATCGATTGTGTGGTTTGTGTGTTGGTTGCAATTTTTGCAGCAGGAAAACATTATGATACTATATTTGGATATCTCTTCTTGAGTATAGGCCGTCCTCTCTGTAAGTCCAAGAAATGTTCAAAAAACCTAGGACTTATAGCAAAATAACTTAAAGTGGTGAATTTTTTTCCCATGGCTGACTTCCATTTGCGCAAATGGTGTGGGGGTTTTTGCACCACTTAAGAGGGGGGAATGGGAGGGCTTATAACAACACCAGTTCCTGCAAGCATCAATGACTTTAATGCGGAACTGATGTATACCGGGGCGACTTATAGCAGGGATGCCTTGTATTATGAATCTTTGCTTAGCTTTGATAGGATTTCCATTGTTTCCAATAAAAGCCGTTTACATCTGGCTAGAAGTTCTGCATAGTTGCTTTATGTTTTTGGTATTTGACTGTCTGAAGATAACAATACCAAGTGAATTTTGTTAAAGAGGCATTATAGTTTAAAGACTGGTAAATCCATACAGAAATAATATTAGAAATGTGCAGGTACTAAATGAAACATTGGAAAGCTAAGAAATACTAAGTTAATGTTACAAAGGAGGGGAGGAGAGGAATAAATTGGCAGTGTGTGGAAATGTGTGGCAAAGGTTCAGCGGAGAAACTGAATTCTATTTTAGGATGGGTCAGAGTTAAGGTTGCTAGCAAGAACTTCACTGAGCATTTCTGTACACTGTAACAAGGCTTCACTACTTCATAGGTAAAAAAGTTTTAAAACAAGTCTTTCTGACTTTGTCATATTAACAGTGTATATAATAGGGATGATAATGGGTAACCGGTACCCGGGGAGTAGCCCCCCACGTGGGGCTGGAAGCAGCTGGGCTGTGCCCCCACCGTTTGTGCTCCCATTTAATCAGTTGACTGGTTAAACTTAATGTTTAACTGGTTAATTAATTAAACAGAATTTTACACCTCTAATATATAATTTTTTACAAACATCTGTGCGTTCTTACTACCTTGGTTCTTAAGACTAAAAGAAGTTAATCACATTTATTTCCTGCCATCTATGGTATTTTACACTTGTGACTTTGTTCTGCTTTGCCAGTGAAACTAAATTTGTTGAGTTTTGCATTCTAATTCTTAGGCTGTACAAGGCTCAGTGTTTACATTGTAAACAGTGCCTATAAACATAACAAGAAAAAAGGGGACTTCATTTGACTTAAAAATGGCAAAAACAATCCCTATTTTGGAGGGATTTGGTTTTTGGCTGTCTTTAATAATGGGTAGGGTTGGGAAATTTCTGTTTTTATTTTTTGAAATAATTTTGATGGGTAATATCAATGTTGATGTAAATTGATAATATCTGTGAAAATTTACATTTTTATAAGAGTGAAAAATTAAGGGGGTGGAGGTCCAGACAGTTATATATTAGCTTTCTGAATCATAGTTTCTACTGTCAACGCTTCATATCTGTTAAAACTCAAATTGTCAATATCCCATATCAAAATATACAAAGAAAATATCCTTAAACTCTAATAATTTCTTAAGAGGCATTTTTATCAATGTGCCTGTCTGTAAATTTCAGTTATCATCAAAGGACTTGGTTTTTTCGTTGGTTTGTATGTGTATAGTGAAATTGATATTTATTGTCAAATTTAATTCTTTCAACCCTAATTATGGGTCAGAGTGCACTAATGTTCTTACATTTAAATGTTACTCATCTATGTCCAGACTTGGAGTCTGAATCTGAAAAATTGTCACTACTAAGCTCTGACAGACCATGTCTCATCTGGAAGAGCACTTAGCTATGGAAGCTGTTGGACCTAGTTGAAATTCATGGAGTCATCTACCAGACCTTGACTTGAATTTAATTCTATCTTGTGCCAAATCTAGGAATATTCTTACATCACTGCTGGTTCAACACTTTGACCATATCAGGAAACCTTGTGCTGGAAGAAATATGCCACTGAATTCAGCTCAAAGCATTTTTTTCCTTTGATGTAATTTGTTAGCCCTTATGGAATATTCAGGCCAGTTGTTATGATTTAGTTTTTCCTTCTTTTTCAGCATTTGCTTGATAATTGCAGTTCTGAAGTGCAAAAGCTTCATCACCTGATAAACCATCTTGTTAGTCTTTAAAGTGCTACAGAGTCCTATTTTTTGTTACAGACCTCTTAAGCATTCTTCTGTTCTCTGTGACCCAAACAAAAACAAAATGTCGAGTTTATTGACAGTATTAAAGACTAGCAGATTTACCTGGCATTGCTTGGGTGTGTAAGGCCCTGTGAGTGTGGAGGGAGGGGGGAAATGAAACTGGGAATCCACACTTCAGGGATGAAGTTGGAGGGGGAAAAGTAAGGGCGGGGGGGGGGGGAGGGAGAGCATCCATAGGCTGCTTGAGGAACTGGGTGAGAGAGGAAGGGACTCCCCCAGGCCCCATGGGGAGATGTGCGGGAATCCCCTTGCTTTTGATGAAGTGGGGAGGGAATTCCCATGCCCCAAGAGGAACAGCATGGGGCAGGGGAGGAGGGCATTTCTAGGCCCCCCGAGAGGAGCAGATCGGGGGGGGGGGGAAGAAGGAGGGTATGGCCTGGCCCCATGAGGAGCTGTGTGGGAAGGGGAGTAGTGGAGGAGAGAGAGAATTCCCAGGCCCTGGGTGAATTAGCATGGGAGGAGAGGGGGTTGAGGGAATCCCCAGGCCCCATGTGGGGGGAAGGGAATCCCCACACTCCACAACCTAGTGGTGAAATTGCTAGGCCCCATAGGAGCCTCACAGCAAGGGAGGAAATGCCTGTGTGGAGCAGTGGGGGAGAGGGAATGTGCAGGCCCCTATGTGAGGTTGGGTGGGGGAATCCCCAGATCCCATAGCAGGGTGGTGGTGGGGTAATGCCCAGGTCCTGTAGTTGCAGGGGAAGGGAACCTTACCTGTAGAAGGTGGCCTGGCTGGCAACATCCAGAGCCCCGTCCCCAGCCGGTCAGTTTTGTGCTGGCATGGCCATCCACAGTGCTCACTCTGTAGCATGAGGATCACATCCCTCCTCTCTCTGCCCATTCCTTTCCATGTGTGTGTGGGAAAGCCCTGTTCTCACCACTTCCCCTGTAACTGTCACAGTCAACGCCTGATCCTGGCTTTAAGTTAGGGAGAGAGGAAGCTGCCTACCAAATTCAGTGGCCTTAGCTCTTCCTGTTTAGAAGCAGCTCTTGCACAGACAGATGGACATTTCATTTCTGAAATATATATGTGGATTAAAAAACCCCAACCTCTTCTGCCTTGAAAATACACTCTGGGAGACATCTTCCAGCACTCCGAGATTCACCGTCCTTAAGGACGAGGCTGTTATCTGTCCGCCACAGTGAATTTTTCATGAGTACAGCGTGTTTAAAATTTTATAAGATGCTCTTTGCATGGTCTTGTTTTTAGGGCTTGGATTTAGATAGCGCTAGCAGTAGCATTGGCGGATGCCTCACCTCCAGCCTGAAATGGCTGGAGGCTTCCGCTAAAGCAATGATTTTTCAACTTTTTAAAGCCCCAAATCACTGTTTGAAATTAAGGGCAACCCAGGATCTACCCCGGCCCTTCCTCGAGGCCAGACCTCCTACCCCAAAGCCCTGCTCCATCCCTCCCCACCCACACTTTTCCCCCACCCTCTCTCACTTTCATCTGGCTGTGGCAGGGGCTGAAGTGTAGGAGGGGGTGATGGTTGCAGGAAGGCAAGATGCCTAGAAGAGGTGGAATCAGTGTTCTTAATTTTTTCCATCCATGTGCAGAATAATTTTTATGTGCACCGAGGCATGTGCCAAAGTGCACTGTCAGTAGAAACAAAAACCTAGCTGTGGGCACTTTGCTAATCAGCTGCGCAGCATTTGAATTGCTTCTGAGCGCCCCCACTAGCGACCAGTTTACAGGGAATGCTGGATGGAACCAATGGAAAGTAAAAGCCTCAGGCTGTGTTATTCTTCTGCGGTTCTGTAGGCAGCTGCAGTGAGACCGGAATGAGGAGCAAAATACAGGACTATGTAGCACTTTAAAGACTAACAAGATAGTTTATTAGATGATGAGCTTTCGTGGGCCAGACCCACTTCCTCAGATCAAATAGTGGAAGAAAATAGTCACAACCATATGTACCAAAGGATACAATTAAAAAAATAAACACATATGAAAAGGACAAATCACATTTCAGAACAGAAGGAGGATGCGGGGGGAAGGGGAAGAGGTAAATGTCTGTGAGCTAATGGTATTAGAGGTGATAATTCGGGAAGCTATCTTTGTAATGGGTAAGATAGTTAGCGTCTTTGTTGAGACCGACACGTAGAGTGTTGAATTTTAGCATGAATGACAGTTCAGAGGATTCCCTTTCAAGTGCAGATTTAAAAGTCTTCTGAAGCAGGATGCAGGTAATTAAGTCATTGAGACAATGTCCTTTCTGGTTGAAATGGCAAGAAACTGTTTTTTCTTTGTGATCCTGTCTAATATCTGTTTTGTGGACATTGATCCTTTGGCGAAGTGTCTGAGACGTTTGTCCAATGTACAAAGCAGACGGACACTTTGTATGAATGAGGAGGGTTGCTTGTGTGGAGGCACAGGGCTTCTACCTGGGTGTTCCTAGTTCTCTGGGATCCCAGGGGATCTTCAGAGTCCCTTCCTCTTCCAGCAGCCCATCCTGTGGGTTCTGGAAACATTGGTCTTTCAGGAGACTTGCCTATCCTGATAGCAGCATTGCGGAAAAATTCAGTGCCACTATTAAAATGGGAGGAAGATAGTCTGACATGAGGATAAAGCTACTCTGACAGATGCTGTCACTTCTCAACTAGATGATTTCTGCCAGAGGCTCATAGATGTCAATGAATATTAAAATCCCATTTTCACATGCATCTCACAGCCTCTATATAATAAGTGTTTCTTGCCTTATCAACACTGAGATTATTGAATTTGGCTCTGTGTTCTTCCTGTAAATGTATTCTGATGTCCTAAGGGGTGTTACATTTAAAATTAATGGTAGGAAATTATTTAACTGCCAGTAGTGAGAAAGGGTACAGTCAGAATACCTACTTTATTTTGGGTCATTTTCTTTATTGAGCAGAAAATTTCAGGATTCTGATCTTAATTTAACGCAGGGGTTCTCAAACTTTGTGATACTGCGACCCCCCTCTAAGTTGCTCACGACCCCCTGGGGGGTCGGGACCCATACTTTGAGAAACGCGGATTTAACGTGATGTTCAAGTCAATGTCATCACCTTTGTTAGTGGGATCAGCATTGTACCAAGTACATGGGGGAGTCAGAGGCACATAGTTAATAATCTGCTTTAAGGAATACAGCTTGAAATGTAATCAGTTTTAAAAAGCGAATTAAAAGTAGCATCCAGTAGGGATGTGAACAGGTAACCATCTGGTTATCCGGTAAATATCACCCTTAACAGCTGATGCTTACCAAGAACCCGTTAACAGGTACCCAGGAGCGGCACGCCCTGGGTGGGGGACTGCTCCAAGCCCTGGGGGGTTGGAAGTGAGGGGGGAGGAGATGGCGTTAGCAGCCGTAAACACAGGAGGTAGCAGTGACAATCAGTGACAGTCCCCAGCAGGTGAAGCTGGGAGCAGAAATTGCCTGTCGGCAGCTTTGGGGCTGCTAGTTCCTGCAGGATCCCACTTAATCAGCACTGATTTCCTGCCCTTCGCTCCCACTCCTTGATAAGATAAGCAGAATTGCCCCATTGTTCAAAACAGATTACTTAAAGTGAGTTAACTGGATTTTACATCCATAGTGTCCAGTACTACACTTCTCCTGGAGTCTCCCTAGAAATGCTTTGTAGTCTTGCATTAGTTTTTTTGTTTTGAGATGAGAAAAGGCACAGAAACAAAGTAGAAAGGTGGCTGCCTTTACAGTGAAAAGGGAAAATAACAAAGTGCTGTAAAATGGAAGAATTAGAGCATTTTTTTGTTCTGATTTCTAAATGGTAGTCATTTTAGAATGTGTCCCTTGAATCAAAAGAATGTGTCCCAAGAATAAAAGAACGTGTCCCTTGAATCAAACTGTCTTCATTAGGTTTATCCCATTTGTATGAATAAATTTGTACTAGTCTCCTATTTTGGGCAAAACTTGTTCACCTTATTCTTGAAATCAGTTAGGTCAGTGTTTCCCAAACTATGGGCCGCAGCCTGGTACTGGTCCACAGGAAAAAAATACCGGGCCTCAGCATGGCTGCCGGGATGTTCTGGGCTCCTGGAGTGTCCGTGCGGCGCCGGGTCCCCCAAGCCCTGGACCGGGCTGTGCGGAGGATGCAGCCGGATGTTCCCGGCTCCCGGCAGAGGTGTAGTGAGGTGGGAGCGGGGGGCAGTTGCCCCCAGGTGCAATGCTAGGGGGGCACAGGAGGAGCAAGATGCTGGGAACCCGGCGCTGGACTCAAGGGGAAGGAGGGAGGGGCAGGGAATCAGTGCTGAGCTCAGCATGTCTGCACGGTTTAGGGGAAGGTGCAGGGAAACAGTTCAGCTGGGCTGCAGGAGTGGGGAGGAGGGGGGTGCTGGGCTGAACTGGGTTGGGCTGAGGGGGAGGGGAGGTGTGGAGCTCAGAGTTCAGTTTGGCTGCAGGAAGAGGGAAGTGCCAGGAACCGGGGCTAGACTCAAGGAGTGGGAGGGAAGGGCAGGAAATCAGAGCTGGGCTCGGCAGTTCTGCGGGACTTGGGGGGAAGTGCAGGGAAACGGGGCTCAACTATGTTGTGGGGAGGCATGCAGAGAACCAGTGTGGGGCTCAGCTGGGCTGAGGTGAATGGGGGAAGGCATAGGGAACAGAAGGGCAGCTCAGCGGGGCTGCAGGGAAGTGGTGCTGCACTCCCTTGCATTGTGGGGGATGGTTTTGGGGGAGGTGCAGGGAACCAGCGGGGGTGGGCAGCTCATTTGGGTTGCAGGGGAGGGAGGTGCAAAGAAGCCTAGTGGGGAGAGTGGGAACCAGGGGCCCTGAAATGACCTCCCCTGGTCCAAAACATCCCTCATCTGGGACTAGTCAGGTCCAGAGGGTGCCAGGCCAGAGATGTCCAACTCCTACCCAAGTCCCCTCCTTTCACCCTCCCTCCTAGCCAGATACCCTACCCCCAGTTTGCTCCTGCTCCCACCTCCTGGAGTGCCAGTGTGGCGCCAGGTCCCCCAACCCCTGGACCGGGCTGGGCAGAGGATGCAGCCAGTGAAACCGTGCAAATTTATTCATTTTTCATTCTTTTTTTAATATGCGTTTATATTTTTGGGCTGCAAAAAACAGTACTGAAAAAAAAACCCGGCTTCCAACTAAAGAAAAAATTTGGGAAACCCTGGTCTAGCCAGCTTTCTATCCATCTTACAGTCCACTTATCCAATCCATATTCCCTTAACTTGCTGGCAAGAATATTGTGGGTCCCTGTATCAAAACCTTTGCTAAAGTTGGCACTGGGTGCGTTGGGAGGACCAGAAACAACTTATTTGCATATTCATCATTTGCTTAATGAATATGCAAAGGAATGTTACCTGTCCTCTAAAAGCTCCTGAATGGATTTACTGGGCCCTGTGTCCAAAAGTTTGAGAACCCCTGAGTTAGGTAATTTGAATAAATAAGATAAGCAGAATTGCCCCATTGTTCAAATCAGATTACTTAAAGTGAGTTAATGCTGCCCTCTGTTAAGTCTCTTTCAGACATGGTCTCCTCTGAAGTCCTACAGCGAATAGCAGTTTCCTAAAAATCACTTTTCCAGTAAAAGATACTACCTCACCCACCTTGTCTCTCTTATCCTGGGACCAACCCCATTGCAACAACACTGCATACTTAGATCTGCATGTGATCTAATTGTCACATGTGTAAATGTGAGCAAATTCCTTTGGCTTCACTATCATTATTTTGCATTTACATCCTGCAAGTGAAGCTGGAATCTGGCTCTATGAAAGATCTAAAACTACAGAAGTTGGCTTACACATTTTATATTAGCTATCAGCTGATTTGTCAGAATAATGCTTGAATTAAAAATGTGGACAGTAATTTACAACCACAGTAAATGTGACTTACATTTTCACTACCTTGAGTTTACTAACCTGGACTTTGTGGGCATGTTATACACTTTGTTGTAGTGCTATGAAGTTATTTCATCATATAATACCAAATAGATTGGCTTAGATAATCAATTTATAGGCCTTTTGTGAGCAGTTGTGAGGTTTATATGTAGGGAATTGAGTACAGAAGAGTTTGACCATTTTAACCTCAGTGATGCTGTAGTGTGTCTCCATCAACATCATTGGGTCTGTGGTTTGCACCGGTGAGAAAACCCGTCTTTGAGAATGACTTTTCAAAAATGTAGAAAATAAATCAATATTTAGCACTCATTCTTAAAAGAGATCACAGTTTTCTTTTTTCGACTGTGCCTTTATTTCCTTATGGGCCTCTTTGTTGTTTTAGATTCTTCCTTTTTTGAGTTAAGCGCTGCTGACCCAGAAAAAAAATCAGTCGTGGGCCACACACAAGTGAGAAATAAAAACACAAAACAAAACAAAAAAACCACCCAACCAAACAAAAAAGCAAACCTTCACTGACATGGCCCTCGACCGAGAAGAGAAACACTCCATACACACCAGAGCCTGGGGGCAGATTTTGTGTGCTCCACCCCATGGGGGGCTACAAGGAGGCTGGAACGCCAGGGTGGGCTCCCCAGTGCTGTGGGAGAGCCCCAAGCCTTGGAGGCTGGATCCAGGCAAGCTGAGGGCTACATACAGCTCCCAGGCCTTAGATTTCCCTCCCCTGTTTTAGAGTAATACTAGGGGGCTGTGCCTCCTACTTGCTCCACTCACCAACCTCCCCTCGCCCCCTCCCCGGTAGGCAGTCATGGCTCTCTCCCACCCCTGGCCTCTGGGGAAGACTGGGGCCAAGGTCTTGCCAGCCCCAGTCTCCTTCTCCTTCACCACTAGGGAGGACCAGGGCCAACTCTGCGCCAGCCTTGGCTCCCTCTGAGCACCGGGGAGGAGAGAGGGGGGAGGCCGTGCAGCACCCCTCCTCCTCCCCCAGAGCACTAGGGAGAGAGGAGGGATGAAAATTTTTCCAGAGTGATGTCACTTTGTTGTCCCGCAGGAAAACAAATTTTATATATATATATAAAGAGAGAGATTTGTCTCTCAATCTAAAGAAGCAGCAAGCCCAACAGCTACCTACAAAACTTTCCTCCCTGCAAAACCTGCTCCTCTCACTCCTTTCTCAAACGCCTCAGTAAATAGGCCTTGAAGCATGCCCCGAAGGTCAGTGGATTTGGGCTATTTTGAGTTAAGGCAGAAGCATAGTTCTGTTTTCTGCTGTCCTTCAGCTTAAAAGCCCATCTGCTGTCTCATTGTCTGCACTCAGCAATAGATCATGTTCTAATGGAACTGCGGATTTTTTTTTTTTTTTTTTTGGATGCTGTTGGTTATTTGGTATGTTGTGTGTCTTGCTCACCTTCGCATGTCTCTCTCTTTATTGCTTTTCAATACCCCACCATTTATTTCTTTCCCTTTCCAATTTCCTCCCCTCTCACTCCCTTCTGCTTTTTATGGGCAGATGAGAATTTTCCTGGAAGCTTGGTGTGCGAAGCACAGCCAGGCTGGCTTCTAGTACATTTCATTTTGGCTGCACCAAGATGTTAAGAGGAGGCGGAGAGAGAAAATCAGGAATCCCTTTAAAAATAAAGGGAGTGGGGCACTCTGGGTTGTTCATTATTGCACCCTAATGTGACTTTGTGGGTTGCTGAAGGTAGGAGCCGGAGCATGTTAAGAATGCAATTGTGGCAAAGCAGGGCAGGGCAACCACTTGATTTTTGAGAATGCAGCTATAGGCAATTTGAGGTGTGAGATAAAATAAATCTGCACTTCAGATTAAAGTGCAAACATTCAAATCAGGGTATCAAAGTAAACACGTGCAATTGAATACACCATGGGGTGGTCATTTATGATCTGTTTGTCTTTAAGAACCTCTGCAAATCAGTCTGTCCTCAAGGCTTCATCTCCACTAAGCCCTGGCCTACCCTGCTAACTGGGGTAGGTATAACTACATCGCATCCAAGGTGTGGATTCCTGAGCCACACAGTTATGCCCACCCAACTCCTGGTGTAGACAGCACTGTTAAGTGGGCTTCTCCTATCTATATAACTACACCCACAGCGGAAGCTTTCCCGACTCCATAGCATCTTTTCTAAGCTCTACATTAGTGGATCTAATGCCTTCACTTCCCTCTCCAAACTACAACGTTCAGGTAAAAGTTCTAAAATAGCTGAACATTATAACTTTGAACTTTGCATCTAGAAGGCCCCCAGCAGACGAGAGTCCCTTTTTTAAGCGTAGCTTTAGATCACTTGCTTTTATGTATGCGCAGCAAACGCTGCAAGATTTTAATGCAATTATTCCCTCTGCTGGCATGGATTTGCATAACTCTGCACTGGGCCTGGTTCTGCAGTCCTTATGCAAGCAAAATGCCCAGGGACTTCGGTGGGTCTCTTCCTGGAGTAGGGAATATTGTATTGGGCCATGGCTGTTGATTCCCAAGTGCATTTGTGTGTGAGAGAGAGGGAGAAGAAGCCCTCTTTTCAGCAGGCTCCAACCGCATCCTGTCCCCCACAACTTCCCCTATACTGTGCTATGTTTGGTTTAGTTACTGTCATTCTCCTCTTCCCTTTTGTCCTTTCTGTGTTCACTTATTTACTTTTCTGTGTACTGTGTCCTTTTTCTTAGCCTCTGGTTTCTATCTCAGCCCTACTCCCAGGCACTGCTGTTTAAGGTGCACAGAGAGAAGGCAAAAGGGAGGTGTCATTTGTGTCCCCTGAGGCTGGGAGAAGTTCTTGTGGCCGAGTGAGTACCGTGGGAGGGGGGAAAAAGTCCTGTGTAGTTTCTCATTCTGTGTTCATCACTGTAGTCTCTGGAGTGTCTTCCAGGAGTGTATTATGCAATACGATTAACATTTGTCATGGGCTCTTCTCTTATCTCCTTCCTTAGGAGGCAAGGTTTATATGCAGAAGAGTGTCCTGGTTTGGATATTATGTATTATAAAATCACACACACACACACTGCTTTGCTTTGTGTTTTATGTGACAGCAGACAAGAGCAAAGAAAAGCACCTTGCAGTTAGAGTGGAAGGTGATGCAGATTGTGATCGTCCTTAGGTTATCAGCCCAAGCCTTTGGCCACGTGGGTAAGAGCTACTCCCACGCAGTTAGAAACAGCTGCAGGGCTGGATTGCCCTACCCACAGCCCTGAAACATATTTCTTTTAGGTGTGGTAGAGCTACAGTTAAGCAGTGTTCCCCACCCGCACCTCCTTTGTCTTATGCCTTGTCCCTTTTGGGACTTATCTGGCATTCCCAGACTGGGAAACGCTGCCCTGGGCTGTTAAACATGTATTTTAAAACAGCCGGTCCACGGACTGGCACTGGGTCGCAAACCCCTGCCTGCCGGGCTGTGGCATACTGCCAGGCCATGCCCCCAGCGAGGCTCTGCTGGGGATCACAGCAGTGTTCTCCTGCCCCCCCCCCAAGAATTTGGGGCCTGCTTGGCTGCTCTGGGGCGGGGCCACGTAGTGGGCAGCTATCATATGGCTGTGGCCCTGGCCTAATGTCTGCCCTTCCCCAGGGCTGGAGCTGTGGGCCGCATGGTGAGCGGCAGCCGCTCCAGTGGCCCCAGTCAGGGATGGCGTTGCGTGTTGGGGGGCAGCTGCTCCAGCAGCCCTGGCCAGGGCCCGAGACAGAGCTGCAGGCCACGTGGCCAGAGCTGGAGCTGTGGGAAAGTGAGGTGAGAGGGGGTCACGTTGGCGGGTGGGGTGGAGTGCGGCGGGTGGGCAGTTTGAGGCCCACGTGCAAGGGGAGCTGCCACAGAACAAACCTCTATTGCCGAGGAGGAGGATGGAGCCGCATCGCCAGCCCCGTGCATATGGAGCGCGGATCCTGCCCCGCCTGGCTGCTCCAGGAAGGGGTGAGTGCAGTTCCCGCCCCGTGGCCAGCAGGGGAGCTCCGGAAGCCACCGGGTCCGACCCGGGCCCGGAGCCTGGTGTCGTGATTCTCCCATGCAGTGCCGCTGCCGGGGGCCCAGCCGCTAATCCCTGTGCAGCCTCCACTGCACAGTTTGCCACTCTCTGCGCAAGTCCCCATGTGCACCACTCCAAGCAGCCTCCTTCCCCTCTCCCAGCGCTCTCTTCCCAGCCTTTGAGCTGCTGAATTGTAGGTTGTCATAAGCGGTGGGGGGCTCTAAGAGGCGGGGGGCTGACACTGAGGGGCACTGGGGTGTCTGGGTGGGGGAGCTCGCACTGGGGGGCTCTAGAGGTGGAACTAGTAGTGGGGAAACTACAGGGACAGGGCTGGTACTGGGGGGGGCAGGCTATGGGGATGGGGCTAATATCAGGGAATGGCATGGGGGGGCATTGGGGCGGTTGGGTGCAATAGGGCTGGAGACAGGAGGCTGGCACTAGGGGGTTTGGTGGTGTGGGGCATTAAGGGGTAGAGGGCTGGCAGAGCTGAAGCCGGCTGTTCGTGGTGGCTCTGAGGGTCGGGACTTTTGGCAGACCAGTAACATTTCATCTGCATATTCATTATTGCAAATAAAATGTTACCAGTCTGCCAAAAGTTTGTGAGTGGGTTTGCTGGTCTGTGGTATAAAAAATATTGGGTACCCCTGTTTTAAAATATATTGGGCCAAACTGGAGGTTATGCAGTTGGGTCACAAATGTAGATGGCAGCACAATTTGGTCCAGTACACACACGCTGCAGTGTTTTTTGTGTTTCAGGACTTTTCTTAGTTTTAATCTGCAAGCTTGCATGGATGAATGTAGGTTCTCGTTTTTAATGTATACACAAAACTACATTATAAGAACACGATTAAAGTTGCAAAGCTAAGCATTCAGAAAGTAGCATATGCCAACATTAAGGTTGCCCATGCAACATGAATTGCAACCCTCTGTGCGTATGCATGATGGTATAATCATTATTTATATGATCACCTACTATTTTGCTGTCAGGTCTCCTGCCTCATGCAGTGCACTGGGTGCGCAGTGCTCACTTAAGTGAAAAGCTATTCAGTATTTTGCTTTCTACTTATTGTTCAGGGTGCAGCCTTGTCTCCTGCACACTGTTCAAACCCTGCTCTGAAGGCAGATTTATTAATTTCCTAGGAGCGTTTCTATGGTGCTCATCACTGCATTAATGGATTTATTTCCATGACACCCCTGTGAGGCGAGGACATGCTTTTCTCCTCATTTTACAGTTGGGCTAGAAGAAGTCACAGAGAGATTAAGGGAAGAAATTACTAATTTTAGATGCCTGACTTGACATGACTAAGACCTGTTTTTTCAGAGTCCTTAGTTACATATTGCACATTATAGGTTCGAAACAGAGCTCCCCTTAAGGTAAGTGGCAGCTGTGAGCTCTCAGCGCTTCAGTATCTCAAGTTGGGCACCCAGAAAATGAGGACTATGCTGTGACGGGGGTGGCCAGTCAGGTGTTCCTGATGGGTTCCTGATAGGTCCTCTACTCCGTCAATGATGATAAACTTCAAGGGGTGTGTGTGTGTGTGTGTGTGTGTGTGCGCACGCGCACTCCCCTGTATACTGCATTAACCATGCACAATTAGTCAACATGACCGAATCCAAGAGAGCCCCCAGAGACCACAAATCAGATAAGCCCAGCCACGTTTATTGCAAAGCGAAGTACACAAATAGTTGTCGGTGAACAGACTTGCCGCTGCACCACTATGCATATGAACTCGTGACCGTGGAATAGCTCAGTCAATACTACGGATCCAGCATTGCCCCTAGGTCAGTTAAAAAACACTCTTTGGGATACACTTTTAGACACAGGTACAAACAAGTTGCACATCGCTTCTGACGTATCAGGTTGCCATCCCCTGTTGCTTAGTTACCACTCCTTACCTCACACAAGGGGGGGTTCAATTACTAGTCATCATGCCCTCAGTTTAGACCACAACCTGAGCCTGGGTTGGCATGCCTGTTATCTGTGGGGAGGAGGTTGGTACCAAGATGTTTCTTCACAAGATGTTCTGTTACATCCCCTCTGGAATGTGATTACAGCCTGTGCCTACTACCTCTTAGTGATAGAAATGTAGCCGTGTTAGTCTGGTGTAGCTGAAACAAAAAACAGGCGACAACATCTGGACAAATTGGAGAAACAGTCTGAGGTAAATAGGATGGTGTTTAATAAGGACAAATGCAAAGTACTCCATGTAGAAAGGAGCAATCCATTTCACACATACAGAATGGGAAGTGACAGTCTAGGAAGGAGCACTGCAGAAAGGGATCTAAGACCATAGAAGAAACAAAATACAGGACTATGTAGCACTTTAAAGACTAACAAGATGGTTTATTAGATGATGAGCTTTCGTGGGTCAGACCCACTTCCTCAGATCAAATAGTGGAAGAAAATTGGCACAACCATATATACCAAAGGATACAATCAAAAAAATGAACACGTATGAAAAGGACAAATCAAATTTCAGAACAGAAGGGGGATGAGGGGGAGGAGGTAAATGTCTGTGAGCTAATGATATTAGAGGTGATAATTGGGGAAGCTATCTTTGTAATGGGCAAGATAATTAATGTCTTTGTTTAGACCAAGGTGTAAAGTGTTGAATTTAAGCATGAATGACAGTTCAGAGGATTCTCTTTCAAGTCTGGTGTGAAAAGGTCTTTGAAGCAGGATGCAAGTAATCAAGTCGTTGAGACAATGCCCTTTCTGGTTGAAATGGCAAGAAACTTTTTTCTTTGTGATCCTGTCTAATATCTGTTTTGTGGGCATTGATTCTTTGGCGAAGTGTCTGAGATGTTTGTCCAATGTACATAGCAGACGGACACTTTTGGCACATGATAGCATAAATTATATTTCGGGATGAGCAGGAATATGTATTCTTGATCTTATAACTCATTGGTTAGGTCCAATAATGGTATCAGCAGAGTGAATATGTGGACAAAGTTGGCAACGGGGTTTGTTGCAAGGGAAGGTTCCAGGGTTGGTATTAGTGTGGTATGTCCTGTAGTTGTTGGTAAGAATCATCTTGAGGTTATGTGGTTGTCTATAGGAGACTATGGTTCTGTCTCCCAGAGCCTCTTGGAGTTTAGTATCCTATTACACTATAGGTTGTAGTTTATTGATAATATGTTGGACCAGTTTAAGTTGGGGGCTGTAGGTGATGACAAGTGGTGTTCTATTGTTGGGTTTTCTTGAGTCTGTCTTGAAGTAGATGGTTTCTAGGTATTAGTCTGGCTCTTTCAATTTGTTTTTTTTATTTCTCCGGGTGAGTAGTTGAGGTTTATAAATGCTTGGTAGAGATCCTGAAGTTTCTGGTCTCTGTCAGTGGGATTAGAGCAGATGCTGTTGTATCGAAGGGCTTGGCTATAGACGATGAATTGTATGGTGTGTTCTGGATGGGAGCTGGAGGTATGTAGGTAACTGTATGAGTCAGTGGGTTTTCTGTAGAGAGTGGTGTCTAATTTTCCATTAGTGATTTGTACTGTGGTGTCCAGGAAATGGATCTCTCGTATAGAATGGTCCAGGCTGAGATTGATGGTGGGGTGTAGGTTGTTAAAATCTCTGTGGAATGTCTCCAGTGTTTCTTGGCCATGCGTCCAGATCATAAAGATGTCATCGATGTAGCGAAAGTAGAGAAGGGGCAAAAGGGGACGGGAGCTGAGGAAACGCTGTTCTAAGTCAGCCATAAAGATGTTAGTGTACTGTGGGGCCATGCATGTACCCATGGCTGTGCCACTGATCTGGAGGTATAAGTTGTTCTCAAACTGGAAATAATTGTGGGTGAGAACAAAGTTACAGAGGTCTGCTGTCAGATTGGCAGTGGTGTCCTCTGGAATAGTGTTTCTAATTGCTTGTAATCCGTCTTCATGTGGGATGTTGGTGTATAGAGCTTCTACGTCCATGGTGGCAAGGATGGTGTTATCGGGGAGGTTATTGATGTTTTGTAGTTTCCTTAGGAAGTCAGTAGTATCTCGGAGATAGCTGGGGGTATTGGTTGTGTAGGGTTTGAGAAGAGAGTCTACATAGCTGGATAAACCAGTAGTGAGCGTGCCAATACCTGAGATGATGGGATGTCCAGGGTGTCCAGGTTTATGGATTTTGGGAAGCAGATAGAACAATCCTGGTTGGGGTTCAGAAGGTGTTTCTGTGTGGATTTGTTCCCGAGTAGCTGTAGGGAGGCTTTTAAGGAGACAGTGTAGTTTGTTTTGGTATTCCGAGGTGGAATCAGAAGAGAGAGGTTTGTAAAATGTGGTGTTGGAGGGTTGTCTGGTTGCCTCCTGGTTATAGTCGGCCTTATTCATAATGACCACTGCACCCCCTTTGTTAGCTGGTTTGATTATAATGTCTGGTTTGTTTTTGAGACTCTGGATGGCATGGTGTTCAGCACGGCTGAGATTGTGTGTCGCTTGTTGTCGTTTGTGAATAATGTCAGTCTGTGCGTTGTAGCGGAAGCTTTGTATAGAAAAATCCAGATTGTAATTCCGACCGTCGGAGGGGTCCATATAGAATTATTTTTCCTTTGGTGTTGATAGGGGGGATCTGGTAGATCAGACTGATGTTCATTGGTGGTTTGGAAATAGTCTCGGAGGCAGAGGCAGCGAAAAAAAGCCTCAGGGTCACCACAAAATTGTATCATTTCTGGGGGAGGTGGGGCATAAAGAGAGACCCCGGGATAAGACAGACTCTTTTCTGGGTTGAGTTTGTAGCTGGAGAGGTTAACAATATTATCCGGTGGGTTGAGGTAGTTGCTGTTGTAGCCTGTGGTGTGGAGCTTTTAGAAAGTTTGTCTTTTCTTTGTTGTAGGGAATAGAAGTGTGTGATTTCTTGCAGGCCTGCCTCTTACTCACAGTTATTCTTTGCTTTGAATTAGCAAAGTTTTTGTAATTTCTTCTGGGCCTCAGGCCTGTGATACATGGGCTTATGTTTCACGCCCTCATTTTACTACAACAGGAACAACCTGTGAAACATTTTGGTTTGAGTGACGTACTTGTCTTGCATCACCTAGGAACTTGGTGTCTGAGGCAGGGATAAAATCAGATGCTCCGTAGTAACATTTGGCTACTTCTTGCATTCACCTGCATTGTTTATTACATATCTTTCAACTTTGGCAGTAAATGAGGCAGGAGTCCTACAAAAAATAGTATCTCTTACTATACATTCTTAATTCATTTTGAGAGCAGATCTGTCATGTGCATTGAATGCGGCAGAAGTCCAGCAGAAAAAATAGTTTGTGATCACATAACTGAAACTGTACCATAATAGCATATTCACAAGGGGTCTGAATTATGGTTGCATGGACAACCTTAATTCTGACATATCCTAATTTTTGTGTTGCTCCCTAGGATTTTATTTTATTTTATTTTTAAAAAAGCAAGCTGAGAAAAGAGAAATTCTGTATTGTGGCATCGTACTGACAGCTGCATAGGACCTTAGGGTAACCTTTAGATCCACCACCTCAATCTCTGCCACATGAAAGAATGGGGTAACTGAGAGCAGTAGTTGGTTGTCCTCTGTGTGGACATGACATGTTTTGCTGGTGGGTTTCACAGGGATTTGCTGATAGCAAAGGAATGGTGAGATTGGGGAATCTGAGCTCTGGAGGGGCATAAAATCATCTTCTCTCCCTAAATTGCATCCCCTTCTGCCCTGTCCCCACCATCATCCCTGTCCCTGCTCTGTCTCTTTCTCATCCCTGGCTCCTTACTACAGTCCCGTTCTCCTTGCCTTTCCAGTCCCAGTCCCCGCTCCTCACATTTCTCTTCTCCAGGCCAGTTTTGCTCAACCAGTCCAGGTCTCATGAGGTTGTCTGTCTTCCCCCCCCTCTCCGCCCCCGCCAGTCTGTGCACTCTGTATTCCAGTGGGGTGGCTTCCTCCTCCACGTTGCCTGGGTGCCAGCAGGGAGGTCATTGAGTGTTCTGGAGAGACAAGACTCCAGCTCTCAATTCATGGGCAGAGCTCCACTTTGGCTGGGAGTAGTAATTGGAGGGATGGTCCTTTTGAATTGGGGATGCAAAATCCCGATTTATCAGTTAACTGGTTAAACGTTAGGTTAACGTAAACTGCTTAACAGACTAATCAGGATCCTGGGCAGGTAACACTCCAGCCCTGCACTGGGGCTGGGCTGCAGCTGCCACCGGCTCCTGGTCCCATATGGGGACCCAGTGGTGCTGGTGCAGCCCTCCTCCCACATCAGGTCATGGGCAAGGGGGCTGCTCCAGGGCACCAGTTAACTGTTACCCGGTAAACATCACCTGGTAAGTAACCGGTTAACCACTTACCCATTCACATCCCTATTTGGAACATCTGTAACCCTGTGTGGATTATGCATGTGCATTCTGGTCAGTCTCAAGAGCTTTGAGGCGCAGGCACGAGATCCAGGGCATGTGGAGACTTCAGCTGCTAAATTCTAAGCAGTTGCGTACTGCATTTCTCCCTCACCCCTCCTATCCCAAAAAGCAAGTTATATATTGGCTAAATTTCAGGGGATTCTCATGGGCCTTCAGCTGACATGCCCTCGACATAAAGACTATCCTCCTACCAAATGTTAAATGCATGCCCCAAAGCGGGGGGTCACTAGACCATCTCTGAGCACTGGTGACCTTTTCCCTGAGCATTGCAAAACAACGTGTGTGTGTTCTCCCCCTCCCCCCCCCCCCAGCCTCATTATTTAATTAAATCAAAACCTGTTTTGCAGGATGGATCATCTTAGAAATATGTATTTTACTTCCCGAGGTCTGGGCTGGGGAAAAGGGACCGGTTTCTTGCCTGGCAGGTTTTGCAAGTGGCTTAGCTCGGTGAAGGAAATAAAAAATTCTTCAGAGCCTTCTACCCCCCTCTGCTGGCCAAAAGGGATTGTAGGCCATGTGAAAGGTACATGCTAAGTGGGTAGGGTGGTGGCAGTTCCCAAGCATGGTTGTCTCCTTCCTCTCTGACTGCCCTGGAGACCATGGCCTTCTTGAGAGCCACAGCATGGGTTGGTTGGATGAGGAGAGGACAGACCTGAGAAGTGGTTTTTCTCTGCAATGCTATTGTCTCCTCTACCTTCTCAAATACTATGCCCATGGTCACCAACCAGTAGATCCTGGAGCCTCTGACTCTGGTTTGGCCAGGAGGCTATCAAGTGCTGGCACTTCAGTTGTTCCTCCCCCCCCACCGCTATTTTTCTCTTGCCCTCTGCCTTGAAGCTGCCCCGGGCAGCATCTTGCTTGCTCTGCAGGGTGAGTGAAGCACAGGATGGGGGGAATGATGTCAAGATGTACCCCATCTCCACTGAGTGAGCAGGGGCAGAGCCTCAGAGAAGAGGAAGGAGGTGAGGCAAAGGTATTTGAGTCTGCAGTAGATCCTGGATGACTTACATTCAGAAAGTGATCTTGCACTTTAAAAGCTTGGAGACCCCTGTATTATGCTGAGAGAAATTGAGAGACCTTATATCACTGACCATTTCAGTATTATTTGATGCCAGTTTTTGCCACTGGCACACTACGGACCCGCCCAAGGAACCAACTGGAGCATGACACTGCCATGGGGATGAGTCATGGCTTTCAGTATAATACAGGAATTAGGCCTCAGAGTTGTCTGTACTTACCGGAGGATTGACGCTCCAGTGATCAATCTTCCACGGTTTGATTTAGCAGGTCTAGTAAAGACCCTTTAAATCAAACACTGAGGACGCCCACCCCCTCATCCACTGCGGTACTTCTCGTAGTGGAGAGTAAGGGAGATCAACAAAAGAGTTTGTCTCATCAACCTCCCACTCTGGGGCTGCCCCAGAAAATTGATGTAAGGTTGTTGTAGGTGTAATTGCGTATCTTACATCGATTTTTCTCCACCAGTGTAGAACTGGCCTAGAGTTTCTGCAGATGCTCCATTATATATGGGATCTCCTTGTAAAACTTCTGGAGGGTAGGAAAAGCTGAATTTCCTGGCACAACAGTCTCAGGCCATTTCTGTATTCCACTAGTGAAGTTCCAAGGTGGAACCATGTTGAAGAAAGTCTGTACTCATTAACTAATCAAGAAGAAACTTCATACCCTTGTACTTAAATTAATGTTAAGGATTTTATGAATCACAAACCCCTTTGAAATATTTTTTATTCAAATTCCATCTTGCTTTTTGGAAGACATAACAAACTGGTGGATGTTGCTGCTGCTTGGAAAATAGGCAGTAGAATCTTTACTGCTTGGACTGTTTAAGATTACAGACCACTTTTGGCAATAATAATATGTTCCTACAATAGATTGTATGTTATGAGTATCCATTTTAGCCCTTTTTCCTTTGGAATGATGTAGCTTATGTAAGGTAGTGTGGCTGCTGCCTCTGCAAATACTTCTCTTGAATTTGTGGAACGATTTTGAATTATTTAGCATTTTTTGACTATGGAGCTATTTGATATTGATAATTATTTTTCTCTCTTGTAATAAATCTGGCACTAAGGCTTTAGTGAGGAGGCAAGAAATGGATTATTTGTTATATTTTATTATTGGAGAGTGATGCATTCTGCGTGAGCTGTGGTTAGGGATGTTAAAATAGTTTATATGCGGAGTGGTAGTTGGCTCCTCAGAAACTGCTTGCCCATCACCTCTCCCACACTGTTGCCTCTATATCAGAGGCAGCAGTGTATGTGTGTTGGGGAGGAGGGAGCTGACGTTTAATCTATCTCCCTGTGCGTAATGGGAGCCTGCGTATAACCGTGATGGTTAACTGAAGAGCCCAGGATTACATCGCACGGTTACTTTTCACATCCCTAGTTCTGGTGTGACTTGATAGTTTTTGATTTCTTCATCTGGATGCTTTAATGCTTTGGTCTTTGTCCAGAAACTCCTGCTGTAACGCAGGCTTTGTCTATGCTAGGGATGTGATATCAGATAGTCGACATGCTAGTTGACTAGTCGCTCTCCCCCCCCCCCCCCCCGCTGTCTCTGTCAGAAAGAGGCAACAAGGCGGGGGCAGGGGAGAGTGGAAGGGGCAATGCTGCATGGATCCCTGGGACAGACACCGGACTCCATGCGGTGCTGATGATTTGAAATGCTGTGTGCAGCCCAGGACCAGCTGGGAGTCGCTTTGAAACACCGTGGGGAGCACGGGCCCAGTGGGAGACTGCTTGAGTCCCACGCTGGCCCTGTGATCTCTGCAGCGCTTTCGCCTTTGAAGTGAAGCAACAGCCCTATTCAGAACTGGCTCACGCGCCCCCCCCTACCCCGAGCTAATCCTGCTGCGGCTCTGCTCTTTAAGGCTACGTCTACACTGGCATGAATTTCCGGAAATGCTTAAAATGGAACAATTTTCCGTTATAAGTATTTCCGGAAAAAGAGCGTCTACATTGGCAGGATGCTTTTCCGGAAAAGCCCTTTTTCTGGAAAAGCATCCGTGGCCAATGTAGACACGCTTTTCCGCAAAAAAGCCCCGATCATCATTTTCGCAATCGGTGCTTTTTTTGCGGAAAACACTACCGTGCTGTCTACACTGGCCCTTTTCTGGAACAGTTTTCCGGAAAAAGGACTTTTGCCCGAGCGGGAGCAGCATAGTTTTTCCGGAAAAGCAGCTGATTTCATACAGTAGATTGTCAGTGCTTTTCCGGAAATTCAAGGGGCCAGTGTAGACCGCTCGCAGCTTATTCCGGAAAAGCGGCTGATTTTCCAGAATAAGTGGCCCAGTGTAGACACAGCCTAAATGTATTATGAGCCTGCTTACTACAGTTAAAGTGCAGAGCCGCAGTGGGAGTCCCTTCCCCCCCATTGACATATCGAGTATGGTGTTTTCCTAGTATGACCATAGATAGATGTTCAGGGCTAGATCTTCATAAAATAAGGTGCAAAAACAATGTAATGCTTTCTTTGGTGTTTGAAATGGCAACTTTTGCATACAATTAAGGTATTTGAATATGCAAAATACCAAGGGGGCGGGGACTTGCTTTATGAATATCCCCACTTCTGTGTGGTACAACCTTCTGTGCATGCAGATCCACATGCATGTTTAGGACTTTTGCATTCTTTGAAGATTCGTTTACATGTTTGCTTTTCAAATTTAAAAATGCTTTCACATGCTTTCTCTGCTTGTATCTGAGTTGTATCAAGCCCCAGTATAATTAACATGACCGGCACAAGAGGCACTGGCTCCCATAAAACATAGGAATCCTACATAATTTAGTTTTCTCTTATAGAATGATGTTGGATTCTATGATACTACTGCTGATGAAATCTGGATTTGTTTGCAGCAGTAAGATCCCTTTCTAATGAAGTAACAACACTTAAGATCTCATCTGGTCCTTGCTAATGCATTCAAATAAGCTAGTAGTTTCTGGATCCATTCCCAGTACAATATAAGAATTCCAGATGCATTAAGGAAGGATTAGATTGCAATGTGGCTCTGTGGGAAACCTAGGTGTTAAGACTGCACTGGGACTAAATCTGCGTCTAACAGGTTTAGTGAAGATTGGTAACTCTGGCTTTGTTAAAAGTGATCCACACAAAGAAAAGATAAAATTTTCTATATATTTTACAAAACATCTTTCCTGTATTGTATTAAATACTTTCTTACTGTTATAGCAACTTAATAGTCTTAAAACATTGTGGCTTACCTTAAAATGATCCTGAGTATTTTGGCAACATACAGATACATGTTGCTGCTGTATTGGTGTGATTCTCTTTGCTTCCAGTGGGGCTGCGTAGGAGTCATTATGAACAGAACTGGTGATGTATTTTTAATTGTGTACCCAGAGTTGTGAGAGATACCACTAACTGCTCAATTCATTCTGTCTTTAAAGCATTTTGAAACACCGTGGCTACGTCTACACTGGCCCCTTCTTCGGAAGGGGCATGCTAATTTTGAAAGTGGGAATAGGGAAATCCGTGTTAGTCTGAATCTGCAAAAGCGACAAGGAGTCCTGTGGCACCTTATAGACTAACTGAAGTGTAGGAGCATAAGCTTTCGTGGGCAAAGACCCACTTCGTCAGATGCAGATAGTGGAAATTTCCAGAGGCAGGTATAAATATGCAGGCCAGGATCAGGCTGGAGATGACGAGGTGGATCCAATCAAGGAGGATGAGGCCCACTTCTAGTAGCTGATCTGGAGGTGTGAATTCCAAGAGAGGAGAAGCTGCTTTTGTAGTTAGCAAGCCATTCACAGTCTTTATTTAATCCACAGTTGATTGTGTCAAACTTAAAGATGAACTGTAGCTCAGCAGTTTCTCTTTGTAGTCTGGTCCTGAAGTTTTTTTGCTGCAGGATGGCTACTTTTAGATCTGCAATTGTGTGTCCAGGAAGACTGAAGTGTATCCCCTACAGGTTTTTGTATGTTGCCATTCCTAATATCAGATTTGTGTCCATTGATTCTTTTACGTAGGGACTGTCCAGTTTGGCCGATGTATATAGCAGTGGGGCATTGTTGGTACATGATGGCATATATTACGTTGGTAGATGTGCAGGAGAATGAACCAGTGACAGTATGGCTGATCTGGTTAGGTCCTGTGATGGTGTTGCTGGTGTATATATGTGGGCAGAGTTGGCACCGAGGTTTGTTGCAAGGATTGGTTCCTGAGTTCGAGTTATTATGGTGCGGTGTGTAGTTGCTGGTGAGAATATGCTTCAGGTTGGCGGGTTGTCTGTGGGCAAGGACCGGCCTACCTCCCAAGGCCTGTGATCTACAACCCATCCTGGACAATGATCCCTCGCTTTCACAGGCCTTGGGAGGTAGGCCGGTCCTTGCCCACAGACAACCCGCCAACCTGAAGCATATTCTCACCTCGTCATCTCCAGCCTGATCCTGGCCTGCATATTTATACCTGCCTCTGGAAATTTCCACTGCATGCATCTGACGAAGTGGGTCTTTGCCCATGAAAGCATATGCTCCTACACTTCAGTTAGTCTATAAGGTGCCACAGGACTCCTCGTCGCTTTAGTATAAAAGATGTGATTCAGAGGGATAGCCATGTCATTCTGTAGCCGCAAAAACAATGAGGAGTCCTGTCCAGATTTATTTGGGCAGAAGCTTTCTGACTCATCTGACGAAGTGGGTTTTTGCCCATGAAAGCTTATGCCCAAATACATCTGTTAGTCTTTAAAGACTAAAAGATGGTATACAAAGTCAAAATCATCTACTGTTAGTTTTAGGCTTAATTATGTTCTATTAGTTGGTCTGTAGGAGGATCTAAATATGGTGCTAAATATTTGGTCTGTAGGAGGATCTAAATATGGTCTGTAGGGAGAGGGGGAGCAAAGCAGAGCAAAGCCGCGGAGCCCGAGGGCAGCAGGACAGCCACGGCGCGTCTGGGCTGTCCCGCTGCCCCCGTGCTCCGCGGCTTTGCTCCGGACGCCTGTGGTACAGCAGCTGGGGCGCTGCCGGTTGGTCCCGTAGCGCCGCTCTGGCCGCTACTGGACCAACCCGGCAGCACCCCAGCTGCTCTGCCCCAGGCGTCCTGATTCAGCCACTGCTGGTCAGTTTCAGCAGCGGCTGAATCAGGACGCCTGGGGCAGAGCAGCTTGGGTGCTGCTGGGTTGGTCCAGTAGCGCCGAGGAGCGGCGGCGCTACTTGACCAACCCAGCAGCACCCCAGCTGCTCTGCCTCAGGCGTCCCCAAGTCAGCCGCTGCTGAAACTGACCAGTGGCTGACTACAGGAAGCCCCTACCCTGGGCTTCCTGGAATCAGCCGCTGATCAGTTTCAGCAGCAGCTGACTTGGGGACGCCAGGGGTTCTTAAGTTGAATCTGTATGTAAGTCAGAACTGGCGTCCAGATTCAGCCGCTGTTGAAACTGATCAGTTTCAGCAGCGGCTGAATCTGGACGCCAGTTCCGACTTACATACAGATTCAACTTAAGAACAAACCTACAGTCCCTATCTTGTATGTAACCTGGGGACTGCCTGTAGTGATTGGACAGTGAAAACAGTTGATAGTACAGTAATATAATGGGGAAAGAAAAAGGCGATGCACCTGCAGCTCTTGTTTGACTATAATGTTGCTGGTTTGGCTTTTTGTCTGGAAGTGTTTGTGAGGGTAGGTCTGTGCTACAAATGCTGTCTCGGCACAGCTGCACCACTGTAGCACTTTGATGAAGATGCTCTAACAGAGGGCTTGTCTCCACAGTGCTGGGGATCGATGCTGCAGCAGTTGATCCACCGGCCATCGATTTATCGTGTTTGCTTAGACATGATAAATTGCTCTCCACATGCTGTCTCATTTGATGCTGGTACCGCACCAGGATGAGAAGAGTACCCGGCCTCAATAGGAGAGCAGCCCCCAGCAACCTTACTGCATGCAAGATACTGCAGTAATTACGTTGACTTCAGATAAGGAAATAGCATAGCTGAATGGCACGGGTTAGTATTCTGTTGGCTTAATTACTCTACCTCTGTAAGAGGCGGTAGCTTGTGACAGGGGGAGGAGAGAGAGAGAGAGACAGACCAACCACAAGCCTGTGCAGCGTAGTTATCCTGAATTATCTGTGTGTCCTATAGACCTGGCTTAAGTGTAACTATAGCTTTGTCACTGGAGGTGTGACTTTGAATATCCATGTCTTCATCTGTTGAAAAAGACTGTGACTTTTTTAAATAGTCCCCTCAGAGTTTGAGCTGCACTTTGAGTGGCGCTGTTCATAGGCTGGCACTTGAAAACGTGTGCTCTAGCAGTTTGCTGAGAGCTGTTAATGCTGTACTGTGGCTAGCCTTTAAAAAGTAGTTTGACCTTTCTGAATAGGAAATAGTGAATCAATGACAGTGAGGCAGTGCGTGGAGACTAAATTAGAAAGGCTTAACTTCTGAAAGAACAAAATGAATTCTGCATACTTACAGTTTGTGAGTGTAGTATAGTGGTTTGTCTTGTACGAGGAGCTGACTGTTACTGAACAAAAAAGCATTACACTGCAGCCCACAGGTTAAGCTGTCCAATGTATCATTTATAATTGTGGATTTTTTAAAGAAAGCTAGTAGCTTTAGTAAATAAACTCTGCCTCCTCCTTGGGCAAAAGTCCTGTTTCTGTCAATGGGAATGTGTGTGTAAAATAAGTGTACAATTTGGTCTACCAACTAACATTGCAGCATAAAGGTTTAGTCGTGCAAGCTGATTTGGTGAGAGTTATCCTTGTACCCAAACTTGTAGCATTGGACCCAAATTGTGTAACTAATTTGCATTCCATAGAAACCTTATAAAGGTCTTCAGTGTCTGCTGCTCTTTCCTTTTGCTTCCTGACTATTGCAGTAACTGTGTCCAGATGTATAACGGCAGGCTGGTAATTTTGTGGCTGTGGGTTCTTGCAGTCCATAATATTTCCTTGTACCATAGCATGAGAAATACAAACCAACCGGGCGTATCTTAAGGGAACTTAAGACTAGACAAGTTAACAAGTCCAGGGCTCTCTTCCAGTTTTGGTGTCCAAAAGTATCAAAGTTAAACATGGCTGGGCACTGATTATGCTGCGTCCATTGTTTTGGGTCTCAGTTTGATTTAAGATTTTTGTGCTGAAAAATGAAAAAATATACCACTTCATATATAATATTATACAATTAGTTTTGATTAGCCTGCTTATATAAGGCACTCTGGAGAGTAAGGACAAAGCTATGTTATTGCTTGCTTGTTAGGCCCTATCTCAGTCATACGTCTTGGGCTAAATTTTATCTTTCATTACAATTCCAGTGATGTCGGACATTAGACCTTAGTCCATCCTGTGCTCAGCAGCATATTGGGCTCCCCACGTTTTCTAGGCTTGCTTAACAGCTGCCATATGAACTAAGTTCTCCCATTTCAAATTACGTTTTTCTATGTAACCGAGAATCATACGCTTCCAAGTCATCCTAGGACCCCCTCTCTTCCTGGTTGGATTTTCTGGCTTCCAACTGAGACCCATAATCGATAGTCGGTTACAATCCATTTGTAATACATACCATTTTTCTGACTTGATGGTTCTTTTTTCTTTCCTCGCAGCTTACTCTTAATATTCTCTGCAACCACTTATGATGAAATGCACCTAAGTTTTGAGCATCTGTTTTCTTAAGTTTCCAGGTTTCTCTGTTTTAGGTTGCTATGGCTACAGAGACAGCTGAGTAGATGCTTAGTTTTGTAAGGTTATGGTATTAAGTTTCCAAATATTCCTAGAATATTCCAGAGTGAATGCTGATCCTTATTTTCGCAGAGCATGTGCCATCTTGGCTTATTGTGCTTCCAAGTTGTTTGAATCTATCCCCTCTAGCTCTTAATCGTTGATTTTGATTTTAAATCCATATCTCCAAATACCATGGCTTTACATTTCTTTACATTCAGTCACAGTTCTACCTTCTTCATTTTTTCTTTCACTTCATTTGTGCTTGCTTGAGATCCGTCAGCATTTTCATGTAGAAGAGCGATCATCAGCAAAATCTAGAACAAATAATTTCAAATGATTCCACCCTAAGCAATGTTGATTGTTCTTACATTGCTTGAGGCCATAATTAATGATGAGCAAGAACAAGTATGGAGACAGGATGCACGCTGGCCTTACCCCGTCTTAATTTCAAATGACTTACTTAATCCACTATCTATTTAAATATAACATTTGGAGTTAGTTTTAAATGCCTTTATTCCATTGATAAGTTTCATTGGAATTCCATACTGCCTCACAATTGTCCACATTGTGTCTCTGTTTACACTGTCGAATGCTTTTTGAAAGTCATCATTGTCCTTCAAGCCCACTAGCATATAGGGCAGCAACAAAGGTCTTCCACTTCTGTCTGTCTCTGGCCAGCCTACAAGTCACTGTAAATGACTCTGGAAGGCTGTACCACACAGTTGAGAAGGAATTCTTTGTTGCTGTTTCCGTAACAAAAGCTTTTCCTAGGTCAGGGTTGTTAACCCTGAGTCAAACTCCCAATCCCAGAGGACCGGTGTGCAGGTTTAGTCTGGCTCCTCTCCCCTTGACCCGTCCGGCTTGGATGAACCTACCAGGAGCACTAAGCTCCCGCCGGCATACCTCCTAGGATCATAAGAACATGCAAGCCTTCTCCACCCAACAAGGCGCATGCACAAGGGGCAGGCTTTTTGAAAGTCTATGTATGAACTTAATACTGAGGGTTTCTCGAAATTCATTTGCATTTTTACTTCCCCTTCACAAGGTGAAAATCGTGTCTATGCATGAATGACCTCACCTAAAACCAGATTTTTCCTGGTGAAGAATGGTATCTACTTTTCATCCTGTTCAACACAATCATAGCTAAAACTTCTCCCTGTGGTGGAAAGAGGTGTCACTCCTCTCCAATTCAAGCAGTTATTTAAGTCTTTTGTTTTCAGAAGCTTAATGATAATACCAAGTGTCCATTCTTCTGGAACGTTTTCTTTTCTCCATATTTTATTGCATAATAAATATGCTCCTGTTGCCAACTCTTCACCCTCCTATTCCAGCATTTCAGGGCAAATGCCAGTCTAGTCCTGATGCCTTCTTATTTTTTAGCTTGTGTAAAGCTTCCAGAACCTCGACAACTTTGATTTGAGATGCATCAGTGTCTAACTCTGGCAGTTACTCTTCATTGATCTCAAGCTGAGTTGCCTGGGTCAGGCTGGTTAAGTACTTCTTTGAAGTGTTCAGACCTCTGTTCTCTTGTACTTTTTGAGTCTTAAGAGTTTCACTAAATTTCCCTTTCACTGGGACTTTACTGGAGTTAAACCTGTATCCTGCTAGCTGATTCAAGATAGTATAGAAAGTTCTAGTGCAGGAATGAGCAAAAGGGCCTCGGCTAGCCGGATCCGGGCCACCAAGTGAGTTGATCCGGCTCATGGTGGCCCTGCCATTCCCCCTGCCCCTTGGCCAATCAGGGCCTGGGAGCAGGGGGAAGCGTGTGAAATCTCCTCTCGCCCTGCCTCTACCTTGCCCCTGCCCTGCAAGGAATGCGTGGCGCTTAGATGTGCCACATGCTTCTGGCAGGGCGGAAGTTGACTTCACACACTTCCCCGCCCCCAGGCCAATCGGGGAATGGGGGTGGGGGAAGCAGGTGATGTCTTCTCCCGCTCTGCAAGGGGCTCAGCACTTAAAGTCAGCTGCCAGCTGCTGCTCAGTTGGTGGTTGACTCTTAAGTGGGGCGCTCCCTTGCAGGGCTGCGACAGACTTCATGTGCTTCCCATCCCCAGGCCCTGATTGACCTGGGGCAGGGGGGAAGCACGTGAAGTCTCCTCCCACTGTCAGAGGCACAGGTACCTAGAAGGAAATGCCAGCTGTTCAGATCAGCTGGCAGTTCTCTTTGCGGGGGAGAGGAGGGAGACATTGCACTCTCCCCCACCCCCAGGCCGATCAGGCCATCCCTTCTGCCTGAGGCCCTAGTCAAAAATTATTGCCCATCCTTTCTTTCTTTCTTTCTTTCTTTCTTTCTTTCTTTCTTTCTTTCTTTCTTTCTTTCTTTCTTTCTTTCTTTCTTTCTTTCTTTCTTTCTTTCTTTCTTTCTTTTCATACAGTTTTGTTTATCCATTTTATGCATCTCTTTACTTCTTTGTCAAGATTTCTATAGATTCCCTTTGTTTCCTCCTTTTTATTTTGAAACACTTTCATTTTCCTCTTTCTTCTCTGATCAATGAATTCCCATGTTTGTGCTGAGATCCATTGTTCTTTGGCAGTCCCTGTTTTTTTTATCAATTGTCTTTTCTGCTGCTTCAATGACAATTGTTTTAAAATGGTCCCAGTGTTCCTCTGCATTGTTTGATAGTCTCTGAGAGCCTCAAATCTTTTTTAAGCTCTGAAGTAGGGATGTCAACATGTAGTCGACTATACAGTTAACTGATAAGCGTAGGCTTATTTAACATCCCTACTCTGTAGTTTGAAATCTTGCAGCTTTTTATGTCAAAATGCTTGGGACTGTCAACCTTTTTTTCCAGCTTTGTAAGCTTTAATCTAATGCTTGCCTTCAGTAAACAGTGGTCTCTGTCTATGTCTGCACCTCTAAAACTCAGGCATCTATCACAGATGTCTTCCATCCTTGACTGATACATACATGGTTGATTTCATTCTGTATTTGACCATCTGGTGGTACGCAGGCCTTTTTATGAATGTTTTTGTGCTGAAAATATGAATTGGAAATACTAATATTGTTTCCTGTACAAAATTCTAGGACTCTAGTATATTACTTGTTAGGGATGTTACATTGCAGGTGGTTGACTGATCAAATTGTCGATAGGGCGTCTCTGCCTTTGAAGTGTAGCAACAGCCCTAGGGCTGTTGCTACACTTTAAAGGCAAAAGCACCAAGTGGAGCCCAGGGTCAGCTGGGGAGTCCCCAGCTGATCCTGGACCCCTTGCTGTGCTGCCGCTTTGAAGAGATGCGTGAGCCCGGCATCAGGCTCCTCCCGGCATTCCAAAGTGGCAGCGCCATGTGGATCAGCTGGGGACGCCACGTGCAGACTGAGATCAGTTGGGGACAGCTGATCCTGGGCTCCATGCAGCGCTGCTGCTTTGAAATGCCGGGAGGAGCCTGACACCGGACTCCCGTGGCGGCGTTTCGAATCAGCAGCGCCGCTTGGAACTCAGGGTCTGGCCCGAGGTTCCATGCGGCGCTTCCACTTTGAACTACCCCTTTCTTTCCCCTCCCCTACTGCCTCTTTCTGATAGAGGCAGCAAAGGGGCAGAGAGCAACAGTTGGCAAGCTTGTCGACTATCCGATAAGCAAATGCTTTTGCTTATTGGATAGTTGACCAGTCCTTTACATCCCTATTACTTGATAGTGTTCCGGCTGTGTGAGGGCCTATAACCGTTTTCTAGGCTTTCCTATCTTTCTCAATCTGGGCATTGAAGTCCCCCATAACGAGCACTAAATCATGGCTTGGTGTTCCTTTCACCACTTTCCCTAGTTTTGTATAGAAGCTGTTTTTTATCTTCTTTGTCAGCAACATTTGTGGCAGCATATACTTGTATGTACTACAGTATGCTTCATATGTCTGGATTTAAAGCTCTCTCTCTGTATCCTGCCTGATACTGGCTGCCAGCTGTATTAATTAGAATTCTGACTCTTCACTCATGTTTACTTCCACGTGAAGAAATAATTGATTTGCTCCCCCGATATTAACAAGCTTTGATCTTTCCATCGAATCTCGCACAGCCCAAAGATACCAATTTTATACTTATCCATTTCACTGGTTACTGGTGCTAGATTTCTGATACTATTCAAAGTTTGTACATTCCAGGTGGCTATGGAAATATTAGTTTTGGTTGTTAGAATTTGGAACATCAGGCGGACGACTTCCCAAGGGCTTTTATTGTCTACTGTCATAATTGCATCAAAATGCTCCAGATTTCCTGATAATATGAGTAGTTTCTATTACTCACGATGTCCGAGACTTACTTTAATTGTCTACTCTTCAACTGTAGAACTACTCAGTAGCAGGCAAATTGTAACGAGTTTTGTAAAGCCAAGTTTAATGTTCAGTATGGATAGTCTATATATAGTGTGCTTTGTTGAACATGCTGTATTTGTTCTCTTAGATTAATTATTTTTCCCCTTCTTCACTCTCATCTTCTAGTGAACTTGTCAATGTTAATTTATGCGAGTATGGTGAAATTATACCCTGTGTCCAGAGGTTTGTCCTATTTGAATTATCTGAAAATTACATTGTTTTCATTACTTCCCGAAAGGTGTTTCCAAAACTAAACTAAATTGATGGAAATGGAACTTTCCATTTGTAAATGAAATGTTCTGGTATTTTAAGAACTTACTAGAAGGGAAATCTAGTGTCAAGAAACTTCTTTCTTGTGAATTATGGGTCATGAAATGCCTAGATTTCCCTGCCAGAAAGATAAGCTTCAGCAAAGCTTGTGGGCGTGAGGGGAAATAGAAAAGCTGACTGTGCAGTATGGATTCATTTGATTCCTCTGCTACATCTTATCAGGTAACCAGTGTCATGGTAGATGGTTTGTTCCTCTGTTTTGGTTCTGAGAGGTTTCCTGACCCTTGCTCTCCTTCCAGGGATGCACATAAGACAAGAAACAGCCTTGCTTTTGCTGCTATGCAAAGAGCACTTAGGACCATATAGGACTGAGGCTGCTTGGCAGCAGTGGATCTGGTGGGGAGGTCATTTTCGTGTTCAACTTGTGTACACGTTGTGTGAGTGGGAATACTGCCATGGTGCCTAGATTGGAAGCAGCTGCTGGGTTTTCATCTTTAGACTGAGGCTCGCCCAGACGCCACCGAGTCTTTAGTCTTCCTGTGAGTAAGTCTGTTTTCCTCTTTGGTGCAGTCCCTGCGCTTTGGCAGCTGCTTTCCGGCAGTCTGGTGGCTCTGTCCGTTTTTGGTAAGTCAGATGAGGTTATGTATTTTTTTGCTCGGCAAAGCATACAGCTGCAGTAGCCAGTCTGTTAGGGATATGAGCCAAAAGGATTTCCTGAGGATAAACAACCAGAGGTAGCGTGTGAAGTAGGGGTGTAAGCTACTAATTGACTACTCAATAAGCCTCAGTTATCGGGTAGTCGAATCACTACTCACTTCCCCCCCCCAACCCCGCTGCCTCTGATACAGAGGAAGCAAGGGGTGGGGTGCAGGAGCTGGTGCTGGGAAGAGACAGCTTAAAAGTCAGTTCCCCCCAGAACCATCTCCACGGGGGAGGGGAGGCAGGGGAATCAGAGGTGCAGTGGGGGAAACAGAGCAATGGTCCCAACTGCTTGAGTCCCTGCTAAGCTTCTGTCTTTTAAATGTAGTAAGAGATTCTGGGGCTCTTACTACATTTAAAAGGAAGAGGCACAGTCAGGGTAGCAAGTGCTCCCCTCCCCCGTCTTATCGACTAATAGAGTAGTCGATGGAAATTTCGTCAACTACTCGATTAGCTGATTAATTGAAACTGGACACCTCTAGAGTAAAGATCCTTCTCTTCTGTCTGAGCTACTTACGGTGTGCCATTCCCTGAAAGGAATGATTTTCACTACTATATTTGTGGCATAGGCTCGGTGATCTGTAGGTCACTGCATGAGAACCACAGTGATCCATAGAGTAAAACCTATTGAGAATAGGCATGTAAAGGGTTAACTAGTTAACTGATTTCCTGGTAAGTATCAGACTTATCGGCATGCTTACCCGGTAACTGGTTAACGGGCAGTTCACCCAGCTGGAGCTGACCCTGCCCTTGGTACGGTGGGCTCGGCCGGTTCTACCTGGCCCAGCTGGAGCAGCCCATGGTGTCAGCAAGGAGTGGCTCCAGGGTTAACTTGTTAAACATAGCATTTAACCGTCTAACTTTTTAATTAGCAATTTACATCCCTAATTGAGAACCCAGTTGGGGAAGGTGACTGATCCATGAGAATAACTCTGAGGGTATGTCTACACTACCCCCCTAGTTCGAACTAGGGTGGTTAATGTAGTCATACGAACTTGCAAATGAAGCCCGGGATTTGAATTTCCCAGGCTTCATTTGCATGTTGCCGGGCGCCGCCATTTTTAAATGTCCACTAGTGCGGACTCCGTGCCCGCGGCTACACGCGGCACGAACTAGATAGTTTGGATTAGGCTTCCTATTCCGAACTATCTGTATGCCTCGGACATTTAAAAATGGCGGCGCCCGGCAACATGCAAATGAAGCCCGGGAAATTCAAATCCCGGGCTTCATTTGCAAGTTTGTATGACTACATTAACCACCTTAGTTCGAACTAGGGTGGTAGTGTAGACATACCCTGAGATCCACAGAAGGCAGAGATCAGAAAAACACAGTCTTACAGTACTGCTGGGGAAATGGGGTGATTGGTGGAAGCTTGCTCTACTGTTGCACTTGTCACTGGGGAGCCTGGAATCTGAAGGTTTCCAGTTGTGATCTCAGAGACGTCCTGTCTCCTGACTGATGTGAAGAATTAAGGCTTCTCCTGAAATCTAGAATCCCCTGATCGCTCTACAAAAATATATATCCAGAAGGAAGAGGGAGACCTGTTTTTGAGAAGAAAAGCCCTGCATCCTGGCAATAACATCATCGGGGGACGGGAGAACATCTTCCACTATGTTGAACGAGTCTCTCCTGCACCCAAGGTCTCAGACATGATGCTATGTATAGAGGTGCAGGAGAGCCCATAAGGTACACTAGTGAAATTAAATCTTGGATTACCAAAGTCAGTCATAGACACATTTTGGGCCAACAATACAAATACCCACCTCCATAGATAGCTACTGGTTTTTGCCAAGCATCTTGAAACAGACTCCTATAAAATAGGTCTTGCAGTAGGCACGGAGGGCTTTCTGTCTACTCAATATAGAGAAGTAGTGATCCAGTGGATAAGAGTTGTGAGACTGATACTTTTCCTAGCCCTTCCACAGGCTAGTGGCCAAATGCTACTGACAGACTGGCCAGTGGCTGACTGAAGGTCTGGCTAGAAGACCACGAATGACATGTGGTTGGTGCTCTCTCTGTGAGGACTGATGGACTAATCGATCAAGGTGACCTCGGGCAACCTTTTCAAATCTGTCTTAAGTTGAAGTTCCCAACATCTGAGATACTCAAGATCAATGCAGAGCACATGCAGCTTGTGTTGTTTTCACGTCCCGATGGTCACATACATACGTGTAAATAAACACTTGCTCTACAGCTATATTAGAACATTGTCATTTCAGACGGACTAAGCAGCAGGGTTCCTTGGAAGTAGGGGGTGGAAAGGCAGGGCGTGGTGGCTGGTATTCAGTAATAGGCTGGGTTTCCCTTTCCTCCCCTACTCTTTTCAATGAGCTTTGTTCTGAAAGCACCTTGTAAAATAAACTGTGTTGCATAGCAGCTAATAGATAAGAAATCTTGGTTGCCTAATTAAGGAAAATAAATGGACTGTGACAAATTCAGGGCTTGGGTAGGCAGGCACAGAATATATGGTCTCTGATAGGGGCTGACGTTGGCCCTCTGACTGTGGAAAATTATGGAAAAGAGCCTGTTGGAGGAGTAGAAATGTTGTGGTGAGCGAACTAGAATGGCTTTAACAAGTCCATGTGGGTGTTAACAAGTCCAAGAGCTTTAAAAATACCTTGCCATTAAAGGCTTGTGTTAAAACTCCCCAAAGTCATAGATTCCCTGGGACTGGTATCGCTGCCACCAAATGCAAACACTACTTTGAAAAGCCAGGAAGGTGCATTTGGAAATTTCTTCCTGGGAGGCTTTCTCAAGGTCTTGTACCCTCCCTCTGGAGACAACTTGAAAAACTCTAAATTTCTACCACTAGTATGGCTTTCAGTCTTAGACATGTACACATGGAACCTCCTGCCTTCTATGACACAGGAATCAGATCATGGTCCTTTTATTAACAAACAACTACAAAAAAGAAAACACACTTGGTGAAACTTTACTTGGTTTCTAGGTGTTACAGAGCAACTTACAGAGCAACTGAAGAAAAATAAAAGGATGAAAACATAGGGTATCTCTACACTACCACCCTAGTTCGAACTAGGGTGGTAATGTAGGCAACCGGAGTTGCAAATGAAGCCCGGGATTTGAATTTCCCGGGCTTCATTTGCATAAAGCCGGGTGCCGCCATTTTTAAATGTCCGCTAGTGCGGACTCCGTGCTGCGCGGCTACACACGGCATGGACTAGGTAGTTCGGACTAGGCTTCGCACTAGCGGACATTTAAAAATGGCGGCGCCCGACTTTATGCAAATGAAGCCCGGGAAATTCAAATCCTGGGCTTCATTTGCAACTCCGGTTGCCTACATTACCACCCTAGTTCGAACTAGGGTGGTAGTGTAGACATACCCATAGAGAATTGCTTCCCTGGGATTCAGTTTGGAACAGAAATAAGCGTGCTCATCACAGAGAAATTCAACAAACCCAAAATAAATGAAATACAGTAATTCCTCATTTAACACCTGCCCACTTAACGCGTTTTTGCGATAGCACGATTTTTTTTTTAGGGAACGTTTTTTGAATTATACGACCGTCCCCGGAATAACACAATTTCACCAGCTGGCCCGTTGCCGGCAGCTGCGCAGGGCTTCCCTCGTCTCCCTGCAAAGCGGCGGAGGGTTCACAGCTCGCCGCGCCATTCCCTGGTGACCCCCCCTCGCCAGACGCAGTGCGGGTGTCGGCAGACCCTTCACAGGGGCATACTCCCAACCCAATCCCCCTCCCCTCGCCTCCCCTTCCCTTCCCCCAGAGCCAAACACCTCCCCTCCCTGCTGTAACCCAGTCCTCTTTCTCCCCCAACCTTATGTCCTGGTCCTAACAGACACCACCACTTGCAATGCAACCTCCATCTTTTTCATTATTTTCAATGGGAAAATTGACCCCGCATAGCACGTTTTCACTTAACATGATCATTTTCTGAAACATATCTATAGTGTTAAATGAGGAATTACTGTAACCTGATTGTGTCTGATTCAACATTTCCTGTTCTACTCACATATGTGTAGTTTCTAGTCCTTCCCTAAGCATGGATGTTACTGGATTCTTCATGCCTGGCTCTCTGGCTCCTCACTGGTCCTTCCAGGGGCTACTCTGGTTACACAACAGCAGGAAGAGGAGGGCCGCTGATTTCAGTTTTTTAAAAGCTCACATTCTGTTTCCAACCAGTTCCGGCTGGCCTTACATGCGATTCAGCATCCAACCAGTGTGGACATGCTGTTTCGAAACAGCAAAAAGCTATTTTGAAATGCATTTTGTGTGTAGACGCGTTATTTCGAAATTAGATATTTCGAAATAACGCTGTAGTGTGGACATACCCTTCCAGAGCAGGCCCTGTAGGGGCAGGCCCAGGCACTCCGCAGGCAGGGGCTGCTCCCATGCTCAGAGCAGCCTCTTTATGCGGGGAGCCAGCAGAGCCAGCTCCAGCGCAGAGCTGGGGGCTAGAGCGGTCTCCAGCCCAAATCCCATTTTAGTTGGTTAACTGATTCACCGGATTTTACATCCCTAATTTTAATAGGATAGCTTAAGCAAATGCCATTATGTCATTTGACTGGGGTGTGGGTGGGGGAGACTCCTGCAATAGCTTCAGTCAGACAAGACAACCCTAATCAACACACTGGGGGCTGCCCTGTCTCACAGAGCCAGGGTGAAAAGTGTCTCTTGTGGGTGGGGTGTTGTTCTGCTCACACTGATGTGGATGTAAATTGGGCGTGAGACTGAAGCCCAGAGTGTGGCGCTGCTGGTGGGATGGGGGAGTGGGAAGGGATGCAAGGTCCAAATGAGATCTGCTGCTTCATGCATTGATCATGCCAATGAAATAAGATAACGAAATAGTGAACTTTTGGATCCGGTTATCTCCTTTATTTCAGAAGGCCGCTGATTTGAAGCTGTACGGAAAAAAACAAACTCGCTTATGTAATTGGCCTGATCCAGCTTTGCATGTGATGACCCCAGGGCTTGGCTCGGTCTGAAGGCTGCTGTAGATATCCATGGCTCATATTTGAAGATAGGCTGCGGATACAAACTTTGTATCCATTCAGGACTCCACTGTAGAACCCTTCCAGCTGCTTAAAAGTCTGCTCCAAAATCCTGGGAAGCCTGACCATTGACATCACTGGTCTTGGGATCAAGCCATTACATGAAGAAACATTTTGCTGAGGACAGTGCCTCTGCTACAGGTTGTTAGAGGCTCTGGATATCAAGTCCTTCTTCAGTAACTGACAGATCGTGAGCTCACCTCTGGGTGGTGGAAGTCGTGGTAGACAAAAAGAGAAGCTGCTTTCTAGGAGACGGGATGTGGAGAAAACTGCTCCACGTGATGAACAGAACTGGTTTCAAACAGTGTCCTAGGTAGACGATGATTCCTGTTGGGTCAAATGCAGAGAAACCGGACAGGAGCAGTGAATGGCTGTCAGGTGAATGGGTTTGAGGAAAACCTGATCACCCCCCATGCGGAGTGTTGAGATTTTATGTTTATAGTTCAAGAACTCTAGGCTCTTAACTGAGAAGTGAAACCAAGCAGCTTATGGCCATTCCAGCTGATGCGAACTAGGGATGTTAGACAGCATGTAATTCAATAGGTGTGTAACCACCAACATTTTCTGTGGTTACATGACTATTCGATAGTCCCCAGGGATGGGGCTGGCAGCCAGCTTGCTCCCAGCCCTCCTCTCGGGGAGTCCCCTCTCACCTTGTGCTGCTACCTCTCTATCAGCGACAGCAGCACGGGATGGCAGCGGAAGCTGGTCCACAAGGGGAGCTGGTTTAAAAACCGGCTTCCTGCACAGACCTTGTGCTGCTGACGGCAGCAGACCCTGTCCTTGGGGCGCCCAAGCTCCCCATGAACAGAGGCTGCTGCCACGGCAACCTTCCCTACCTTCCCCACCTGTGCTGCTGCCTCTGATAAAGAGGGTGAGGGAATACGTGTAGTCGACAGGATTAACCAATAAGCCTAGGTTTATCCATTAATTATGTAGACATGTTGACATCCCTAATGCAAATGAGATCATTGCAAACTTGGAACCCCCCCTTTTTCCCCCCAAGCCAATTTGTATTCATTTTTGTTGGATCAAGTCACTGGACTTTCTTTGAAATGCTTATTGACTTTCAAAGAGTGCCTGCAATTGGATGCCGTGGGAGATGTGAGCTGAGCATGAAGGACGTTGGATTTTTGAAAAGGGAAGAGACCGCATTAGATTTTCCTTGAGACTTCTGTGCACTTTTTAGAATCTCTTTAAAGCCCAGTTCTATTTCTTGTCTCACAGGTTTTCTTGCGACACAGAGCTTCAGAGGCTGACAGCACAGCAGTTGGCCTTTTTATTTTGTGCTGCCAAAATGTTACTTGTATTGTGATGTGAACGATGGGGGTCACAAGCCAGCCAGTGGGGCAGGCGAAAGAGTCCACGTGTTTTAATTCAAAATACCATGGCCTCTGTGTCAGCAAGAGCAACATTTTCCATGTAACAGCAGCAGTAAATGAAGATTATCCCAGGATCTGCTGTGGGGACTGTGGCTAGTTTAGTTCATGTGTTTGGATTTTGCAAAACACAGCTGCCCTGACACTGCAGTTGTGGGCAGGGTGCTGCTGGTGAAGAGAAGTTTCCCACTGTCACTTAGCCTGCTTTGCTAGTTCAGTGATGTTCATTTGTTTCTTCTTTTCGTATCTGTCCTAAGTCAGAGCTGAGAAGTACTCACTGCCCTTCTTCCTCTTTGCAGTGCAACTCTACGAAAAATGCCTTGTATCGCAGGAGTTCAGTTACAGATCCCGAGAGCTGAACCTTAGGGAGTGTCTGCCAGTGTAGTTTTGGGATCTGAAGGGAATTTTGGCTGTAACTCTTTGGATCTCAGGATGTTTGCACATGGTGGAAGTTCTGTGCTGCTGTCTTCACAGACCGCTCAGTGACCTGGTTGGATGTTACATATTGGTTAATTGAATAGTCGATTAATCTCATGAATTCTTATCAGTTAGTCGACCATTATATAGCCTCGTGGGCGGGGCTGGCAGCCAGTGCACTCCAGCCCCTCTCCTGGGGAGCCCCCTGCCACCTTGTTTTGCTGCCTCTATCAGAGACAGCAGTATGGAGTACCAGGAGGGAGCTGGTCTGCAAGGGGAGCCAGTTTAAAAATCAGCTCCCCTCGTGGACCGGCTGCGTGGCACCCTGCGCTGCTGCCTCTGATACAGAAGCAGCAGCACAGGATGGCAGCAGACCCTGCCTGGGGGGGAGAGAATCTCTGAGCTCCCAGACCCAGCACAAGCAGAAACTGAGTCGGGCTGCCTGCCCACTTGGCTCCCAATACACTTTAAAAGCAGAGCCACAGTGGGTGTAGGTCCTGGACCCGGCGCAAGCTGGGACTGAGCCGGGCTGCTGGCCAGCCTGCTAAAATATTTAGTGGCGGGGAGGAGACTGCGTGTAGTCTATAGCATTAACCTATAAGCTTTTGCTTCTTGGTTAATTGACTACTCTATTTCATCCCTACACCATGGAGCAGTAATTGTCCTAAAAGCCCAAAGAGTATGGAGTGGAAGCGAACCTTGCCTTAAAAGGCATTTAGTGGCTGAAAACTTAGGTGGCAAGGGGCTTCCTGTCTCCTCTAGGCTGTGAAGCCCTGGTGGTTTGCTCTTATAATCATAGAATTGGAAGAGACATCAGGAGGTCAAGTCCAATCCCCTACCCAAAGCAGGATCAATCCCAACTACCGTATATTCCGGCGTACAAGACGACCTCTGATGTTAAAAAACATCCCCCCAAAATCGGGGGTCGTCTTGTACGCCGGATGCACCGCCGCCGGAGCCCCTCCGCGGCTTTGAAAGCCTCGGGGGAAGCCGGCGGGGGGGCATCCCAGGCGCGCATGGGCTGCCCCCCCGCCGGAGCCCCTCCGCGGCTTTGAAAGCCTCGGGGGAAGCCGGCGGCGGGGCATCCCAGGCGCGCATGGGCTGCCCCCCCGCCGGAGCCCCTCCGCGGCTTTGAAAGCCTCGGGGGAAGCCGGCGGGGGGGCATCCCAGGCGCGCATGGGCTGCCCCCCCGCCGGAGCCCCTCCGCGGCTTTGAAAGCCTCGGGGGAAGCCGGCGGCGGGGCATCCCAGGCGCGCATGGGCTGCCCCCCCGCCGGAGCCCCTCCGCGGCTTTGAAAGCCTCGGGGGAAGCCGGCGGCGGGGCATCCCAGGCGCGCATGGGCTGCCCCCCCGCCGGAGCCCCTCCGCGGCTTTGAAAGCCTCGGGGGAAGCCGGCGGCGGGGCATCCCAGGCGCGCATGGGCTGCCCCCCCGCCGGAGCCCCTCCGCGGCTTTGAAAGCCTCGGGGGAAGCCGGCGGCGGGGCATCCCAGGCGCGCATGGGCTGCCCCCCCGCCGGAGCCCCTCCGCGGCTTTGAAAGCCTCGGGGGAAGCCGGCGGCGGGGCATCCCAGGCGCGCATGGGCTGCCCCCCCGCCGGAGCCCCTCCGCGGCTTTGAAAGCCTCGGGGGAAGCCGGCGGCGGGGCATCCCAGGCGCGCATGGGCTGCCCCGCCGCCGGCTTCCCCCGAGGCTTTCAAAGCCGCGGAGGGGCTCCGGCGGGGGGGCAGCCCATGCGCGCCTGGGATGCCCCGCCGCCGGCTTCCCCCGAGGCTTTCAAAGCCGCGGAGGGGCTCCGGCGGGGGGGCAGCCCATGCGCGCCTGGGATGCCCCGCCGCCGGCTTCCCCCGAGGCTTTCAAAGCCGCGGAGGGGCTCCGGCGGGGGGGCAGCCCATGCGCGCCTGGGATGCCCCCCCGCCGGCTTCCCCCGAGGCTTTCAAAGCCTCGGAGGGGCTCCGGCGGGGGGGGCAGCCCAGGCGCTCCTGGCGGCTTTGCTCCCGGTGCCTCTGGTCTGCTGGGGACCATCTCCAGCAGACCAGGGACACCGGGAGCAAAGGAGGCGGAGGGGCGCTGGGGTATAAGATGAAACCCTATCTTTTAATTAAAAAGATAGGGGGTCGTCTTATACACCCAGTCGCCCTATACGCCGGAAAATACGGTAAATCATCCCAAGCAGGATTTTGTTGAGCCGGGACTTAAAAACCTCGAGGGATGGAGATTTCACCTCCTCCCTAGGGAACCCATCCCAGTGCTTCACCACGTTCTGAGTGAAATAGTTTGTCCTAATATTCAATCTACACCTCCCCCACTGTAACTTGAGACCATTGCTCCTTGTTCTGCCATCTGTCACCACTGAGAACAGCCTCTCTCCATCCTTTTTTGAACCCCCCCTTCAAGTAGTTGAAGGTTGCTAAAGAAGCCCAAATCCCTCAGCCTCTCCTCATAAGACAAGTGATTCAGCCCCCTAATCATTTTTGTTGCCCCCTTTGTGCAAAGGGTCTTCTGCAAGGGGAGACAGTTGTCACCTTGCCATGGTGCACGTCGTCCATAGCGGGGCACCGATTATGGTTTTGCAGCACAGATTCGGAGACGAGCCCTTTGGTTGCCCTTGCAAGCTTAATGCTTCATAAAATAGTCACATTTGGGAGTTGAAATTTTCTCACTCAGCCATTGCCAAAGATGAATTGGTTTTTGCACATGAAGGTTTGACCCAGTTGTCTAAGAGCATCTGTCCTGGAAAAGGGGAACAGGAGGGATTTTTGGTTGGAGAAACAACTGCTGCTCTGTTTGAAGATTCTTCTCTTTGTTAATAGCCAGAGGTAGTGTTCTGAGCAGAGCATGTGCAGCAGTAACGTGACTTTCTGGTAACCCGAACAACCAGCGGAGCTCCCAGTAGTAGAGATAAGCACGAGTACCTTGAGTCTGACTTGCAATCCAAAGCGATAGCATGTAATGCTCTGGACTGTGCAGAGAGATGGGGGTGGCTCTAAATGTGAATACATGGTAATTCTGTGCTACCTGTAAACAGTGGCTCTACAGAGGGAGACAGACAATCATTGTCCTTAGAAGTGTGGGTCCCCCAGATTGTGCTATTGCTAGTTTTTTGCTTTTGAGTATTGTAGTCTTTGGGGAGCATGTGCCCATTTCCCTTCTACCAGCACTGACCAGTACAGTCCACGTAGTGCGGCAGTCCTTTCGGGTCACAGGTTCACTCTCTGAGCCCGCTGGCGCGTCAGCTCAGTGCAAAACCTCGTCACTCTCCTCCCTGGCTGTGGTACTCCTTCGGGGCAGGATGTAAAGACAGGATGTTGCTGAAATTATTGTTCTGGGGCCTCAGTCGGGAAGACGAGGGTGGAGCTGGTGGAGGCTCCACTGATGAAGGTCCTGACCATGAAAAGCAGCCAAAGCCTCCTCCCTGTCCAAGACCACTCAGCAGCTCAGGCTGCTGGTAAGTGGGAACGGTGAAGGGACCTCTCCCAAGGTACTGCCCCTGGATTTGCAGAAGCAGGGAGCCCTTTACCCCGAGCTGCCCCCCCTCTGCTGGCTGAACAGCCTCTTCTTGCCCTCTCCAGAGATGCCTCCCTGCTGGGGTGGGGTTAAGTCAGCGTGGGAATAATGTCCAACTCTGTTCCTCTTCTTGTTGCTGGAGCAAGGAAGATCTCTGCTGCGTGTCCTCATCTCTCTCACTCCCCACTAAGGATGGGGCGGTTTAACCGGTCAAAGCTCACCCGTAACAGGTTACGGTTAACCAGTGGAGCTGGAGTTACGGTTAACCAGTGGGGCTGGAGTTACGGTTAACCAGTGGGGCTGGAGTTACGGTTAACCAGTGGGGCTGGAGTTGCTCCCTGCCTGCCATGGACAGGGATTGCTCTAGTACATCCCCTGCCTGTGGCAGGCCTGGGCACCCTGCAGGTAGGGGCTGCTTCTCTGGCAGGGCTGGAGCAGCCCCTGCCTGTGTCCGGCAGGGGGGCCATTCCAGCTGGGCAGGAGTGCCTTCCCTCCCACTTGCCTCCCCCAATATGTTTAACCAGTTAGTCAATTAAACGGGATTTTCCATCCCTACTCCCCGTGCTTTTCCAGTGCATGCTGGTGAGAGACGATTTCAAGCTCTCTTAGACCCTAGTGCTTTGGGAACCTTTGCAGTTAGTGGGGGGATGTAGAAATGTGGGGTAAGACTGTGCCCTAGTGACCCTTCCTTCCATTGGGAGATCTGAAGTTCATTAGCCATAGTCTCCTTTTATGTCTCTAGTCATCTCTGCAGCAGCTTGAATCAAAGGCTTTGGTGCTGCAAACTTTGATTGAAAGACTATTTCCAAGCATCTGGCATGGATTGCTTCCTTTTCTACGGCATTTATCACCCGGCCCATCGGACACCAGAGCCAAAACTTCAAGAAGAGGAAACAAGGTTTCCCTCCAGGTCACTGTGAAGACTGCAACATGTAAAGCTGGCTTGTCATGCATGTTCTTGCTGTTGATCAGAACAGTTAATCTCCCCTTCTAGGGCCCTGCGGGGAGCAGATCTATCTTGGCAGTGTAAAGCATTCTGAAAAAAAATGTATTTTTTTTTATTCAGTCAAATTTTGTTCCAGTTGCATAGTTGTTTTATCCCCCCTCCCTCTTTCAGTATTGTTTGATAGGTCAACCTTTCCTGGAATCTCAGGCTATTTAAAACTATTTTTCTCCCATGGAAATGTCATCCTTTTTGAAATGAAGAATGACCCACCCTTAGAACATTTATTTCTGAGGCAGTGTTGCCTATTGGATAAAGCATTGGACTGCTGAGTGGCATTGGGCAAGTCTCTTCGCCTTTCCATGCCTCAGTTTCTCTAACTCTAAAATAGGGTGTCTGCGAGGCAGTCAGAGAGAACAGAATTCAAAATGGCCAGTCTTAAAGCGACAGGTTTGTTGTTGTTGTTTTTTTTTTTTTTGTGCTCAACAACTTTTCCCTTGGTGTTCCCCATAAAAAAAAAATGGTTTGGTGTTCCTCGGTCTTAAAAAGTTTAAGAAACACTGGTCTAGTGAATTGCATGTTATTCCAAGTCTGCGAATCTGCATGTATTTCCTCTTTCTGACCATGCATTATCTTGTTTACTGGTGTGTGTGGTAGGGATATGAATGATTCACTGGTAAGCTTCACCCTTATGAGTGAGGCTTATCGATTATGATTTACTGGTGGGGGCTGCAGCAGCCTCCTTCCCCACCCTCTGTGGGCCTGGCCTGGGCACACTGTGGACAGGGGTTCTCCAGTCCAGCCCTCTCCCCCCACCTCCCTGTTTAATCGGTTAACCAGTTAACCATCATGTTTAACTGATTAACTAATTACATGGGATTTTACATTCCTAGTGGGTTCTGACTACCACAGGAGAATGAGAACCTATGCCAGGGGTAGATAATAAGTCAGAGGCGGTTCCTCGGTGGGTCACCGGAGCTTTATTTATTTACATGCGTGTCTGCAGTTATGGTCCAGTTCACCAGAGTTAGCCCCTGGCAGGTCATCAGTACTTGATTAACCTGCACATCTTCAGATCCGGCCGCTTGTAGCTCCCGTTGGCTGCGGATCATTGTTCTTAGCCACTGGGAGCTACGGGAACTATTGTCTCGGTCTCTGCTGCTTCCTGCAGCTTCCATTGGCTGGGAACGGCGATCTGCAGCCAATGGGAGCTGCAAGCGGCCGTATCTGCAGATATGCAGGTTAATAAAGTGCTGATGACCTGCCAGGGCTAACTCTGGTGAACTGTGTCTGGGCTGCTTATTGCCCACCCCGTCTACGCAGACATCCCAAGAAGTAAGGACTCACCTGTGCATCCATTCAGCTGAGGGGTGTGACAGCAGCATCCCCCTTTGGAGAACACTTGGGGAAAGGCCGGGATGAGGATGAGGATGGATGAGCATGGGGACTATGGGCCACATTCATTCCTGGTTGTTACTCCAGGGATGAAGTTGGCTAAGGATTTTAAGCCCCTTGTTTTGGGTAGGGGGTGCTAAACATAACCCTCAAAGCACTGTGGAGCAGTTCATGAGTGGCACTCAAGACCTGATGGCAAAAGTTACAGTTTTTTCCAATCCTTTCCCCCTTGTCCTGAATTTTTCTTGTTTACGCCCCAGTAGATCCACCCTCTTCATGAGCCTCCCTCAAAAAGATAAGACATAATGTCCCACTCTTCCTCTTCCTCTTCCTCTTCCTCTTCCTCTTCCTCTTCCTCTTCCTCTTCCTCTTCCTCTTCCTCTTCGGGCTAGTTTCCCTTCCTGATATCCCTTGCTCACTGGCAGAACCCCCCAAAGCCCCAGCGATCTCCTGTCCTATGTGAGTGGCTTGTCAGCTACTCCCAAAGGTCGAGTCAAGAATACATCGTAAGGAAAGTGGATCGCCTCAGAATCATAGGCCAGAGGTTGTCAGGGTTGGACGGAGGAGGCGACACAAAACTTGCTCCAGTTGACGTATGAACTATGCAACACTCATTGCAAACTGCTTTCGTGGCCATACCGTGGTAGTTCCTGCCTGCCTGATCATATCTGCCTGGGCGGACTATAAACGACTGTTTACAGTGCAGGAGTGAGTTTCATGCCCTAGCAGAAGTGAGCATCCCTTCCCGATAAGCCTGGGCCGTCAGACTTTAAGGGTTTTATACACTGAGGGCAGTAAGGGCTTCAGGAATTGAGAATGACACTGACTCTGTCAAAATCTATCAAGTAAACCTCAGTGTTAGGTGGTTTGAAGGCAAATGGAAACAGGCTCATAGATTTTGTTAGCACAATATTGAGATATATTTTGCTATAAAGGCCATGTAAAAAACTCCTCATTATTCTCTGTCTTGGGTAAGGAAATATATTTTCCCTGCTATTGTTTGATCTGCTGTATCTTATTGATCTATTTATTATGGTGGTTTATGATGATAACTAGATACTAGATAATCCGATAGCTAGTTCCGATTTGGTGTGTTCCCTCCCCATTCCCTCGTGTTAAAACAAGCTGATGCTGTATAATCCTCTTTGCGTTAAGTGTTAACAATTTGTTGCAACCTTGGCTGTATTTTTCTGGCTGAAATTATGTGACGCTCAGGAGCTTGAATATAGGTGAAAGGATATTTGTTTAAAACTCCCAGTTTTGATTTGCTACAGCACTGGACTTCAGCCTTCCAATTTGAGTCTGCTACCAAACCCCGCCAATGAAAGTGAACAATTTCCCAGCTTGTCCCTATTTCACCAGATAAATGACCCTTTCTCTAGGAAAGCATTTGTTTAGCTGAATGTGCTCCATTTTATATCACACTGATCTTTGATCAGCTTTTGTGTAGACATTGTTTTCTTTTCGATTTTGCTGGTTTTTTAAACCAATATTTTGCTTCTCTGGATTTTCACATTGTATCAAATGCCTCTTTGATGTTGAAGCTAGATTGATTTCACAACTATGGAGTTCTCTATAAACCGGGAATGGCTAATATTAAGGTCTATGTGGGTAAGAATGGTCTGTGTAGTTATTTAATTAGTAAATATTTTGTAGAAGTGTTGCAAGTATTAATTAAAATGCCACTTCTGTGAAAAGTAACTTGTGACAAACAGTCATGTAAAAAACTGAGACAGACATTATGATAAAAATGCAATGGTGTGGCAATACAACTGACTTAGAAGGGCAGTTCAGTTTGCTATAGATTAGCTGACTTTTGAAAATTACCACTGAAGTGTATGTGTTTAAAGGTAAATCAGTTTTTTCCTGCCTGCTTCAGTTTGGCAAATGGAGCAATACAGAGGTGATTAGTTTTCTTTTACTAGAATATCCGAGTTGAATAACTTGACATGCTCTTTCCTACGCCTTTCAGGTGTATTTAGAGTAAACTATGACTCTCTTCAGCTGGAAAAAGCTTTGTATTTTTCTCCAGTTTTTCAGCAGATTTCACTTTCTAAGATGTCTGGGTTTTTTTCCCCCAGAGATCCTTTTCTAGGATAGCTGCCTGTGATAAACTTGTGGAGAGAGATGACAGCTGAAGTGAACGTAGACGTTGTTTCGATAAGTTTGGTTGTTGTATATTCTTGTGGTGGCATGAGCTGATTGGTTACCCAAACCACTACACAGCTACATGCGGTTTCTGGTCCAGTGCACATGGAGCTGCCTGCCACCCTGCGCTGCTGCCTCTGATTCAGAGGCAGCAGCATGGGGCGGCAGGTGGAAGCCGCTATCCATGGGGAGCTGGCTTAAAAGCCGGCTCCTGAGGCACAGCAGCTCCGAGGGATCTGGCTGCCGCCCTATGTGTAACCATGTAACTGCTAAAATTTTCAGTGGTTACACAGTTAGCAAATTACACTCATTTTAACCCCCCTAATACTTACTATTCAGGGCAGAGGGGTCTAAAAAGGTTAGGGTTGCCAGGTGTCTGGTTTTGAACCGGACAGTCCGGTATTTGAGGGTTCTGTCTGGGATACAAAATGAGAAAATACTGGACATATAAAATGTCTGGTATTTTCCAGTTAGGTAAGTTTTATTATTATTAGGAGTATCAGTACATAGTTCCGAACTGCCAGGCTGGTAGACACACTCATGCTGCGTGAGCGTGTCTACCAGCCAGGCGGTACACAACTATGTGAGGGGGGCAGAGGCGGGCCCAAGACAGGAGGGAATCCCTGGGGCAGCACTTGCTTGTGCTTCGCCGGGACCATGCGCAGGATGGGCAGAACCCTGGGATCTGTGTGCGCCTGGGTCAGTCCTGCTCCCCGCTAGCTGATTATCTCCCCCCTCCCCCCGCTTCCCCCTCAACCAGCCCCGTTCCCCCCGACTTCTCCCCCCGCCCCCAGCCAGTCCCGCTCCCTCCCCCCCAATCTAAGATCAAGTGTGTCCGATATTTTTTTGAAGCCATCTGGTAACCCTAAAAAAGGCCTAAAAAGATAAGGCAGTGGAAAGGTTGAAGAAAGGAAGTTTTAGTTCCCCTTCCCCCCCATTTCACAGGCGTGGGAAACTAAAGCACAGAAAGATTAAGTGGGTTGTCTAGAGTCACACAGGAAGTCTGTAGCAGACCTGGGGACTGAACCTAGAACTCCTGTACCCCCGTTGAGTGCCTCAACTGGCCGACATCTTTCATTTGTTACATGTGTTATCTCCGTCATCAGCAGCCACACTTGACCCTTTGTCTTATGCCAGAGAACGAAACCCCAAACCCTCAAAGGATTTGAAAAAAATCATAGACCTGACATTTTGCTGTGTGCATGTCCTTCTCTCAAAGGCTTACCAAAGGAGACATGTGGTTGGAACTCTGTACTGGTTACTTTGTATAGTAAATCCATTATTTCCAGTTCCTTCCTGCTGACCTGTAACTTACAGCAAAAGAAGACACTTGGAAAACAGCAATAACTCTTTTTTAAAATAGTCTAGTGACGTTTAAGAATGGGGGAGAGATGTTTTAAAATGCTTCTCTGTATTTGTACTAGGGATATGAGTACAACTCGCACCGCCCTCCCCCTGCCCCTTGCTGCCTCTGACACAGAGCCAGCAATGGGGAGGAGTGGAGCAGGAGCTGGGATGCTGGGGGGAGCCGGCTTAAAACCCAGCTCCCCCCAACACCGTCTCTGCAGTGCCGCCTGGCCCCTCCCACTCCATGCTGCTGCCTCTATCAGAGGCAGCAGTGGAGGGGATAGAGGAGGCTTCCATGAAGAGCCTCAGTGATCTCAACTCTGTCTTTGCTCACGCCTGTTGGGGACCTACCCCCGCTGCCCAGTTCCTACTACATTTAAACTACAGAGCCACAGCGAGGGTAGCTCCTGTACCAATGTGAGCTGGTTTAGAGCACCTTCCCTTATTGACCTATCATGTTGTTGATACAAATTATATCGACTATACTATTAGTCAATTACCTGCCTCTTAATATCCTGAATTTGTGCATGATAGGAACTGTGATATGTTGTAGCAATAGTGCTCTGGTGTTATTACATATATACAGCTAGGTATTACATACTCAAAACAGTGTGGGAGCTAGGCAAAAAAATCACATTGTTGAGTGAGGGGAATTGTATACAGTACCTGGCTGTTGTGCATGGCTTTGAAAAAGTGCCTTTCCTGGAGTAGATTTTGAAGGGCCGATTAACAAAGGAGCGGAAGAGCTTCAGCACTTTCATGTCTGTAAAATATCAAATGGAGAGCGGCAAGTGCTTAAAATACAGTTTCCTAGGTGGATGTTTTTAAAAGGAATCCTTTTGAATTTTAATTGTAGTTTGGATTCCAAGTTTGAGAGTTGATTAGCCTGTCTATGCGCAGAGCATAAGATCTCCAAATTGATTGATAGGCTTAAAAGACGGGATAATTGTTTGGGCACAGCTGAAATAGGTTCTAAGCTTTTGGTTTCGTGTCTGACCTTTTCCTGCATTGGCCTGTACTTGTGCACTGTGGCTGTTGCTTTGTGGTGGTGAGGGGAACATCTTGGCTGTGTCTACACTAGGCCACTTATTCTGGAAAATCAGCCGCTTTTCCGGAATAAGCTGCAAGCTGTCTACATTGGCTCTTGAATTTCCGGAAAAGCAACGATGCTCTACTGTACAAAATCAGCCGCTATTCCGGAAAAAACTATTCTGCTCCCGCTCGGGCATAAGTCCTTATTCCGGAACACTGTTCCAGAAAAGGGCCAGTGTAGACAGCCCAGTAGTCTTTTCCGGAAAAAAGCCCCGATCGCGAAAATGGCGATCAGGGCTCTTTTCTGGCAAAGCGCGTCTACATTGGCCACAGACGCTTTTCCGGAAAAAGGACTTTTCCGGAAAAGCAGCCTGCCAATGTAGACGCTCCTTTTCCGGAAAAACTGAAAACTGAATAGTATTTCGTTTTAAGCAGTTCCGGAAATTCATGCCAGTGTAGACACAACACAGCCATAATGTTGTGAGATTGAGATTTAAATGACTGAACTTCTTTGCCAGTTTCTTTTCCTTTTTGTATCTTCACCCCCATCTTGCACATATATCTGGTCCTTCTGTTATCTCATTATTTTAGGACCAGATTGCCCCTTTTTGCAGGAAACCTTGTGAGTGAATTAAACCCTGTTCGTGTGAGCTCAGAGTTTCCCGTAAGTTTTCTCCTCAAGGGAGGTGCTTTGGCGACTTCACAGAGCCACACTGTGTCTTGCTCTATGGAAGCACTGCTCTGCTTTAACAGGAGGTGTTGATTGTAGAAAGTGGCTACAACTGTATAGCTCAAATTGTTTGCACTTTCACATAGTTTGAGTTACAGTTCCGTCTTTCTTGTTTACCAGGCGCAATATCCTCTTTCGAACATGCTCTACAGTAAGTGGTGACATCTAATGGCTGGATAAGACACTGCAAGTCAGCATATGCACCATAACATTCTGCGTAAGAGTACACTGCGGAGGAAGATTGAAGCTTCTGCTGTCGATCTTCCAGGGTTCCAATTAGCAGTCTAGTTAAGACAGCTAAATTTGAAGTGAGAGGGGCACTCCGGTCAATACTGGTAACCCTGCTTTCACGAGGAGTAAGGGAAGTCGAAGGAAGAGTGTTCTTCCTTCAACTTCCTGCAGTGTAGACATCACCAAAACCCGAGTTAAGCTACTTTGACTTCAGCTACACAGTTAACATAGCTGAAGTTCCGTAGCTTAATTCTACTTTGTCCTGTAGCGTAGACGTACGGAGCAGATTTCCAATCCTTGGTACAGAGGCAAGAACTGTCTTAATGTCATTGTAATAACCAGAGGGGGAGGCTGGTGTAATTTCAGACCTACCATGTTGTGTATGTGTATGGTAAGAGTGCTAAGACATTCTTTTCCCCGTGGTCAGTAGTAAGAGTCCATAGATCTTGGTTACCCACAGATTGCTGGAACCCTTGTGTGGAGGTCCAGTGCATCTGCACAGCCAGTGTCTTCTGATTCTCCTAGTGTCCATGCATTAGCACTACCTCTGTGTGCCCTCCCTGCTGGGTAGGTGTTACCAGAAGGCAACGAGGGAATGCATGTAAGTCTCCATCTCCCCCAACGTCGCCTGATCAGGGCTTCCCATACTGTATAGACCAAAATACTTTTGATCTGCCACTGTTTTCCTGTGCAAACAAAATCTGGAAACAAATACATATTTGGGGGCGTTTTGTTCCCTGACCTCTCCTGCAAACACCCAGCCACTTTACAGAGGAGAGTGATAATGCAGCCTATGGAAAAACCTAATGGCGTGATTCATTTCCTCTGTGGAGGAGACTTGTGCCAGGAGACTTGTGCCAGGAGAAGCTATGGCATTTCTTATAGTAACTCCCATGCTTGTACTAGGCTTTCACATGTGGAAAAAGCAGCCAGATCCACCAGACAATGAGACCTACACTTGAGTCATAGCTAAGCAATCTATTTTAGTTGTAGTTTTTGTAGCAAAATCTAAATCTTGATTAAATACAGCAGAGAAATCCCTATATCCTCGCTCTCTGCTAATATACACACTTTATCACTGTCGCATACAAACAGCAGCCTCTGCTTTTAAATCGCTGCGAACACTAGCTGAGGTCTCCTTATGCCTTCCGAGCCTGTTAGTAACCTGTTAATGTGGTTTGTGAAATGATGAATTATTTAGTGCTGTTGTCAAAATAAAAGCTTCCAGATACACAGCAAACTGAACAAATAAGTGGAAATTTTGCACGTGGATTGGCTTATTTGTTAACGGGAAAACTGGAGTAATTTGTAGGGGGTTGTCCAACTTTGTGTGTTTCCTAATAGGTGTTGACATATTATAGTGGCAGGTACCTTGGAATTTCTTGGAATGGATAGTGAGTTTCTAGTGCAGAAGATAGAAACTGCTATCAGGGGACATGATAGTAGTTTTCAAGTACCTAATAGGGTATTACAAGGAGGAGGGAAAAATTATTGTTCTCCTTGATCTCTGATGATAGGACAAGAAGCGACCGGCTTAAACTGCAGCAAGGGAGGTTTAGGTTGGACATTAGGAAAAATTTCCTAACTGTCAGGGTGGTTAAACACTGGAATAAATTGCCTAGAGAGGTTGTGGAATCTCCATCACTGGAGATATTTAAGAGCAGGTCAGATAGACATCTATCAGGGATGGTGGGGTGAGGGGGAGAGATGGAGGGAATAGCTATTTGAGTCAATGAATGGCTAATCAGGGGTGATAAGTGGAAGCTATCTTTGCTATCTTTGTAATGGTTAAGGTAAGGTGCTTGGTCCTGCCATGAGGGTAGGGGACTGGACTTGATGATCTCTTGGGGTCCCTTCCAGTTCTAGTGTTCTATGATTCTAAGATCACCAGACAGCGGTAAAGGCAGGACAAGCCAGGCAGGGGAGAGAAAGCTAGTTCGACTGAATAATGGGAGAGCTTCTCTTCCTTGTGGCATTCTCTGCCCAGATCTCTGGGGTGCAGCAGGTTAGTCGTGGGGTGGGGTGCGGGAGAGGAGGAAAAGTAAAAAGGGAATTGAAAGAGTCAGTACTGTGAAAACCCTTCCTTGCTTGGAAGAAGAAATATGTTTACGAAGTGATCCTTGTCTGTTTCATAAAAGTTTTAGTCAGAGTTTTCCTTTTCTTCCCTTTGTTTCTTTTTCTGAATGGGGAAATTTGCAACATCCTGGTTAGAGTTCCTGAGTGCACTTCTAGCAGCACATGAGAAGAGAGGAGGCTTTCAGTTCTCCTCTTGAACTAATAGTGATAGAGAGGTAGCCGTGTTAGTCTGATCTTGCTAAAACAAAAGGAAAAACTATCTAGCACTTTAAAGACTAACAAGATGGTTTAATAGGTGATGAGCTTTCATGGGCCAGACCCACTTCCTAATATCATATTCTGGAAGAGAATTGGCATGACCATATATACCAAAGGAATACAATGAAAAAAGTGAACACATTATTAAACTGACAAATCAGATTTAGAACAGAAGGTGGGGTGAGGGCGAGAGATGGAGGGACTAGCTATTTGAGTCAATGAATGGCTAATCAGGGGTGATAAGTGGAAGCTATCTTTGTAATGGTTAAGGTAATTAGCATCTTTGTTAAGGTCCATTCGTTAAGTTTCAAATTTAAGCATGAAAGAAAGTTCTGAAGTTTCCCTCTGTAATCTGGTGTTAAAGTCTCTTTGAAGCAAGATGCATGTAGTAAGTTCATTAAAACTATGCCCAGGTAAGCTGAAATGAAAAGCAACTGGTTTTTCCTTGTGAAGATGTCTGATTTGTGGACATTAATTCTTTTGCGAAGTGTCTGAGAAGTCTGTCCAATATACATAGCAGAAGCACACTGTTGGCACATGATGGCATAAATTACATGCTAGCAAACCCATATTTGGCTTCAGTCCCTGCCTCTCAGAGCCTTAAAAGGGATTGCCGGCTTGATGCTTGCTTCCTAATCTCCAGCATTCTTCCCGTTTAGCAGGCATTGTGTGAATGGATTTGCCTTTTGCTCCTGGATCTCAGGTTTGTGACGCTTGCTGTTGCCTCGTCAGTACAACAGACTTGCCTGTGGTCTTCCTTTCTTGTCTGGTTTCAATACAATATTCTTTATTTCCTGGTCTAACTGTCTTGCTTCTGCTCCGTAGTCAAGAGGGTCTGACAGCCACAGAGGTGACTGTGCTGCATTGCATGTGACACTCACAGTAGCTATTTGGTGTTGTACTTGAGGACAGAATGTGTTGTATAATTGTAGAGAGACTAGCTGCAGTCACTTGCTTTGGCACATCTGAAGGCTCTTTATTGGTTATTCTGTAAATGCACTTGGAGCTCTGAATCCAGGTTTGGTGCTTGTGTGCTGCCTGGGGTATTTTCAGAGAACTTTTGCACAGCTCTTTTTTTCACAGAACGGCAGCTTGTGTTTTTAGTTCATCTTGATCATGTAATCTGCATTCCGGCAGAGGTGCCTGGGCACTTCCGCCCATGTGAAAACCCACCTTTCTGAACTCCTGCCGATCCAGGTACAAGTAAGGCAATATGGGTAGGGTGAAATGTTCCCCTCTGTTCATATGGGGTGGGGCAAATTGAGGAGCTAAGCAAGAGACTTTCAAAGTGAATCTCTCAGAGGGGTAGCGGTGTTAGTCTGTAACTAAAAAACTTTTTAAAAAATGGACCAGTAGCACCGAAGAGACTAACAAAAATATATAAAGAGTATCATGAGCTTTCATAGGCATAACCCACTTCTTCAGATGCATCCTGGTCTTCCCCAGATCCTATGTATAGTTCAGAAGATGGGAAGGCTCCATCTACTATATATTTAGAGAGTCTGTTTTATCAAGAACTCTTCCTAAATGGTAAGAGGTAGGGCCACCAATTTTGGTATGTAGCTTCCTCTTATCATAACTTAAAACAAGGTCAGGTCTTAGTTGTGCCAGGAAAATGGGATGTTCCTGAAAATGGGATTGCTTCTCATAAGACCCAACAAAAAAGAGCTAAAACAGAAATTTGGTGTGATGCTTTTTTGGCACAGCTAACTCAATGCTTAAGGTTTGAAAACTAAAGACAATATTATTGGAAATCAAATTGACTATAGCCTTTTTTCGTAATAATGTAGCAAATAATGTATAGGGATGAAGGAAAAAATCCAGATGGAATTCCCATTTTTAAAAAATTACTAAAAAGATTAAACCAAAAAATTTAATAAGCTCTTACTTTAAGACATCCGAAATAAAAATTAACTTAATCAAAATAACACTGTTTTTAGAAAAAAAAATTCATTCATTTAAATAAAGCACGTACTTTTTCCTTTTATTAAAAAAAAAAACTCAATTGTGTTAAGGACCCAAGCAACTCCAGGTAAAACTCCCTACTTGAGGAATAATGGGAGGGGGGAGAGAAAGAGGGATTGCTTCTCTCCCTGCCATAGTTCACCCATACTGCTCCGTGTGCATGGAGCTGGCTTTTACATTAAATAAGAACAGCCATAAAGAGTCAGACCAATCGTCCATCTAGTCCTGTATCCCGTCATTTTAATAGTGGGACAGTACCAGATGCTTCCAAGGGAATGACCAGAGCAGGGCAATCTATCAAGTGATCCATTATGTGTCTGGATTGAATAATATGGAGATTAAGAGCATCCAAAACATGGGGTTCCATCTTCTGACTATCTTGCCTAACAGTCTTTAATCCCAGAAGCTTTCCTCAGATCATCGCGAATGCTGGGCACCGCTAATCTAGCCTGAGTTTTCCAAGTGCCTTTTTGGAGCCTGGAATTTGGTGTGTGGTTTAACACCAAATTCCTGCAGCAGGGGCTTTGGAGTTGAATGGAACATTACCGCACTCTGGCTTTGCATTCTTGCTATGTCAGCCTGGAGCGCATTTGTGGGATCTTTGACACGGGCCCAACATATTGCATTGTTGGGTTGAGGTTTCAAGGCAACATAAACAAAGAATGAGAGCAACTTGTATGGTATCTCTTAGTAGTGCTATATTAGCCTTTCTGACTGTGAATATCTTCAAGAAAAAATTGGAAATGTTTCTCTATTGATTTGAAATCTTGAGTCTGGAAAATTCAGCAAAATCTGAGAAGACCTTTTGTGTCCAATCGACACTTGTGAATGTCCTTACTTTTCTATGATAAAGTGGTAAACCTGTGACAGGTATTGTAGCCAAATGCAGTATCTTTAGGGGAACATATTGGACTAAGTGTATCAATCCCTGTGAGCCAGGGATTTTATATACAAAAGTAGCCTGCACCATAGGGCTTATCACAACTCCTTCAATAAATAAAATGGTGGGAAGTGATGAAGGTGAATCACTTAGGTCAGTGGTTCTCAACCCTTCCAGACTACTGTACCCCTCATTGGAGTCCGACCGGTCTTGAGTACTCCCAGGTTTCACCTCACTTAAAACAACTTGCTTACAAAATCAGACATAAAAATATAAAACTATCACAGTATACTATTAGGGTATGTCTAAACTGCATCCCTCTATCGGCAGAGGGATGCAGATTAGGCAGGTCGACATTGCAAATGAGGCAGGGATTTAAATATGCTGTGCCTAATTTGCATAAAATGGCCACTGCGTTTGCCTACTCAGCACTTTGTCGGCAAAAAGCGACAGTCTAGAGGGGGATCTGTCGAGAAAGAAAGCCTTTTTTGACAGATCCCTGATGCCTCCTACAAGGAGGTTTACAGGATCTGTCGAAAAAGGCTTTCTTTCTCAACAGATTCTCCTCTAGGCTGCCGCTTTTTGCAGACAGTGCTGAGTCGGCAAAACGCAGTGACCATTTTAATGCAAATTAGGCACAGGATAATTAAATCCCTGCCTCATTTGCAATGTCGACCTGCCTAACCTGCATCCCTCTGCTGACAGAGGGATGCAGTCTAGACATACCCTCAGTGAACAATTCCTTACCATGTAATGATAAAATAAATCAATGGGAATATAAATATTTGTACTTACATTTCAGTGCATATACATAGAGCAATATAAACATGTCACTGTATGAAATTTTAGTTTGTACTGACTTTGTTAGTGCTTTTTATGTAGCCTGTTGTATAACAAGGCATATCCAGATGAACTCTTCCTACCCCTACGGGTATGCAAACTGCTGGTTGAGAACCAGTAACTTAAGTTGTAAACACCTCCAGAGAGACACCATGTTCTGGGGAGACTTGCATAGACTGGTTCAGACTCTCTCCCCCCCCTTTTCCCCTCGCCCCCAAAACCAACAGACAAAAGGCTTTTGATGTAAAAAGCTTGGATTTAAAGTGACTCAGTCTGCTTTCTGAGCCAGCGAATGGGCAGGACCTGCTTGTGGAAGGGTTGGAAAAGACTTTGGCCTACCAGGGCCCAATAAGACCAATGGGTGACATCTGGTTAGATTTTCGCATGGGTGGACGAACTTTCATTGCTTTTAAGGTATTTTTTCCATAATTTTTGCCTTAAAAATAAAGGTGCTTGCTTGGAAGTAGCTATGTGGTAACTTGCAACGGCTGCCAGTACTTTACTTGTAGCCCATAGCAACGTGCAGGTGCTGGCCTATAGGCAGACTGCCTTGTAGAGAGGTGAATGTTTAACCAGTAAACTGGTGGGGAGGTAGAGATGCCCCCACCTGCCGTGGTCTGGGAGCTGCTCCAGCCCTGTCAGGCCCACCGTGGGCCTACTGGCTGCAGTCAAGGGAGCTCCAGCCCATCTGGAGCAGCCCCCACCCGTCCCTGTTTAATTGGTTCACTGGTTAACTAATTAAATGGGACATTATGTCCCTACTGCCTTGCTGGGGGCATTGCAGTGTAAGGTACTGAGGTGTAAAATCTCAGGCTGGAGAGAGAGATGCAGCTTTCCCACCAAGAAACGTGATGGCTCAGAGCCAGAAGTGGGTGCCCTTGGGAGATTCCAGAGGGGGAATACAGGTGCATTCCACCTGAAACTGTGTCAGGGTCAAACAAGCATTCTGCACAGAGAGGAAAATCCCTCCTGTGTTAGAACCTTGGTAGGCACATCAGTCATTGGGCAAATCTACAACTTAATTTCAATTGGTCAGACTGTTGGGAGTAGAAAACTGATCTTGGGGTCTGTTAGAACTGCCCTAGCTTACACCTTGCTGCTACTTCCTGCTCTTTTAGATTATTTTATTTTAGAATAGCAGCTTTAAAGAAAACGTTGCTTTTCAGAGCATAGTGGCATTTTCCCACCTCTTTTAAAATGCATTAAGTATCAAGAAAGATGCTGCAAGCTCTCCTTATTGTTTCTGAGGACAGAAGTCTCAAGGTCAGACATATATGAGTTGCTCAGAGTGGTGTGGTCAGTGAATGGAAAAAACTTATGCGCCTGATGGAATTTAGAAAGGAGGAGACCCACACTGAGTAATTGTTGTGGTTTTTGTTTTAAAATAGTCATTTTTAATCTGCCAGGAAGCTTGCATGGGGATGTCAGTTAGCATGAGAAGCCACTTCCAATGTGTCAGCCCAACACTACACTGCACACCCAGGGCACGTCTACACTACGTGGAAGATTGACGCTACCGTCGTCGATCTTCCCGCTAAATCGAACTCAGAAGGCACTCCTGTTGGCACCGGTTTTCCTGCTTCTCACGAGGAGTAAGGGAAGCTGATGGAAGCATTCACTCCTGTTAGCTTCCTGCCGTGTGGACAGTGCAGAAATGCAGTGTAAGATACATCGATTCCAGCTACGCAATTTACGTAGCTGGAGTTGCATATCTTATTTTGCCCTTCCACTGTAGTGTAGACTAGGCCCCAGTGCTTCCCCAGTGCAGAGCAAGAATTTGTGAGGACTGTCGGTTACTGCTTTCTTCCTCATCATGCAATCTGATACTCAGCGTATATCAGTATTGACAATAAGGTATCAATCTAGCTGTCAAATATTAAATAAGAAAATTGTAAAAACCACTTTACCTGCTATTTAATGGACTCAAGGTAATTTATAATTGGTTAGGATTTAACATATAAAAGCTATTGCAAGTAATGGCATTTTTCACACTAAATAAACATCCAGGTTCCTTGCCTGTTCTATACACTATCTTTAACACATTCTTCATTGCATTAAAAAGACTTTGATGTAGTTGCATATTCTCCCAAGAACGTAAAACACTGAGTAAATTAAAGATAATGCGAGACTCTAAACTGGGAAATTGACCACAATAGCTATTCTAGAATAGCTCTCTGTGTATGCTCCTATTCTGAAATCAGAGTGCCCTTTTCTGGTTTAGTTTAATACATTTTCAAAGTAGATTACACTAAACTCTTCCAGAATAAGAGCATCCACATGTGGAGCTGTTTAAATTCACATAGTTTATTCTGGATTAACTTCCATGTGTGTATGAACCCTAAAAAATTGATCACTGAGGCCACATCTACACTTGCCTGGAAGTTTGACTCCAGATACGCAACTCCAGTTATGTTAATTACGTAGCTGGAGTTGAAGTACTTTGGTTTGAACTTTAGCACCATCCCTGCAGTGGGATGTTGATGGGAGAAATGCTCCCCTTGATTTCCCTTAGTCCTTGTGAAGCATAGGAGTATCGGCACCAGGGGGAGTGCCCTTAGCATTCGATTTAGTGGGTCTTTACTAGACCCACTAAATAGAAAGCTGGAAGATCGATCTCTGGAGTGCCTATCCAGCAGTAAGTATAGACATTGTCTTAGTTATAGATAGCCCTCTGACTTTTCCTTCTAGCAGCAGATGTAAAGCACTGGGAATCTAAAAGCATTTTGGTAGGAAGATCCATTTATGCACAAATATTTCAGAATAAGAAATCGCAATAAGTTTGGCTGTGTCTTCATGCTGTTCTCACCAGGAGACAAATGGGGCTTTACTGGGTGCAAGCGCCCCCTCCCGGAGGGGCAGGGGAGTTCAGCGGACCCACCGTCTGAGTCTGATACCCTTTTGTCCCAGGGTCCTGCTCCCTGGGGAGGAACTCATGAGTGCGATCACCCTTTGCCGGTTCGGCGCCGGGGTTCGGCGGACTCACGGCCCCGTCCCTGTTAAGGGTCTGGGGGTCCCGTCGGGTAAGGATTCCGGGGGCCTGTTACTAGGAAAGGTCCTCCCGGGGGGGTGGGGGCAGTAACAAGCGTTCGGATTGTGATCAAGGTCACCCGGCTCCCAGCGGTTGCGGCTTACTGGGGAAGTCGGGTAGGCTAAGGCTGCGGGGAAAAGGGGGCATGGGGGACCCGGGCCTGCCCTCTCCACCGGGTCCCAGCCCGGGGCCCTAAGTGGGAGACACCTAGCGTGTTCCATCCACAACAAGCGGGGACGCTCCCCAAAACTCGCCTGCCCACGGGCGCCAGAAGCACTCTGCCCCGGGCTTCTTCCACGCCCCGCGCTCCGCCGCCCCGCCTGGGTATCCGCCCGGGACACTTACCACGCCCGAGCTGTTGGCCCCGTCCGGCCGGTGTCCTGGGGGCTCCAGCGCCACTCTTCTTCCCCTTCAGTGGGGCGGGATGCTTATCCTCCTGGGGGGTGTTCAGCGGCTCCTCCCTGAGCCGCCCCTAGCTGTTTCGCTCGGCCGCTTTTCAAGCGGCCCGGGCAGAGACGCCGTGTGGGCCAGCCCCCCCCTCCGGCGTCCGCACGCCCCGTTGCATGCTGGCCGGGGTTTTGAGCTCTGCCTCCCACTCTGCGCGGCTCCGGCCAGCCGGAATGCTCCTCGGGTGCCCAGCCCACCCGGCACGGCTGCATCTGGCCCCGCCCCCCTTGCCGCGGGACTGTGCGCGCTCCCCTACGCCGGGTCTCGGCTCGGCCGGGGCTACTCCAGCCATTCACGCCACTGGCCGGCGCTCCCCGGGCCGGGAGGGCCACCCCCCCCCGGATCAGTGCGGACCCCGCTGGGTCTGTCACAGGCACATTAGACATCTGAAAATAAAACTGTAAGACAGGAATGGGCAAATTCTGGCCCATAGGCTGGATCCGGTCTGCAGGGGTAATCCCTAGCGGGCTCCCACTTCTGTATTTACCTGCTTCTCTGCAGGTATCAGGTGATGGCAGCTCTTGTTGGCCACCGATCACCATTTACGGCCAATGGGAGCAGCGGGAAGCTATAGGTCTATTACACTTTCCATTGTTCCTGTTGGCCGCAAATAGCAATCTGTGGCAACGACAGCTGCGATTGCCCGATACCTGCCGAGGGCAGGTAAATATAGTGGCCGTGGCCTGCCAGGGACCAACCTTGGTGGGCCACTGTTTTTTGTATTGCCCACCCCTGCTGTAAGAACTTCAGAGAAAAGCTTGTGTCTTCCTCTGGGTTTATGTAACTCTTATGCAGAGGGGCCCCAATCATGTCTGGGGACTTGGAGAACAACTATATTGCAAATGATTCATAATAATAATTAGACTTCATCGGAATTTGTGTTGCTCAGGACTTCTGATATTCAACCCACTTGTGTTGAGGTGCCTAACTCTGGATTTTAGGAGCCAAAAGGCCTGCACCTTATAGGAAATTGGTCCTTATGTCCTTATTCTTGATCGATGTTTTTAAGATCTAAAGCATCATAAAAGGAACAGAGGGCTACTTTGTACAGAGCAGTAACCCTGCTTCTTTAATCACACCGTCCTGTCAGACCTGAAATTTAAACCTGCTGCAACCGCTGGGTCAGCCTGCCAGAAATGTGTGGGGATTTGTAATTATGGGGGTATTATTTGTGCTTCCAGATCAAAATATTTTTCACCAGAGTTTTCTTTGTTTTTTTGGTTGGAGAATGTGAGAGTGGGAGCATGAGCGGAGGAAGGAGGGAGAAAATGTAACCGGTCTGTTTTAATTAGGACAGAAATTCTTTCCGTGTTTGACCTGTGTCTCTGATATGTTTATAAATACCCCCTTCCTGTTGTTCTCTTTCCAAGGAACGCTATCTGGGAGTGGGCCTTTTATTGAGGTGGGAGAGTGGATTATAATTCATTTGTGGCATCTCATTCCATCTTTTTTTTTTTTTAAACAGTCTACCTTCTTTGAGCCTAGTGTTGATGTAGGGCTCTAACCTGCTACTATAGGATTGCATGACTCCCACAATTATCTGCATTAAACCAGGATAACTTGGGAGTGTTTCTAGTAGGGATGTTAAAATGTGTTTATTTTGGTAAACGTGTACCCGCTGATATTTTCAGTGGATACACATTTACGCGGGGTGGGGCAAGAAAGGTGGACAGGCGACAGGGAGAGGCGGCTCTGGGAGGCAGTGCATGTGAGAAGCCAGCTTTTAAGCTGGCTACCTGCACATACCAGCTCCTGTGGAGCCACCTGTACGTGATCCCCTGTGCTGCTGCCTCTATATCAGAGGCAGCGGCACTAAGCGAGGAAGGGAGGCAAGAGCTGGAACTTTTAAGCTGCCTGCTTTCTTCCTTCCTCCCGTGCTACTGCCAGAGGCAGGCAGCTCCGTGGAAGCCAGTGCTTAAAAGCCAGCTCCCCCCAAGCACCAGCTCCCACCTGCCCCCTTCCCAGGGGGCTGTGTATAACCATGAAAGTTAACTGATGAGTCTCATTGGTTAACCGTTTACACGGACACACTATCACATCTGTGGTTTCCAGATGACTGCCTGAGCTGTGCTCCTTTATAGTAGAAATTTCCTGCACTTGTACTGGGAGCAGAATGGTCTTTCCACATTCAGGTGGGCCGGTCTGTGGACATGCTGTGCTCAAGAGGAGATAAGCACAGAGAGGAAAGGAAAAGTAAAGGAAAACCTGCTTCAGTTGGAACGGCTTGGAGGGAGAGAAGTGCAACTGGACAGGAAACACGTGGGATGACGAGAGAGGGAACTGAGAGAACTGTGAAGGGAAGTGTGGAAACACCAAATATTGAAATAGCATGAGTCAGGCCTTAAAAATCACAATTGGTTCCGAACTCCTCCATTTTCAAAAAAATTGATTCTGAACATGAACTGGGTTTTGAGCCTCTAGGGTTCCGCATGATCAAACTTGCCTTTGAAAATGTGATGGCTAGAAACTCGCTTTCTCTCAGCTTCCCTTTAATCACATGACACCAGGCGCTCTGACTTGAAGAGAAACCCCTTGTATGTTGGGACTAGTGGGAAGGTTAATACCAGTTGGGTTGGCCCTCCCATGTCCAGCTGATCGGTGTTGGCCTCCTTGCCAACAGAGAAGTAAAAGTCTGGTTAACTGATTAACCTAACGTTTAACTGGGTATGCTAAAGTATAACTGGTTAATCGACTAAGCCGGATCCAGGTTGGGAACTCCCAGCCCCCATGGAGCAGTCCCTGTCCACAATGGGTCAGGCTCTCCATGGACAGAAGCTGTTCCAGACCCTGGAGCAAGCCCTGCCTGTAGGGCACTCAGGCCCATTGCGGACAGGGGCTGCTGCGGACAGGGGCTGCTGCTGACGAGCAGCCACGGGTCCCCTGTGTGGCTGGAGCCGCCCCCCGGCAGTTGCCAGTTAACCTTTCTCATCCTTGTTTGCTAGCATATGGAGACTATGAGAACTGGGATGCAGTCATTCCCCTTGTTTGCCAAAATGGTTTCCACTCCCAAGGACTGCAAACCATATTTTTTGTCTGTTGAGACTTTATTTAGGATCAGCGTTGCTTCCTGAAAATCTCCTTAACAAAAACGTCCCTTTTGTAATGGTGGAGTCCCTTTTATGTGGGTCTGCCTGTGCTCGCCACCCCGCTGAAATGTTCTTGAGCACCTGAATGCTTAAATGAGAAGAAAAACAGCTAATTTGTGGACACTGTAATAACATAGCTAGCATTTGCCTTTTTGGCTCACTGCAGATGCTTCTACCCTGGATAGATGAAAGGCAGTGGGGGACATTTAGTGCCCATCTGCAGACTCCACACAGGTGCTTAGTGTGTCGAGTAGATTTCTGTCCAATCTTATTGCAAACTAAGTGTTTCTATAGACAAGCCTTAAGAAGAATTTTTAAAAAATATTCATGCAGTAATACTTTGGCAGAACACATGAAGCCTACAAAGGAAACAGAAAATAGAAATTAGAAATTGTTCAGCCACAGACCAGAAGAGATTTCAATATTGGTGCAAATATGTTCATAGACCAGAAGGTCAAAATAGCACTCATTTGGAAGCCCTGGACAATGACTGACAAAATCCTCCGAGTGTATTTCCCTCCTCATGAAGCAGAAAGTGGAAAGATTTCTTCTTAGTAGCAATTTAAGGCAACTCAAGCAGATTGGAATGTTTCCACTTGAAAGATAGCAGCCATGAATAGAAATGCCCAGCTGTAGAAGAAAACTTTGTTTTCTTGCATATCTTATTTGTAATGTTATTATTGTAGTCATGTTGGTTCCAGAATAGAGACAAGGTGGCTGAGGTAATATCTTTTATTGGACCAACTTCTGTTGGTGAAAGAGCCCCATGTATATTTTTTTGTTAGTCTCTAAAGTGCCACAGGACTACTTGTTGTTTTTAATAGAAGTTGGTTCAATAAAAGATGATTTAACTTCACAGTGGACCAGGAAAGGCCAACAAAGGTATAAATGTGGTCTTATGGTATTTGGAAAAGTAATAATTACCCCTTATGTAAAGCTATGTCTAGACTGCCGCTTTCTATCGGAAAAAGGTACGCAAATTGCGCTCCTTTTTCCAGTAGTTTTGTCGGAAGAGGCTTTTCCGAAATTTGGCCCATCTACACTGGGCCAAATTTCAGAAAAACCTCCTCTTTCGGAAGAGCCCTTCTTCCTTGTGGAACAAGGAAGACAGGGCTTCCGAAAGAGTGTGTCTGCTCTTCTGCAAAAATGTCAAGAGCAGACACATTCCCTGAATGCGGCAGAGTTTTCCCGGGATACCAGATACTCTGTAGTCTAGACATAGCCTAAGATAATAAGACCATGAATATAATCACATCTGCACTGCATTCATTCCTTTCAACATTAACAGGCTAGCCCTGGAGAATGGAAGTTTAGAAAGTTTGTGAGGGAACCATCCCAGTGAGAAGATTGTGGAACTTTTTATCTGGACACATGTGGAAGTGTGTGAACTAGCGAGCCTGGGCCTTAACTTGCTTTTCCATGTTGTTTCTGGTAGTGTGCTGGGGAGGAGAAACGAGTGGGTACCCGCACCGTGTTTGTTGGCCACCGCCCTGTTTCAGAAACAGATGCTTACGTGGAACAGAAATTCTGTGATAACAGAATTGTCTCATCCAAGGTAAGTTGGTTTTGTTAATCCATAAACTCTGGTGTTTAATCAACTGGAAAGCTTGGACATTTCTTCTCTTTATGTTCCTCAGCCTTATTCTATTTCATCCTCGCTCATGGCTTCCTGAAATTTAAAAACTCAGAAATCTGTACTTGAGTAGTTAAAATCCTCTTCGCACAAAGAAATGTTTCCAGTGTTTAGCTCTCCCTTTGCTGTGCGATAGGAGCTGTAATAAACAAGACTGTTAATCTAATAGTCTAAAATCTTTGTGTTAGAAAGACTTTTCTCTCCAAATCCCTGTATTCAGAGGTTGGAGATGAAATGTTATGTTTCTCTGGAAACTTTGCACAAAATGCTTCTCTGGGGTTCATGAGAGATTTGCAAATGGTGTTAGAAGCAAATATGGTCACATTTGTTAATAACACATGGTCATATTATAATATGTCCTTTTGAGTCTAATTTATGATCTGCCTGATGCAATCTGAATGTAGCTTGGAAGCTCATTTTGTACCAAACTAGTGGTTTGTATATACACTTTCTTATTAATAGCTATCGAGTGAGTGGACATGTGAGTTCTACCTCTGCATTGACTAAATTTGAGGCCCTTCAAGTAATACTTGAATCAACGTTTTCTGGGTTTCCATTGTTTGCAGGGTGAAAATGTAAATGCAAGACAGTAATATATCTGTGGCGGTTCTTGGCTTCTGAGGTTTTAGGTTTGGGAATTGTTTGGTTATTTAAAAATGGACAGATAACAATCCTGTTTCTAGATTTTTTTTTCTTTTCAAGTAGGACAAAAATAACTTAGTACAGTGTGTATTTTAACTGTTGGCTTTTCCGTTGGATAAAGAGGAAAGCTTGCAGTATTCTATAAATATAGCACTTGTTTATTCTGAACACAATGCAACGACACTTATATTCTTTCTGGTTGATCTTATTTTACTTGACATCTATCAAGCTATTTCAAAAGACTAGGAAAATTGAAATACAGTGTCGGACAACTGGCCCCAACTGTTGTTAAGCTAGTTGGGTGAGAATATATTTAACTTGTTACTACAAGCCTACGTCTACACTGGCCCCTTTTTCGGAAGGGGCATGATAATTTTGAAAGTGGGAATAGGGAAATCCGCGGGGGATTTAAATATCCCCCGCGGATTTAAATAAACATGTCCGCCGCTTTTTTCCCGGCTTGGGGAAAAGCCGGAAAAAAAGCGTCTAGACTGGCCCGATCCTCCGGAATAAAGCCCTATTCCGGAGGATCTCTTATTCCTACTTTGAAGGGCCAGTCTAGACGCTTTTTTTCCGGCTTTTCCCCAAGCTGGGAAAAAAGCGGCGGACATGTTTATTTAAATCCGCGGGGGATATTTAAATCCCCCGCGGATTTCCCTATTCCCACTTTCAAAATTAGCATGCCCCTTCCGAAAAAGGGGCCAGTGTAGACGTAGCCCAATGGTTTGAGGGTTGCCCAATGTATAGTCACAAACTTTAGTCATACAGTAAATATGATTTAAAGGTTACAGTTGGCATATTTCTTTTTCTGCTCCAAAAATTCATGTTCCTGCTACTCATGTCCTTTTGCTAGCTGCATCAGCACTTGAACTGATTTTATGCTGGGGACCAGTTCCTGCATGCTGATCTAGGTAAAACTCTGTTTGACTTTGGCATTATATCTGCAGGATTGTGTTCTTGGGGAATATTTTCTTTATTTTTATTTGTTTCTTTAGTGACTAATTGGATTATTTTTAAAATACTAAGCTTGTGTTAAACTTCACTGATTTTTTTTTAAAAAATTGTTTCCCTATGAATTTTGTCCTTTTGTATATTGGGTAAAATGGACTTTCCTTCCCTTCTTTCCCTTCCACCCCAACTTTCTCTCCCTTCCCCATCCCCCAGTGTTTAAAGTGAAACTGATATCTTCATCATGGGTCTTTTATTCTGTGCTTATTATCTGTGCCCAAACATCATTAATGATGTCAGTATGACTCTGAGAGAAGTAATTTATTTCAAAGAACACAGAAAGATCATCTATGTTGTTTCTTAAACTTGCTTTTAAAGTTCATGTCATTATTTTTTTCCAAAATAAATGATCAGTGGCCTTCTCCCTTTCTCAGCCCCCCCAAAAAGTGAGAAACCAAATTACAAGCAAAGTAACAAGGCAGTGTTCCAATCACAAACATGTATGCAATTGATATTTATTTTTGATTTTTTAAAGAGCAAAAAGCAAAAGCATGCAGGCTCAAGATTATTTAAAGTAATCGTCAACAGCAGTGAGAACAGTTCATCATTTGGGTGTTTCCTTTTGATGTATGACATGCACCATTAAAAGCTATTTACAGGTGTGAATCCCACTGATATTTTTGCATTCTTTCCCCTAACCTTCCTCATTTGTTTATTTAGGTTTTTTTGTCTCAAGTTGGGAGTAATTGTTTTTTTTTTTGTTTTCGAAACACTAAAATCCAGACAATATTCCAATTTATGTCTCTGAAGAACACCAAAATGTAAAATGTGCAGTTAAAAGAAGGATAACGGAGTGATATTGCTTATCGGTGTGTCATTTACTGAAGTTCAGAAAATCAGGGGCCATATCTTCAAGCTTGCTAAGTCAGCTGCATAAAGAGGACTTAAAGATACAGCTTGAACCTCTCTAGCCCAGCACTTTCTGTACCTGACCGGTGCTGAACCAGAGAATTTGCTGGACCATGGGAGGCCAATATTGTCTAGCAGCATTACCAACACTTCCACTGCTTACCGGGCTCTTAGAAGACATTTAGGGGTAATTTAGAGCTGCATAACAGCACAGAACTCTGAGAGCCAGGACTGGTGGCTATAAACAAACTTTATGGGATAAGGGAAACTCGGCCACTTTATGGGATAAGGGAAACTATGATAAGTGGACAGGCAGCTAACTAAAATCATGCTGGACCATGGATGTTGTTGGGCCAGAAAGTGCCAGACTAGAGAGGTTCAAAGTGGACATCACTGAGGAACCCTTTTAGTGGCTGTGGTCAATGGAGCAAGACTATACCCTGGTAGCTTTAGTTTGAGGGCCACTGTACCATAGTAGTGGAACTTTTTATTGCTTAGGACAAAGCTAACTGGCTCCAGTAACCCTAGATTTTTTTTTTACAATGAATTGTATCTGACAGCCCTTAAGCACATGAATAGACATTTTTTTAAATAGGCCCACTTCTATGGGGGAGGGTTTCAGGATGCAACACTATTGCATGTCTTCAGCAAACTAGCGAGGGATAAATCTCTAGACCGTAGTCTGTCACATGGGCTAGGGATTGAAACTGAGACTAGTTTAAATTCCAGGACGTGCAGTTCTTATGCTCATGCCCAGGAGCAAAATTTCACAGCCGGACGGACGACATCTAAATGTTGCCCAGCAAAGTTCCCTCTATTTTTTTTCCATCTACGTGTGGAATAAATTTTGTGTGCACCAAGGCATATGCATATGTGCACCACCAACATAAACACAGTGGCGGCCTATCAATACAGGTGAACTGGGCGGTCGCCTAGGGCGCCAAGATAAACGGCCATTGAGGGCTTTGGAGGCGGGGGCGCCGATCGCACGCTTCGCCTAGTGTGCCAGTTGCCGGCAGCTCGTCGAGGGCTGCTCCTGCGATAAACACATGCTGCCGGCTGTGGGCACCCTGCTAATCCGTTGAGTGGCACCCGACTCTCTCTTGGGCGGTCACCCACGTGCTCCGTTTACAGAGAACTCTGGTGCCCAGCATTGCCTTCCAGCTCTGACAAACTTGCAGCATTGATAATCTTCTCTTCCCCAATCTCCGCCTGCTTCCGTGTTGCTTGATACATGATGGCTGCTTTCCATCAGATACCGCTGATGCTATTGTACGAAATGTGAAAGTTCAGATGCCCACTGTCCAATGCACAGCACAGAGTCACCTTGGGCTTGTTATCGTGCTAGAATTATAACGGTGGTTGGGTGAAGCATGGCAGTAATAGGAATAACCTCACTTGTAAAGCAGAAGTGTCAGCTAATATTAGAAAACCACCCCTCTGACATCCCCCCATCCTTCGATTAACCTAGTGAGACTCTTGACAGGTATTTGGACTCTTGATCATGTGTCCCAGTAAAACTGGAAAAGCGAGTGCTGTGCTGACTTGATAAACAGTTTCTGTTTCCATCTGCAAGGTACACAGGCCCACTAGTGAAAAGTAGAGAAAAAAATGGATTTACTGCAGGGGAAGGGGGCAGAAAAGGAAGGTGGATATTTTCAACTTCATTGCACAGTTAGCAGTGCTCGGGCATGTGGAAAGAGAAGTGCAGTGCCTCAGGAGTCAAACCCCTTCTGAGGCCAGGCCTACACTAAAAGGGAAGGTTGAATCAAGGCATACAACTCCAGCTACCTTAATTATGTAGCTGGACTTGACATACCTTGATGTAAAGTTTCCCCACCAACGTACAGTGGGAGGCCTCAGACAGCCCCTCCTTGGAGTTATAATGCGTCTTTGTGGCCTCCCACTTCTGCAGGGGCCAAAGTAGGCCCCAGAATAATTTAGACAGACCAGTAGACCGGTGGAATCACAGCAGCCTGTCCCCTCTGGGAGGTGGTGCTGCCTAGAACATCCGCCTCAGTGCTACTTGCAGCAGCCTGCCCTCAGCCCCACACCCTGTGCTCACTATGCTGAATATTGAGAGGCAAACAGGAGTTGTTTTCTTCAGCCTTTCATAAGGATTCCCTCTAAGCTTCTTGGCCACGATAAGCCTCATGCAGGAGCTCAGGGGCCACGGCAGCTCCCTCCTAGAGCTGGAGGAGCTCTTCTCTCCCCCTGACCATGGCAGCTTGCCTCTGGAGCTGGGGGTGCGTCTCCTGTGGCCGTGGCAGCAGGGCCAGATTAAGAAAGTGGCTTTAGGGGCTTCAGCCTTTAAAGCCCCTGTGTTCTGGGCCCCCCCTTCCTAGCAGAGAGGGGAGAATGGATCCATGTGCTACTTACCCGCCCCTCGCCCCCCCCCCCCAGCTGGAGCCACGTGACTGTGCTGCCTTCACCTGGAGGCTCCGCTCCTTCCACTCCCACTGGCCGATAATTGCTGCCCATTAAAGCTGCAGGGGTGGTGTCCGCAGGTGAGCGTGGGCCACTAGGAGCCACCTCTTCCCCATGCCACCCACACATGGGAAATGCCCCAGATAAGCACCTCCCTCCCCAATCTCCAGCTTGAGTTCCCCACTGGCCCCATGCTCCCCTCAGCGCTTTTGCTTTTGAAGAGTAGGAACAGCTGTTGCTACACTTCAAAGGCGGAAGCGCCCTTATCGACTAATCGACTAGTCAATGCAAATTGCATCGACTATTCGATTAGCCAAATAATCAAAATTTTACATCCCTAATACTACCAAGTTTTTGATCTGAGGAAGTGGGTCTGGCCCACGAAAGCTCATCATCTAATAAACCATCTTGTTAGTCTTTAAAGTGCTACATAGTCCTGTATTTTGTTTCAACTACTAAGTTAAACACACTAAAAATACACCAATCATATGCCATTAGCGTTACTTAATGCTATTGTAGGTTTCTGCAGGGGTTGAGTTATAGGGGAATTAACACCTTTAGGCCAAATGTATCCTGGGCACAAGGTCACTGAAATGATACCAGGGATACATCTGTCCAATATAACTACTTGACTTTTTTTTTTTTAATGACATTTTATTTCTTAGGAAACTTCTAAACATAAATGCCCTTTTTTTAACTCTGGATACATGCAGCCTCGTGACCATTCTTAATCTTTGGTACTGTTGACATTGTGCAAAATTGTGCGCTGATATTATTTGTGCAGCTTATCTCTCGGTTCTCTTTCTCCCCACAGTACACGGTTTGGAATTTTCTCCCGAAGAATCTTTTTGAGCAGTTCAGAAGAATTGCCAACTTTTATTTCCTGATCATTTTCCTCGTGCAGGTAAGGGCACTTTTCAGTAGAAATGATGCAGAAGTGACTGTTGTTTAAATAGATTGGTCAGAGTTTGAAACACAGCTTCATAAAGGATTGAGACTCAAAAGTGGCTCTTTATTGGTACTTGTAAAAACTTTTTATTAGCACAAGTTGGGCCTCCCTGGTCCGGCACCCTTGGGATCTGACCAGTCTCAGATAAGGGATTTCGCTGGACCAGGGGAGGTCATATCTGGCCCCCTGCTACCGGCCCCCCAGCCCTGGACCAGCCTCCTGGCCACCTTCCTCTCCTGCCAGTCCCACTGCCCTTCTGTCCCCTTCTCCCGCCTTTCCCTGTTAAGCCAGGCAGTCCAGCTTCCTGCACAGCAAGTTCCTGGGAGCCCTGCTGCAGCGCTCCCAGGACGTGCTGGGCTCCTGGACGTGGTGGGAAGTTCCACTGGGTTGTACGTAGCAGCCCAGCTGCAAGGAGCCGAGCCGCCAGCCTTCCACTCAGTGGTCCTGTGATGTCTGTCGTCTGGCTGGACCAGGGAGTCCTGGTTAACGGAAGTTCAGCCTGTAGCTATGTAATGTCTTGTGCAGATGCATGCATAATACCATTTCCGGGGCCATCTCAGACCATACTGTGCTGACTGTTGTTACAGTGTAAGATCCCTGTGTCTACATTGGAGTCGGAAGGTGTGATTACCTGCCCAAGGAGTCGTATTTGTGGTAGCTCTGATCAAGCTAGTATGGCACCATGAGAGATGTAGCTGCCATGGTGGAAGGGGCTAGCTGCTCAAATCCATACTCAGGACAGCTAGCCCCTCCCATCAATTGTACCCTGGTAGTTAAACTTCGGTTTTAGCACCCTACTTCAGTCAGTGCTACCGTGGGTGTCTTAGCTTGAGCTGCAAATTACACCTTCAGCTACTCTGTAGATAGACATACCTTGTGTGAGTAAAACGTATATTAATGTCTGAAGGGTTGAAACTTTTTTTTTTAACATTTTTGGTACTCTGTTACTTCTCCCTTCTAACATATTTCTCCATATAATTAGCAGCCTGGTAATATTATAGTATGAGTAGATTTCAAGAAAGCTAGAAGACGTGAGCAATCTATAATTTGGGATTTTTGAATATTCAGATGAGTTAATGAGTGTGTGCATATATATTCAGGAGTGTGTGATTTTTTTTAAAGAGATTTTATGTTTTAAATTACATACATATACTTTTCCCACTCTGGTTTCTGTGTAAAGTGGACATTGACCTTGGGATTAGGAAAAACATTGGTAAATGCGAGTGTTCATTTTCTGTTACATAAGCTGAAAAATCAGGGCAGTTCTCCAAATGTTTGCCAAAGAAAGAATTTTTTCTTTTAAATTGGAAATGTATTTTTTCTTTTTATAGCTGAATATTGGAATTCAAAAAAATTAACTGGCTGGTTAAAACCAAACATGCAAAATTTCAGCCCAGCCATTAAGTAAATGAAGTCTTAAATATGTTACACACAGTATTCTCGAATAAGGGCATCTATTGAGGGATTAAGTTGGTTAGCGCTTTCACTTTTCTTAATGTTCTCTCTAGAAGCACGGAAATGTAGGATTTGAAGGGACCTCAGTAGGTCTTCTAGTCCAGTCCCCCGTACAATGAGTTGGATTCCCCTTTTCAGAGGAATGACCCAGACCTCTCCTGTGCTCACTTCCTCTCTCAGAATTATATTGTCTTGCACTGTCCCATATGCAGTGTTTATATAGCCACTCCCCAGCTTACGAACACACCGACTTACGACCATCCGTACTTATGACCAACCTCCCATTAATCCCATTATAATATTTTCGAGTTGAGAACCATCTACGTCAAGTTTTTCGAACACTGCGGGCAGCACGTTTAAGGGTATTTCCAACTTACGACCAAATCGAGTTACAACCAGGTATTTGGAATGTAACCCATTCTTAAGTTGGGGACTGCCTGTATGGGCAAATATAAAACCAGAATGCTCTCAGTCAGGGCCGTACCGAGCCATTCCGGCGCCCTGGGCAGACAGGTTAATTGCACCTCGGGTTGTGGGAGGGGGCATGCGCAGCCCTGGCCCAGCAGTGGGGGAGGGCGTATGCACAGCCCCGCGCCAGCGTGTGGGAGAGAGCGCATGCGCGGCTCTGCCCCCGCCCGGCGCGTGGAGGAGGGCGTGCGGAGCTGGCGGCGGTAGGACGCACATGCCCGGGTCGGCCCAGCCCAGCTACCGCCGCTGGCGTGCAGCCCGGGGTGGGTTGAGCCTGGCCGTGCAGGGCCCCGTGGCCGCGGGGGAAAGGGCGCTGCTGGCCGGCGCTGTGGGGGTTAATGAGGCCCCCGATCCAGGAGCCGGGCACTTGGCGCCTGATGGCAGCTTGAAAGAGCCCACAGCGCTCCTTACAGCTGCCATCAGGTGCCCCCCCCATAAGTTGGCGCTCTGGGCAGCTGTCCAGCTCGCCCATGCCTTAATCTGGCCCTGCTCTCAGGTACATATCTTGGCAGCTGGCTCTGGGGAACAGCAGAAGGCACGGCATATACTTTTGTGTTCAAACCTTTGTCTCAACGTGGCCTCCGTTTTACTAAAAACAAGTCTCATTCTGTCTGGTGCCAGACAGACCTTGACAGTTAACTCTCTGCAATAGGGGTGGGGGTGCCCTATTACATACGCATGGTCCTTTAGGATATGTCTGTGCAGTAAAAGCTGTTCTCAGGCTCACCTACCAGAGCTACTTGAATCCAGCTAGTGCCGGTAACAGTAGCGGTGAAGACAGAACAGCATTGGCTTGAGCACATGTGGTCACAGACCCTGGGCACACGTTCGGCTCACTAGCTATGCTATCTCACATGTGCTATCTTTGCTATGATTTTTACCTGTGCTGGCTGGATTCAAGCTAGTCACGTGAGCTAGCGTGTGCACAGCAGGATGTAAAATCCTGTTTAATCAGTTAACTGGTTAAACGTTAGGTTTGACTGGTTTAACCCATTTAAGTGGGATCCTGGGTGGGGGACCTCTCCAGCACAGAGGAGCACCAGCCCAAGGGGCTACCGGCTCTGCTGGCCCCGCAGGAAAGCTGCTGCCTCCTGACCCCACAAGGAGCTGCTGCCTCCTAGCACCATGTGGGGCTGCTGCTCCCAGCCCTGCTGGGCTCCCAGCCTACATGGGGCTGCCAGCTCCCACTGTAGCCCATGACACAGTGGGCCTGGTGGGGCTGGAGCATCCTTCCACCCGCAGCAGGCTGTAGACAGGAGGCTGCTCCTAGGTGCTGGGTAACTGTTACCTGGTAAGCATCACCCTTACCAGGTAACTAGTTACATGTTCACATCCCTAGTGCACAGCTTTTGCCAGGCAGACCTATAAGATCTGAGATGTAGAACTCACCATGTGTGCGTGCCGATGCCTAGTCCGAGCTCACGTGTTCACTGCTTGCACGTTGTTGAGTGTGGCCATCTCTGAAAGTGCCCAAGTCTCCACGATAGCTCTGTTTGAATTAATGTGGCCTACCAGCCGTTCTTGGGGCTTCACCACTGCTTCTGGCTCCCCATCCTCGCCAATGAAAGGAGCTGTGAGTTGGACAGTGGTGCAAGAAATCTGGTTACATTTTTTCCTGCTCCCTCACTGAGGGCATTTTGACTTGCCACTTTGCCACTGCATTCCTGAACCTCCTCCTCCTTCCTTCCTCTCTTGCTAAAAAAGCCAGCCAGTGGATCCTCTGTGCACTTTCTCTCAATGTGACCATTCTGGTTTGGGTTTGGATTATGATACTAGAAGATTTGCCCAGCATTCCTCAGATCCTTAACTCAAATACGTTTTGTTTTTCTTCATTTAAATCATAGATCTGGGGTGTGGCTGGAGATGAGAGGTTCAGTATGTAGGCTGCTCGGGGCAGAGAGGTCTACCCCAGTCCTCTCTCACTGTAGCAGCTTAGGGCCAGGTGAGAAGCATCTGTCCATGGCTGATGCAGCAGGCACAGCTTGGGGAGAGGTGCATGTCCCACTGTGTGGGGACAGACAGACACACAGACAAAAAGACAAACTCCCTGAAATGTATAGTAAATAACTGTCTCTTTCTTCACCCCTACCCCCTGCTGGCCCCATGGGGTGATAGCTGTCCTGGCCCCCTATCTCTGGCCCTTTTCTGCTCCCTTTTGGCCATTCCACAGTATAACTGTCCCTCCTACCAGACCCCTCCCTTTCCATTTTATGAGAAACAGTCAAATTCCAGGCACATTCCATTGTCCTGGCACAATCCAGCCCTGACCTTGCTTTAAGTTAAGATAAGAGGAAGCTGCCTAGCAAAATTGGTGGCCCTAGCTTTTACCGTTTAGGAGGAGGTCTTGAATAATAGACTCATAGGTGAACAAACGGATGGACGCACAAACAGATATTTAGTAGACCAGAGAATGGTCCATGACATGGTTGTTAAAAATGGTATCCAATGATGGCCATGCTGTTCAGTCTGTAGGGCCAGATTGACCATATTTGGTGCAGATTATATGGTGTGTGGGCAGTCAGGGGCTTGCAAACTAATTCTGGTTTGAACCCATAATGCCCCTTATTTATATTGCACACCACAGAGGTGTGTGAATGAGAAGCCTTCATACGGTGTTCTCTAAGCCCTGTTTGATACAGAAACTCATTTAGCTGCCTCAGTTGCTTTGGATCAAAACTTCATAGTCCATTAGGAGACTTTCCATTGTCTTTCAGTGGGATTTGTATACCTTAAAAGGTCCTCGTGTAAATGTCCCTCATACACTCCATGTGCCCAGTTCTCCCGAACATGCTCATATTTGAGGCTTGTGATACTTAATATAGAGTGTGTTGGATGACCCAACCTTTAGTGCTAGCATTTGATATTCAACTCACTCAAAAAAATTGCGCCTGTTTATTTTTTTCCCTCTGTAGGTCATAGTAGATACACCAACCAGCCCAATAACCAGTGGACTTCCACTTTTCTTTGTGATCACGGTTACAGCTATCAAACAGGTAACATTTTCAGTTCATGGAAGTGAGAAACACATTGCTGCAGTAGTGTGCACGTGTGTGTTTGCTTTGCATTTTGATGTGTGTCCATGGTGGAATAAATGAGAAATTTGGCATCTAATGACATATATACTTGATGCTACATATATTTGTAATAATAGAGGTCCAAGGTTAGAGGGACACGATCATTATGAAATCTGTTTAACTTAAAATTAGAAATAAAAAAGGAATTTTGGATACTATGCCAAACCTAAGTTCAATTTTGTGTGTGTATGTGTATTTTTAATGCTGTGAGTTCTTGTTGTTGATGACTATCTCTACATACACTGCACTGTTATAATTTATTTCTTTTCTTTCAAAAATGCACTTTGGGCCTGATTTGGAGGTTGAAGAATCCTGGTGTAAATTCAGTTTGTACAGGTTGGACCTCCCTCGTCTGGGACCCTCAGGGCCTGACTGGTCCCAGATGAGGGATTTTGCTGGACCAGGGGAGGTCATTTCTGGCCCCCCTGCTGTTGGCTACACCTCCTATGGCTCCTGGTCCACTTTGTAGCCCCCCCCCCCCCCCCCAGCCCAGTTGAGAAGGGTGCTGGGCTTCCCGCCTCCCCTCCCGGCATCAGACTGCCTCCCCACCTGCATCGGGCCATGCTCAAGCTCTCCCCCATTGTGTTGGCCTACCACCCCCACCTCCCACAGAACGCTGGGACTCTCTGATCCTGAAACATCCGTGGTCCTGCTGGACAATGATGTTGACAGACCAGAGTCCTAGTTTATGGAGGTGCAACCTGTTTGACCTGACATCAGTGAAAAAACAGGAGTAGTTTCTATCCAACCAATATCTGGTCCTGAAAACTTAGGGACTTCTCTGACTGAATAATATTTTAAAAAATTAACCCTTTTAGAATTGCATTCAGTTGAGCGGCGGGAAGGCGTACTAGAGTAAAATCCATCTCTTTCAAATCTGGCTTTTGCACTTTGGATGAGACTGAAGAGCGAGAAACCCTTGTCTTGTGTTGGACTGGAAAAGTAGGAATTACAGGGCACTAAGCATATTATTTGCGTTATCAGCGTACTCTTACCAATCTTGAGAGTAATAGACAGATGCTCTTGCATGCAGTGCCTATAGATTGCTTTTGTGTATGTTATTTTAGTCTGTTCCAAATCTGTCAAATGCACATCTGAAGGTTTTGGTTTTTTTTAATTAAATGGATTCAGATGGAGCTATTCCAGCTGAGGTTCTGGCATGCATGAAGGCACTGCGATGACAATGTTTAACTTACTCCCCTTTTTAAATCTGTCTCTTGCAACTGTATTAATTTATTTACTTCACTACCTGGTGTTGATTGCATTCCCTGTATGTTGGTGTTTCTAGGGCTATGAGGACTGGCTGAGACACAGAGCTGACAACGAAGTCAATAAAAGCAACGTCTTCATTGTTGAAAATGCGAAGCAAGTGAAAAAAGACAGCGAAAAAATCAAGGTAAGCATTGAGAGAAAGAGATGCACTTGTGAGCCGTTGGGAGAACTCCTAGACTCCGTCACTGTGGCTGAACACTTTGAATATGCTAAGGGCCTAATTCTGCAGTTGTTACTTTCTTCCTTCCCATCCTCTTCCCTAAACTTCAGTTTGTTTTCAGACGAGAAGCCTCAGGAGTCATTCCAGTTAATCACCAGGTGCTTGCTTTGCTTTTGTCTGGTCACTTCTTTGAAAGGCTGCCATGTATGCACGTGGCTGGAGGACTGATGAGCAACAAAACTTGGATCGTTTGTCAGTTGGGGCTGGAACAGGCAACCCTCTCTTTATCTCTAGCTTCCCAAATGTCTGTTAACAAAAAGGCTAATTTCGTGGTAGTCCCCTCGATGGCCACTTTCTTTATATATTTTTATGTGAAATTGTAAGGCGTTGAATCCCACTCGGCATTCCTGCTTGAGCTGGCCTGACTTCTCAGGCCCAGTCCTGTGCTTGGATATGGGTGTGTGGTCCTGTCTGAAACGAGAGAGTTCTGTTTGTCGGATGGTGGAACCGACCCAGAATGCCTGGAAGAGAATGTCCCACAATGCTTAGCAAGGAACCATAACGAACAAGTTTAAACCATCACAGCTCTATAAATTAATCTGCGGTGTAAGTGCATCCTTAGTGCTCCAATTTTGGGAATGAATACAGAGTGTTGTAAGAACAAATACTAGTGGCTTGTGGTGACAGTCCTTGGGCTGCCCAGGACCGACTCACTTTGTAATCCTCTGCCTCCAATAATTGACAGAGAAAAGCCAAGATCAGCAGTATGACTTCATTACTAAGTATTTTTTTCCAATACTGAAGTAATTTCATAGCTTTGTGAAACCCCTTCCAAGGGCCCTCACACTTCAAATTCCATTGTCCTGCAGTCAGTGCACTGAAATCCTATTCCAGTGGGTGAAATCTTTGTTAAATACAGAACCATTGTTAGAAAAAGTAAATGTGCAAGTACTGTATTGCTGTTGTTATACAGTATTCTTAATCATCTGGGACAGTTGCACAATTGCTGGGTTTTTTTGGGGGGGGAGGTGCTCTTCAAATGCCCATGATCAGGGAAGGATTTTTCCTTTCTTTTTACACTTGGAAAAAACAAGATAAACCAATTAAACCTTTAATCATCTCCTTGAGGGCTTGATTAAATGGATCATTAAAACACTACAGTTGCATTCTTTCCAGGTTGGAGACATTGTAGAAGTGAAAGCAGATGAAACTTTCCCCTGTGATCTGATATTCTTGTCATCGAGTAATGGCGATGGGACCTGTTACGTCACAACGGCAAGTCTGGATGGCGAGTCGAATTTCAAGGTAATGAGAATGAATACGTGTCAGGCAGTAGTCTATGCAGTGCAGAGTCAAAGCATTGCAGTAGCTCCTCTGTTTTGTTTTAGTAGCAGGTGAAGTCAGCCTGTGTGTCTTTCAGTTCAGTTGGAGAATGTTTTTGGATCACACATTCTGTGTGTTGGTTGTGTTTGGTTTCCTCTCCCAACAGTCACCACTGAAGTGCTCTCTGCATTTTGTGTTTTTAAATAACTGTTCCTAGGGGCATTGTTCCAAACTGTGTTGGTCTTCACAGATATACCTGAATGCTGTATCATTTGTCCTGCAAAAACATCTTCGGTACCCATGTAGAAAGATCTAATGAATAAGTAAATAGATCACTGCAGTTTCAGCTGGTTTATTATAGCAGTCACCTGTAGTGACCTTTGCAATTGAGATTTTATCAGGGCTTTCAGTCTCCAACTCCCTGCTTTCATTTTCTCTGAACTTGTACTTCTTTTTTTGGGGGGGAGTGAAATTCTTCATTATTGATATCAGCCCATAGACAAATTGTTCTAGGCTGTTTTGCAGAAAAGACCTTCTAGTCATTTAAACTATACTCTGTTCCCATTGGCAGAAAATTTTAACATGCATCGTTTTCATACTCATGACTCAAAAGGGCTGAAGTTTGAGATTTGAAATTGTACCAGTTGGGTGGGCCTCACTGAGGATGAATCTCTTCTCTCATTTATTCCTGCTACCTTTCACCCATCCCACTGCTCCCCATCGAAAACCCCCATAAGGATAAAAAAGCTTCATTTCATTCATGCACCAACACAATTGTGCTAACGCTGGGAGCGGTAGTACAAAGTGTGGAACAATGTCAGCAATGTAGAATTCCTTCCAACTTCTTCTGAAATCAGTGACTGTATGTATCTTCATTCGTTAAAAGGGCATCGGATCAGGTCCGGGGCTAATATCTATATTGATAAGCATTAGGTACTGTAGAAATGTTTGCATAGAAGCTGATTCTGTGTAAAAATAGTTTAGCTTGTATAGAGTTCACCATCTCTGTGAAATGGAGTCTTTTTCCTGGGTATCTTATGAACTCCCCAAGCCCAGTAGTGCTGTATATGACATACCTTTCATTGTGTAGCTGGAGATGACATACCTTTCGTTGCTTTTCTGCACCGTCCATGAGAGGCGCAAACGTTCCCATTGGTTTCCCTTATTCGCTGATGGGGGCAACCTCTGAGTTCAATTTAGTGGGAAGATCAACTGCGTCAACATTGATTTTTGCATAGTGTAAACATGCTCTTACTGAGTAGATTAGGAAAGAGGAGTGGTGCTTTTAAACTCCACAGCCCTAAAATATAGGTCCTGTATTAAAGCACATTTGAATGTATGCCCTAAAATATACAAGGGTGCACATCATGACTGAATTAATTTCAGAACCTCAATGTATTTCTTGCTTTTGAGCATCCAACATGTGGCACTAAGGTTCTGTATAGGCCTCTTATGCTGTTTCTGCTTGGCCTTTGGGGTCCCCACAACTCATTAGGAGTTGTCTCCTGGATGCTGATATAACAAAGAAGATGACTTGGGCTATGTCTATACTGCGCTCTCTTGCGCAAGAGAATATGTAAATGAGGCAAAGTGGTGAATATCGCTGTACCTCATTTGAATACGGAATGAGCCGCCATTTTTGCACAAGGGGCTTTTGTGCATGGCTCCTTTTTGCACAAAAAGCCTTTTCTTGCGCAAGAGCCGTTCTGCCTGAAAAAAAAGCAGCAGAACAGCTCTTGCTCAAGAGGGGGGTTTTGTACAAAAATGACAGCTCATTAAGTATTCAAATGAGGCACAGCGATAGTCACTGCTTTGCCTCATTTGCATATTCTCTTGCGCAAGAGATCACAGTCTCGACGTAGCCTCGGAGAGTGGGGAAAATGGCAGAAAAGTGAGAATAATTGAGGCTTAACTGTCCGAGAGCAGGGATGTGGAGCTGGAATTTTTGATGCAAGGCACAGACATTCTGCTACAACACCATTCAACACGGGTATGCTGTTCGTTCTCTTGTACAATTTGTGTACTATAACTGTTTCTCCCATCAGTTGCTGGACGAGGAAATCCAAGGCTAAGGAAGTGAGGAAGCTTTTTGGAGGCTTTGTTTCTCAAGACAGATTAAGGCAATCTATCTTGCTGACTGAGGTTTAGAACTCTTAAGTAGTTTCTATAATTAGAACTTCAAAACAGAGAATTGGAGTCTTCCCCAGTTTTCCAATTAGTTATGTGCCAAAGGAACTTGCACAGCAGTTGATGCTAAGAATAGCTCTTGGGTCTGTCAATACTCTTCCTGCTCCCCTAGAAGCAGACCTATCTTCTACTTACCTTCATAGGCAGCACAAGGCAGCTCCTGAGGGGAGCTAAACACCTGTTGAGCATTTCCAGCTATCTCTTGAAGTAAACAGGTGTGGCAAGAATGCAGCCTGCCTTAGGGCAGCCCTGATGGAGGAGCCTGTCTCACAATTTAGTGGCAGGTTCAAGAGATCTCCCTTATCAAGTGACCCACCATCTTACCAGACCAGTGCAAAATATTTCCTAAGCATATTAAATTCCATCCCGTTCTGCCTTTCATTAGAAGATCCTTGTCTCTCCCCAAACAACAGATGGGTTACCTGACTGGTTGCTTAATACAAGTTTCATTCTACATCGGTGTTTTAAGTAATGAGCTATAACAGTGGTCCCCAACCTTTTGGGGCTGCCGGGCGCCCGGGGGAGGGGCTGCACACGCACCTAGGGGCGGGGCCAGTGCCGGCGCCACCCATGCGCCACACTCCTGGAGCTGGCACCACTCCTGTGCAGCGTGCCCAGGAGCCGACAGCGCCAATGCACTGCGCTCCCGGGTCCGGCACAGCCCATGTACCACGCACCCAGGAGCGGGACTACCCATGTGCTGCTTGCCTGGCGCTGGCGCCGCCCCTGGGCTGTGCGCCCAGGGGCAGGGCCGGCCCCGATCAGTCGGCGGGCGCACAGAAATGGCCTGGCGGGTGCCATGGCGCCCACAGGCACTGCGTTACGGACCACAGAGCTATAACTACTCAGTAGGTGAAGATCTTCTCTGGTCTTGTGCTTCAGTGGAGTTGTGACACTCTGTAATAGCTCTTGCTGGTTCTCCACCTAGACTCACTATGCAGTGCGGGATACTGCTGGTCTCCAGACAGATGACGACATAGACTCCCTTATTGCTGCAATTGAATGTGAACAGCCTCAACCAGACCTCTACAAGTAAGTACGGGAACAGCCCCGACTCCTGGTACTCAATGGATCCTTGTTCTTTGTCCATCTTTTGGGGTGCGTCTGCACAGCAGAGCTTAACTTGAAATAAGCTACACAAATTGAGCTACCTCAGTTGTGTAACTTATTTTGAAATTGGGAGTGTCCACACAGCACTTATTTTGAAATAGAGCACTCTTCCTCCGACTTCGCTTACTCCTCGTACAATGAGGGTTACAGGAGTCGGAGTAAGAAGTCCTCCAGCTTGACAGGATTTCGACATTGTTTCGAAATAACTGCCTGCTGTGTAGACACAGATTAAGTTATTTCAAAATAACGCTAGATATTTCGAAGTAATGTTGCTGTGTAGACATATCCTTGGTGTCATCTGTGCAGGCAAGCTACTAAGCTGTTGGCATCCATCTAACAAAGTAATTTAAGGGAGACATTGAATTCTGTTGCCAGATGAATAGACTTGAGTTGGAGTTCAAAAGGGTGATTGTCTTCATGTTGTCCACAAGGAATGAAAGACTCATCAAGGCTCTTGCTGATATTCCTGGAGGATTTACTGAGCTGTCTGGCAAAGCTCCCTGGAAGCTGTTTTTTTGTTGTTGTTTTTTTAATGGCAAAGCCTCTGCCCTGGGAAATGCTAGTTCACCAGAGTAAGACCAACCCTTTTGTCTTTACAAACTTTGATGTAGGCCTGCTTAGAAATATAGATTTGTTACTGCTCCCTCCCTCTCCCCCCACGTTGCAGCCTCTGCTGGGGAGGGGGCGTAGTGCTTCACCCCCTCTGCATGTAAATGTGTAACCGCTGACAATTGCAGCAGTTACACATTTATATAAACATGTTTTAACATCCCTGATATCCCACTAACTGGCTCATTTCTTTCCACCTGCCTCTTGTGACATTTCTTATGTTTGGAAAGGCTCCTTGTAATTAAATATGCAGTTACCACTCTTTAACAAATGTTCTCTCATGTGTTTTGATCATAGATTTGTTGGAAGAATTAACATCTACAGAAGTAACCAGGAACCTGTAGCCCGGTTAGTCTCTTGGTCATTTTACTCATTGTTACTAATTGCAGATGGCATTTGTTTTCTTTATTATTTGTTTGTTGTGAGTTCCTAACATCCTGCTTATCGAAGGGGAGTTGTGGAGGCTTGAAATTTGAGTTTCCTTGTCCTTTCTTTTTTCTTTCATTTTGCAGTTTGGTTGTATGTGGTCCAGTGACTTGAGAACATGTCAGTCATTCAGAATGAGGGCAGCAAGCCATCTTAGAAATCCCAGCTCTTCCGCTGTGATAGCCTCCCACAAATGCCCCAGGATGTTGTGTGTGTTGCCTTTGGTGATGTTGGCAGCATGTTAGCAAATGTGCAACCCTCTGCATTCTCTATCGCCTATGATCCTTGTGAGCTGGCAGAGAAAGGAAACTGACAGCAGTTTCACTCCCACTGACTTGCTAAAACAGAGCCAGAAAAAGCAAGGAGTGATGTGCAGGGCATATGCTCACTGCATCTGCTCTCCAGCAAACCTAAGCTTTGCTTTGCTGAAGAGCTGGGGTTTTAATAAGATGCAGCCTGTGTTTTGGGTGACGAGGAATCGTACAATCATAGGGTTGGAAGGTACTTCAGGAGCACATCAAAGCAGGACCAGTCCCAACTAAATCATCCCAGACAGGGCTGTGTTAAGCTGGGACTTAAAAACCTCCAGGGATGGAGATTCCACCACCTCCCTAGGCAACCCATTCCAGTACTTCACCACCCTCCTAGTGAAATAGTTTGTCCTAATATCCAGCATAGACCTCCCCCACTGTAACATGAGACCATTATGCCTAGTTCTATCATCTGCCACTACTGAGAACAGCCTCTCTCCATCCTCATTGGAACCCCCCTTCAGGTAGTTGAAGGCTGCTGTCAAATTCCGCTCAATCTTCTCTCTTCTTTTTCTGTCTACAACAGTGGGATATAATAGTGGATAGCTGAGAATATAAATTTTGTGAGGGGGATGTTTTCGATTGCAGGTTGGTCAAATATAGGCCCTTCCTGTGCACAAAATGCTAAGGAACATATGTACATGGCTTTGCAAAACTGTTTTCACTGTTGCTGTTAGTTTAGTGAGCACAGCCATAGGCTCAGGGCCTTGCATAACCTGAACACAATGACAATCCTTGCCTGAGTAAGGTGACACTACAGACAGACAGGAAATGATACATTAGAAAGTCCAGAAATGATTGGCGTAGTCTGTTCCATCTGTCTATTGTAAAAGCATGATTCAGGCGAACGTCTTTGTAAAGTGCCAGTTCACTGATAATGCTGCCAAATTAATGGGAGAAATTTTAAAGTACAGAAGAAAATTGAAACTTTAGTCCAAGCAGCAGTGAATGATAGATTTTCAGATGGAAGTGGCAGTAGCATGTCGGTTAACCCAAGAGTTTTGGAAAGTGTTACACGATAATAGATAATAATAGATTACCGCAAGAAAAGTGATGGGTGGGCTTTGAAAACTGAATGGCCATCTCTCAGCTTGTGTTGGTAGGGCTGGCCATGTTCTCTCTGTTGCAGAGATGCCCAAAGATGTACCTCTCCGAAATGAAACTGAGGGTGCGTTTACACAGCAGAGCTTAACTCAAAATAAGCTACGCAGATTGAGCGACGTCAGTTGCGTAGCTTATTTCGAAATTGGGAGCGTCTACACAGCCTTTATTTCGTAAGAGAGCACTCCTCCTCCATCTTCCCTTACTCCTCATGTACAGGAGGCCCCTGACTTGTGACTGCCCAAATTCCGACCCCCCGCACTTAGAACCATTTTTGTAAGTGTGCAAGGAGCCGGAACCCCCCCAATTTATGCCCTCGGCCTGCATGTACAATGGCACATGGTGCCTATCGTAAATGAGGGTTCGAGTTATGATGCCCCCAACTTGCGACCCTTCCTGTGAAGCCAATCGCGTCACAAGTCGGGGGCCTCCTATAATAAGGGTTACAGGAGTCAAAGTAAGAACTCCTCCAGCATGACAGTATTTCAACATTATTTCAAAATATCTGCCTGCTGTGTAAACGTGAACTAAGTTATTTCGAAGTAATGCTAGTTAGTTTGAAATAATGTTGCTGTGCAGACGTGCCCCGAGAGTCTAATGGTGGTTTCAAATACTTGTGACAGTATGGAGCTTTCAAGGGACTTCTGAAACCAGACAAATTGGATTTTGAGGATTTATGCACACTTTAAAAATTCTGCCACCAGATTAGGCTTAGAAGTGGATTTGGCAAGCAGTCACGAAAGGGAGAACTACGAGGAAATAAAAAATGAATAGAATAGACAGAGCAACATGGGAGCAAAAAAATAAGTAACATAATTTACAGCCTCATGTTTTGTTGGTCCTGGGGTTCAGCAATCTTCATAATTAGTCTATACTGTCAGAATAAAGTCTAGGTTTAAGCCTGTTGACAAAATTCCAGTTTAAAGGACTTTGCTTTAAGCCAGGGATGGGAAACCTTTTTTGGGTCAGGGGCCGCTGACCCACAGAAAAATCAGTCAGGGGCCACACACAAGTGAGAAGCAAACAAAACCAGCAAAAAAAACCCTCACAGATGTGACCCCTGACTGAGCAGAAAGACACTCCCCATATTCCCCTCGCACATCAGAGCCTGGAGGCCCAGCTTAGTAGATTTTGTACGCTCCAGCCCTGCAGCAAGAAGACTGGAGCACTAGCCAAGCTGCCCAATGCTGGGGAAGGGGCTATGAGCCTCAGGGGCCGTATCCAGGCAAGCCGGGGGCTGCTTCTGGCCCCCAGGCCCAAGGTTACCCACCTCTGCATTAGGCTTTGTTTAACCCTATGTATAAAATATAAGCCAGTCGGAATGGAATTGTGCGTAAGCAATCTGATACTATCACTTCTTCTGTGTTTAGGTCTTTGGGTCCCGAAAACCTACTGCTGAAGGGTTCTACTTTAAAAAATACCAAGAAGATTTATGGTGAACAGCTTTTTATTAATAATTCTGATGGATCGCTGAATATTTTAGCAGCAAAATCTGAATGTTTATCACTGTATCTAGAGTAAACACCTGTCTGCAGTGCTTCTTTCAGTACACACATCTCGGGTTCATACATAATGAATTAATTTTGAGAGTAAGATTTCATGAGTTACCATGCGTAACTGAAATCTAACTATATTGACCAGGATCTTTGGAAATGACTTGTGCTTTTTGAAAGATTATCTTCAGACTAGAAGTAGGCAATTATTATTATTATAGCAAATAGAATTTTTGCTGAAAATACTTTTTTTGATTCTCAGACTTTCTTTTTCAAATTTCAAAATGAATGAGGATGAAGACGGCCAAATTGAAATGGAGAAATGGTGTTCCCCATCCCCCACCAAAAAAGTTGACCAAAATGTTTGTGTAGATTCAAAAATGATTAAAAATAACTATTTTGAATCAACCTGCAATCTGCAATGTTTGGGTGAATGAGAAATGGTGTGTGGGTTTTTGGTTTTTTGTTTTTAAGTTTGCAATCGACAAAATAAATCTAAAGAATGGTTTTGGTGAGAATCACACTGCATTTTTCAGTGCATCATAGCAAAAAATTCGCTCAGGTCTATTTGTGACCCCTTTAAAGAGACCCCAGGTTAGCACTTTCTGTCTCAAGTTGCAAGTCCCTTTTGAAAATTATTGGCTGTACACCCAGTGCTTTGTCTTCATCCACTATCACCTGTCATTCTGTCAAAAAAGCAGTGAAGTTTGTCTGGCAAAAATGTACCCTTTATAAATTCTCTGCTACTTACTGCTAATGGTTCCATTATCCTTTCGAGAATTGAACGGAAACCATTGGCTGTCACGCCAATGAAGTGAATGAACTTGCACCTGCTTACATCAGTACTGAATTTGGTTAAGATTTTTCAGAGATTCTCTGTCCACCCCACCCCTTCCTAGTATTTGTTTCCTTTTACTTTTGGTCAGAGTTAAACTTACAGGAGGTGCCAAAATCCCATTCCGAGTGGATCTTGTAGTATATCTGCTTTTGTCCTTACTTCACCCCCTCCTCCAGGCCTTTTCAAAATAACTGTCAATATTGCAATAAATTTGCTAATTCCGCTAATGCCTAGCATGTGTACACTTACATGAAGTTATCTTTTCCCAGTTGTGACCCATGACGATGATTGCTCATGTTAACAATCTTTATAAAGAAATACATTATACTCCGGGTAATTATTTGGGGGTTCACACCTCTCGTCAGCATTCAGAAGATTTATTGTGGCACTTGTGTTAGTGTTAATCAATAGCACTGGGGATTCCTTGCTTAAAGAACCAAGCATAACCCGCGGGTAATACTGTCTGTGGATGACGAATCTTAAAGTGCTGTGCAATTGCGAATATCCCTCACTGGCAAGTGAGATGCAGTCTTGCAACTCAGAAATTGAACTATTACAAGCAACACTTTAATGTTCTCTAGGAGTTGCGGTTTATACCGGAATGGAAACAAAAATGGCTTTGAACTACCAAGGAAAATCACAAAAGCGTTCTGCTGTAGAAAAGTAAGTGTACTTCAGAAACAGAAAGGTTTATAAACGCTATTCATTTCCTTATGGGTGCATTTGTGCAGAAATAGCCCCATCATTTGCTGTCTTTTGTTTCAGATACACTCTGTATAGAAAATCTGTATATTGAGTCAAGCATGTCTCTTAAAAGCTACTGCATTAAATATTACTCTCAGCTTTACTGGGCAAGAAGTGTTAAAAATCCTGGATTTGACCCGAAAGATCAGAGCTGTCAAAATCAGTAGGGATGTAAAATCCCGTGTAATTGGTTAACCAGTTAAACTTTACGTTTAACTGGTTAAGCAGTTAAGTGTGGGGGGGGGGGGGGGGAGAGAAGGACTGGAGTGCCTGCCCGAATCCCTCCCGCCAGAGCCAGGCTAGAGCAGCCCCTGCCTGCAGCCCCCAGGCCCACCACGGACAGGAGTGGCCAGGACATCTGGAGCACCTGGAGACAGGGGCTGCTCCGGACTCTTAGAGCAGCCCTTGCCTGTGACGTGCTCAGGCCACCACACACAGGCTGCTGCAGATGCCTGGAGTAGTCCCTTCCATGGCGGGTGCCATGGGGCTAGAGCAGCCGCATGCACATGGCAGGCTGGGAACTGCTGCAGCCCCATGGGTTATTCCGAACTGGTAAGCATCACCCATTAAAGGTGATGCTTACTGGTTAACCTTTTGCATCCCTAAAAACCTGTACCCTAGAGTTTCCCTTTTAAAAATAGGAATAGTCTGACTCTGATTGCTTGCATGATTGAATGTTAAAAATAGCTGTATGGATTTTAAAAAGAAACCTGTTTTGCAGATCCATCAACGCTTTTTTGATAGTGTATTTATGCATCTTACTGAGCAAAGCTACAGTGTGCACCACTCTGAAATACGTCTGGCAGAGTAATCCATTTAATGATGAGCCATGGTATAACCAAAAGACAAACAAAGAAAGAGAGACGTTCAAGGTAAATGGGATTGTGTTACAGGACTCCTCCAACCTTACTTATTTTGATAGGATGTTTTTAGTCTGCCCACCCCTGCCTTCCCTGCATGTAGTTTGAAAAAACATATTAAGGGGAGGACAGTTCTTCACTTAGCTCTCTTTCCTTTCGCTTGTAATTATTTCTTGTCTCACCTGCTAGGTACTACTGTTGTTCTTTATGTGTAGAGCCCTGCGTGGATACAAAAATTTGCATCTGCAGCTGCAAAAATGAGCTGAGGATATTCACATTGACATTTGTGGATGTGGATACCGTGGATATTAAGCTGACATCTGCAAATTTGCAGGATTCTAGATACAAAATTTGTATCCGCCTCTGTATCCACAAATAGCAGTGGATATCGGTGGATATAAAGCGGGTATCTGTGGATTTGCGGGGCTCTCCTTACATGCAAGAATACTTGGGAATAGTTTTGCAAAACAAAGCTGAGGAAGAAGCAGATGCCAGAGCTGCTTACCTTTTGTGTTTTTCTCCCACAGAACGCGTGGGCCAACTATTTATGTTTCTAAAGGCTGCCTCTTATTTACAGACAAAAGACAGATAAATAGAATTTTGGCCATCTGGATTTACTTATGCACCAAGCACTTGTTTCTGTGTTTATCTGAACGCCGGCCAGTTTCAAACTTAGAGAGCATACATTGAGATGTGGGAGCCCTTTCACTAGGGCTGTGTCTACACTGGCAAGTTATTCCGGAAAATCAGCCGCTTTTCCAGAAAAACTTGGCAGCTGTCTACACTGGCCGCTTGAATTTCCGGAAAAGCACTGATGATCTAATGTAAAATCATCAGTGCTTTTCCGGAAAAACTATGCTGCTCCCGTTTGGACAAAAGTCTTTTTCCGGAAAACTGTTCCGGAAAAGGGCCAATGTAGACAGCACAGTAGTGTTTTCCGCAAAAAAGCCCCGATCGCGAAAATGACGATCGGGGCTTTTTTGCGGAAAAGCGCATCTAGTTTGGCCACGGACGCTTTTCCGCAAAAAGTGCTTTTCCGGAAAAGCGTCCTGCCAATCTAGACGCGCTTTTCCAAAAATGCTTTTAACGGAAAACTTTTCCGTTAAAAGCATTTCCGGAAAATCATGCCAGTGTAGAAGTAGCCTATGTCTCTGAATATGGATATAGCTGTTTGAGATGTTATGTAGCCAGGTTGGGAAGTGTTGGCTTGTGTCTCAACGTGCTGTATTGGCTATCAGAGATTTAGGAGACATCCTTGTGATTTCACTCACACCAGTTTGACGGTGGTGTAGTGCTCCTGACATTACAGCAGTTTCTTCTGATTTGAACTTAAGTGAGATGAGAATCAGGCCAGTAATAGGGATGTAAAATCCCATTTGATTGGTTAACTGGTTAAACTTGATGTTCAACCAGTTACCTGATTATGGCTGGGAGTGGGGGTCTGCTGCAGCCTGGCTGGCTGGAGAGCCCCCCAGGCCTGCCATGGACAGGGGTTGCTTTGGCCAGACTGGACACCCCTATCCACTGCGGACCCTACAAGACTGGAGCAGCCCACTCCCCACAGTGGCCAGGCAGCTGCTCCAACCCCCACCGGCTTGCCAGTTAACTAGTTAACCTTTCGTGTCCCTAGCTGGTAATACGTACAGAACTGTGTTTGGATACAACATTGATTTAGACAGTCCTTATGCTTGTACATCAAATGCAAGCTTGAGCAAAATTCTGTTCAGTTATGCCTTAACAACTCGGTGCACGTCAGGAAGGTTGCCAAGCTGGAACTGAGAGCAGAACTTGGGCCGTTAACCATACGTTTTTCTCAAGGATTTTATTTTTCATATCAAGTTTTCTTTTCACCAGTAAAGAAGAAAATCCTGTTAGAATCTTGAATCTACTGTTGTAGATTGTGTCTGCCTCTGGCTGCATGGGGAGTCTGATTGGCACACGACGCCTCTAACTTTTTTCTTTCCTTTGCAGATCTTAAGAATGTTCACCGACTTCCTGTCGTTTATGGTCCTCTTCAATTTCATTATCCCAGTCTCCATGTATGTTACCGTAGAAATGCAAAAATTCTTGGGCTCCTTCTTTATTGCTTGGGATAAAGAGATGTATGATGAAGAAATAAGGGAAGGAGCACTGGTGAATACCTCGGACCTCAATGAAGAACTCGGTCAGGTGAGAACATGCTTCCCTTTCTGGGCAATATCTCAAATAAAAAATTGTTGTAACTTTTCCTCAGACTCAAACATCTGTAGTTATCTCCCTCCTGAAGAACTTGTGGGCCAGATCTTCATCTGTGCTGGAGTATATTTTTATCTGAGGTGAAGGTGCCCGAATCAACCCTTTTGCTACATTTGTCTAGCACTCCTTCCCTGTGTCTCACTTGAAGATTATTTGGGCCATGGTGCTACTTAGAACAGTTTTATGTCTCCTTTTGGCTACATCTACATTACAGCCAGTATCCAGGCATGGAGATCGATCCACTGGCAGTTGATTTAGAGGGTCTGTTTAAGATCTACCAAGTCAATCACAGATTTCTCTCTAGTCAGCTTTGTTATTCTATCCCAGATGAGAAGAATAAAGGAAGTTGATGGGAGAGTTTCTCCTGTCGCCCCTCCTCCCCAGGGTGTAGAACCTGTGATAACTCAACTTTAAGGTATGTTGACTCCAGCTGCATTATTTACATAGCTGGAGTTGCGCAGCTTAAGTCGACTTTCTGCTGTCATGTCGATGTAGCCCTAGTTTCAGCTGGCTGCCTTTTATGTCCAGAGGCTGTTCTAGCAGCCAGGAATTATTGGAGCATAGAAGCATATTGGCTCTGCCCTCCATGCCATCAGTGGCTATAAGGTAGAGTGGCTTCACCTTCTTTTCTGCTTTGAAAGGAAACACTGATCACTGATTGCTGCTTGGGGAGGCAGTTTGCATTGTTTATTTTGCTTTGTTTCTGATTGGTAGGAAGCTCTGATGCAGAATTTGTATCAATTTATATTTTTATACAATAATACCACCAAAGAGAAGGGGATTATGTATTCACCATCCTAGCCACATCTGCATGCTTAGGGAAATACTTCCATATCCCAAACCGAGAGGCATAAAAGCTCTGGATTCGGATAGAGGATTCATGGCCGGGGTTCTCAACCAGGGCTATGTATAGGAGTACGCAGAGGTTTTCCAGGAGGTAATCAGCTCATCTAAATATTTGCCAAATTTTACCACAGAATACATCAAAAACACTAGTGAAGTCAGTGCAAACTAAAATTTCATACTGCCAATGACTTGTTTATACTGGTCTATATACTATACACCAAAATGTAAGTGCAATCTTTATGGCTTATCATTTATAATTTCTCATTTATAACTATACAGTAAAAAATGAGAAAGTAGCAGTTTTTTCAGTGATAGTGAGCTATGACACTGGTGCATTTTTATGTCTGATTTTGCAAGTTGTTTTTAAGTAAGGTGAAACTTGGGATACACAGACTCCTGAAAGGAATACAGTAGTCTGGAAAGGCTAAGCGCCACCCCTTTTGTACAGTTATAGGGAGACTGTTACAAGTGATTTACTCATGCTGTCTTGACACTGAACCAAACTTTTTAATGAGAACATCTGAAGTCGAAGTTAAAACCCTTCCTCTGTACATTAATTAAAACAAAGAGAAGTCACAGTTGGCTGCGGGGTAGGACAGAGAGAGAGAAAGGGGGAGGAGGAGGATGGCCTAATTGCTGTCTTTGTGCCAGCACTGCAGCCTTCAGCATCTCTGAAAAATAATTAAAGTCGTTGCTGCAGTAGTTAATCATTCTCCCATATTAAGAACCTTTATCTGCAAAAAGTCTCAGAGGGACATACGTGTTAGACTGCAACTTTAAAAACAATTAGCAGTCCTGTGGCACCTTACGAGACTAACGAATATATCGCGAGCTTTCATGGGCAAAACCCATTTCATCAGATGAGTATGAAGTGGGCTTTACCCGCAAAAGCACATGGTATATTTTTTAGGCTCTAAGGTGCCACAGGACTGCTCATTGTCTTTTTCTCCAAGGTACTGGTGTTCCTGTCAACATATAACTACAACTATTTTTGGTGGTACAGATTGTACCTCTCTTAACCAGGACTCTCTGATCCAGCAACATTTATAGTCTGGCAGGACTGCAGATGTTCCTGGACCACAGAGCCCAGGCATAGGGAGGTCTGGCCACGGGGAAGGGAGGAGGCACAGCAGGGAGTTCTGGCCCCCGCTGCTGGGCTATAGCTGGGGGCCAGCAGCAGCCGCACAGCTTGGGAGCTCCAGCCCCGGCCATGCAGCTCTGACCGCAGCAGCGGCCAGGGAACTCCAGCCCGGAGAGCCATGGCCGGCCAGGCAGCAGTGGTACAGCCCTAGCCAGTTCCGGGAGGGAAGGGATAGGCATCCCATGAGGGAAGGGACCTCACTGGTCTGGCAAATCTCCTCATTCTTCAGGACCTGTCATGTCCAGAGGGTACCAGACCAGGGAGATCCAACCTGTAATTTAGGTTTGGATTTCTATTATTTGCATCTGAAAATCAGATGAGGTTATAAATTGCACCTACAATAGTATCCTGCAGTTTGTTGCCACATAGAAGAATGTGTCAAAACCAAACTCAATAATTTGTCAAATTTGTTTGCTTTCATTGAATTAAAAATTGTAAATTCTCGGTAACCTTCCTTGATGCGGGTTGGTGAGGAAAGTGCGAATCTGCTAATCTCTCCTTCACTGCATTCATTTAATATGCACCTGTGTTCTGCTATTTTCTCTACTCTGCTGGGACTCAGGTAGCTGATGTTTTACTCTGTTCAATCACAACAACACAATGCCAGCGATAGTGGCACAACCACCTTTTGTTCCTGTAAAGAAAATGTTTAATTTGAAACAACTGTTAGCTAATTTAATTGCATTGTCAACATAAACCCGCCTAGAGCAAACAAATAGCTTTGTACTGTTAGCGCTGATTAAACAACTGCTGTTCATTTTAAAACAGTTTACTTTCCACAGTGTTATACTCTGTGTTTCTTTGTTACAATCTTCCCACCTGGGACAGTGAAAGACAAGTCAATTTTTATTTTCCTGTACATATAATCCTTCTTGTTTCTATGTTGTCAGTATCTCCACATTTGAGTTCAGGCATTGTAGAGGAATGTTTTTGTTTAAAAGCAAGTGTTCAAAATGGAATCTCTTTTCTTTGTTGGAAACTTTGAACGGAAACTTTTTGTATTCACCTGTAGGTTCAAGCAAAAAACTTTTTTTTTCAATCTAAATTTTGGGATTGTATATGTTGCTATAGTTGATTCAGTGCTAAGTATATCACCCTCTGAGAAAGACTAGTTGGAGAAATGGGGAGGCTTGACGGGTGTAATCAAGGGCCGTAAGATTGGTTCTCGGAAGGTTTTAAAAAACTAGGCAGGGCAAATGTGTAATGAGTGCAAAGCAGAGGCGCTGATCTGGGAATGGGTGTAATATTGACTTTTCTTTGTGTTAACATACCTGACTGTAAACTTGGGAAGTCCAAGTTAAGCAAGTGCCAGAGATTCTCTCCTGGATCATGTTTGGCTAATTAAGTTGCCAATTATTCTCCTTTTTTCAGTGCTGCCTCAGCTTTCTTTTCAACAGCAATAGCCGGGAATGTAGTGAAGAATAAGTACAGCAGTGACTTCTCTTTCTTTTAGGTGGAGTATGTGTTCACAGACAAAACTGGAACCCTTACAGAAAACAGCATGAAGTTCATTGAGTGCTGCATAGATGGACACAAGTACAGAGGCGGAATTTCAGAGGTTGATGGGTTGTCTCACACGGACGGGCCCCTGAAATATTATGGGAAAGCAGAGAAGGTAGAACTGGGCTTTGGTAACTTTTATATTTCCATTGACTGCTCCAGTTGTCTGAATTAACAATTGCAAGAGATAGGTGCGAGTGTGAAAATGCAGGCACAGGTTTTAAGCACCCCTAAGTTTGGCCATGTTCAGAACCCACATATGGGTTCAGCCCCTCAGAGGCACTGAGTTCTTCTGTCCAGTGTCTTTCATCCCCAAGTTCCGTAGGGGGTGAATTAGGGATGTTAAATTTGTGTATTTGTGTAAATGTGTAATCATTCAAATTTTCAGCAGTTAACACGTTTACGTGCAGGGGAGGGGGGAAAATAGGAGCAGCGCGGGAGAGGCAGGTGGCTCATGCCCATATTCAGGAATCAATCACACCTATTTGTCTAAAAAAGTCCGCACAAAAAAGAGTGGTAGAAGAAATTGCTGTTCAGCTGCTTTGCTAACATGGCATCACAGCTAGAAGCACTGCACACATTGCAATAAAATCAATGATTGGCCCAGAGTGCTGCTTTTCGTCTCTGCCTTGTTTGGTCTCCCATTTACCCCTGCATCCTGCTGAAATAATGGCAGCATAAATTAATGGTTACATCTGAACAGAGCTCCTTTCTGATTTGGGGGGCCATTAGAGACACCAGGCCACTTTTTGCAAGAGTAGGGTTTGCGTCAACCTCCTTGGCTTAGTTTCCCATCCTGTCAGCTGTTGTGGCGTTTGGTTGCTTCTCTACCTCTTGGTGGTGTATGCAGGTACATATTTAAAATGCTGGGGGATAAAGATACAGTGTAAATGAAGTTCCCATTTAAGGGTGAGATTTTTCAAAGGTGGATAACAGAGCTAGGATTTAGGTGAATATTTCAGCCTAAAATGTTGGTACTTCTGGTCAAATCCCAGTAGCGATGATTTAGCAGCTTATCTAGAATAGTTATATTTGTTAATCACTGAAAATTAACCCTGTCTACTATCCCAGGCAGGGAAAGAGGCTGGTAACTAACTCATTTCCTGGTTTTTTTACTCTAATTAGTGTCGAGAAGAGCTATTCCTGCGTGCTTTGTGTCTGTGCCATACGGTTCAAATCAAAGAAGGAGACAACGTAGATGGATTGATAGTAAACTCGGGACCCAAATGTACCTATATCTCCTCTTCTCCAGATGAAATAGCTTTGGTAAAAGGCGCCAAAAAGTAAGGGCGTTGCCGCTGCTGTTTTTTCTTACTCTTGTAACTGTGTGCTGTTGAGCGGGACTTAATGGCACCTTGAAGTTTCCTTGGCAGTTTTTTCATAAAAAAATGCTCATGGCCTGTAATTGACGAGAACAGTGGAGGGTAGAAAGCGCAAGCAGAAGATCTTTAGTCTGGTTCAGAGTCCACTGGAGTCATCGGGAGCCTATCAGTGGTTGGAATGGGTTTTGTACTTCAGTGGCTTTTGGCCCATTGCAGAGTTGTGCCTTAATCGATATTTTGATCTTTACAGCACAACTTCACAATAAACAAAGTCTTAGAGATTCATAGCTTGCACACATCACGGTGTATTTTGGGACTTCTCTTACATAGCATCGTGTCCCAAGGTGCCTAATTAAACAGAGCCATACTCTATCCAAGTTCCCTTGGAAATTGGTGGGTTCTGTACATTGTAGAAGAAGCAGTCCCTGAATAGTACATCTGTATCAAAACAAAATTACTTTCTGTACAGTGGCAAAAAACTCTTAAGGAAACAACGCAGCCTCTGTGAAGACCACCATTGGTAGCCTTTTCTGATGTACTTGTATTCGCTGATTGTAATTATTTGAAGGCATACTAGCACACCAGATAGATTTCATTTTTGCCATAAATGTAACACAGTATACACGTGTTAGTTCACATGGCCTATAGAAACCTCAGTTTTCTTGGATATGATCAACTTCTCTTTAAGAGTCTCAGAGGGGTAGTCATGTTAGTCTGTAACTTTAAAAACAATGAGTAGTCCTCTGGCACCTTAGAGACTAACAAATAAATAGGATCATGAGCTCTTGTGGATAAAACCCACTTCATCAGATGAGTTGGAATGGAAATAACAGAATTCAAGGTATACATAATAGCAAAAGCAGTTACCTGTTAATTGCAGGGCCCATATTAATGAAGCTAATTAAGTAGGGTGGATGTGACCCATTCATAGCTTTTGATTTCAAAAATGGCGACCGGCTGGGAAGATGCAAATCAAGCGCGGGATATTTAAATCCCGGGCTTGATTTGCAACTTGGAATGCCTATGTTAGCCTCCCTAGTTTGAACTAGGGGGCTAGTGTAGACATACCCTAAGGTGCCACAGGACGACTTGTTTCTCTTTAAGAGTGTAGACCTGCGATGGGCAACCTAGGCTAGTGAGTGGGCTGCATGAGTGGCCCTCCTCCATCTTAATGGGTCACAAGATTGTTATAACTGAGACGGTCTCCCGGGATAGGGTAGTTTTCTAACTGCTCTTGTGTACCTAGAATTTTTGGGATGTGCCGATTGAAATGTAGCAGCGCTTTCATGCAGAAGGAGCACACAGCTTTTGCACTGTTGTGTGCAGTCAGCAAGCACCACACTTGACATGTCTTTTATTTATGTGCATGCCACTTGAGCAATACCAGAAAGGAAAAAAAACCCTATGTGGTTGGAAACCAGCGGAATCTGGCAACTCTGCGTGTGGGCAAGAGTAAACAAAATGTCTTGTGGGCCATTTATGTTCCAATGGGCCATTTATGTTCCACGGGCCACAAGTGGTCCACCACAGGTGTAGATATAGGACAATGCAGAGAATAGCCTGGCAAGCTATTGAAGTCCATGGACTGGATGCTGTGGCCCATGTCATATTTCAGAGTATGAAAATGAGAATGTTACAAATGTAAATTACGCGACAGTGCTTTCAATGTCCTTCTGTCCTCTTGTTTGTTGACAGGTATGGTTTCACTTTTCTAGGACTTGAAGATGATTACATGAAAGTCCAAAACCAGAAGAATGAAATTGAAAAGTAAGTGCAACTGCACTATGTTGGGGAATTGTGCCTTGCTAACTGAACACACTCTGTCAAGTGCCAGCTTGCACATGGTTTTGATTAAATTCAGGAAAAGTGGCAAATGCTGCATAATTGAAATGGCACAACAGGCCATGTCAGACTGCTGGTCCATAGGAAAGCCGATCCAGTTACGGAGCCCCAGCATCAAAGAGTTGGCTGAAAGATCAAATCAGTTGCAGCTTTTGCTATAATAGCAAATCAATCAACACCTAAAACAAGGTCCTCTGATCATAGCCAGCACCACAATTTGAAACCTGGAAATTCTCTTGGGTCTGTGGATTGTTGATAACACCCTAGATGGTAAATGCATTAGGGCAGATGCTACTATAAGCCTCAACCACAGCAAGTTGAACTTCTGCATAAACCTGCTGCAAACCCAGCTCCTTCTTTGATTAAAAATAATTCAGCCTTATCCTGCAGCAACTGCTCATGTAAAACCTAAGGTGGGGTGGGCAAATACTGAAACATGGGCTGGATCTGGTCTGCCAGCGTTAGACCATGGTGACTCCCTGCTGCTATATTTACTTGTGCCTCTGCAGGTACAGGCTATCACAGCTCCTGTTGGTCTTGGATCACTGCTCCCTACCAATGGGAGCTGCAGGAAGCAATGTCCTGGTCCATACCACTTCCTGCTGCTCCCATTGGCCGGGAACGGTGATCTGTGGCCAACAGGAACTACAGTCACTGGTACCTGCAGAGGTGCAGGCAGCTATAGCCGTGGCATCCCGCCCGGCCTAACCCTGGCGAACCGTCGCTCTTTTATTGCCCACTCCTGCCCTAAGTGATGTGTTCCACTTGAACGATAGATTAACTAATCTGGCTCCCTCCTCCCCGGCACCTTGTCTTATTAGCAAGTTTCATTTCAAACTTCTCTTTCTTCTGAATTCCTCCTATGAAGGGAGGAAGCAAACTTGCTATTCCCCTGTTTCTTACACTGTGTTCCACGGAGAACTCACAGGTGTGCTGCAGCCGTTTGAAAAAAAACCCAAAAAAACGGCCACAAGAGCTGCTGAGACGCAGCGGGTGGTGCGAAGAGGTGAGCGAGTGGTGATGCGGCTGGAAAGGAGGCGGGGCTGCCCGCGTTCCTCACGTGCTTCTGCACCCAGCTTGCAACCACCTGGGAAAGCTCCGCACCTCGGTTGCACCTCTTGCCAGAGGGGAGGAGCATTGCAGGGCCAGCTCTGATTGGCTGTCTCTGCTGCTGCTCTGAGGATGCTGCCTGCCAGGGGAGAGAACTGCCCTAAAGCTGCCACTCCGACCGGGTCTTTGCACCGCTGTCTTTAGCCCTCACTTGTTACCCAGGACAGCTGAGGGTGGCCAGCACCTTCCACCCTCTTGCAGAGACAAGGCCCTTCCCTTCAGTATTCTGTGTCAAAAATAACAGAGGCAGGGGCTAGGACTATTGAAGGACAAAACATTAAGCAGTAAGGGACCCACTATGAATTGGGGGGCAGGGTAAGACCCTCAGTGCCCCTAATGCTGGCATGGATGCTATGGCTGCTGTCAGTCAGCTGCTTGACATTAACCCATGGTTGATAAGGAATTGAATTCATAATTTCCACCAATATGAGTAAACGGAGTAAATTACATTTCCCTATCAAAAAGACAGAAGTCTAGAAGGCTACATAGTACGCGCATATTGTTGTTGTCTGTAAAAGTGTCATCCGTAGTTCAAGGGGCAAGCTTTTTTATTTTTCTCAACAAAAAATCCTTGGTGTTCCTCATTAAAAAAAAATTATTGTTTGGTGTTCCTCGGTCTTAAAAAGTTTAAGAAACACTGTGCTATTCGCTGCTTTTGGTGTTCAGCCAACCCGTTAGGTGGCTTGCCTTGATTGACAGCTAGGTGTTCCAGTCAGGACCTTCCCCTTCTGACCTGTCAGCTGACTCAGGAAGGTCCTAACTAGCTTCTCCCACTTACAGCCAAGCTGGTACTGTGTGGTTGCCAGTCACATCTCTCATTTGGGGCCAGGGCCCCAGCCATGCATGATGGGATGTTCCAAGCACACATCTCTTGCTTGTTCACCTCGGCCATGCACCAAGGGAATGGCCCCCAACCAGCTGCTACAGGGAGTCGCCATACTCTGGGAATGCATGTGGAGCAGCCTTTTTAAGTTTGAAAGTGTTTTAAACCAAGCATGACTCCATGGGTGGTGCGTGAAGGTAGGGCTGTGGGGAGACAAGCATCCAGCCCCTCCCCTTTTGCCCAGACCCCGCCCCCACAGGAGCCAAGCTGCCCCCCTCCCCAGCCCCATGGGGAGGTAGGTCGGCGAGCTGCCCTAGCTTCCTCCTCCCACCAGCATCAGAGCATAGGGAGGGAGGAGGGCGTGCAGCCCCAGCCTTCCTGCCCTAGAGCATGGGGAAGGCGGGTGCTCGGGGGCAGCAACACTTTCACCCCTAATATGCCTCCAGTAGGCATTCTGGAGGCAGAAAATGGGTGGACCCAAGCTGGCAATTTGGGAAGGCAATGCCTTCCCCCGCCTAGCAGACCAGCCACCCCTTAAAGAGAAGACAAAAATGAAAATAGCACGTCGTCCATGTGCATTTCTTTCCGCAAACTTTAGCTCAGCTCTGCCTTCAGTGAAATGCTCCAGGAGTTGTGTTACGCTCTGTCTAATCACCTGGCTCTTAGTGATGGTAATGAGTGTTATTCGTATCTGGCACCTGTTACTTATAGTCTGGTATAGAGGGAGTTTGCAGTTCAATTTTAGTATGTTCTTGTGGCTTACAACTTTCTTGCCAATGCCATTTTAAGACTTTTTTTACAGCTTTCTAAATTCTTTTTTTTTTTTTTTTTTTTTTTTAAGGTACCAGCTTCTTCATATATTAAACTTTGATCCTGTCCGCCGTCGGATGAGTGTCATTGTGAAAACCAGTACAGGTATTATTAAAACAATGGACACCGCTGTGTATAAAATATTTTTCAAATGTGACTGTATTTACCCTTTTTCTGAGAACATATTAGAGACTTCCCATTACAGACCAGAAATTACATTTTCTGGGCCTTAGCTACACCTATAATATTCACTCGCATGTCCCCTGAAAATCTCTCATTTCCACATGCAAATCTGGTAACTGCATGTACTTTTCATTTATTTGTACATATACCCACTGCACTCAGCAGGGCCAACAGTCACCGGGGGGGGCAAAGTGTGGGGGGCCACAGCTCCACACCCCCAGAAGGGGTGGGACTTGAAGCAGATTGGGCGGGGCTGGGACAGCCAGTCCTCTGGGCCATCCGGAGCACAGTGCTGGAAGTATTTAGAATGATTCTGTAAAATAAACTGATGTAATTGCATATTTTTCTAATGAGATGGGGGTGCAGGATTTAGGCAGGAGGTGCGGTGGAAGAGGGTGTGAGGGTCCAAGGTCTGGGTGGGAGGCAGGGTGCAGAGGAGAGGTCTGGATGGGAAGTAGGGTTCAGGAGCAGGCTGGGGATAGGGTGTCTGGCCAGGGGGAGACAGGTGCAGGAGCAAGGGAAAATGCAGGAGCAGGCTGGAGGTTGGGTGTCTGGACTGGGGGGAAGTGGCAGGAACAGGCTGGGGGAAGGATTTCTGACCAGAGGGAAGGGCAAAAGCAGGCTGGGGGTACATGTCTGGCCATAGGGGAAGATGTGGGAGCGAGCTGGGGGGTAGGGTGTTTGGCCTGGGGGAGGATGCAGAAGCAGGGTAGGGGTATGGGGTCTCTATAGGGGGGTGGCACTTACTTGATTTTGCACCCTGTGCCACACGCTCCCAGATACTACCTCATGCTACTCCCATTGGCTGGATTCTGGCCAATGGGAGCAGTGGGGAAATCCTTCAGGCAGGGGCTTTCTCTCTCTCCCCTCCTTCCCCCACAGCGGGAAGCTGGCACTGGTGCTCTAACCTGCTGGAGGGGTAAGGGGAGGGGCTGAGCTCAAGCCGTGGACTACCTGGAAGTGGTCCGTGGACCGCAGTTTAAGAACCACTGATCCAGGTTTACAGCACATTGAAGACTTGAAATCTTGCGACAGGTTTTGAATCCGCCAATCTTATTTTTAACTCTGTTTCAGGAAAGTTCCTCCTGTTCTGTAAAGGAGCAGACTCGTCAGTTTTTCCGCGTGTGCAACAAGAGGAAATACAGCAAACTAAAGTGCACGTAGAACGCAATGCACTGGTGAGTGTGTTCACAAAGCCAGGGTTGGTCTCATTGGAAGGGAAAATGTGAGCATCAGTTCTTTTGTTTTGATGTCCATGTCTGGCTTGTTTTCTTTTTCAGTCTTCCTGGCTTCCAACTTTATTTAACTTCTCATCTACTTACATGGTCCTGATTCCTGTAGTATCTAAGCATCTCCCATGGAGTTAAAAATAGCAATAACAATCTCTCTCTTTTCCTTTTCTAGCCTGGTAGAGAAGTCCTTGAATCAGTTAATAGTTTTGAGCGGGTGATGTTTTGAGAAGCATTTATCTAAATTGAGCGATGTTAAGAAAATATATTTATAACGAATCAGCTCAGGCTAGTGTTTGTTCTTATCTCACCTGGTTGGGCCTCCTTTTTTTACACTGCAGTGTATTTTAAATCAGCTACATTTTCCAGTTCTGTATATCTTGCGACCTTTTCACGACTAAAGATGCTCTGTTCACAGCTTAAAATACCTATTGTAATGTTTCATGGCCCAGGTTTTCCATGCATGGAGATTCATATATAAACAAAGTCCTTCAGACGTATAATCACCTCTAATATTGGACCCAGTCTTTCCAGGCACTGAATAAAAGAGAAAGTAAAAATTCTAAGGTAGGGGCTGTTTAAAAGGTGTTTTTTAGTACATTTGTCCACTTCTCTGTTTCAAGGATGGCTATCGGACTCTTTGTGTGGCCTTCAAAGAACTAACTCCCGAGGATTATAACAAAATCGATAACCAGCTGAGTGAAGCAAGAATGGCTCTGCAGGACAGAGAAGAAAAGATGGCCAGGATTTTTGATGACATAGAGAAAGACATGCATTTGATTGGGGCAACTGCTGTTGAAGACAGGTAAGAGGGTTACAGATAAGCAGGTGAAACGTGAATGCTCTGTTTAGAACTGCATAGTCTGTATCTCCCTCCGTCTGAAGTTACCCAGAACGTAATTGCCTAGGGGAGGGTGGCTCAATGGCCAGAGTGAGATCATAGAGCAGCAGTCTGTGTCGTGACATAATCCACCCCGGTGCTATTGAAGCCTTGCGCTGATCCTAAGAAGACAGAATGTCTAAAGCAGTTATTGTATGGCACATACCACAACGAATTGCCTGCTTGCTAACAATATACTGGTTTAAACAACAAGTACGTGAGTGTTTTAATAAATCTGCATTTTCAGGAAAGCATTCAGTAGAGCGCCCCTAATTTATGGACCACAATTACACAAGTTCAGGTGCATTTGAACGGGTACATGAGGCTGTTATTTATTTTTCACTCTGATTTCTATGGCTTTAGTCAAAGAGATGGGCACAGTGACTGAATGTAGGCCGAGGAGCTGCTGTGTTCTAATTCTGGCTTTCACGCCAAATCCCTGTGGATACGCCCACGCAGCATACAAGCCCTCGAGGCAGTGCATCTCAGAGTCTGAGATTGCAGAGTGGGGCTTGGGCTGTGGTGCTAAAAATAGCTGTGCAGACATTCGGGCTTGGTGGACTCTGAACACTTCCCCCCCTACCCCCGGCTCTGAGACTCACTGCCTGTTTTTTGGGTGGGAGGGGGAGCGGGTAGTGGTTGTCATATAGATGCAACTTCTATGGCAGGGATGGGGAACCTTTTTTGGGTTGGGGACTGCTGACATACAAAAATGAGAAGCACACAACCCCTTCCTCATTCCCCCCCCCCCCCGATATAAAAAACAGACACTCCATTCCCCACACTCCCCTTGAATACTGGGCGGGGGGAGGGGCAGAGCCTAGGCTAGTACATTTTGTGGGTCCCCAGGCTCTGGGATGGGGCCAAAATGAGGAGGGGGCTGCTTGGAAGCAAGCTTGGGATGTAGGGTCTGGGCGGGAGGTGGGGTGCAGGAGTGGGTTAGGGTGGGAGAGCTGGGTAGGAGGTAGGGTGCAGGAGCAGAGTGGGGGTGTGGGGTTGGGTGGGAGGTAGGGTGCAGTAGTGGGCTGGGGTGAAGGGTCTGGACAGCAAGGGGTAGGAGCTGGCCGAGGTTGTGGGGTCTGGGTGAGGGGGGGGTTCTTATGTAACCCACACACCTAAATGCTGTAGGGGCTTCTGTATTAAGCTCCAGAAATCCCAGGTTCAAATCCATCCAGTGGCAGTTACACGTACCTTGTGCAGCACCCCAGAGATGCACATGGCTTTGTGTCCCCCGTTGCTCCCAGGCACCAATCCTGCTGCTCCCATTGCCTGCGATTATGGACAATCGGAGCGGCAGGGGGAAGCCTCCAGGCAGGTCTTTGCTGCACAGCCATTTCCTAGCCTGAGAGGAGAGCGCCAGCGCTGGCTCGGATCCAGGCAAACCGGGGGCTGGATTTGGCCCCAGGCCGTAGATTTCCCACCCCTGCTCTGTGATGTAAAACAAACAATTGAACATTTCTCCCTCATCTTTCCCAAAAGAGAAATGAGGAGAGCTGTCAGCCTAAGGCGCTTGTGTGGATTAAATGGTTAATGTTGGCTAAAATAAATAGGATTAATTAAGTGCACAGTGTTGATATTGGACCCATTCCTGAATCCCGTCCTCAGACTAACCACCCCTCAGGCTTTATCTGACCCTCTGCCACGAAACTCCCATCTCCTTTGCTACCGGAATGTGTTCAGTGCTGCAATAGGGCTTCTTTCAGTTTACTCTTCATCTGAAAGCTGCTTTGCTGTGTGGGTGTTTATTCAGCCATGTGCAAAATGTGATACTGAGCAGTGGGGGTAGTATCGTATCCTGGCGAAGTCCTAGGCTGGTTTTAGCTAGAGATGTCACGGTTGGGAAATCAGTCGTTCTTTGGCAAACAATGTGTGGGTTTATTTCAGGGATGGGGAACCTTTTTAGGCTTGGGGGCTGCTGACCCACAGAAAAATCATTGGGGTGCCGCACAGGTGAGAAGCAAATAAACACCCCCCCCCCCCACACACACACACACACAAACCCTCACTGACGTGGCCCACAACTGAGAAGGAGAAAGACACTCCCCACATTCCCTGTGCACACCAGAGCCTGGGGGGAGGGGGGGCAGGCTAGTAGATTCTCTGTGGTCCAGCCCTGTGATGGGGGAGCTCCCCAAGCTTGGGGGGGAGCCCTGCGCCTTGGGGGCCAGATCCAGGCAAGCCAGGGGCCCATCTCTGGCCCCCCAGGCCTTAATTTCCCCACCCCTGGTTTATTCATTTTCTTTGTAAGCAATCTGTAAGTCACACTTGTGTGGTGTGGCGCGGCGCTTTGTCCCCCCCTAGTGGCTAGTTCGAGTCTGTAGGTGCTGCCTGTAGGTTCTTTATCTGAGGCCGTAAGTGCTGATGGTTTTTAGATCTAGCCTCCACAGGCTCACGTATATGGTTCATTCTCCATTAATTCTGAGGAGGAATGGGTTTTTTAAGGTGAACAAGATGGCTAATGTATTGCCTCCCTGTACAGACTTCAGGAACACGTTGCTGAAACCATCGAGGCCTTGCAAGCAGCAGGCATGAAGGTTTGGGTGCTTACTGGGGACAAGATGGAAACTGCAAAATCCACCTGCTATGCCTCCCGGCTCTTCCAGACAAACACGGAACTACTGGAGCTGACCACAAAAACCATGGGGGACGGCGAAAGGAAAGAGGATCGGTTGCACGAGTTATTGCTAGAGTATCACAAAAAGCTGCTGCAGGATTTTCCAAAAAATAGGGGACACCTTAAAAGGTGAGAGAGAGCACGTGGGTAGTTTGTGTCTAGAGAGCTGTGTCAAAGCAGAGGCTTAGCATGAATGGAGGTAATTCAGCATTAATTCCCCCATTCTGTGGTCTCAAGGGAAGAGCTCTGGATTTCATGGGCGCTGCTTGTGAGGAGTGAGTGTGCCTCCCCCCACGCACACCCCTGAATCCCATTGTAGGATTGGAGCCTCTCTGCCTCTAAACAGCCCCCTGCTTTTCCTCTTTTTCAAACCTAATTTTGCAGGACTTGTGCCTGTCCTGTTTCCCTTTTAATTCTGAGCCATTTCAGTGGCGCGCATGCACATGCTCACAGCCAGACCTGGTTTTGTTGATACCTTTGTGGCTCAGATCACACAGAAATGACGAAACTGACTTCCTAGAAATGTAAGGCTTGAGACTGTCACGTTGTCTCTCTCTGCTTATATTTTAGGAGCTGGACAGTGAGTCAAGAATATGGACTGATTGTAGATGGATCGACGCTGTCGCTAATATTTAATTCTGCCCAGGATTCCATTTCCAGTAACTACAGAAGCATTTTCCTACAGATTTGCCTGAAATGTACAGCAGTTCTATGCTGTCGCATGGCTCCTTTGCAGAAAGCACAGGTAGGTGCTGTACAGGGCCTTCCTTACCCATATGCAGTTGCGTAGGGCACCTGAAAATTTTGGGCACCACTGGGTCTTAATGTCCACACACCTGGCTCTTTTTATCCCTGTTCTGTGGCCTTTCCTTCCTCCGGAGAGGGTCTAGTTAACTTAAAAGTGAACAAGCCTGCCAGTCCTATTAGCAGAACATGGAACCTGTAAAAGAGCCATTTAAATGGTAATGAAGCCATTTAAAAGGCATTTGTCAACTAGGGATGCAAAACGCTAAATGGTTAACCAGCTACCTGGTAAGCATTAGCTTTATCAGTACGTTTACTGGGGAACCAGGCTGGCAGGAGCAGCCTCCCTCCCCCTGCCTTCCCCCCCGCCCACAGTGGCCCAGCCAGCAGAACCCTGGCCATGGTTGGATAGCAGGGCTGGAGCAGCCCCTGCTGCCCACGGCCGGAGGCTAAATGATTAAACAAATCGTTTATTTGGTTAAATTATTTTAAATGGATTTTACATCCCTGTTGCCAACCCCAGGTATATACTATCATGTTCTGAATTTGCTGTGTTAGTCCACAGAACCTGAGTTTAAAATTTGCTTTAAAAATATTTCATTAGTGCAGGGGTGTCCAAACTTTTTTCAAAGAGGGACAGATTTGATGAAGTGAACATGCGTGAGGGCCGACCATTTTGCCTGACATTCTTTGAACCATTAAAATTAAATGCAAATTAACTATTTTATGCAAAGTTTATTGCAAATGGCACACTTTTCATTTCGTCACATGGATGACAAATCTAAACAGGTGTTAAATCACTCTGCCTTTCATATCTGAAGGCCAGATGAAAAAAAAATCCAGGAAGCTGAAATATATGTCAGGAACATTGTAAAGTACATTACATATTATTGGTAATAAAAGTTGTCTGTCAACTTTTAAGTTCAAAAAATATGAACAGGAAAGTATACATGTTGTGTCCAAATATATTTATAACTGATTTAGACCAACTGACATTAACTGAGATTTTACAATGTATTCATCTCAATACATATGGATTCGTTGGGGGCCATAAAAGATAGATATTGCCAAATTACCTGTGGGGCCGTATTAAACCGGAACACGGGCCACAATTGGCCCGCGGGCCGGACTTTGGACATGCCTGCATTAGTGTGTTGCTGAAGATTTTAAAATCACATCTCTAAAAAATTGCCCCCCCCCCCCCCCGCCCCCCTGCCGGCTACCATGAGGCATAGGGGCACCAGGTTAATAGCACTAAAAAAAGGGGCCTCAAATCCTAAGGACAGCGCTGGTGCTATAAAATAGACTGATGGGCTGGTTTCGTTGGCTGCAGCAGCTACATGCTGTGTCGTGTTACTTGCAGTACACTCCAGTAGTTAAAAGTAACACACCAGTTTGGATCATAACTCAAATCACCAGAATCCATATTTAGCTGCTATATACAGTGATCTCATTTTTCAGAGGTGATGAATACATGATGGAAGGGCTGTAAGTCAGTGTAGAGCTGAAGCATCTGTCTTCTGATCCCTAAGAAGAGACATTTCTTTGGAACGTGTATTGTCTAGATGCAGAGGGTTTCCACAGGAAGCAAGGCTAAGTGGTTGCTCTGCATGTGAGAACACCCTAGGCCAGGTCTACATGAATTGTGTAGCTGGAGTCGATGTATCTTGCATTGATTTTCTGGGGCAGTGGGACGTCAAAGGGAGAAACTCTCCTGTCAACTTCCCTTACTCCTCGCAACTGCAAAAAGTTCAGGAGTTAACGGTTGGGGGGACCTTCAGCATTCTATTTAGCAGGTCCTTACCAGACCAGATAAATCGAATGCCAGAAGATCGATCTCTGGAGCGTTGATCTTGCCGGAAGTGTAGATGTGCCCTTAGAGGAAAGCTGGCTTGCGATATACCTGTAGAACCTCTTGATTTGTTTTAGAAAAAGGGAAAATCATGGAAGTTTGAAAAACATGTACCATGCAGCTGGACCTTCAGCAAGTATTATCTTATTTCCTTTTCTGAGACACATGCAGCCAGAGGTATTTCAGCCCGTCTATTATAAATCCTCTGATGACTTTGATTTAACAAACTGTCTCCTGAACCGGGAAATAGATCAGAATTTTCTTACTTGACTTGCTTTTTTGATTTTTGGTTGGATTTTTTTTTTTTTTTTGGTTGTAGGGATTTTTTGGGGGGGCGGGGGTTTGGCTGGGTTAGGAGCCTTTTCTGTGCTTTGGTATATTTGTGCCACAGTATTTCATAGATGTATTTACTGTTTCCTGGGACTATTTTTTACAAAAGCTTTGAAGTTCAGTTTACCTATAAATAAAGGGACAAACTGATTGATCCATTGATTTTCATTTCAAGTTTTGAGAATTGGATTTTATGACATCTCCAGCTGGTAGTATGAAACAGGCTATAAGTAGTATACTTCCTGCACTGCTCTAGGTACCTAAGATGTGACCAGCATGCTGTATGACCTAGTGCCACATGAAACACATGGGAGTCAAAGTCACATCCTTGTACCTAGAGGCAGAATCTGACCTTTGGAATGGAAGGAAGGGCTCTGCTGATTTAAATCCAAGCATTTCAGCTCTACAAAGCGAGTCCTAGTGCCAGCCGTTGATGATGATATTGGTAAAATTCCCATTGGCTTCAGTGGGATTATTTAAGGTCTCTATTTTAAGCTGCAAAAGGGAGAAGAGGGGATAAAAAAGACCTTCTGCAGTTTGGTTGCGTTAACTGGAATTGGATCTGGTTGGGTGGCTGGGCTTTGGGGAAAACTAAAAAATCCTGGCAGGATTTAAAGCAAAGGCTGCACTGAGTCTCAGCCCTGTGTGAATTAGTTTGAATCAATTTGTTGAAAAACTGACTGGAGTTATTTTTGTCAACCAGAAAAAGACTTGTGAGGCTGTTGTCTCCTGGGCAGTATTGTATGTGCTGCGTTACTCAAGAATGCTTGAAAGGACAAGGTGACATGGTTCCACCAATCCAAATCAAACTGTCTAGGCCTTATTTTCCTGCTGCAGAATACAAGTTACTCATGCTTACCTGTCGGAGGTGGGGAAAGGGCCTTCTCTCCATCAAACTGGAGGCAGTCGAATCTTTGGGCATTTCTGCTGACCTGTTCTGTATTTAATTTTTTAGATCGTTAGACTGGTGAAAAACACAAAGGGCAATCCAATAACACTATCAGTAGGAGATGGCGCCAACGATGTTAGCATGATCTTGGAAGCACATGTTGGAATAGGTGAGAAATATGTAGACACCATAATCCCTCGATTTCATACAGCTCTCTCCATCCATAGCACTAAAAGCTCTTTGCAACGGAGGTCAGTATCATCAGTTCCTTGTTACAGCTGAGGAAACTGAGGCACGGAGCGAGGCTGTGACCTTGTCCAAGGTCACCCAACAGGCCAATGACAGAGCTGGGAATAGACCTTACGTCTCAGGAATCTCAGACCATTAGACCACACTGCCTCCTCCTAAGAAGAAAATATGTAAAATACAAAATAGATATAATGTGCTAGGCCGGGGCGGAATTTCAAGAAAGCAGAGTGGGTAGCAGCCATGTGCACCGGGATGCAACTTGCATTTCTTCCCATTCCCCTGACGATAAGGGAACGAGGGGAAAGTGCTTGGGTTCCATGCATGCCTCACTCCTGGCTGGTGAAGGGGGGGCAGAGGTGTAAATCACGGAATCCAACTCCCCCACCCTCCCTATTGTCAGGGGAGCAGAAAAAAAAACAAGCTATTGTTGAGGGAGATGGTCAGCGAACACCTTTGCTTGTTTTCACATGGCCTGACCTTGCTCCCAATGAAGTCAATGACAAAACTCCCATTGAATAAAGTAGGAGCCCCATCAGCCCGCAGAAGCATTAAGGCTAAATTCTTGATGCACTTGAAGTATCTTTAAACACACGGTTCTGCATCAGGGGTGGGCAATGAATGGCCCACGGGCCAGACGCGGTTCATCAGGGTTAGCTCCTGGCAGGCCGCTAGATGCTTTATTTACCTGTGCGGCCACGTGTATGGCTGTTCACTGCTCCCATTGGCTGTTATTCGCTGTACCCAGCCAGTGGGAGCTACGGGAAGCAGTAGGGCTGTACCACCCTTCCCACAGCTTCCATTGGTTGGAAACGGTGAATCATGTCCAGTGAGCATTGCGAATAGCCATTACTTTGGCCATGCAGGAAAATAAATCATCTAGGGGCCTGCCAGGGGCTAACCCTGATGAACTGAGTCTAACTTGCAAGCCTCTTATTGCCCACCCCCGGTGTAGAGCTATGGCCGTGTCCAGACTCAGGGGTTTTTTCGGGAAAAGTAGCCTTTTCCCGAAAAAACTTCCCCTGCGTCCAGACTCAAGCCGCGTTCTTTCGAAATTATTTCGAAAGAACACGGCTTTTCTTTCGATGGCGGTAAACCTCGTTTCACGAGGAAGAACGCCTTCCTTCGAAAGTTCCTCTTTCAAAAGAAGGCGTTCTTCAATGTAAAGAGGCCGTCTTCGAAAGAGAGCATCCAGACTCGCTGGGTGCTCTCTTTCGAAAAAGCGGATTTCTCTTTCGAAAGATCCGCCTGCAGTCTAGACGCGATCTTTTGAAAGAGGCTCTTTCGAAAGATGCTTTCGAAAGAGCCTCTTTCGAAAGAAGCCTGCAGTCTAGACATAGCCTTTGTGTTTAAAGATATTTCAGGTGCATCAAGGATTTAGCATTAATGCTTCCAGGGTATGACAGGACTCTGCACACTTAGGGTATGTCTACACTAGCCCCCTCGTTCGAACTAGGGAGGCTGATGAAGGCATTCAAAGTTGCAAATCGAGCCCGGGATTTAAATATCCCATGCTTGATTTCTGTCTGACCAAGCTGGTCGCAATTTTTGAAATTTACAAGTCTGGACTAACTGCCTGCGTCTACACACAGCAGGGACCCGGTAGTTCGAAATAAAGCCCTAGTTCGAACGACTTGTTATTCCTCCTGGAATGAGGTTTAACAGGTAGTTTGAACCAGGGCTTTATTTCGAACTACGGGTCCCTACCGCGTGTAGACACGGGCAGTTTGTCTGGACTTGTAAATTTCAAAAATGGCGACCATCCGGGAAGATGCAAATCAAGCGCGGGATATTTAAATCCCGGGCTTGATTTGCAACTTTGAATGCCTACATTAGCCTCCCTAGTTCGAACTAGGGGGCTAGTGTAGACATACCCTTAGTTCAGTTCTGTTAACGGGGAGCACTTGTTTCATTTCCTGCGCACACGCTGCTGAAAATATTACATAGTGGTCCAATAAAAGGCATTGAACATGTTCCATCTTACCATGACTGCAAGACGAGAAACCAATTCTTAAGAGTTTTGGTGACAGGATTTTTAAAATGTTAGTAAAATAGAGTAACTGTGAATGCTAAAGGTTACAAACTTGGCCCATTGAAGTCAATGAGAGTTTTGCCATTGACTGCTAAAGAGCCAGGGTTTCTCCGTCGGAAAATATTTACTTCTTGCTTAAGGTACATGGGCAACCTTTATTTTTAGCAAGTTGCCTGTTTATAAATAAATAAGCTGTTTTCCATTCAAAAAATCCAGGGTCAAATTCAGGGATTATGGATTAGCACCTAATTAGCCCAGCTGGGCTGAAATTGGCCTATAGTCTTTTTGCGGCTAACTGCTGGCTGTCATTCACCACTATAGATCAAAATGTACTTTCCAAAGATGGATTTCCAAGGATGTTGATGTGTTTGCCCCTTTCTTTTGACTGATCTCACCTTGGAGACATTCTTATATTTTTCTCCAGTGCTGCCAGAGATAGTAGAAACATTAGAGGAATGTGAGTGTCATTGGGGAAGGTAAAATAGAAGAGAAAAGATAGGGTCATCCTTGTTGGTGATTGAAATGTCTCATTGTCCTCCAATGAATGGAAGCGTTTTCTCATGCAGCTTCCTTTGTAATTCGCAGAATATGCCTGTCAGTTGAACAAAACCAGCTGTCTTGAGCGTAGCTATAGAAGGGATGATGGGTGTGGTCATCCAAACATCTGGAGTGAAATTACTGGAATGTGTGGAACCACATGTTTAAATGCCCATGATGATGCAGGCAAAACTCAACCCTGCCCTTAAACCACTGCCTCCCTTGCAGCTTATTTTATAGAGCCTGCTGGATAAGAACTTAAAGACAAAAGACTTTATTTTTGTGAAGGATAGCCATGATCCCAAGGAGTGTTAGGATTTTGTCTCCTCGTTCACCTGCCTGGTGCCCTCAACCACAGAACAGCACTGTTGTTTTGAATGGCAGTCTGCCAAGCACAGAGGGATTCTTGCAGGGGTAACAAGTACTTCCTTCATGTACACGTCGTTTAAATCAGAAATTCTTTCTGATGTAGTTTTTATTGGCATTGGAAAGGTGAAGCCATGTTGGCATATCACATAGCTTGGTTGGAATCTGCATTCCAAAGTGCCCTGTGAATTGCTCACTCCATGTATGTGTTGTTCAGGTATAAAAGGCAAAGAAGGCCGTCAAGCAGCCAGAAACAGTGACTACGCTGTTCCAAAGTTTAAGCATTTAAGAAAATTGCTACTAGTGCACGGACATTTATATTACGTGAGAATAGCACACCTTGTACAGTATTTCTTCTATAAGGTAAGGACTTCCATTCAACCAATAAAGTTGTTTCATTGAGTATTATTCAAGTATCTTTGCCCCTTTAATATTGACACAAATCCACTAAAGTTTGTTTTCTAATACTTTTTTGTCTTTTTTTGGGGGGGATTTAAACATATCATTAGTAGTATAGTATAGTATAGTATAGTATAGTATAGTATAGTATAGTATAGTATAGTATAGTATAGTATAGTATAGTATAGTTACAACCATCACTGGTTGTACACAGTTTGTGAGTCAATCTTCTATAGGGTTTGTTCCAGTGTCTCCTGTAAATGTTAAAGCTGTACTGTTTGGCTACGTCTAGACTGGCAAGATTTAGCGCAAATACTCTAAATGCAAGAGTTTTTGCATTAGAGTGTTTGAGTATGAGAGCATCTATACTGGCATGTGCCTTTGCACAAAAGATTTGCTTTTGCACAAAAGCATTCGTGCCAGGGTAGACGCTCTCTTGCGCAAAAAAGCTCCGATGGCCATTTTAGCCATCGGGCTTTCTTGCGCAAGAAATTGATGTTACCTGTCTACACTGGCTTCTTGCGCAAGAACATTTGCACAAGAGGACTTATCCCTGTGCAGGAGCGTCAGAGTATTTGCGCAAGAAGCACTGATTTCATACAGTAGAACGTCAGTGTTCTTGTGCAAATACTCACGGCCATTGTAGACAGGCGGCAAGATTTTGCGCAAAAGCAGGCGCTTTTGTGCTAAATCTTGCCAATGTAGACACAGCCTTTGTGTTTCCATAGCTGCAAAAAGATGGTTACAATCCAAGTAGTATTAGCTTCATAGTCCGTAGCCAGATTTTTAGCCCTAAACGTTTTCTATCTGTTAATATAATAAATATGAAGCATAATTCAGATTTATCTTTAAATATCAAACTGATATAGTACATAAGATGCTTTTCTACTAAAATTTGTCTCTGATTTTTCTAGAACCTCTGTTTCATTTTACCACAGTTTTTATACCAGTTCTTCTGTGGATTCTCACAACAGGTATGTTCCAAAAATAAGCTTTTATAAAAACACATTCTAAAACTATCAAAGAGTCAAGCTCCAGAGTCGAGATTTGGTTTTGTTATCCCACATGCTCTCCAACTAACCTTATCAAAGATGCACTCTAATGTAAACTGTAATATAATTGCTAAGCAACAGTTTTGGAACATTCAATATTTGAGGTATAATTTTTTTAAATGACATTTTTAATGGTTCGTTCCCTTTTTTGCACGCACATAGATGAACATTTTCAAAAAGCAATGAGAGACTATTTTTAGAAAGTCTTGGCTATTAACTCAGTTTTGACATCACTTCTTCCTCTTTTATAAGAGAACAAAGCCACTCTGTTGCTTCTCCTTGTACAAAAAATGTCTCTCGCAAGACTAGGTAGAGGAGCTTAGTCTTCTACAATAAGCTTTAAAATAATGAACTCATTGAGAACCTTGTCCCAAACAAAATAACCAATCTATATTCAACCTAGTACAATGGCATCCTCAGCTGTGCAGATCTTTGTGACAGGTGGGGGTGACGTAGTCATTAAAACAAAAAGGGGTTCGGAACAATAGTTTTGGGTTCCTGTGCTCATTTGCACATTTGTTTGTTGGCTCGGGGTTGCCCCAGGAGTAATCGAAAAGAAGAGCAAAACCATTATGGCAATTGGAAAATGACTTCCATGGAAACAAAAAGAGGCTTTTCTTGACCATAATCCCTGTCTTAACAAGGAATCTTTCAGAGGGCAGGTGCTAAGGAGAGAATATGTGTGTTAAAGTGGCCTAGGTTTCATTTGATCAATTATAATACAGACAAGAGAGCAGCTGTTGACAAGGTAGGAACAGCCTGCTCTAAAATCGCTTTGCTTCCTACCTTCCTGTGGTGCACTCCTAAAACAATGAGTCCAAGATTTTAAACAGGCCACTTTAACCTATTAATCCCAGGGGCAAAAATGGTCTTTAATTACAACCTAATAAGGCTTGCTTCACTGACAGAGCCTCTCAAGCTCAGTTTTCTGGTCCCCCCCGCTGAAAGTGGGCAAAAAGACCAGGAAGAAAATGAAAGTGTCTAAGGACTGTCTTTTTGAGCTCCCTGCTTCTTTGGAATACTCAGATCGACAACCACGTCACTCTGAGACTTCTTTGCCAGTTGCTTTTACACAGGACTTACCAGCTCCCGTATTAAAGTTGCAGATGAGGCTGCAGGGAAGGGAGGGGTGGATTAATAGAAGGAACCTCATTTTTATTTGGACTCTGAAAATATCATCGGGCTTGATCTGCCAGCCATCAAGCTTGCTGGGAATTTGGCTTTTGATTTCAGTTGGAGCAGTCTGTCATTAAGCTGTCATTAAGCACCAGTGGTAAAGGCAAACACAACTCGCCTTTAATTCAGTTGGCTTCAGTAGAACTACACGAAGCATGAATTGGGCTAAATTAGTCATTATTGGTTGCTTTGACTAGAATATGAACTGTCCTGTGTTTGTGGAGGGTGAGAATAGGAAAGGGTTTTTTCTGTTTTTATGGGGAAATTTTCAAAGTAAAGAAGGGCTTTTCTGTAAATATGTTTCTCTCCCTTCTGCTGTTTTTAAGCCACTGTATGATGCTGCTTACCTTACAATGTACAACATCTGCTTCACGTCACTACCTATCCTCGCCTATAGTCTACTGGAACAGCATATCAACATTGACTCTCTGACCTCAGATCCAAGATTGTATATGTAAGTAAGAAAGGATTTTGCAGTCTTCTCGCATGCTCTTGCCATTTGCTTCCTAGCAGAGAGTACTGTTCATTAGCAAGATAAATTTCACAGTGTCTGAAATACTGTTGACCTCCAGATACTCTGGTTCTGCCTCTCATTGCTGGATCTACGCCAAGACGTGCCCTCCTGTGCATTTTCCCGTTCTGTGGGAAGAAAAGTTATGGAGCGTGCCCCTCGACTGCCACGTCTTGCCCAAAATGGGTATTGTTCCTGAATCAGCTAGTGCACAGGAGCAGGGTGGAAGGAAGAGAAGAGATGGACTCCTTTATAAAGAGATGAATGTTTCCGAAAGTCTGGCATGCTGGGAGCTAGAGCAGTAGTCAGTGTAAATGTGCCCCACCACCTGCCCAGTCCTCCCTCGTCTTGCTCCAACAAGGCTTGAATCTGTACTTCTAGTGACAAAAGCTGAAGGCTGAGCAGTGCTATCACCAGTCCCACAATAGCTTTCAGGAACAAAGTACACTTGAACTCCTTTAATCTGGCAACCCTGAGAAATAGGATATGACAGCTCACAGAATTTTCCAGAAATTTTCTGTGGAGTCTGGGCATGAGGAGAATGGAGTGAGCCACTTGGCTCCATGCCTCTGGCTATTCCCAGGCGCTGCCCTCTGCCTCTGTGGCTCCCCACGTGCATCAGCTCCTGGAGAGCTACCTGTCTCCCCTCCCCCCACACTGCTGCTTCTGTGTCAGAGGCACCAGTAGGCGGGGGCAGAAGCGGAGACATGTACCACCTGCAGGGAATCTGACTGTCAGCCTGCGTGTAACCACTGAAATTTTGTGGGAAATTTTCAGTGGTTACACAGTTACTTAATGAAATGCATTTTAACATCCTTAGTTCCAGTGTAACAAATATTGTCAGGGAGAAGCATTAGTTAATGGAAGTCTCTCTTTCCTGGGGGGTTGCCTCCTTCAAACCTGACTAACGGCTGTCAGAGAGCATGGTCTTTCATGGGAGACCAAATGTATAAGATTTCCCTTTGTCTCTGTTCCCTCCCACCCCCCAATATAGACACACACTTGGCCCAATCCCTTTATCACTAGCTACAGGAGGTGCTTTTTTCTGAAACTTTTATTAACATACTGGTAGCAGGTAGTTAATTTCCGTTTTCCTGTCGCCCAGACCCAAAATGAAGTGTAGAAATGAGGTTATCCGCATTTAGAGCACCAGCAGTGATACAACATTAGGGCTGCTCCGTTCTTTTCTGTTTGGGTTCTAACATTGTGCCTGCCTAGCACTGTGCCATTGGTACGCCTTCCTGTCATGCACTCAGCTGTCTGGCTAGTATCTGTCCTATGTAGCCATGACCTGTTCAAGCCAAGAGTCCTGTCCGTGACACAAGCCAGCTATCACTATGGTAACCTAAGCCATGAAAGAGAGAAATCTGCCTATTTCTGAAACAGGTACCTAAGTGTCTGCCTGGCAGACTTCCTCCGTGGACCACCTTCCATTTAGCAAAAGATGACTGCATGTTTTTAGACACTTGCTGAATACTGTGTAGCAAATGCACTCGTGGCTGGCTAGGGAATGGTGAAAATACAAAGAGAGGGGAACCTAAGAAAAACAAATTCATTTGACTGGAGGCTGGCTCTAATTTGAATCCTTGTGACTTTGCCTGGATGGCTGACGACCAAATCACAGTTGTAGCAGATGCTGAGTTGATGATCTGCAGAGCTTGAATTTTGCACCCCATAAAAATCCTGCTCGTGGAAAAGCACTGCAGGATGTAAATGCAAAGACAAAATAAAATGTACAGGAAGAAGCTCTGATGATTTTCCTGACCTCAAGTGTTAGTCCTGCTACGAGACAACCTTCTCTCAGAAACACAAATTGTAGTACATCTTCCTCTTTCGGCTCATTATAGCGTTGCCTTCGCAACATCATAATTGGACTTAAGTAAGCCTGTGTTATAAACTATAATTATAGTTCAGTGCTACAGCTGTTTGCACTGCTGAAAATTGGAATAACACATTTTTAGTTATAAGGGAAGGGGGGAAAAATGTTTTTTTTCCACTCAGATGCTCTTTTTTCTAGCTCCAGTTAACCCCCCTCCAAATCGCAGTAGTAGCAGTAATAATAATATAGTAATAATAATAAAACGTACATACATCTCTTGAACAGGGGTATATTTCCTAGAGATTTGGGGGAAACCTTTTTTTCTACACAGCAACTGTTAATTGTAGATGGTAGTAATCAAAGCCTTCACTGCTAGAATCTCACCTTTCTTTTTTAGTGTGATTGCACTGTTTTGGGATCCTTTGGAAAGGAACAAGAAGGAAAAGAAGTAATTATATACTCTTTTAGTCCACCAGAGGGAGCTTATTGCTACATCATCAGTAGAGCTCTGTGTAAAAGCATTCCAGAATCCTTTAACATCCACTGCCAGGTCTTGTATCTAAATTCACTCCCTCCCCACCCAAATCCAGCCAAACCCCCATGTTCATATACCTTTTGCATACAATTCAGACGGCTACTGTCAGCCTGAGCGTTTCCTTCACAAAGGAAAAGTGCCAGTTCCACAATATCTAGGATTAATATTTCTGACCTTGAAGCAATTTACCTTTTGAAAAATATAGGTTAGACAGCAGCAAAAGGAGAAAGGCTAGCAGTTAATTGGATTGTGCCACTTACTCTTTCATTACTGTCCTTTAAAACTCAGCTGCTGAAATTCAGAGATGCTAAGTCCTGCGGCAGTGTTGTAATATGGGAATGGAATAATAGCACAATTCACTATTCTCAGTTTGGATTGTATCAAAATGTGAAGCCACTTCTCAAAGAGTGAAAGGTGAATGCATTAACGTGCTGAGACACAGCCGTCATAGATATCTCATGAGTTTGTGCTTTCTCTCTACAGTGAGTGACTTACTTTTGGGTCACACAGATCTCTCTGGGTATATCTACACAGCAAAGTTATTTTGAAACAGCAGCCCTTATTTTGAAATAACTTTACTAGCGTCTACACAGCCAAACCACTTATTTCGAATTTGGTAAACCTCATTCTACAAGGAATAACGCCAAATTCGAAATAGCTATTTAGAAATAAGTTCTGTGTAGACACTTATTTCGAAATAGGGGGCCTCCAGCCTTCCCAAGGTGCCCTGGTGGCCACTCCAGCCTCAACCAACCCTCCTCTTCCTCCCCCCTCCACAGAGCCCTTAAAGGGGTAGACTCTGCCCACTGTGCCTGAGCCAGCTCCAAACCTGCCATCCCAGAGCCAGCAGTCACTGCTCCTGACCAATGGCCCCAAAACATGAGCCAGCAGCCACTGGCAGCCAGCCCTCCACCACTCCCCAGGAGCAGTCTGCCCGTTCCCAGGAGCCTGCCAGGGCCTGGAGAAGGTGGGCGCCTTCCTGGTCCAGGGTGGAGATCATGGACCTGATTCACGTTTTGGGGGGATGCCCCCAACGTCCGTGATCTCCGCACAAGACAGAGGAATGGAGCCGTCTATGGCAGGATAGCTGCCAGCCTGGCCACCAAAGGCCATATGCGAATCCAGGAGCAAGTTTGCATGACAATCAAGTTGGTCCGATGAGACCCCCAGCCCTGAGCTTCCCCTCCCCTTGCTTCCCCCTTCCAGCTCCCTCCTCCCAGATTTCCCTCTCCCCTCTCCCACCCCTTCTCCTCCCGTCTCCTGCCTCCTTTCCCCAGTCTCACCAGAGTTTCACCCCCCCCTTTTGTTAAATAAAGACAGTTTGTGTTTATGAAAACACATGTTTTTTATTTTACATCAGAAAGGGGGGCTAGGAAGGGGTAAGTGGAAGGACGTGGGGGAGGAATGAGGCACAAGCCCCCATGGGGCACACCAGGGAGACTGTTAGTGCACCTCAGGGTGGAAGCTCTCCCACAGGGCCTCCTGGATACTGACAGCCCCCCGATGGACCTCCTGGATGGCAGCCTGTAGAAAGTGCAGCCAGGCTCTCAGCAATGCATCCAAGAAGCACCAGAGTGCCCAGGGGCAGCTCCGGCTCCATGTTGCAAAGTGCTGTGGTGTCCCGAGTGAGAGCACACAGAGACAAAAATCAAAAAAATGATTTTTCTTGTCCCTCATCGAGGTAGGCAAAGAAGCAGGGAAACCTGATGACCAGCTGTCCAGGGTGTGTCCCTTTAAGCACAGGCCTCAGGTAGCCTCAGGCAGCAGCCACACAAAGACACCTGGTTCCAGCTGGCCTTGAATGCAGTTCAGCATCCACTCAGTGTGGATGTGCTATTTCGAAATAGCAAAATGCTACTTCGAAATGCATTTTGTGTGTAAGCATGTTATTTCAAAATAAGCTATTTCAAAATAACTATTTTGAAATAGCATATTTTGAAATAATGCTATAATGTAGACATACCTCTCAGATTAAGGGCCTGATTCAAACCCCTCTGATCTCCAAAGAATTCCTGGGCATCACTACAAACACAAAGAAGATGCTGCCCCTATACCAAAGTCAGTGGAAAAAACTCTGGAAAAATGAAAGTGATTTTTCTTGTCAATCTGTTTCTTACCAGGAAAATTTCTGATAATGCTATGTTGCAGTGGAAGCCTTTCTTATACTGGACCTTTCTGGGAGCCTTTGAAGGGCTTGCGTTTTTCTTTGGAGTTTATTTTCTTTTTCAAAATTCGTCATTAGAAGATCATGGAAAGGTAAAAAACAAAAACAAAAAACCCCACCCCGTTGAGTGTATTTGTGTGTGTGTGTGTGTACACTTTGTATAACATGTGTATGTATCAGTCAGTGAAATGTGTCTAGAATCTTCTCTTATGATGTAGTCACGAATTCCCTTAATGGCGCAGGAATAATTTGAGATCTGTAAAGTAAATTACGGAAGATTTTTTTATTGTCTGTTTGTGAAGCTTCTCCCAGCTTGCCCTGTAAACAATTGAGAAATCATTATGCTGTCTAGGTACAAAGCCCCACATACAAATATGTGTGCAATCAAAATTGTGAGGCCACCTCCTACTGTAGACTCGGTACGAAACTTCTAGGGGGAGTTCTGTGTGCAGAGTGATAACAGGATGAGGCCCCTCAACTTCAAACCTTCTGGTTTGTAGTGCAACTTAACTTTGCCAAATGATCATTTTCAGAAGTTGATATTCTGAGAGAAGATGTTGCAATGTGGGCTGATTGCATGTAGATACAAAATACACACGCATAGAAAGTTTGTGAAGTTTTATAACTTCTGTTTTATAACACGATTAACCCACTATACCAGTGTTTCCCAATTTTATTTGGACACGGAACCCTTTTAAACTTGAAAGAATTTTGCAGAACTCCTAATAACAGTCTAATACATGGAGCTGAAAAAGTAGACCGCAAATAAATAAGGATAATAACAAAAAAATGCTAAACGAGGTCATGAAATCAATACGTAGTTTAATTGCACATGTTTAAAAACAAAAAGCACATAATATTAATTATTTTTTTAATCATAAAATGTTGTAATGGAATTTTCTCACGGAACTCTATTTTCACTTTGCGGAACACCATTTGGGAAACACTGCACCATACTGTAATTGCAACATCCTTGTGTATTTAAAGGGTGACTTTGTATAATCAGTCTGGTTCTATTTGAATGAATTTGGTTCTGCACTACTTTGCCATGTAAATGATTTGAGAGGCTGAGTCTGCGTGACATTCTGAAAACAAGCTATGTGGTTATGTCCTCGTTTTGTAACTACTTAGGACTGTAAGGACTGCTAACCAGCAATTAATCATAATATCCATGTATGTTTGATTGAATCCTTTTTTGCGCCTATTAACTTTAATTTTTTGCATTTTTTAAAACTTTTGCATTTCACTTTCTGTTTTAATGTATGCATCCAGATCTTGACAGCCTGTGGTAAGCATCTGTCCCATTCATTGCCATCATTTGGATATATATGCAGTATCTGCTTTTCTCTGTTGTGCGTAGTCACTAGTATCTGCAAACAAGCAAACTCAGAATATTCTAGTTTGAAAATGCCAATCAGTATATTCATCAAAGGGGAAAAAATTACATGAAAAGTGCAGCTACTGTGATGGGTTCCAAATTATAAGAAAACACAAAATGAGCAAGTCATCTAAATACAACCGGTCCAAGCGACCTGCATTCTTGATAAACGGCTGCCAGTAGAAGATTTTGTTACTGTCACAACACGTTAATTGTTTGTATGGTACTGCATGGCATAGGAGTATTGTAATGGGCAGCTAGCTTTACAAGAGCATATGGTGGCACATATCTTTGTACAGATGAATCTAAACTAAGTCACTGCATTGAATTTTACCCACTCTAGTTGCTAATTACGTAGCTTGTTTTGTGTTTCCAACAAGACAGAGGCATACATGTGGTGATTAATGTGTTTTTCAGGTTTTTGGAAACTGGACATTTGGAACTATTGTTTTTACTATATTAGTGTTCACCGTCACTCTGAAGGTTAGAACTTTACCTTATTTTCAATATGCTGTTGAAAGACATCACAGAAATAAACCATATGCTATAGTATACAATAATACACTTTATTATATAATGTGTCAGTGACATTTATTTCCTATAAAGTTTTGGGTCTTTGATTCTTTTGTATGATTAAATTGTCCATCATTTCTTTTCTGTACAATATTTCACACAATTTACAGTCTAGTCTAGATTTTCTGTGTGAGGGTGTGTTCTGTCTCCTAGGATTTGTGAATTTGTTCTATTGTCTTTTCTTCTGCACCTTCACATCTTGGGCTTTCAGCTCAGGAGAGGAGAGAGAATCAACAGAATAATTTTCTTTACCCAGTTTTGACTCCAGTCCAGTGAGTTGGGGCTCTGTCATAAAAATACGCTTGCCAAATCATCGTAATATAATAATTTGTAATGCAAAAGAGAACAAAGGCCTTTTCCAGAGGGCATTGAGCTATGTGCTGTATATAGCCTGTGTTGACAAAGGGTCAGTTTTTGTCCCCTTGTAGTGGCGAGATTATGTATAGACGTTGAGTCTGCTACTACTTGCTGGTCTATTACCTCAAGCAGCAAAGCATCATACTGTTATATCCAGCAGTCCTTGGTTTCTTCACGCAAGGCAGTCAACTTTCTGTTGTCTGTTTTAAACCTGCTGCCTGTTAATTTCATTTGGTGACTCTTAATTCTTATATTATGGGAACAAGTAAATAATTTTTCTTTATTCACTTTTTCCATATAAGTCATGATTTTATCATATCCCCCCTTAGTCTCCTCCTTTCTAAGCTGAAAAGTCCCAGTCTTTTTAATCTCTCTTCTTATGGGACCCGTTCCAAGCCCCTAATCATTTTTGTTGCCCTTTTCTGAACCTTTTCCAGTGCCAGTATATCTTTAATTGGTGTTAAGCCAACGTGCAATATATTTTTAATTGGTGTTAAGCCAGTGTGCAAATTAAGTGTTTTCATTGTTGAACCTTTGCTAAGAGACAATCAACTACTGAATTTAGACATCTGAATGAATGGAAGGCGAATCTCTACTATCTCAGGGAAATCTGGGATCTAAATGATATGCTTGGTAACTAACAACTGTTCCATTTGTTGTTTTCATGTGTATAGCTGGCATTAGATACTCGCTTCTGGACTTGGATGAACCACTTTGTGATTTGGGGTTCCTTAGCCTTTTATGTATTTTTCTCATTCTTTTGGGGAGGAATCATTTGGTAAGTATTCCTCTTCTTTCAATGATGTCCTTGTTTGTTTGCCTTTAGGTGAATGTGTAGGGCTTGCATTGTGTGAAAGAGACACCATGAGATCATGGGTAGGAAATGTTGATCTAAAATAGTAGATCCCTAAAATCAGTAAATGATTGTAGTATCAAATAGGGATGTCAGTGGTGAACCAGCGGCCTGGCCACGCTGGAGCAGCTCCCCACCTCATTTAAGCAGCTAACCAGTTAAACGTAACGTTTAACCGGTTTACTGATCAAACGGGATTTTACCTACCTAGTATCAAATGCTGATTAAAAGACAGTAAACAGTGGAAACTCCGGAAGAAAATTAGAAAGAAGCAGACTAAGATTAAAGCAGGCACTTCTGCTCATGAGCCACCTAGATGATGCTTTCCAAATGTGAAACTGTCTTATTCTTTGTTTCATGCCATCTGCAGTTATACCTAACGTCTGGGGATGTTTTGTTTTCAAATTTTATGGTGGAATAAGTGATTCCCTATCTTTTGAGAGAAATTAAGGAATTCTTTCACTATGTGTTAGCAGAGCTTATAAAATCCAGTTGCTCGTGGTGATAAAAAGCAGTTCCACCCGTAGAGACGCAGAGCTTTCCTTTAAAACCCAAATGGAGTTTCTAGTCCTGGACAAGGGTGGAATTTTGGCAGGGTAAGGCAGGCAGGAGCCATGCGCTCCGGGGACGTGACTTGCTTTTTATCCCGTCCCCCGGACACTAAGGGAATGAGGGCAAAGTGCTTACCAGCTAGGAGTGAGAGGCAAGCACGGAATGCAAGCACTTTCCCGTCACTCCCTTAGCGTCCAGAGAATGGGATCAAAAGCAAGCCGCGTCCCAAAGCACAGGGCTGCTGCCCCCGCTACCCTGCCATAATTCCGCCCTTTGGTCCTGATGTCTGTCAAGGTAACCTTTCACCTTCAGCCAAGGATGCAGAGTTGTCTTCAGTCTTCAGACAGACCATTCTAATGCTGCTGCTGCTTATGGCTTTCCAATGCTGTAATCAAGTGGAAATGGACACCGACTCTCGTCAGTTTTCACTGCTGCTGCTGTGGGCTCCTATGGAATACAGGGTCCCTGGTGAATTTCCCTGCTCCTTAGGGAAAGCTAAGAGCAGTAGTGGAAGCTGGTATTGAATTTTTGACTGAGGGAGGAGAAACCTGGAGCAGAGGTAGGTTAGTGGAGACCACTAGTAGCTGAGCAGCAGCCAGGGAGCTGTGGGTCATAGATAGTGGGTTGGGAGAGGTGAGGGAAAGGGGCCTTCCCCGTCCAGTGGCCAGAAGAGTTTGGGGACTTGAGATTGATCAGATGCTTCTTAGTGGGGATCTACAAAATATGGTGCCTGCAAACAAATGACACCTTGGTGGGAATCCCACAGCTTTGATGCAGGAGAGGGGTGTGGCTTCTTGCCTGAGGATATTCCCAGATGTTAAGGCCGTTGCCTTCATTTGTCCTGGTAAATATTTCACACTCGGGCTATGTCTACACTCGCGGCTTCTTGCGCGAGTAATATGCAAATGAGCCTAAGCGTGGAATATCGCCGAGCCTCATTTGCATACCTAATGAGCCACCATTTTTTTCAGAAGAGGCTCTTGCGCAAGAAGGAGCATCTACACTGCCCCTCCTTGCTCAAGAAAAACCCTCTTGCACAATGCCGTTACACCTATTATTTGACAGGAAGAACAGCGTTGCGCAAGAGGGTTTTTCTTGTGCAAAAAGGGGGCAGTGTAGACGCTCCTTCTTGCGCAAGAGCCTCTTCTGAAAAAATGGTGGCTCATTCGGTATGCAAATGAGGCTCGGCAATATTCCATGCTTAGCCTCATTTGCATATTACTCGCGCAAGAAGCCGCGAGTGTAGACATAGCCTCGGTGTGGGTGGATGAGTGGATATGGAGGGAGAGAGAGAGAGAACATACAGTGGAGACGAAGAACGCACTGTGGGAATGATGGTAGTGGAGTGAGAGAGAGAACAGGGGACACAGACAATGTAACTAAGGCAGGAGTGGATACTCTGATACTTCATAAGTGGGGAGGGAGCAGAATGAAGCTAGGAGGAGACAGGCCTCTCTCCCATTGAGAGCAGTGGGGTCAAGATTTTACTCAAGATGTCTAACAAAAGCAAGTGAGCTATAGCAAACTAAACTTGGTAAGCCACTTTCCATGTCACAGGCTACAGGTTGATTCCCCCTGTAGTAAACAACGCTCAGCCATTGCGTTCCTTTATTTGGCAGGGACAGCACCCTGAGCTATTTGCATAGCTAAATATTTTCCACTAATGCTAAACAGATGCTTTAGAATTCTTGTTCTCATGAGGGTTCCTTTCCATACATCTGTCAGTTCCCCATTGTCATAGCAGATGTGAAAATACAATTAACTCTTTGGGGGACTTGAGTTTCTGGACTCCCACCACTAAAAACCATCTCAAAGAGCTGTACTTGGGTCTACGTTCAAAGTGATGTATTTTGGATAATTTTTCCTCAGTAATAGTTTTCTTAATAGAAAGAGTCTGTACATTTTACTGTACAGACTAGACAAGGTAAAACTTCCTTTCAGAAGACAATGTTTGTCTTTGCTTCTTAGAGCTGGCAACACAACTCCCTGTTCTTAGTAGTCAGGGATTAAGATCATAGCAAACGTTAATGACAGAGAAATAGCAAAGAGATAAGATATGGGGGAAGCCTTAAAATTAGTGAAAGCTGAGCTGGTCTCATGGGGTATGTCTACACTACCCCGCTAGTTCGAACTCATTCCATGAGGAGTAACAGTAGTTCGAACTAGGAAGCCTAGTTCGAACTACCTAGTTCGTGCCGTGTGTAGCCGCGCGGCACGGGGTTCGAACCAGCCGGGATTTAAAAATGGCGGCGCCCGGCTTATGCAAATGAAGCCTGGGAAATTCAAATCCCGGGCTTCATTTGCAATTGCGGTATGCCTACATTACCCTCCTATTTCGAAATAGGAGGGTAGTGTAGACATACCCATGGAGAGCAGAGGAAAAAATTTCAAAATTTTCCTTTTCCACATGAGAGAGTCTTTTAAGATCCTAAGTTACCTTGAAAGTTCCCGTGTACCTATGTCATTTTTGAAAATCAGACTTGGGACTTTTGAAAAATCTACCCCCAGTCAAAAATGAGACAGAAAATTTAGGAATAGGAAGAGAAAAACAGACAGGAAAAATGAAAAGAGATCACTCTCCAAAGAGTCTAATTAGTGGTGGGCATTTTAGCTGGATAGGCAGGGAGTAGGGCGAAAGATATGGGTGCAGCGTTGCAATGGGCAGGGCGGAAGGTGTGATACTGAATGCTGAAATGAGCTTCATACAGGGATGGATAGGGAAGGGTTGCACCTAGGGCCATGGTTTTGCAGGGAAAACAGATCAGATGGGGTGGCCTGCCTGGGATGGAGCAGAGGAAGGTGTTTGAAGATGGCTTTGTCTACACAAACACTTAGTTCACAGCAGGCTGTGCAGTAAACTTATCCCATGCTGGCCTGTCCTAGGCAGTGTGCAGTGACACTTCGTTAATGAGTTTGTATCAGCTGCTCTTACACAGAAGACTAGATCAGAAGGCAGGAATGGACTCTTCGTGTGCTTCAGCAGGTTTTGCCTGGGCAGCTGGAGGGTGGGACGCTAGTGCAGAACAGATTCAAACCCCAGCTTGCTTCAGACTGTGTAGACAAAATGCCACGATGCAGCTGCCTGCGACTAAGAAAGGAGGGGGAAGCTGTGCCCTTTTGAATATGAGTCTGCACAGGGTGGCTAGGAGAAGGTCAGGGACTGTCCGAGGTGGGAAGCTGAATAGCGAGGGGAATTCGGGAGCCATCAGCATGGACAATGATAATTGAAACAACACCAGGTAGGGGCAAAAGCAGAGGGCCCAAGGGACACAGCGCAGCAGAGCACAAGAGGTGTTGCTGACAGTGATGTAGAGGAGTAGAAGAATCAGGAGAGAATTTGAAGATGGAGCAGAGGAATGGGGTGTGAATGTGCCACGCCGTCTCTGGCGTGGAGGATGAGATTGCTCTGAGCCTTTGCTGGGAGGAAGCTGCTACAGGTTGAACCTCTCTAGTCTGGCAGCCTCGGGACCTGACCGATGCCGAACCAGAGAATTTGCCGGACGAGAGGAGGTCAATATTGTCTAGCAGCATCACCAACACTGCCACTGGTAATTGGCCTCTTATTTAAAGGTAAACTAGAGCTAAATAACAGCACAGAACACTGAGAGCCAGAACTGGTGTCTGTAAACAAACTTCATGGGATTGCAGGAAACTTGGCCACACCCATGATAAGTGGACACCTGGCTAAAATCATGCTCGACCACAGATGTTGCTGGACCGAGAGTGCCATACTAGAGAGATTCAACCTGTACTTGCTTCAAGAGCAGTTTCAATAGATTGCAGAGCAGCCAGATGAGAACTGGAAGAGAAAGCAAAATAAAAGCAGCAGGAACAGGTATATTTGCAAGCACAAATGCTGCAGTCAATGTCCCCCTTCCTCCTCCATATGAAAATGTGTCCCATGAAAGTGCTAACCTTAATTTGAATCTCACTTAGCTGGAGAATGGCAGTGGCAAATCGTAGTGTCTGAGTCTCGTTGTGTCCCTTCTCTTTCAGGCCTTTCTTGAAGCAGCAACGAATGTATTTTGTATTTGCTTATATGGTGACGTCCATACCAACCTTGCTGGCAATAGTTCTCCTTATCTTCGTCAGCCTTTCCCCGGAGATTCTTTTAATAGTTTTTAAAAATGCAAAAAGGAAAACCCATCAGGTAAGTAATAAGTGAATATCCTCCCTTCCCTTGTTCCAGAGAGAAGCTTTTGTTCTTCTGAATACCTGACAAACTGAGGAATAGCCACACCATTTGCAGCTACTGACAGGCTCCCTCCATCTCATCATGTCATTCCTTCCATTACCAAAAAAGGCCAAAAGTGTTAACCAGAAGTATCACCCCGATATGCAGAAGCAGCTGCATTACAAATACCCCTTTTCATTCAGCATTTGATGCTCTGTTTGGAGTCAAACTGCTATCCCTTCGAGAAAGTATTTCTCGTAAACCACACTGGACTTAATTCTGCTCATTATCACTAGTCCAACCCAATTATAGGTCTTAATTGACTGCCAAAACTTGCAGATTTGACATATTCAATCATCTAGATGTCTCAGAGTGGCAGCCATGTTAGTCTGTATCTTCAAAAACGGGTGGTCCTGTGGCACCTCAGAGACTAACCAAAATATATAGAATCATGAGCTTTCATGGGCAAAACCCACTTCTTGATAAGTTATTTTTAATCATCCAGAGCAGGGGTGAGCAATAATTTTTGCAGGAGGGCCACTTAATGAATTTTGGTATGTGGTCACAGGCTGGCTCCACTCATCCCACCCAGGAAGGGGCGGGGTCTGGGGAGGAAGGGGAGGGATATGGGGGACTAGCCTCGCCCCAGAGTGGTTGGGGCCAGATGCTTTAAATTAAAAACACAACGAAGGACTCGTGGCTTCCGGCCCTGTTGCCATTTTGTTGCCTGGCAGCTCCCCAGGGTTGCTTCAGCTATTTAAAGGGCTTGCACCTCCGGACCCTGCCAGGGTAGCACCACAGCTGGGAGCCATTTAAATAGGATCCTGCTACCTAAGCCACCGCCTGGAAATTTGGTGGCACAAGCGTCAGGGTATAAATAGAAAGCGGCCAGGTGCAGTCTGCGGACCGGATCAAAGTGTTAGGTGGGCTGGTCTGGGCCCCGAGCCTCATCTTGCCCAGGCCTGATTTCTGTAGTGAGTTCTTGGGGATTTTTTGCTGAGTAAGATATCGGGGGGGGGGAGAGGGGAGAATTCATTATCTTTCCCATTCTCATTGTAAGGGTGGAATAGTGGATTTTTGCACCTGAGTTGCTACATTTCTCATAGTGAATTCCAGCGAGGAAGGGAAGCAATAGGTCCTTGCTTTACAGACGGGGAATGGAGACAAGATGGCCAATTGGCTTGTTGAGGGATCACACAGGAAGTTTGTTGTGGACCTAGGATTAAAACCCAGCTTTGCAGAGTTCCAGCCTAGAGAGGAACCCACCGGCTGGCCTCTTTCTTTTTCACTACCTAATGTCTCTTCAGGGGAGACACTGTGTTTTCCCGGGCATGGTGCCGTGTTTCCTGCAGGCCACGCTCACTCTGCTGTAAGACAGGGAGGAGGAGTGGGAGGGGCTGCTTATAAAATGGAAATTGTCTGCTGTGTAAGTGGTGGCAACTGTCTTTGAATGTTGGTGATAAACACCAGGATACCTTTGCTTGTTTCCTCAACATCAAAAGCCAGCGCAGCTGTGGTTAGAACATGCCTGGAAAATGGTGCATGTGAATGAAAAGGAAAAATTCATGTTCCCTGCTATGTGCTTCTCTGATTGAAAATATCCCTGCAACATCCCATCAGGCCTGTTAGCCCCATCCTCCTCCACCTTTACTAACACCTACTAATGCTTAGCTACTTTAGCCTCTCACTCTATTCCCCCTCTCCCAATATCTAATATATTTATTTTCACGGAATATTAGCAATTTTCGTTCAACCTTCTGTTTGCAGCACAGCTACAAGTAGCAGGTTACTAAGCAATCCGTTTGTGTCATTTTGAGATTGTAGTTTCTAGGCAAGGTGTGATCTGGGATGTGTAAGAATTGTAATCAAGCCATCAAGTGTTTTCAGTGACATTAAGATTCATTGGAATTAGTGTTCAATGAAATTGTAAAATGATTTTCAAACACTGAGGCTGTGGAAGAAGAGCTTTTTCTGATGGCGGTCTGGAATCCTGTGTGACTTTACTATAAACTCTGTGCACTTCTTTCAGGCTAATTTTTTTCCTCTGTCCTGCATTTTGACCACAAAATGTTATTTAATTATCTCTAAAAAAAATCTAAGATGTTTTCTTACACCATTTGCTAGATTCCCTTGGCACAACATTGATAGCGCAGTTCAATCACTTCTGAAATAATAAAATCTGTCAAATCAAGTATTAGTGTTCAGTGTTACAAGCAATGAACGTTTTAGGAATCTTTGTATGTTTATCAGACAGGTCTCAACAACTTACCACGTCCGGTTTTGAACACTAGTATTGTTTTCCTCTTAGCTCTTTATTATGTTGGTTCTAAGAACATGAATGGGTCAGAACAAAAAAGAGACATCCAGTATCTGACTCTTCCTTAAAAGTTTATAAGGAAAGCAAACCAGCTTGGTAGGTAGTTGATGATGTCCAATTCTTAAGACTTTGAGTCACCATTTTAGAAAATTTATTTTGGGGTTTTTGTTTAAGATGCTAGAAATATAACAACCTAAGGACTTCTAGGAAGTCAGGCATGCCAGTTTATAAGGCAAAGAAAGGTTTGCTCTTAGCAATGGTGGTGAGAAATTTTCCTCAAGGTGGGAGAAGTATGGTATAATGAGTCTGGCGACTGAAAAATCATACAGGTCTAAAACATTATCTTATTGACTATAGTGGGAGCAGCTTTTGGGTCTTGTAGGAACAAGATGTTATCTAGTTGATCAGAAGTCGGTGCCAAAATGTTCTGGCTAGACTTTTGGGGGTTTGTTCCAGCTTTCCATTGTGTCCAAAAGTTAGTCGTTGAAAATACCTAGTAGGGATGTAAGCAACTACTCAAGTAGTCGACTACCCGATATAAGTTTAGGTTTATTGGATAGTCGAGTCACTACTCGATTACTCGCTTTTTTCCCACCTTGCTGCCTCTGTATCAGACCTGCCCTGGATCAGAGGCAGCAAGGGGGGAGCAGGAGCCGGTGCTGGGGGGGAGCTGGCTTAAAAGCTGGTTCCCCCCAGCACCATCTCCATAGTGCTGCCTGCTCCCCCTCCCCCCACTGCCTTTGCTTAGTCCCGCCACCCCCAGGACCTAACCTTCTGCAGTTTAAATGTAGGAACCAGGCTGCCTGCATACCCAGCTTTTACTCCATTTAAACTGCAGATCTGCAGCAGGGGTAGCAAGCCCCTCCCCCCTCGACTAATCCAGTAGTCAATGAAAATTCCATCAACTATTCAGTTAGCTAATTAATCGCTACTTAACATTCCTAATATCTAGACTGGTCTGGGTGAGAAAGGTGCGTGTTTGACCAATCGGTGTCTGGGCTGCTAGTTGATTTGGCTAGAACTTCCTCAGCAGGGCTGAAATTCTAACCCCTCTGGAGTCATTGGGAGTTCTGGTGTTGACTTCTTTTAGGTATGTATACACTGCACTGTAAGCCTGGGACTGCAGGATCTGGGACTATGGACAAAGTGTGTCCCAGCCTGTGCCTTAATCTACCAACTGCATTGTAAACCTGGGGTTACATTTGCTGGACCAGGTCCCATAGCTCTGCTGACACATCCATATGGCCCTCTGCAACTCTTCTGACTTGGATCTGTAGACATTGTGTCCACCCTGTAAAAATGACAGGGCTTGGACCCAAATCACACCAGGACTTGGACCATGAATCGTCAACATATGGTCCACGTGCTGGATCCGACCCCCCAAATCGTCAGATCTGGCCTGACTTGATTCTCTGGGCTGCCAATGTCCCATAGCCCAGCACAACCCTCGGCCAGGCTCCCTGCCTGCTGGGCCAGCCTGTGCCTCTCTGCACAGTGTGCACCTCTTTGTGGGGGGCTCCTCATACTACCCCTCCCCAGCGCAAGCCACAAGCAGACTCCCCCATGGCACGCCGCATAGACGCACATGGCCCCAGCAGTTGGATGCTTTGAGCGGTGTGTGGAGCATGGCAGGCAGGGAGCCACCTAGATTAAGTGCCCTCCAGACAGAGCCTACCTCTGGCACCGCAGCTTCTTCCTGCCCCCCAACTCCCTGCCCCAGTCACAAACCAAGCCCTCTGCACCCCCATTCCTGCACCCCATCCTCTTCAAGACCCTGCACCCCAATCCCTTGCTCCAGGCCACAGCCCCCAGCTGTCCTAAGTCACAGCCCAAACCCCTGTGCCCAATTTCCCTCCCAGACCCCACACCTCCCTCTTGCACCCCATTCCCCTACCCCGGGCTCCTTTTTGCACCCAGCCTCCATCCCAGACCCCAAGCCCTCTCCATTGAAAAGTGCAGCCCTTGATCACTTACCAAAATTTTGGAGTGACCCCCTCCCCCCCCCATCAAAAATTATACTCCACCTTGCTTGGACTCTGAGCCAGCCCCTTAGCATGGTCATAGCACCTGGGCTGTGACTGGTTGCTGACCTGTGTCACGCAGATTTATGTGTGGCTGGCAGAGGACTTGGTCTCAAAGCCAAGTCAGGGCCCAGGGTTACAGTAGAGTGTAGACATACCTAGTGGGGTCAGGATTTCTTTCCATGTGCTCACACAGACAAGTAAGAGACTTACCTTCCAACATGCTAGTGTGGTGGGGGTGGAAGTCTTACGCCCTGGCAGATTTGCTCTGGCTCTCGAATTGTTGAAGATTGTTGTGTGCATCGTGGAGAGACAGGAGGTTTGGCCACCCCAGTATGTATAAAAACACATGACGAGGGAGGGTTTCAAGATGTTATGTTTCAAGTAGCAATTCTGACATCGTAGTCAAGGGCTTCAGACCTGTGTCCATAGTTAGACGCCTAAGTAAGTGGCCAGCTTTTTTCAAAATGTCAAGATGCTGCAGCCTCCACTGACTTCAGTGGAAAATTTCAGACGAGGCCATTTATTTAGATGTCTACGCTTCCAGCGTGCTGACTGAAATTTCAAAAGCCTGAATGGCAACTGTATCTCCTCTTAGAAAGGGCAGGCAAAACCTTGACCCCACCAAAAACAATGTGATTTTTTGCCCTTGACTTCAGTGTGGCCGGGATTTCGCCCGGAGCGGTCCCATTTTGTAACATTTCTCTTCAGCGCACTGCGCGTCACTCGGCCTTTATTCGTTGATGTTTCTGTGTGCAAGTGTTTTGAAATGCAAAATGCATTCATGGTTTCTTTTGCTTTCTGCATTTCTCTCTCTGCTGCCATTTCCCACCTTGTGTGCTGTTGTGAACTAGGTAACGAAACGCCTTCCCTCCTCAGGAACATCCACTATCTTCATGCTCTCTCAAACTTCCAGCAATCACAGCTTTTCTTGGAATGAATAAGGTGATTTCCTTTCTTAATCAGTAAAAGTTTGCTTGTACTGCTGTGTTTTCTGTCTCTGAATGCATAACTGCGGATAACCTATGTTTTTAGATCTGCTTAGGCAATAAGCCAGTGTTTTTAAAGGCACCTTTTCATTTAAATGTATTTTGTCTCCCCCTTTCCCTTTGATGTTGCTGTCCTGTTGTTTAAAGCATCACAACCACTTGCTGCTCATCATCCTTGTTGCATGCATCCTGAAGCTGCTGCTATAATTTAATACAACCCCTAGGTGTGCGTGGTGCTTTACAGACAGACATAAGACGGGGTACACCCTCAGGGGACTTACAATCTGTATTTTGGACCAGATTGTCCACTAGTGTAAACAGATGCAACTCCATGGAAATCAATGCTGAGGATTTGGCCCTGTCTTTACGTACCCTCTTTTCCCCCTGTAGACTCTCTGTTTTTCAGGGCATTATTTCTTTGAAACTTTAAAACAACAATCTACATTATTTTTCACAGAGTTCCTGGTTACTCAATTTGTGTGCAAACAGTCCATCTCGTGCTTGTCCACCTCTGTAGTCTATCAGTAGCTTCTTCACCACATTTCTCTGGCTAACGACACAATGTTGACTCATGTAACTGTAAAGAATGTACTTTTCTATCTGTAAAAGCTATAAAGTTTCTGCAAAATAAACCAAGATTTTGTACCAGTTACACTGAGTACAATTTTCAATTGCACCTGCTGTCGGGGAGTGGGGTGGGGGGGAGGGAGAGAGGGAATGATAAGATACTTGAGCATTTTATGTGTGTTCTTAGTTGGTTCCATTTTCACCTTGCTGTGTTGCCACATACTTCCAGTGCTTCAACATATCCAGAAATGCTACTGCAGAGAGTGATGGATTCTTCCCCTCTTCTAGAAACTTCCAAACTTTGATGCCCAAAATTGGGCATCTAAATAAGCAGGGTGATCTTCAGAGTTGTGGTACACCCCACTCAAACTACCCAACTCTTTGGCACGCCGACTTGAAAAATTTGGCCAATATTTCATAATCTTGGCATTTATAAATTGTCTCTTGCTTAGTCTTTTTGATGATTTAACTTGAAGGTTTTTTACAAAATGATTTAAATATGTTTTTTTGTTATTGTTACACCACTGGATTGAAGAACATTTCTCATGTGCTTTAAGTATTTTTACCTCACTATTACAGAAAAAACTGAGCAATAGGAAGGAATCTGATTCATTGTCGTCCAGACCTTCTGTCAGACCTCTTCTTTTAAGAACCTTCTCAGACGAGTCTAATGTATAGTAACAGGTACCCTGTCCAAAAGAATTAGGATGGTTTTAAAGACACAGATTAACCAAATCTTCCAAAAATCAATTAAAATATAGTTCTTATGATTTTCTTAGCTGATGGTGTGGGGTCCTGTTCTTGCAACACACAAAGGTGCAATGGTTGGCATACATTTTAATCTTTGGAGTGACCTATATAACTCTTCACAACCTTGGTATATATGTCCAGATTGTTTAAAGCTGAAAGATTCCACTGTCTGTAAATTAGAATTTACAGTATAGTTAGCTTAAGCCAAGTTTATTTGCGTAATATTGAGGCTGAAAATACTCTCTGTAAATTATGTTAACAGGAATAATAAAAACTTAATACTGATATATTTGTAATGAAATGTCCACTTTCCTATGATTAAAATGATTCCATTATTGCATCTGGATCAATTCAAAAGTCATGGGCTTGGTTTTCTTGTAAGTGCATGCTTTTCTGTCTGAATTAAACAAGGAAATGTTAATGTATGTGAACAAAATTAAAACTAAACATGTGATGAATTTGTTTATATGTACAGTTCACTCATGTTTGTGTGTGTGTATGTGTATCTATATATGTCCACACACACGTACACACACGTGTAATATCTGTATATATAATATCATATCTGGCTTGTGAATGACCACACTGAGAATCAATCTGTATGCTTCTAGCTGTAGAAATAGAAAAAAGTGCCAAATTTCATTCACACTTAGAAGAAATATCATACCATCATGCAATCTTGGTGTCAGCACAGAGCTGCAGCTTTGCAACAAATGTTTTATTGGTTCTCCTGATGCATTTGTATCTAAATTTGTGTCAGGGAGTCAGTGAGACAAATAAAATCAGGGTTAAAAAGCCAAGTTTTCCAGGCGCTTGTCGGGCTAGTCTGGATTCCCAAGTACAGGTTGAACCTCTCTGGTCCGGCAACATCCATGATCCTGCATGATTTTAGTTAGGAGGATGACAATTTATGGGCATGGCCAAGTTTCTTGCAATCCCATAAAGTTTGTTTACAGCCACCAGTCCTGGCTCATTGTTCTGTGCTGGTTTTTAGCTCAAATTTACCCCTAAATGTCTTCTAAGAGCCCAGTAAGTGTTTGTAATGCTGCTAGATAATATTGACCTCCCGGGATCTGGCAAATTCTCTGGTTTGGCACTGGTCAGGTCCTGAGGGTTCCAGACTAGAGAGGGTCAACCTGTATTGCCCCTGCTGCTCCTTAGTGTAGCAAGGGCTGCAGTTCTCCATACTAGCATGGACACTTAGATTGAGGGGGGTGCTTGTCATGAGTACAAGCCTGCTTACCTATAAGTCCGGTTTTATAAGCTAAAAACCGAGGGTGCTTCCCTTTATTCAGTGCTCTTATAGAATAAAAAAGTCACTTCCATCTATCTCCTAGGATTGTTCCTTACCCTTTTGTCCTGTAGGTGGCACTGCCTGCTCTTATTTTTAAGCAGCCTGATGCATTTGTCTCAGTTGCTACAGTTAGTTTTTGCCTCTTTTGCTAGGCCAGGCACCCTAGACCTGCAAATAGGCCCAGCTCCTTGGACAGGGCTACTCAGTTGTGGGGCTTTCACACGTGATAGCCCTGGAGAGGCTGCTGTTCTCATGGCTAGTCAGTTGGAACCCCATGTTCTCCAAACGACCATGGTGCGCGGGGCAAGTCTCATCATTTGGCTGCTTTTTGTGTGAAATGTGTCCCCATTGGAGGCAGGTCTGTGCCACCCAGATTTTTGCATTACGCAAGGTTCCAGCGAGACACCTGGGATTTCACCTACCACCACAGTTTGGAGGCACAGAAAATTAGGCCCGTTTCCACTCCAGAAATTCTTGTGGAAACAGCCTGTTTTCATGACATTTGCAGCAATCCGTGAAAAACATCCGACATTCACGTGTGTCCTTTTCTTGTTCCAAACCACTTGCCTGTCTTTGTGGAGAGACGCCCTGAGGCATACAGCCTCAGTGGAAAGACTGTGCTTCCCACTCGCCTGGCGGCAGCATAGAAACACCAAAACCGCAATGGCTGCTGCACTGTTAGGGTAGTTCCGACCTCACTAGAGCGTGTTGCAAATGCGCAGCAGAGGAAGGATGTCTTGGTCATCTGAGCCTCGCGTATAGCATTCTTGGTTCCTCTACGAATCCTACTCACAAGACGTAGGCTACTCAGAAGCCCCGTTTCCAGTCCCAGCAGACTGCAGTCAATAAATGGTGGGCCATGCTGCTTCCTCTGGGGAAGTCTTACGGAAGAAAGGTGTTATGTTAAATATTTATGCCGGTAGCCCGCTTCAGCCAACAGATCACTCAGTTTGGAGGAGTTGCCCACAGATTAATTACCCATTCTAGTTACATGCTGCAATAATTTTTCCATCTGGAAAGCGTATGGCTTCCTAAATGCTCTGCTTTCCAGGTCCCATACACACTAGCCAGAGAGGTGTTTTTATGCTTTATTCTACACCTCTGGATGGACATTTACCTCCTTGACCTCCTATCACACCAGAGTTGTGCAGTCTGTGTGTGTACATAGAGTGATAGGATACATTTTATGTTAGACCAGAATAGGGACGTTAAAATGCATTTAATTAAGTAACCGTGTACCTGCTGAAAATTTCTGCGTTTACATGGTTACACATGGGGCGGCATTCGGCTCCCTGGGAACCAGTGTGTGTGAGGAGCCAGCTGTTGAGGCAGCTCCCTGGGAGTAGAAGCTGGCTCCCTGCATGTACAGGCTCCCGCTTTGCCACCCCACACTGCTGCCTCTGATTCAGAGGCAGCAGCACAGAGAGGTGATGGCTCCCCATGCCTACCAGAAGCCTACTTGTAAGCATGAATGTTAATCGATGAGCCCAAACTCATTGGTTGATCATGTACCACATGTTCACATCCCTAGACTAGAACGTTGATCACACATTCACATCCCTAGACAGAAACAGCAATAAAAAAATCAACTTTAAAAAGAGATGTTTGCATATCCTAACTTCCCTCTAAGTGCTATTAACGGGAAAATCCCATCATTCCTATATGACAAGAGTTTCTATTGGTAAATATTTAATTCCTACATTTGCATTTAGTGCAGAGATGGTCGGTTCCCTTTACAAAGCGGTATCGCACAAGGTACAGTTGGACTGAATTAGTATGAGAGTCGCAGGGGAGAGCAAGCCAAAAGTTAATCCTTGGCCGAATGTAGCTTTTTAAAAACCACGTAAGCATATTTGTCACACTACTCTTTCTCCTTCACTGTGAATGCAATTTGGCATATTTATCTCTGTCTTTTATCGCCATTCTTGTTATTCTCTTAGCATATTCTAATACTTGGCTGTCTAGAATAATCAAACTACGATTTTTGGAATGCTGAGGTTAAAGTAAATGATTTTTTTTCTTTCTAATTTTATAGACCGTGCCCGTTAATTTGCCTATGCTATTGTCCTACAAACCTATGGAGAATGGTTACATCTCTGCAAGGAAAACAGAAGATGCTGTTAATAATTAGTCACAAAGCTATCATCTCAGGATACCTCAAATGCAACCACTCTAAACACGGCACGTTATTGTGCTGTAGGACAAGACATATAGGACAAGACGCATGTTTGAATTCACAGTTCTCTTTAAGGTGACACAACTATTGTAAGCAGCCTTGTTGACCAAGCAGCTGTGAAGTCTGAAAACGGAAAAGTCTGGGACATAAAAAGTCCACGGAATCGGGAGCGGAGAAAAGAATGTCAAGAATTTGATACAAATGGAACAATAGAAACTTCAGATTTGCATGGATGGTCTTTATGCCCAATGAAGAAAATGAGGCTCTGCCCCTCTGATTCATCCTACCACAGTGAATGGCTACTAAAGTCTTATTCATTTGCCTGACCAAAGAAGTAGCACGGCCTTTCTGCTTCATCACTGTCCTTTCCAACTCCCATGGAAGGCACTGGAACGGCGCCCATCGTGGAAGTTGGGTTGGACCCTACATTAGAGCCATGTTCTGTCTTCTTACACAGCTCCCATTGCTTCTCATGAGAGCTGTGCATCAGCAACTGAAGGCAGGACATGAGTGTTAGAAAAGTGAAGCTTTCAGATCCACTCAGCAGAAATACTGGGACACATCACAGGACGGTGAGAAATGTCCAGCAGCCTCCCCTTTCCTTGCAAATATCAGGGGTAATGTTATTAAATGGTCTCTGTGTATTAAAATTCAGAAGTGCATCCACCTAGACCTTTTTGAGGAGCTGATCAAAATATTTGAAGAGTGTTTATTTGGCAAGACTGTTTTTCACGTCAGCAGATTTGTTTCTGAAAGAGAAAGATCCACCCTCCTTCTGAATTGGAAGTATACAGAATTTTTTATTACTCATGAAAATCTCCTTAGTAAGGAAAGAATCTTGACTAAAAGTTGCGTTGAGCCAGGTTTTCAGCCTGAGTGTAAGTGGGTCTCTGTGGTTGTGCTCACACTCTGGTGCATGTAATTGCAGTTGTTTGGACACCTTAAATGGCAGTCATGGGCAGGCCTTTGGGGGCCCATTGATCTTGATTGTGCTTGCAAATAATACCATATACTAGCAATGTCAACATGTAGTCGACTACATGATTAACCGATAAGCCTGGGTTTATCGATTAATCCTATTGACTGTGCACATCCCTCCGCCATCCCCCCTCCCCCCACCCTTGCTGCTTCTGTATCAGAGGCAGCAAGAGGCAAGGGAGATGGGAGCCAACATGTGTGGGAAGCTGTCTTTTAAGTTGGCCCTCCGTGTGTGCTGGCTTCTGCACAGTCAGCCAAGGGGAGGAGGGGATGGACTGGAGCCAATGCTCGTAGGGAGCTGATGTAAAAGCTGGCTCCCCATGAGAACTGATTCCCTCCTATCCCCCTCCTCCTGCATGTAAACATGTAACCACTAAAATTTCAAGTGGTTACGCGTCTACACAAATACCCAATAGGTAACATCCCTGCCAGTTACATCTGCAAACTATTATTTGGACCAACAAAAAACAAGGTCAGTTTAAAAAAATCTGCTTAGATCAAGTTGTTGGAGTTAAGATTTAATAATGCCACATGTGCACAACATAAACGTAAAATGCAACTTCTATTTGATTTTGTTTTGTAGGGGAACAACATTTCTTTGATTATATAAAGCACAGAATGGGCATGGATTAAGTGCAATTGGCATTTTATTTTTTTAATATTTTCCCATCAGGTTGACTTAAGGCCCAGGTTTCGCTGTGCCAGATAAAGCAAAATACTCGAGGGTAATAATTTTAAAAGTGTATCGGTCCCATTTTCTTAGACTCCCATGTCTTGCTGAAAGTCAGTGGAAGTCAGACTCCTAAGTCACTTGGGCACTTCTGAAATTTTTCCTTAAGGCTTTGGCACAAAGGGACTAGAAATTAGGGGCTGGGCAGAAAATTCCCGTCTCCATGAAATTTCGATGGCCAAAATAAATTTTTGCCAAAAAAAAATCAATTCTCTCCATTCAGAAGGTTTGGAAACTCTAAAACTGTAACGGAATTGGTGCAGATGTGTATCAGAAAGCCGTGCACCTGATTTTATGCCTGTTAATAGACTTGATTTTTTAAAAAAACTGACAGGCTGTTCAGTCTCTTAGCCTCTCTCCTGCTGCCTCTGAAATTGTTGGGGTATTTCCTTAAGGAAATCTGGATGGGGGTCTGCTGCCCCTCACTAATTGCAGGCAAGTTCTCCCCCATGCATAAGCAATCACACACAGTCTGTCATTCATGGATAGCAAGGGGAAAAAGTAGAAACTTTGCCTCTGCCACCCCTGTGTATTATGACTGCTCTGTGCTACTCCACATGGAAGGGGGGGAAACATGAGCAGGACTAGTGAATTGGACACACCATAGCTCCACTGACTTGAGACCCAGCATGGATAGGGGAGTGGTCCACCCCTTTCACTGCACTGCACCTTACCCGGCACCTCCCTGCTGCGCGTGGGTGGGATTGCATTCCCCTCTTACACCTTGTGAGCAAATCCCCCTTTCCTTCCATTCGCCGCATGGTACTAGAATGCAGCCTTGGATTTTGTCTGATCAACCATGAAAATGGCTAACATGTTGTGCCTACACATTAGAGCATGAAGGGCACAGTTGACCAATACTCTGACAAAACCACTTCTGTGCTTCAGCGCACGGTTCTCTTTGCTGATCTGTTTACATAGTCTTTATAATATGGGCACTGAAATGCGGACTTCCAGTGGGCTGAGACCATTCCAGGTTGGGCGCTGACCGCCTCCTCATCGTTTGTTTCGTGTAGCGTTCTGCGTTGTTGGGATCTAATTCTGCTCCAGCTGATGCCAGTGGAATTTTTGTTTTTGGCACCAATGTCAACAGAATTGTGGTATATCCTTAGGAGTACTGCATTTTAAGCGTAATCTTGCTTGAAACCAAAATGTTCTCTTTCCATCTCCAACAAACTAACACTGGTGTAGAGGGAACCATTCACTATAGCTGTTCATCCAAAACTAAAACGGATATGAGGATCTACACGAATGGGCTGGAATTCACCCAAAACATCTAGCATACCAGCCATAGGGTTCTGGAAAAGCCAGCTTTCTTGGGCAAGAGCCTTAGCTGGTATATTGGTGTAACTCCCCCACTGACTCCCACAGAGCTATGCTGATTTGCACCAGCTAATGTGATGACCTGCCAGATTCAGAACTAGCAACCCCCAAATCCGATTGCGTCCTGGGGTCCTGTGGGGAAGAGGGAATAGAAGAATTCATTTGGGCTGTGTCTACACTAGGCGATTATTTTGAATTTACAATGTTCGACTTCTGGGTACCGGATTTTACAAATTCGAAGTTCTGTGTCCTCATTACAGGGAAGAATAAAATGAAGTCCAAGGTAGCACGTTCATATTAACTGAGTCTGCCTTGGACTTAAAGCTCCAGGAAGCACTTTGGGGGGTTGTGGGAGGCCTCCCAGAGATCCATTAATTCAAATTAGCATCTACACTAACATTATTTCAGACTTACAAGTTATTCCTTGGGAAAAGCAGGACTACAGAGTTCAAATTCCCTGGCCCCTTAGTCTGGAATAATGGGTTTGGTAATGTGGACGCATTGTTTAGAAAATTGACCTTGAGGGGCTAATTTCGTACTAAGGTCCTCTTGTAGACCAGGCTTCTGAAATTAGAGAGAGGAAGAAAAGGCTGCAACAGTTCTGCCTGAAATTAGCAGTAGAGTGGCAATAATTTGACAGTAACACAATGTCATAAAATAACACAAGTTGTATTGTTATGGCACATTTCAGGAATAAGCTAAAAGGTCAGTCGGAACTTATAGGTGGAAAAACTTGAAGGAAACTGGTTAATGCTTCTAACAGTTCACTACAGATTAATCACACTGATTAGTGACACAAAACTATAAATAGCTAGACTTGCTCAAAGTACTAGTGGAAATATTCATAAACTCAATCTGTTTTTCAAAACTTAACTTTTTTCATATGGGGAGATTAAAAGTGGCCTGGAATTATGTAAGAATTAAAAAGCAATTTGCATAATACCTACTGATGGATGATGTAATTAAAATCACTGTTGTGCCACTCATCCAACTTCAGTTGTGAAATTTTTTTAAACGACACATAGCATATAAACAGGTGTAAATTGTCCACAGGTGATGAGACAAAACATTTTACAGCTTCTTTTTAAAAAATGGGACTGCAAACTTACTTTTCCCCCTCCACTTAAAATGCAATTTTATACATATGTTGCTTTATATAACAGATATTGAATGTGAATGTTACCTTTTATGAATGCAACTTGCCCTTTTTCATTACAAAAACTTCTGTTTGAAGTAATAAACTTTGGTATGTTGTTCTGATTAATATTTTTGCCTCATCTGTCTCATGGGATGCTCCTAACTCTCATTTTCAAGAGCAAGCAAATGGTTTATCAGAGACACATAAGATGCAGTTGTAACGTGACACGCCCCAGTTGTCAGTGGTCTGGATCAAACTTGGGCCTCTGGAGCTAAATGCACACTGCTCTATTGCCTAACCTAAAAACCTCATGGCCCCTAGCCACAGCCGTAGAGCAGATTCAATAATCTCAATCTTTGGCCTTGTCTATACTAACCCTGTCGTCTGTCTAATCTATGTCACTTCGGCTAGGCAAATAGCTTAGCTGAAGTTGATGAACTTTCTGCAACATCTTGCATGCGATGATTGGTGGGGGCTGCTCTTCCATTGATGCCGGCTACTCTACTCATCCTGGTGGAGCATCAGAGTCTACGAGAAAGTGCTCGGAGATCGATTTGTCGTGTCTAAGCAGACATGATAAATCGATGGCTGGTGGAACGATGGCTGCAGCATCAATCCCTGGTGTAGTGGAGACACGCCCCAAGTGGCCACTAGATGGGACAGAACACGATCTCCAGGAGGTGTGTGTTACACAGCTCTTCATGGAGAAGGTAAATGGGAGTGGAGTTGTCTGTTACACGTTATGCACAGCACTTCAATCCTTGCATAGTCCCTGATCCAACCCCCCCTTGAGAGTCAGTGGAACAATTCCACAGGATTAGGTCCATAGAGTCTTAATTCCCCATGGGCAGCTCCCATTGGTGTCAGCAACAATTACACACAAGGGAAGAGTGTTGTAACCTCTACCTTACTGTCAATCAACTAATAGTGATTCTACTGATAAGTAAAACACAGCACATGTGTGACTAGTGCTTTGGACACTCCTCGGCAATCCACCCACTCTCCCAAAATGGTGCCTTGCCCAGGTGATTGTGTTTTGGTGCACAGGGCCTTTTGATTGTCAGAGGTGGTGAACACCCATAACTTCCAGCGAACAGTGGGAGCTGCCGCTGCTCAGCCCCTCAGCAAATGAGGCCACTGAGTGAAGTGCCAAGTGTGAAAATGTTGATACTGATGATAAAAGTTGCACATAACCACGGGCAGGTCTCCTAGTCTCCTCTGTCGTTGGGCAACGTGTAATTGACTCAGCTGCTTTGCACCTCTGCGCAATCCTGCTCTGCGAACCCTGCGGAGATCCGAGCCTGAGCTGTAGGCTTCCTGGAGCTGATGAAATGCAGGGTTAGGTTTTTGTGCTAATGAAATTCAGTGACATTACAAACTTGTTGGAGTAATTCACATGCTGCATGTGTTTATTTTTAAGTGGCGTGTGCTTGGCTCAAAATGTCCCCCCCCCCCCCAAAAAAAAAAAAAGTTTGAGAAATTATTTTTCTGCCTCTTTAATTATTAAGCTCCTGTGAGCCATCACAGGACAGATGGTGAAGCTATTTAAAACTGAAGTTAACCTTTGTGGAGTAGCACATACCATTGGAAACCAAATATCCATGTTGAGAATCTTAATAGTCTTTGATACTGTATATTATACTGTACTGAGTGATAAGTAAAATGATCTGAACCATGGCAAAGGCCTTTCTTTGAATGGGCTATAGAGAGCGGGAGCAAAGTTAGCAATGTGAAATTTATGTGAAGAGCCAAATATTTCAGAAAGCTCTCAACGGTTGTGGTAACATCAAAGCAGATGTTCTCAAACTTTTTGGCCCGTGGCTCACCCTGCTCAACACAGACCTTTCCATGGACTACCAGCCAACCACCCACGATGACAAAAGAGGTGCTGCAGAAGGAAGGGGTAGAAGGCCTGGGAGGGATGATGGTCTGGGCATGAGGGGAATGGAGAACACTTACCTGGCTCCAAGCCCCCTCGCTGCTCCCATTGGCTGGGATTCCAGCCAATGGGAGCAGCAGATGAAGCCTCCCCGTGAGCAGTTTCCTACGCTGCCTTTCCCCCAGGCGGGGGTGGGGAGAGAGTGGCAGTGCATAAAGCCACTTCATATCCTCACGAGCTGGATCCAGTTTGCAAGACTCAGGGCTCCCTGGTGCTCCAACCTCATGGCGGGTGGGGGGGGGGGGGGGGGGTTGGAGCGCCAGCACAGGCTCCCCTCTACCAGGGTAGGGGAAGAGTCCCAAGCCTGCAGCCCACTGGCAAGATGGTCACGGACCACTAGTGGTCCATGGACCATATTTTGAGAACTACCTATTTTAAAATGCCAATGTAATAGCTAAGATGGCCCAGTGGTTCTGGTGTTCTCTCCCTCAGGTGCTTGGCTGGCTGGTCCTGCTCATATGCTCAGGGTTGAATTGTTCACCATACATGGTGTCAGGAGGCACATAAGGTGCCGTCAAATTGGAAGAGACCCCGGGGGCCTTTCTGCTTTGCGCTGCCTTGGGTGGGTGAAGGTCATTTGCCAGGGTTCTCTGAGTTGATCTCATTTAATGATTTCCCTATTGGGCCTCCAGCATTAGTTTACCTTCATCCCGCCTCTGCACTGCCTGGGCCACATAATAGTCTGGTCTCCTCTGGTCTTATGTCTGAGGTTGGATTTAGTTGGTGGGTGTTGGGTGGAGTGGTTTACTTCTGCTATGTAGGAGGTTTGGCTAAAGAATCTAATGGTCCCTCTAGCCCAGGCGTGGGCAATAAATTTTGCCCGGGGGACACTTCAAACATTTTTGAAGTAGCCCTGGGCCACCCCGGAAGGGGTGGGGCCTAAACGAGAAGGGGAGGGGCTACGCCACCCCCAGACCATGATTGGTCTGGGGGTGGGAGAGCCCCTTTGCCCCCTCTTCCCACTAGGCACCTATGCCCTGGAAGAGGCTTGGCGCACACCCCCACCCCCAGGCCAATCAGGACTTGGGGGCGGGGAGCACGTGAAGCCTCCTCCCACCGTGTGAGGAGACCATGGCACTTTGAAGTGCCACAGGCTCCTTGCAGGGCTGGGGCAGGGCGAAGGAAGTTTCGTGCAGCTCCCCCGCTCCCAGGCCCTGATAGGCCAGGGGGTGGGGGAGCACCCAAAGCCTCCTCTGTTCCCCGCCCCTCCCCCACACACCCTGCAAGCAGTGCACAGCACTTCAAAGCACCATGTGCTCCTGGCAGGGTGGAAGGAGGCTTTACGCGCTCCCCCACCCTCACACCCTAATTGGCCTGGGAGCAGGGGAGCAACAAGGCCTGGGGCGGGGGACCCTTTTGCTCACCCCTGATATAGATAATAGTGCACACACCCTGGGCCTTCACACCCCTTCTTTGCATTAGTGTGTTTCAGGGCAGTGATGACAAAACCTGACTAGGGATGTAAAATCCCATTTAATTGCTTAACCGGTTAAACAGTTTGTGTAACTAGTTATCCGATTAAAGGCGGCACGGGTGGGGGAGCCGCTCCAGCCCTGCTGGGCTGAAGTGGTGGGTCCCACTTGCCGAGGGACCCTCCTTCCTCCCCTCTCTCCTCCCCCGGCTGCAGCAAGGGCTGCACCAGCCTGGCGAGAGCAGTCCCCTTTCTCCTCCCCCGGCTGCAGCAAGGGCTGTACCAGCCTGGCGAGAGCAGTCCCTGCCAAGGCCTGCCGTGGACGGGTTGCTCCAGCCAACCAGAGCAGCCCCCTGCTCGCAAGAGGTGGGGAACTGCTCCAGCCCTCACCGGTTAAGTTAACTGGTTAACCTTTCACACCCCTAAACCTAACTCATCAGCCTCTCCGTGTGTGTGAGTGGAACATGCAGTGGCAAGCTGACTCTACAGCAACAGACCTTACAGACCACAGCTGCCTCATTCGTGTTAGGATGAATAGTGAGAAAGTAAGCCTAATGGTGCTAGCCTGCCCTCTCGGGGTCAGTCTGCCCCAGCACGGCTGCCTGACATGGCCGTTTCCCTAGTCGCTGGTAGGCAAGGGAGCGCTGCCTTTGACTTGCTTACTCCTACTCACCCAGCACCCATTTTACCTCTGGATATACCGGAGTAGCCTTTCCACATGCGATCAAGTGAGGCACAAACCTGCCACCTCCGGGACTAGTTGAATGCCAGAGCCATGGACTTCAACAAGGTCAGGGTTTTACCCCAGTGTCTTGAAGGTGTGGTGACCAAATGGCTATTTGCTGATCCGCATCGACTTACCCAGGGCCAGGCTTTCACCTGTGGTTCTGTGTGCCAGGATGGAGGAAGATGGACTGAAGTTAACCCCTTATTCACTGGGGACTAAGTAGCCTCCCTGTCCTGACTTACTGTTAACATTCTGGTAAATAGTAGACAAGTGAGCTCGCTCACATATTTGATGCACTTTAAACTGCTGAAATGGTTGAGTGTATAAAAAGTAGTAAAGGGACAAATTCATCATAAGCTCTTGGATGTCAATATACAGGTTGGACCTCCCTGGTCCAGCATTCTCATGACCTGACTAGTCCTGGATGAGGGATTTTACTGGCCCCACCCCTGCCCTGCACCCCACCGAGCTTCCTGGCACCCCCTTCCCACAGCCCAGCTGTGTCACGCTCTGCCAATCCTGCTGAGCCGCACACCAGCTCCCGCCTTTCCCCTCGCAGCCCAGTTGGGCTGCACGTCATCCCTCCACCCACAACACGCCAGGTTCCTAGCCCCACCATCCCCACAGCGTGCCAGGACTCTGATCCTGGAACATCCGTGGTCCGGGACCGGTTTACAGAGGTGCAGCCTGTACTTACACCCGCAGCGAACTTACCTCTCACTTCTGGTGAGTTTCAAATGAAATTTAGCGAAACCTGTTTTCTCCAGTTTCTAGGATTGCTTAAAATATAACCTCTTCACCTCTCCACTGGGCATGAAAGTGCTAGATTGCCTGACTACTCTCTGGGGTGATTAGTGCATGTGGATGTTTTTCAAGGGAGCACCAGCATCAAATGAGCTATCTGTGCACATCCCAGGGCCTTAAATTCACTAACGCTCAACTGGGCTTGGACTTGGAATGGAGTTTGTCCAGCGACCAATGTACGGAACCAAGGGTAGTGGACGAGATGGGGGCGAGGGGCATAAACAGATGTGAAGCAACTGCCATCTTGAATTACGTGAACCTGCTGGCTGGAAACCAGGGTAGAGGAATGGGAGCTGGACCTTGCTAAACCTCAGCAGCTGTTAACAGGGCATAAGATGGGACTGAGGAGTCGTCTCCCCCACTACTCCACAGCTTGCTGTGACCCAAAGACCAGCTGGCAGAGGGCACAGGGCTTTTTCGGGTTCACCAAAGGAATATCCTGTAAGGGCTCTAATGAAAGCCTGTGTCACATTGGTCATCATACACGTGGGCTGGCATGATTTTGCGGAAATACTTTTAATGGAAAAGTTTTCCGTTAAAAGTATTTCTGCAAAAGCGTGTCTAGATTGGCACAGATGCTTTTGCGCAAAAGCACCCGTGGCCAGTCTAGACGCGATTTTGCACAAGAAAGCCCCAATTGCCATTTTAGCCATCCGGGCTTTTTTGCACAAAACAATTCTTCCCTGTCTACACTGGCCCTCTTGCGCAAGTACATTACAAACTCAGTGCTCTTGCGCAAGAGCGGCCAGTGTAGACAGCTGGCAAGTTTTTGCACAAAAGCACATGCTTGTGCGCAAAATCTTGCCAGTCTAGACGCACCCATGATGAAACAGATCTTTTATAAGGAGTTATGAGTATATCCTGGAAATTATCTTCTGAAGATCTGTGATGTGGCTGGCCACCTAAAAGGTAAAAAGGGCTGGTTTTCTTTTGGACAAGAAACCCTTCTCTAGCTGAGTGTTTCCACGTAAATTCAATATCGTCTGGTTCACAGCAATCTCCATTTAACATATGAACCAAATGTTAATGAAGGGTTGTGAAATCTTCAGCGAGTGGAAATTTACAGGCAGAAGAGACCCAGCCAGGGAAAGCCCTGTTTATGTTAGGTCAGTGGATTTTGGAGGGTACATCGAAGCAATATAGAGGTTCACTCATTCCTTTCAGCTGAGAGGACGAGCGGCCAGCAGGCCTGATCTCATAAGAAGGGATCACAGCCAAACTGGTGGAAAACGCTGGGGCAAGGACTTGGGGTAAACTACCACGTAGGAAATAGGGGATGCCTTGTTATTTCTGTTGAGGCTCTACAAAGCGTGTTCAGCTTTTGTTTTAACTAGGAATGTGAAAGGTTAACCTGTGGGGGGCGGGAGCAGCTCCCCACCTGGTCAGGAGTTTGCTCCACCCCTGGGGGGCTGCTGCAGACAGAGGCACTCAGGCCTGTTCAGAATCCAGGGCAGGCCTGTGGCAGAGGGGAACGGGGGGGGGGGGGGCGCTCCAGCCCAGCCATAGTAAGCAGAGGGGCCACTCCAGCCCAAACAGACTAGAGTGGCCCCCTTGCCTGCCCCCCTTAATCGGTTACCCAATTTAATGGGATTTTATGTCCCTAGTTTTAATGCCACCATTTGTTTCCAGTGTTCTCACGCTCTTTCACTTGAGTCTCTGTTCTTTGATAACGCACTTGTTCTTGTCCCGATGAAGGCTACGCATGAAGCGCAGCTGTGATCCTGAGCTGAGTCTTACAAGCTGGCATGGACTGCTCCTTTGGGAATAGCGGATCTGTGAACACAGAGAGGGGCACACATGGGTAGGGTTGCCAGGTGTCCAGTTTTGAACCGGACAGTCCAGTATTTGAACTTTCTGTTCAGGAAACAAATTGAGAAAATAGAAATGAGAAAATAGAAATGTCTGGTATTGTCTAAATAAGATAGAATGTAGATTGTGATGTAATGTCAAGTGTGTCTGGTATTTTTGTTGAAACCATCTGGCAACCCTACACATGGGGGGTGCTTGGAGGACTTGGGGGAGGGTGGAGGTTTGTGCGTATCACACAAAGAGAACCAGGGGGAGACCGATAGGGTGGTCAGCTTGGTGCGTGATAGCAATTCAGTTGCCCAAACCCGGCTGGGACCAGTGCTGTGTGTGGAAGCAGTGGTGAGGGAGCAGCATGTGAGGTGAATCTAGTCAGTGATAAGGATGCTAACATTCCCTGGGCCGGGCGACGCCTCAGGTTGCCAGCTGCAGATGAGGGAAATGCAGTGAGTTTAGCCAACCTACATATCGCTTTCTTCCCTAGGCGCAGGCATTTCTCCAGGTCTAACGGGGCAACTTCTGACAGAGCAAAGGGCTTGGGGCAGTTGGAAGAAAATGCTGCCTCTGAGGCTATGGCTACACTGCCTCCTTTTTGAGGAAGAGGCAATGCAAATGAAGCTCTCATTAGCAACTTCTCACGCTTCAGTTGCATAATCTCTGCCTGAGGCTTTTCGTGCAAGTGGTTTTTGTGCAAAAACAAGCAGTGTAGACAGATCCGTTTTGGGTAAAAAAAAACCAAAAAAACCTTTTTGCGCAAGATCTGTATACCTCCTTTTTGAGGCATAAGGATCTTCTGCAAAAGGTTTTTTTTTGCACAAAACGGATCCATCTACACTGCTAGTTTTTGCACAAAAACCACTTGCACAAAAAGCCTCCGGCAGAGATTATGCAAATGAAGAATGAGAGTTTCATTTGCATTGCCTCTTCCGCAAAAAAGAGGCTCTGTAGACATCACCTGAGTGTCTGGCTTTTCAGCATGGCCACAGAGTGGGAAGGAGCAGCAGTCAGAAGTGAGAGAAATAAAAACAGGAGTATTTTCAATAGGAAGAATGGTGGTTGCTCCAAAATGGGAGCTGTGCTGGGAACAGTCTCTGGGTCTTCGTATTGGCCTCAAAAGGAGCATATGGGTGGGGGAAGTTAAAGGTCTGGGCTTGTTGAAAAGCAACAGGTGAACAATGACTTGTCTGATTAAACAGGGATTTCTGCTGTGGGGTTTTTTTTTTTTTTCACCAAATGGCCGCAGTCCTAATACAGCCTGGTGAGCCTTGATCAGAGCTCAGGGTTTTACTAAACATGAGCTGAAATGGTCAAATGAATTGGGACATTCTCTCCCCCTCACCCCATAGACCTGTGGCTGTCGGCCCGCCTGGAATAAAACTTGGAACATAGAGTGGAGAAACGAACCCAACCTGTCCTGCTTGCTGTCGGGCTGTGTTCCCTTCCAGTGCAGGTGAAGAACATCCTCCAGGGGTCCCATCCTGCCAGGTGCTGAGCACCACGTCTGTTACCATGCCGTAATACCTCCTTTGGGCGGCTTTGTGTACTACGCACTGAAAGGTAAGTGGTGGGTGAACCTCGGACTGGGGGAGGCAAGCTTCCAGCCCCGCCCCTTCTACCTAGGCCCCGCCCCTACCACTAGAGTCCTGTGGGAGCCAACCACCTCCCCCACTGTAGGAGCAGGCCACTCCCCCTGGTGGGTGGCATGTGGCCCCAACCTTTCTCTGCCACCCAGGAGCCCAGGGGAGGATGGGTGGCACTGCTCGGGCAGTGGCCCCTAACCGTTCCTGACAATTGTACCCCTTTCAGGAGCCTCATTTGCCTTGTATCCCCGAGTTTCCCCTCGCTTGAAAATGACTTGCTTATAAAATCAGGCAAACTACAAAAGATTCACAGCAACCCTTCCTGCAAATTGCCCCCTTTTCTCATTTTACAAGTATAAAATAAATCACCTGGAATATGAATATTACTCTCCGGGGGATGGCGTAGAGGCTGGGGAAGGCTTCCGAGGGTGCATGGTAAGTGGCTCCCCTGACTCTGGAGCGTGAACAGCATCCACCCTCAGCCCCCGGGGAGCTGGCCTCAGCAGGGCTGAAACCTAAACAGCCCTGCAAGACTGTGGGAGATGCTCTGAAGGGAGTGGAGTGTGGGCAAGCAAGGCTGGGGGGTTGGCATTGCCTTCCCCTGCCTCTGACACCTACCACCCTTTAACCTTAACGCCTGGCCCTGTTTTTTCTTTTTATTTATCCCCCGTAATTATTTGGTTTCAGTATTTGGTGGATCTTCCCTGTAGGCGGCGGGAGGGTCCTTTAGCCATGGGCAGGCTTTTGCCCCCCCTCTTCCCGGATCCCAATAGGATGAGTATAATATTCATATCCCAGGGGATTCATTTTATAATTGCCTGGCAAAATGCGAAAGGGAGCAATTTTGCATTGTCTGCCGTGTTCTGTAGTTTGCCTGATTTTGTAAACGTCACTTTCAAGTGAGATGAAACGGGGTGCACAAGACCAGTCAGGCTCCTGGAAGGGGAACAGTTGTTGAGAAAGATCAGGAGCCACGGCCCGAGCATCTTGGAAAGATATTCGTAAAGAGAAACCCCAGATTGGAGGCCCAAGATGAGCACAAAGAGTATTTACTGGACAGTTCTTGGAGTCTAATCTCTCTCCTTTACATCTCATTCACAAACAGCTTCCTACACGAGCCTTGGGTGCCTACACATGGTATTAACCCTTGCTGGACCCCAACCCCTCTCAGATCGGTTATTTTAATTGCACAACAGCTGTGAGCCTCCGATTGACTTGTTGCTCCTGCTCTGGGCAGCGCTAGGGGGATTGCTCTAGGAGGAGAACATGGGTTCACCTTCATGCTTCTTTAATCACCTCTCCGCTGAGACCCGTCCCTAAAGCACAAATAGCTCTCCAATAAGAGTGGATGGTGTTGTATGTTTGTGTCAGTTTTGGAACTGTGCTGAGACCATCAATGCTCATATACCTACTCCCACCCCCAGCCAGCAGCCGGTACCATTTTATACCTGTACGATCCCAGGCAGGAGGTGACCTGCTGAATCTCCCATTAATCGTTTTCTAATCCAGCCAGACCCTGTGAATTTTTTAAAAATAAACGTATTTTGGTAGGTCCTATGCAAACTCAGTGCATTGCACTCTTTCTGCTTATTGGGCAGTTGTTATTTCATACTGTTGCAAGAACTGTACACAATGATGAGACCTATACCCAGAGTCAAAGGAGACACCGTCAGGATGGCATCTTTGAGCAGCTCCTTGAGCGAGGGTGCTGAGGCAGCTTCCTGCCTCTCCTGGCACCACAGACCATGCTGCACCCCAGAAGCAGGTTCCCAGCCCATGGGGAGCTAGTGCCACCCCCACACTAGGAGTGGGGCCTATTGCCAGCTGTTTCTGGGGCACAGCACAGTCTGCGGTACCAGGACAGGCAGGTAGCTGCCTTAACACCCCCACCAGTCACCTGATCCCCCTGCAGCAATGAGACCCAGTGCCTGACATTCCACGGCCTCGTACTGGGTTGGGACCCGCACTTTGAAAGCTAGTGGGGTAGAGCACACTGCAGCTATCTTGCCAGCCCAGGCACACGCTGCGGCCTGATTTATCAGGCTTCTGAGAGCAAACAATTCTGCACCTGCTCGGTTTCAGCCGGCCAGGCTGGAGTCCTGAGAACAAACACAAAAAGACTCTGGTTTTAAACCGAGTGGCACAAGATTCTAGTTCAGATCTAACAGGCCGCTGTGAAAATGCAGATGGAAAGCAGCAGCAAAGGAGGTAAGAGCAGCATCCTGGCACAGCTGACCCCCAACCACCCGAATTACGACCCCCCACATTTACAACCGCCTTCCTCCAGCCACCGCCTCCACCCAGCACAGCCCCAGCTGGCTCTGGGAGCAGCTCGCGCCGCGGACTACACCTCCCAGGAGGCACAGTGGGCCAGGAACAGAACCCCCATTTTTATCATTGCGCCTATAGGGGGAAAAAGGTTCGACTTACGTCAGCTCAACTTATCACAATTCTCCAGGAACCAATTAGGTCGTAAGTGCAGGGGTTGCCTGTATTTGCCCTGTCCATGAACTGACTCTGCCTGTCCCAGGAGTGAAGGTGTTGCTGCAGTGTTTAATTTACGAGGGTACAAACTGGGCCCTCAGGTATGGCAGATTTCATACGGCTGAGAGGAGATCCTGCTGGAGTGAACAGCCTGAATAGACCACAGACGCTTCTGGGCCCCTGCAGCAGATCTCACCTGACCTGAATAAAGGTCCAGGCCCCAGTGCTGGGGATGATGTGAGATGCAGTGGTTGGTAGGAAGTAGCTTTGATGCTGGTGGCTGCATGGTGCTCGCTTTCTGGCTGACGGCGTCCACAGAGCCCGAGAAAGAAAGGTTTGGGTGGCTCTAGGAAGGGCTGGAGGTCTGGGCCATTGCATCCAAGCTGTGGCCATCAAACAAACCCTGCTGTTACCTTTCAGTAGAGGTAAATTCACTGGACAATTCTGGCTTCTTCCCCACCTCCCATCCCAGCCCAATAACCCCCAGGGCAGCTGAGCTTTGGGCCCTGGGCAGCCAAGGCTGGCGGCCAGCAGAAGGATGTGAAATATTACAATGCGGTGCCCCTCCTGGGGGCAGGAGGGAGGAACCTCCTTTGGGTTGGAGGCTGCCAACTCACAGAAAAATCAGTGGGGCCACACACAAGCAAGAAACAAAACCCAAACCCTCACTGATGTGGCCCCTGATGGAGAAGCAGAAAGAAACTCCCCCCACCCCACCACCAGAACCGGGGGGGGGGGGGGGGGGAGGCGCCCAGGCTAGAAGATTTTGTGGGCTCCAGCCCTGCAGGGCATGGGGTGGCGGTGCCACGGCAGGCTCTCCCGTGTTGGGAGAGGGTCAGAGACTCCCTGCGGATACTGACAAGCCAGAGGCTGCATCTGGCCCCCACAACCCCCAAGGGCTCTGGCAAAGCCCTGGGGAAGTCAATGGCAAGACTCCCACTGATTTCTGGGGGGGGGAAGCGTTCCCCCTGGGGGTGCCTAAGAGTCAGGGGCTGGCAGGGAAGACAGGGCGTCCTGCCCGGCGAGGAGCAGCTGGGGTGGAGGGGAGAGGGCATGCCCCAGCCTTCCACCCCCCTGCGCCTTTCCAGCGTGGCTCTGCCTCTCCCCTTCCCGCGGGGCGGTCCGGGGAAGGCTGTGCCCAGCCCCGCTGCGCCCGGAGCCAGCGCCAGCCCAGGGCTGGGCTCCGGGCTCAGCCCCCTGCCCCTCGGCAGCCGCCGCGCCGGGGAGGGAGGCGCGGCCGATGGAGCCGCAGGGCGAGGTGCGCCCGAGCCGTCCCCAGCGGGGGACTCCTCCCAGCCCAGCTCCCGTGCGCTCGGGCCGGAGGGAGCGGCCCTGCCGGGCTATCCGGGCAGCCGGCGGCTCCGCAGTGCTGGGCGCGCAGGCCCGGGGCTGGCGCTGCCCGCTGCGGAGGCGAGGGGACAGGCTGAGCCGGGGAAGGAGCGACTCTCCCCAGCGCTGGCTCCCGGCCGCGGGGCGCATGGGGCGCTAGCAGGGAGACCGAGCTCCCCGCAGAGCATGGCCCTGGCGAGCCCCGCGCCGGAGCGCACCCGGATCTCGGCGGTGGAAATGGAGCGCTACTACTGCCTGCTGCAAGCCGCCGCCCGCGCCCACTCCCTCGCCGCCGGTAAGTGACCGCTCCCGGCCCGGCTCCACCGGGGGGATCCCCGCTTCTCCTCGGCCCCCCACGGACCAGCTCCTCTCCCTGCCCCGTGCGGGTCCTGCCGGTGGGGCAGGCGGCTTGAGAAAGTTGGGGGGCTGCTGCCGGGTCGGGGGCAGGGCGCATGGGGTCCCTGCTGCGCGGCGGGTTCGCTCCTGAACGCAGCCAGGCGAAACGTGACCGGAGCTTCCCCACCAGCCAGGGGGCTGCGTTGGTGGCTGGCTGGAGCTCTGCCACCGGGGGCCTGACCTCTGGCCGCTAGGGGGCTCGGCAGGGGAGAAGAGAAAACATGGAAGGGGGATTTAAAAATCCTTGTCTCAAGGGAGCCAGAAATGAGCATCTTCGTGTTAGAAACCTACCCCCAGAGGTCCACCTGTAACCCATGGTCTCTTTGATCCAGACTAAAACAACAGGGAGGCTGGTGCCACCTTAAAGACCAACCCATTTATAGGGCTGCAACTTGCCAAGTGGGCTGCAACACAGGAAAGCTTATGTCCTCTAGGTTTGTTAGTTTTTCATGTGCCACCAGACTCCTCGTTGGTTTTGCTGAAACAGAGAGCACGGCTACCTCTCTGAAACCTTTAACCCGCCTAATTCTTCTGTCCACCAGCAATTGACAGCTCCAAAGTGGAGCGAAAAAGGTGCATCAAAATTAAGAATCAAGCCCATTGCAATGTAAAATGCTGCATCCGGAGCCAGCGCCAGCCCAGGGGTGGGCTTCGGGCTTAGCCCCCTGCCCCTCGGCACTCGCCAAATGGGCAGGCCAAAGGATAACTCTCCCTTGTTTACCCCCTCACTCGCACCCTCAATCCCCCTTCACAACCACAATTTTCCTGCTAGTAATTCTAATCGTCATGGCAATGTTCTGGGCTAATGAGGTAGTTGGAGCCTTCTGATTAATAGAAGGGTTAATTGCTTTCAAGTCATGATGAAGCAACCTTTGCCAGATGTTTTGGAAACAAACCTTGCAAAGGTTTCCCTGGAGAGATATGGTCTGTGGAGAGACACGCTTAGGGATGAAAGGAAGCTTTCTCTGACTATGGGAAGTTTAAGGAGGGAGGACCAGAGATAATGCTTTGTGCCTTCCTAGATGCAGAACGGCATGTGTTGGGTTTAGGGTGTGATTTGAACTCCTTTGAGAAGTGGGTGCAGAAGGCAGTGTGCTCACTCTTGCTTCAGTTTGAACCAGCTTAGTTTGGGTTAGTTTAAATAAGCCTGTGATCAGTTTAGGCGAAGCCAAAATAAGCCCGTGTGAAACTGAGATAAGCATGTGTCCACACAGTTGGCAGGTTGGCATGTAGACAAGACCTTTGCCACTTCACTGGAAAGGTGCAAATTCACACCCAAACTGCATTTTTTTTAACTTGTGAAGAACAGTGGTAATCAATTTAAAACAATCCAGGTTCGTTTCCAAAAACATTTTTTGTGAAGCTAAACAGCACACTAATGGCCGTCTGAGGGTTAAAAAACAATCAATGGGTTCAATTAATTCAAATAAAAATCAAAAGAAAATGGTCACGAATGACTCTGTTAATGAGCCCATGTCCATTGGGCTTTCCAGTGAGAGCTGTAGACCATAGGCAGGAGAGATCAGAGAGCAAATGGACGGTCAGGCCAACTTCTGGGATTATGGGACAGGAACTGCTCTGAGCTACTCAACCCCACTTTTTGTTTTCTTACTGTTCTGTTATTTTCTAAGCAAGAGAGGCATACTCCAGGGTGCACGGCTGTCTCCCAGTAGCCACGGGCCTGTCGTTTGTGCGTAAGGGGGTGATCAGGAAGGACAGTGTGTGGCTGTGAGACGTTCTTCTTTTGTCCTTTACCCGCCTTCACCCGTGCATCACAAAGGTTGATTTCAACTGAATTTGTACCAAGTGAAATGGACAAAATTCTGTGTCTTCACATTGCTTACAAATACATGCACTGCGTTCTTAGACCTTGGAAAGAACAGAAATAGTCAGCTTTGTGTGCCTCCGCCTGGTGGACCTATACAGGTGACGCTCCAGATACAGGTGTGTCAGGTAATTGGCAATGGAACGTTTGCAACTGTACAAGATGTAGAAGGGGAAATAGCTTGGCCCTTGCACTCTGTAGCCAGGATCCTGGATAGCCACGCAAGGACTTAACTTTACTCACATGCATAATATCAAACACGTGTAGCTGTTTACAGAACTGGCCCTTAAATCCTAGGCAGACAGGTCGCTATTGTAAATTTCTTGTGAGACGTCTCTGGTAGGTTTCGTTGTAAGTGCCGCATGGTGGTTGTTTAAGGCACTGAATAACATTTACTTTGATGGATAGCCCCATGCCTGTAGAACGGTGTCTTATTTGTAAAGTACCAGCTGCTGCCTGCTGTGCCCTTTCTTGTTGCAGGAACATTGTCAAAAAAGAATAGCAAGTATTTTAGTTCCTTTTAATCAACCAAAGAGTATGATCTAATGCTGGCCCCTTGCCACTGGCCAGTATTGCAGTGCTCCCTCTCATTAGCACTTTGAGTACTCAGTTTTGTGCTTATGCTGGGCCTTCCCTTGGGCTTAGGGTGCATAAATTGTCTGCAAGTTATGTTCTAGTACAGGTTGGACCTCCCTAGTCTGGCACCTTTGGGATCTGACTGATCTTGAACTAGGGAGCTTGCCGGACCAGGGGAGTCAACGCCGGCCCCGTTGCCGCTAGCCTGTGGGTTCTCCTTCAGCCACCGGGATCCCCCTGCTGGCCACCAGCCCCCACTCCAAAGCTCCCCTGCTGGTCACGGGTCTCGTTTTGGCTGGCAGGGCTCCCAACCACCAGGGCTCTTTGGTCCAGGAACATCTGTGGTCTGGTTTCCGGAGCAGGGAGTCCTGGTTTAGAGGGGTACAACCTGTAGAAGGTATGGTGGTGAGAAAGTTATGACTTGTATTGTAATTTTTCTCACTGGCACTAATGTGCCACACTGAATCCCACATTGCTCATTCAGGCTGCAGGTCTTCTGCATGTCTGGCACAGTCACACAACATCTTATAAATTACTGCGCCAAACCCTCAGAATTGTTGCAGCTTGGCCAGTTATTGATGGGCAAGTTGAATGGCAGCTGGGGACTCTTGCTGTAGCTATTTATGGTATTAAAAAAGAAGCATAATTGTGTGCAGTTGCTCGTTTTCCTTGCTTGTTACTCAGGCCTGATCTCCATCAGTGGAGCCAGAGCAGTAAATTCTTGAATGATGTTGTATCAGTGCAAACCCTGAATGTAGATGTGCCACACTGATGAAAAGCAGGTGTGACTTGACACACTCACTTTAGGCCAGAGACTCTCCTTGTCTGCTGTATGTTTGGGAGAGTTTGTCTGTCTGTCCATTTGTCTGTTTGTTCAAGAACTTCTCCTAAACAGAAGAGCAAGGAACATCAAATTTGGTATAAAGCTTCTTACCATAATTTAAAGCAACATAAGGGTTTAGTTGTGTCTGGACAATTGGATGTGCCTTGGGTTGCCAGATGGTTTAACCAAAAATACCGAACACCCTTCCCCCCAAAAAAATACCAGAGAAAAAATTCTGTCGAGTAAAAAAAAAAAAAGGTGAGGGAGACTAAAGTTGCATTTGCCTCCCGGCAGGGAAAAAAAATCAGAAAATACCGGACATTTAGGTGTCTGGTATTTTCTGAATTTTTTTACCGGACAGGAGGTGAAAATACTGGACTGTCTGGCTCAATACCAGACACCTGGCAACCCTAGATGTGCCTGGAATGGGATTGCTTCTCATAAAACCATGCAGAAAAGGGACAGAATCACCAGGCAGGTGAAAAGGGCTCCCTGGAAGAGCCCTGCTCCCATCCAGGACTGCCCAGCCCCAAGCTTCCTACCCTCAGGTGCCCTTTAGGCAGGGTGGGAGCAGTCTGATGCTCCCCTCCAGATTCATATGGGAACATTGCTGGTTGTTCCTCTTCCTCAGGGAGTGAGGGGAAGTGCACCATTTGCTGCATTCCTCACTCTGGCTGGGGAGCTCAGGGGGCAGATGAGCTGTGCACTTTGTTCTCTCTCCCTGGCGGACAGGAAGGGGGAGAGCCAGCAGCCCTGATATGAATGTGGGGCTCCCCACTCAGCCCTCTACACACACAAAGCCAGTCCCCTGCCCAGAGCTCTTCTTCCCTCCGCAACACTAACTCCTGCACCCTCGCTGCCCTCAGCCCTCCTTACGGACCTGAGAAACACCGTGTAGATGTGCTAGTGCTTTACATAGACCTGCCCTGAGTGTAGGGGACTGGGTGAGATGATTTACTGAGGTCCCTTCCAGTCCTACACTTTTGAGATTCTATAAGCTGCTGACAAACCTTCCAAGGGTTTGCTTTGGGGGAGATTTAATTTCTCTTCAGCATAACCCTTTCATGGATACTCCGGGAAAAGGTTCAATGCCTGGTGTCATTGCTTTCCCCTTCGGCCCCAGAACTGAAGGCCCATGCTGTTCATTATCTGTTAAGGTCCAGCTATGCGCTTGGAGCCATGCCTGGCACAGAAGACAACACTCTAATACAAGGATCTAACACTCACATTCTGATGATCTTGACTCCAGAGCGTAGTGTAGCTGAATGTATTATGCTGGATTTTTTTTATGGGAGATCATAAGAGAGATGATGAGGTTCAGTAGTAAAAACGGTTGATGCGGCAAAGGAACACTCACATGAGCAAGAAAAGGATACCCTTTGTGGGACTGTAAAATGAAAACAAAAGAGTTCCATAGGGTCTGATCTGTTTCTATTGAGTCAATGACAAAACTCCCATTTTCTTGAAACCGGAGTAGGACTGGGCTTTGGAGAGGCAGTGCAAATATAAGTGCACAAATGCAGCAGTGATGTATAAATTTTCCATGCTACATAACTGACGTCTGGGGAAACTGGACAGCTAGCTTTCCAATAACACAGGTTCCAATCCGTGTTCCCTGTGAACGGGGTGCTTGTGCGGCCACTCAGGTGAGATTCAAATGCCACCCAATTGACTAGCAGAGCGCCCACCGCAAGATTATTTGTTTCTGCTAGTGGTGCACATTCACACATACCTCAGTGCACATCACAAATTATTCTGCACACCAATGGGGAAAAAAATCCACATGTGGATGGAAAAGACTCAAGGGAACAGTCCAAGCCTGCAGTCAGCTTTGGGGAGATGGACCTTTATGTCTGATTCTGGAAATTTGCGGGACTCCACTAGGAATAAGGATGAATTCGTATGGGTCCAATTGCAGGACGGCAACTATGATTTCGGCTGTGCATGAGCAGTGTTGCCAGCCCTGAGTGTTAAAATAAACACATCAGCCCCTGTCCGCATATCATAAGATTTGTAAAATGATTATAAATGTGGGGCTCTCTCCTTTCTGCCCCCTCCCCTCTCCACGTCCCAGTTTCGAAGCCTTTTAGCCAGTCTTGGGATACATTCTAAGCACCTTTTCACAACCACAAGGGCTAGAAACTTTTTAATGAAAACTGAGATTCTCTACTAACTGCCTAACTGCAAGTGCAGAGGCTTTAAAAACATCCAGTGTTGTGAGACTGGTGATAAAATCACGAGAGTTGGCAATGTTGTGTATATACACACATACACGTGTTCACATACACACCAGTGTCCTTTTGGTCTTTTGAGGGCCAAACATGTTTATAGCATGATTATAGGAGATACTATTTGAGAGCTGTTAGAATATAAGCTTACTATGTAAATGACCTCTAGACACTGAATAATATTATCAGTTGAAGCCATTAAAGGAGCTACAGGACCCTGGGAAAAATAATTGTGCAGGAATCTTAAATAGCACGTAGGATGCATTCTGTGAGCATACAGCACAGTTTCTATACCTGCAATTTCATGATCTATCAGTCGTTTACCATAAGAAAAGTGGAATGACAGCAGGGCTATGTGGGAGGGAAGTCATCGGAAATATTAAGTGGAGTGGGGGAGGGTGATTAACTTAAATGTTGTCAGCATCTATCTTTGCCTCTAATCTTCTTGATGCCCTGAACTAGGGAGCTTCCTCTGTTTCTCATGGGGAAAATGGCGCCTCTACCTTTTCTGCTGTGTTTGCATATTGAGTCAGAGGAACAGAGTAATGCTGCATTTTAAACCAGGGCCTTCAGTATTACATGATTCACCAGCCTTGAAGGTTGACATGAGCCTGTCGACACTGGGAGTTTAGGTCAAATTTAGTTGCATTAGGTCGATTTTCTAAACAATGAGTCCACACTACTGAGCCCATCTACTTTAAGGGCTGTTAAATGTTGATTTCTGCACTCCTGCTTTCACGAGGAGTAACCACTAAATCTGATCTTGCATGGTCAACTTTCTGGCAGTGCTGACGTGGCACTGTGAAAGTCAACTTTCTTGGCTTCTGGGAGATGTCCCACAGTGCCATCCAGTGACTGGTCTAGACATTACGTTTTCAGCTCTCCAGCTGTCCAGGTGAACAGGAAAAGCCCCGGGAAAATCTGAATTTTGTTTCCTGTGCGGCCAGCATATCTGAGCAGCATGCTTGGGCATGAGTTTCACGAGTTCCCAGGGTCACAAGTGAGCACCAGCATGGAGTGTGCAGGAGATCCTGGACCTCACTGCTGGGTAGGGACTACAGAACTACAAACCAGCAAAAGAAATGCTGATATCTGTTCCGAGATTGCAAAGGGCATGGAGGAGAAAGGATACACCAGGCACACCCAGTGGTTCTGCATGAAAATCAACGTGCTGAGGCAATCAGATGAAAAGGCAAAGGAGGCAAACGGATAGTCTAGGTCATCGCTGCAAACATTCACTTCTACGAGCAGCTGCATGCAGTCCTTGGGGGGAGGATAGGACCCAAACAGCTTCCCTACTCAGTCCTCCCAAGCAGGAGTGGTTTAAGGCCGGCTGCGGCAGCTGACGTCCCAAGCGGAAGGCGCGATCGGCACCCCCGCCTGCACGGCCGTCAATGGCCGTGACGTAATCACGGGCCACCCCTGCTCCCAAGACACTCAGGCAGCCCTAGGCAGTGGCCTGGAGGAGCAGCAAGAGGAGAATGGGCAGCAGGCAAGCGGGCAAGGGAGAGTCAAGCACTTTTTATAACTTTGGAGACAATCCCCTCCTCCCGGGACGTCTCACGGTCGGGCACTGATCCCGGGGAAGGCACTTCTGATGAGTTCACATTTTTTGTATTGCTGAAAGTAGTTTAAGGCAATTGGGTGTGATCTGTGGTGGCCACACTGCCTAACCAGTGGGGGGTTCCAGGAACAGCTTGTCAGCGTGTCTGTAGATGGAGCGGGAATCCTCCCTGGACAGCTCCATACAGCTCTCCTAGAGGAACTCTTTCATCCTTCTCATAAAGCTACTAGGGAGGTTGCCTCATTCCATCCTCCACGGCGGGACGCCTTCCCCCACCAGGCCAGCAGGAAGTGGTCTGGCATCATTACAGCCCAAAGCAGTGCAGCGTAAGGCCCAGGTGTCTGGCCACATTCAGTCAGCAACAGCTTCCTATCGCTCTGTGTGATTTGGAGAATACTGATGTCTCTCATGGAAACCTGGATGGAGCAGGGGAAACTATTAGCTGCTGCCTCTGCAGTAAACCTCCATTTGCTTATCCCCAGTGAAGCATGGCATGAGCAGCTGTCCTGCCACCATGTTCAACTCCCGTCCTCCTCCCCCTTACCCGCTTGCTCCTGCGGCAAGGGAAAGTTGCACTGTCTGAGGAAGACCTGGGTGCCATGTGAGCCCCTGCCCTACAGCCATGTCAGCCCTCTGTGCCCTCGTGCCTACAGGTTCATGCCATGGCCTGTCCCTTACCATTCTTGCCACCAACCTAAATCCAGCTGCTCCCCTCAGGACTCTGAGGTGTACTTGCTACAAAGCGACGGCCTAAAAACGTAACTGTGGCCTTGTACGTAACTCATCCCTATTGTCTTTAGAGAGACCTTCATTTTAATCCAACAGGTTGGGCTTTACGCCCTACAATTCACCTTCTGCAAAATCTGCCCTACGCTTTTTGTTAGAGTGGGAACAGCAGTCAGCTGTGGAGGAATATGCGAGTGGGGGAATATGCTGCAGGAGGAGATACAAATGGAGCATCAGAAAAGGAGAGTGTGCAGGGAATGGGGAAGTGAAGCACCAGGAGAGAGAGTGGTGTTGTCCATGGGGGATGTGATGGACTGCCCGGTGGCACTCCAGGACTCCTTCCTGGATAGGCACCCCCTCGGCTCTTATGGATCAATGTTCCTCCTTCACTGAGTTCGATAGCCTCCTCTCCTAGGGGCCCGAGAATATGGGGGGCGGGGAGCCAAAGGCAGCCTCACACTCAACTCAACAAGCTTCTGTCTGGGACTTTTGATGTGAACCAAAAGGCTCCCCTTCCCCCAACAAGCTCCCGTCCGGGGCTCATTTTTCTGTCACTGCTCTGAGGACTCGTAAGAAAAACGCATGATTTGTGAACAACAGTCTCTTTATTACTTGTATCGAAGGGGTGGAGGGTTACAGGCAAGCACGCTGAATGCAGGGGAACATCATTGAGAGAAACATGCATGATTCTCAAAACTGGCCATTCGTAACACTGTCTTTCAAAGCATCTCTGATGAGTGCTGTGTTCTCCTTATTGCTCTGGTGTCTGGCTCTTCAAACTCCCTGGCTAGGCACTGTGCCCCAGCATTCTACCTGGACAGAGACATTTCCCGCTTGCCCTCACAAGTATTATGGAGCACGCAGCAGGCTGCCATCACAATGGGAATGTTGCTTTTGCTGAGGTCTAACTAGTTAGCCAACTGCGGAACCTTCCCTTTAAATGCCCCAAAGCACATTCCACCATCATTCTGCACTTGCTCAGCCTGTAGTTGAACTGCTCCTTGCTGCGGTCCAGGCTGCTTGTGTATGGCTTCATGATCCACGGGAGCAAGGCATGTAGAGTAGGTCTCCAATGATCCCTATTGACATTTTAATGTCTCTGATTGTAAATTTCTGGCCAGGAAAAAAAGTTCCAGCTTGTATCTTGCCAAATACGAAGGAGTTCCTAAAGATGTGCACATCATGCACCTTCCCCAACCATCCCACACTGATGTCAGTGAAATGGCCCTTGTGATCCACCAGCCACTGCAACACCATTGAGAAGTAGCTCTTGCAGTTTATGTACTTTTGCAAGGTGGTTGAGTGCCAAGATGAGGATGTGTGTTCCATCTATCACCCCACCACAGTTAGGAAACTCCAGCCTCCACTACATCCTCCACGTTTCCCAGAGTCACTACCCTCCATAGCAGAAGGGTATCGATTACCTTGGCTACTTGGATCACCACAGTCCCCACTGTAGATTTCCCCACGCACATTGATGCCCAACTGACTGGTAGCTGTCTGGCGTTGCAAGTTTCCACAGGGCTATTGCCACTCACTTCTCCAGTGTCAGAGCAGGTCTTAGTCTGGTATTCTTGGATTTCAGGGCAGGGGAAAGCAATTCGCAAACTTCCATGAAAGTTGCAGCCACTGATGATCATCCAATGTCTGCATAACGATGTGATCCCACCAATTTGTGCTTGTCTCACAGCAGCAGAACTGGTGTTCCACTGTGTCCAGAGGATCAAATGCCGGTAACGTTTGCAAATCGCTCAACTTAAGTGCTTCGCAGAATGGTGTGTTCATAGCCTCGTGAGATTCTTCCCTGTTCCGGCAGACCCTGGATACACGCTAGACATACTCTAGCATTAGGCACACCAAGGTTAACATCAGCATCATAAAGTTTTGAGGCTGAACAAGATCTAGGATATGTTCCATGTTCAGGTTGCTATGGCGTCTGTGCGGATGACCAACAAGAGAGAAAAGGGCATGACTAGACTATTTGCTGTTGCAAGGGGGAGGAGGGAGGAAGAGTGCATTATGAGCCACTGCCAACATGTACCCAGAACCACCTGCTGAACAGTTTTGGTCTCAGTGTTCATTGGGAACATACACCAGAATGTAAAATGGGTGCAGGCACTGTGGGATAGCTACCCACAGTGCATCGCTATCAAAGCCAACAGTAGCCACCATACTGGGGACATGCTACTTTGAACTACATTGAACTCTTGCGCATGGTGGGGACATGCACCTTCGACTTTACAAAATTGGGTGCTAAAAAATCAACTCTAATAAATTCAACCTTGGAGCTTAGACATGGCCTCAGTATCCACCCCTCACCACAGAATTGGGCTCCAGTATCTGAGCCTTCCTTTGTTTAATATAGTTGTTTCTGGCACTTATGGTTCAGAAGAAAGCTGTATAACAACAAAGGAAGTATAGTACAACATAATGCAGCAGTGCCTGCCAAAGTCTGCAGACAGCCTGAAACAACACCAGAAGCTGTGGACTTCCATGTCTGTGGCAGCAAGTTAACGGAAACCAGAGGACAACAAAGAGAACTGTTAATTATTTCAAAGCTGGTCACTTGTGTTTATGCTACCATCCTCCTCCACCTCAGGTGTCATTTACTTAGTTGCTAAAACCTCCACATTTTTCCCTGGCGATTTCTATCGTGGTATAAGAGTTATACATGGGTCAGTGTAAAAATCCAACTTTTTTTAATGCCCTGTAGGAACTGAGCAAAGAAAGTCGGTTCCGTTCCCTGCACTAGCTACATTTTTATGGTGGAGGACATCCGTGGGTTCTGCTACACAATCTTTTTTTAAATGTGTATGCAGCGTACAAACTCTGAGGAAATGCTTGCATTTGTGTGTGTAAGATATAATTGTTTGGGGGCACTGTGGCACGCGTCAGGGACGTTTCCTTCTGCCTTAACCTCTGGAACTAGAGGCAGAGTTGCTTTGTGGGACCTGGACATTGGTGTTTTGGTTGAGATTCCTGAAAAGCAGACTGGCAGTGTGTGTTTTGTGACTACCTCTGTTCAAGGACTGTGCAACATAAAATAAACAAGTAGCACTGAAAATATATCCAGACTCTGTCTCTGATTCCCCCTTCAACAGGAAACCAACCTAGGATGCCCTGACAATGGCTATTGCTCAGCAAAAGGGGGATGGTGTTAATAATTGCCATTTTGAATTCAATAAAAGACTCTGATTTTGAATTTATCTGAGTCTGCTGTGGAATTTCCAGAAACAACAGGCCTTGTGCAGAGTTTAGTTTCCCATTCCTACAGGGTCCATGGGCTAAGAGCAGGCGATTCATCACTCCGTAGACTTCAGTGCTGCTACTCCCAAGTTTACCAGTGAATGAGATTCCAGGATTCTACCTTCTGCCTTGCATCCATTGAGTTGCCTGTACATATGCAAAGCTGGAATTCAGCCTGAAGGAAGAAAGATTTGCAAGAGCTGGAACGATGATGTGAAAAGTTATTGATATATGTTCGCTCTTCTTTGGCTCCATAGCCCTCTCTTCAATTACCTTGTGGTGAATTTGATTTGCTTTGGAAGCCAATATTATTGCCTATAATGATGCCTAGTGAGGGCAGATACTAAGGATATTCCCTAGTGCCTGTTTGGCAAATATAGCTCTGTGTTGATTGGGGAAGTATCTTTAGTCTTACTCCTGGGTCTTCCTAAACACAGAGCGATGGACGTTGGAAAGTTAGAAGCTGGCTGACACTCAGGCATTCATTTAAGCTTAATGCAAGAACCAGTACAAGGTGTTTGGTGGTTGTTTTTTCAGCGCCCACACTGATGTGCTGGTGGGGTGGGCTTGAATGTACACTGTAGGCATGGAGGAACTTTTTATTTTATTTCATTTCATTTCATTTGTTAAATGCAAATCCAGATCAGAGTTGAGATGGCTTTTAACTTTCCCCGTTTTCAGCTGTCATTAGGGTTGGTACGGACACAGCTAATCTCGTTAGGCACAAAGAGAGCAGTGGGTCGGGTGTTACTTTAGCAGTCAGTCATGTTGGGAAGTTGGCAGCCGTGCGATGAGAATGGATAAGATGAAAGCCTCGCTACCATAAAAAGTCTCAAAGGGGTAGCTGTGTTAGCCTGTAATTTGTAAACAACAAGTCGTCCTGTGACACTGTAGAGACGCACAAAAACACGTAGGATCATGAGCTTTCATGGGGAAGACCTGCTTCATCAGATGAGCTGGGCTTACTTCTGCTTGGACAGCTTTGAATAAACAGTTGTGTACTTAGCCAGCGGTTAACTATGGTTTGGAGCCGGGAAATGTACAGAGATGGTAGGGAGGACAGGCGGTGCGGTGGAAACCCCAGGCTCTGACATTGCAAGAGGAGGCCTGGGGAACTGCCGTGGAACATGGGAAGGGCCTGGGGAGGCAGTTGGGAAGGCTGTACCTTCCCTTGCCTATGATACCGGCTGCCCATGGTGCAGGGCTGGTGGATTCCCACATGAACCCTGAGTACAATTCGTCCCACTTTTAAACTTTTGTGGGAGAGGAGACTCTCATTTTGTGTTTGTTTATGGCAATAATCTCCCCTTTGTGCTTTTGTATTTGTCAATTCATTTTTTTTGCCGTTAAACTTTATGCCACTGTTCGATTTAAAAAAAATCACACTCTGTCAAAGAATGAAGAGAGCCATGCTGTGTGTGACGGGGGATAGGTCACTCTGTTCCGTTCGTTCTCTCTGATGCATTAGGCACCAAGACCAGGACACTGTGAAAATTTGTCTCTATGGTTGTTGGTTCCTGGAGGCTTCCCAATGGAGGGGTTTATTCCTCCGGTCCGGGCTTGTATTTCGTTTCCCAGAAGTGAATCCCATAACAAGAACATATGAATGGCCACAATGAGTCAGACCAAAGGTGCATCTAGCCCAGTATTCTGTTTTCTGGCAGTGGCCAATGCCAGATTGACCAGAGGGAATGAACAGAACCGGGAAACATTAAGTGATCCCTCCCCTCTCACCCATTCCCAGCTTCTGACAAACAGAGGCTAGGGACACCATTCCTACCCATCTCGTATAGTAGCCATTCAATGACCTATCCTCCATGAATTTATCTAGCTCTTTTCTGAATCCTGTTAAAGTCCTGGCTTTTACAACATCCTCTAGCAAGGAGTTCCACAGGTTGACTGTGTGTTATGTGAGGAAATACTCTTCAACACGTAACCGTTGAGTTCTTAGGAAGGACTATTTCTGGGAAGACTTGATAAGCAGCTCAACATCGTAACCTGGAGAGAGAATCTTCTAAAGAATTCAAGGGGAATTTTAAAGAAATAAATTTTAGCCCAATTGAATAGGACACTTTATAGAAGCACATTAAGCCTGCCCTACACATGTGAAAAGTTCCACAATGAATCATGGAGTCAGAATCTCTATTTCATTTTCCTCTCTCCTCCACTTCATGTACAATGACACTCTTGTAGTTTATGCTTGGTTCTCTGGTAATCTCTGATTTCTAGTATGCTAAGAAGTGAATGGTTAGTGAATATCACTGAGCTGTTGAATCAGTCTGTGGTAGAATTTCAAGAAGAGGTCTAGGAAGCAATTCATGACTCAGCCACGGGAAGTCTGGCAACATTGACACTTGAATTCTTACTAGTGCTTTAACTTGCGTGAACTGGCACAAGTATAACATATAGTGTTGACAGCACACAGATGCTTGTTGTTAGTTGTGCTGAACTAATGCTACAGGTTGAAACTGAAGAATGACTAGAGAGAAATCCAGGAACAAATGTTCATGTTGTATCTACTCTAGAATTTTCAATGAGGTTAGTTAACAGCTGTTAAAACACAACAGAAATGTCAAGTGTTAGGTGCTTGGTGGCCTGGGGAAATCACTTAATTGCGCTGTCTCAGTTTCCCATTTTGTAAAATGGGGATAATGCAATCCTTTCTCACAGGGCTGTTGTGGAGGTCTATTCATAAATACCTTGCTATCCATGGATGAAAGGTTATCAGAGTGCAAAGTATTATTATATGTTACCACTCGCTTCAGTCACTCTATCCTAAAGACACAGATTAGTGCCCTTGTATGTGAAACGACAGCATGGCTCCCTATCTGTGTGAACATAATTTCCTGCCTGTTCCCCAGATGTCTCGGTGACCTAGACATCAGGGCATGAGGGTAGACTGAACAGCAAGCTGGATCCACTGTATTTTTAGGCAATGGGTGCAGTATTCAGTTGTCTTGTGCAGATGTATTTGGGGTGGAGAAAGGAGCAGAAAGGAGTTCTTCCCAAACATTGCCCCTGCGCAGGTGCTAGGCAAAATGCTGTTGCCATTGTTCTCATTAGCAAAGTGGCTGGTTATACTGGTGCTACTTTGGCCAGCAGAGGGCATTCCAGAGCCCTCCCGATGTACGTCCCTTTGTTGGCCCTGCAGGCATAAATCCACCTTGCTACTCTGATGTTCCATTGTGATGTTCCCCATCCAGTGGCAGGTCTGTGGTAGCAGTAGCAGGCAGGTTGTCTGGGGCTTCTTCTGTCAGCGGTGAGGAAACACAGGTCCCCTTGTGCTCTTCTGGAGGGAGGTGGTTGGTTGGGTGCTGAGCAGGTCCTCTTTGGTTGGGTTAGTCATAGACTGGGGCTCCTTGTCTTGAGAGGAGATCTCGCCTAATTGCTGGAGGTGAGCATGGGGTGGTGGGGAATAGGGCAACTGCTTGAGGGGTGACTCTCTCTCAGCTGGTCTGTGTGGGTAATAACGGCTCCAGGCGGGGGTTGGTCAGCAGCAGAGAGGTAGGCTAGGCTCCCCACTCAGTGAAGCAAAAGCTCTGCCCCACCAGGCCATCAATGCTGATACTGAATGAAGGGCTGCTGGGTGGGGGCCAATGTATATGCACAGTGATGGCATCACCGATTAAGCCAATGGGAGCCTCATGAGCAGCATTTGAAAACCCGATTTTCTCAGCAGCTACATGTGTGCAGCCCTGGAAGCCTGGATTTAATTAGAGCCAGGTGGTGGGTGTGGAACAGTGAGCAAAAGCTCCTTTCGAAAAGATTGCCTATGCTAATTTGGAGGGTGCAGGGTGTGTTTTCTGGGGATAGCGTTAATTTTTCATGCACATTATGTCATTGCAGAATAGACTGTAAGCAGTGTTTCCTATAAGCTGAGCTTTTGGGCAGTCACCAAGTAGAGAGTCAGGTGCCGCCCAGCTGATTAGCACAGCATCCACAACTGGCAACATGTTTCTGTTGGGGGTGCACATCTGCACATGCCTTGGTGCACATAACAAAATTTATTCCACACACAGATGGAAAAACATAGAGGGAGCAATGATTGTAAGGCCATTTTCTTTTGTAAGCATGCCGGTCCTTCCTCAGTTTTGCTGAACTTCCTCTTGAATTAGTATTGAAAGATGGTAGTTTGCAGTAGTAATTTTGATCGACCCAGCCGATGATGCTTGTTGGCTTTCCCAGCATTGATATCTTCATTATCAAAAGTCATTTTTTTTCTAATGGTTTTCAGACTCAAGACTTGTACTTTATCTAATTGCTCATCTTTACCTACTAATGAAAATCTGCTTTTACCTTGCTGTAATTAAAAATATACAGTCTTGAGTCTGAGAGCCTTTTAAATGTTACTTGTAAGAGTCACAGATGTTGTGTGGCCTGTAGCATGTGAACTGTAAATGTAGGTAGAGCCAGGGATGGTGAGATCTGCTGTCAGGCAGGCAGTGTTCGCAGCATTCAGCGCAACTGACACTGTGTCATCAATATTTTACCATCTCTTTTGTGCCACTGTTGCCTGATAAAGGGAATAGCTGCAGTACTTATAAAATAAAAGCCATTGAATTTCTGGTCACTTCTGAGTTACATAGCAACAATTATTCTTAGATTGTTTCTTAAACAAAATAAAGGGATAAGTAGGGCATTCCCTTAATTCATTAGGACCCCAATCCTGTGCAGATTTCTTCAGCTGTATAGCTCCCAGAGACTTCAGTGGGGTAATCTGTGTGTGGAAAGTTAAGCAAGTGTGTATGTTTTTGCAGGATTGGGATTTAGGCAAGGAACTGTATCTTGTTTGGTGCCTGACATGTGTATGCATTTACTGCACGTGGACATGTAGTCCTGGTAACTGCTGTTGCAAATGGCTCATTATACTAATTGGCAGCAATGTGCTACCTCAACAATTATGCACGCAAACAGGCCCCCAACTGTATGCGTATTTTGCACACTTGGGTGCCAAAGCTATGTACTACTCCGATTCACTGTTGGTCAGAGAAGGATTTGCTTTATCAGGTGTCCATGACTGTAGTGTGTGTGCGCATTACATCGAGTGAAGCAGCCCAGTTTTGACGCTGTATGGTCAGACAATGATCTTACTCTGGTGTAAATCCAGAGTCAGGCTACTGACACCAAGTATACAGTCACTTTGGGTGAATTCAGTGTAGCTAAAATCTAAACCTGATTCACTGGGCCAGTGTTTCTCAACCTTTTTTTATAAAAAATGAGAAGTACAGGATCTTTCGAAAAAGGGTTTTTTTCCCCAAAAGAAACGCATCTAGACAGCGGTTTCACTTTTGAAATACCTGTTTTTGAAAGAATGCACGACCGCCATTATGCAAATGAAGTGCAGAAATTTAAATCCTGGCTTTATTTGCAATTTCGATCTGTCTAATTTATATCCTCTTTCGAAAGAGGGATGTAGTTTAGACATGCCTATAAAGTATCCCTTAAAAAATTATAAGTACCCCCAGTTCCTACAGTTTTCAGACACACACAATTTTTTTCTACCATTGCAACACATTTGTTTAAATAACTTAATCATAGCCAGGTGGGCGATGAAATTTTTGGGTGTGAAAAGTACAAAAATAATAAAGCGCTATAAAACTTAAAACAAAAATTCAGTTTTTCTCCAAATTTCAGTTGTGTTGACATACCCCCCAGACTTCTCTCAAGTACCCCTAAGGATACTCGTATCACTGGTTGAGAAACACTGCATTGGGGGACTCCCCAGGCTCTTCTCACCCTAAGTTCCTAGCTGGCATCCCATAGGTCACTCCCATGGGATCAGCCTTACTGAGTCAGTCGTGCTCTTCTTCTGCTGTCACAGAACCCCCGTGAACCATTGTCCTTCCAACTTGATAGAAAAATTCTCTCTCTGCCTGTAACATGGTGGCCCTCATCTCACACGAGCACCCCCATTTGGCTACCTGCATTTGCCTCTTTAATTGCCTTTTTGGCTACTCAGCCCTCCAGTTGAGTCACACAGCCTCGTGTGAAATCACAAGCCCCTTCTGGAGTACATGCCTAACCGTGGCTCATCCCGGTTCCCTCTGTCATGTCTCCAAGTCAGTGTCTCCAGTTTATTTCCTCACTCAGGAGCGAGTTGTGCCTCCAGGGCCTCTCTTCCTGGAGAGGGTTTCTTGCCCCTAGCTCAGGGCTTTACCTCAGTTAATCATAGTCTCACAACAGCTCTCCACTGTCCATTGTGCCAGCCAGCCACCCTTGACCTTCTTCCTTCCAGGTCTGGGCTGCAACTGAACTCCCTCTAGCCCGGCAGCTTCTTTTTTAGGCCTCCCTGGCTCCTGTTTGGCTGGTTCCTCTAGAACCTTTCTAGCCTCCTGAAGGACTTATCTATGGCTCTTTCTGGGATCACGGCTTTGTCTGCCCTATCACACTTCCCCAGATCTCACGTACTGATTTGGAGGGTGATGTTCCCTTTGTTTGTGGATTTTAGGGAGTTGTTAAAGCAAATTCAGTTGCAGGAACTGTGGTGTTCTTTCTGCCTCCCCACAATACGGATGCTATAGATAATGGATGTCAATGAAGATTCAATACATACCCTTTCAGAGGCAAAGGGAGATCCTAATAAAGAAGCAGAGGTAATTTCCCTGAGGGAGGTAAATACTGGAGCTCAGATCTTGCCAGACCACAGCTTTGTTTGAGCTCTGATGTCCTTTGTCAGATGCAAACAGGTCCTATGGGTTAAGGAAATTTTTTTGTGTCCAGGATAGTCTAATGTAAAGTTGTCATACCCGTGTTGTTCTAAGCACAGACCTTTAGATTGAAACCTCCAGAAAGTCCATCATCCTACATGTGCACAAACCCACATGCTCCATCTCTGCCTGATTGCTAGAGGGCTGTTCTCAGATTTCAGGTTCCTTACAGCTCCATGCCAGCACTACAACCTGACTGAGTGGCTGGTGACCCTGCCATTTTACAAGTGAGGAAACCGAGGCAGAAAAGAGAAGTGATTTAACTTGTGTCCACAAAGGAAGTCTGTTTCGGAGCCAGGGAGGACAGCTCAGAAGTTCCTGGCTACCTGCCATGTGCTCAGGTTACGAACCAACACCTTTTTTGCAAATAAGATAGGCCCCATGTTCTGAGGAGTATTGATATAAATCTACTATTAAACAACAGAGTTTTGTTCTTGAAATTAATTTGCCTATGAAAATGGGAGCAGCTTTCTGCCCTTCTCCTGCGTGTTCATTGCCAGAGCTCACTTCCTGCTCTCACCTGTTTAACAGGAATTTCATTAAGCATGTGCCACATATGCTTATTTATATGGTGCTGCAGGGGTCTCATCCTACCCTCCCACCTAGCAGTTACCTGAATTCCTGCATCACGCTTATTTGTGCTAGATGCATATGGAGTAGATTATACGCAGGAAGGTGTCCAACAGTGGAAAGATCAGGTAGTAAAACAGGTTCGTTTCTCCAGCTTATGGATGGAATTTCACTTCTACTGGTGGTAGAAGCAGCCACCTGACCATCAGTGGAAGAAGATGGAGGCAAAGTAGGTGCAGGCTGAAATGACATATAGGCAGGGTGTGTTGGTGTGTGCTGAGCCTCTAGGGCACGGCATGTGTGGTGTTGTTCACACAGTGTGGCACCACACCCACAGCGGGTCCATGTTGTAGCAACATCTGCCTGCCTGGTGGTTAGTATTCTTGTGTCACATGTTCCCCGCAGGCAAGTAAAAGAACCGTTCTCCTGTTTAACACAGGGCATTTTTAACATCCTGGGTAGATTTTTCTCAGTCATGTACAATTCATGGTAGGCTGCTGCATAGATGGTACAGAGAGTATATACTTTAAAATAACCAGCTTCTGCCTTGCACGCTGGGCAAAATGCATAGCCTTTTGTGGCAGGTGCCTTTGATCAGTAATATTTTGCACTTGCATAGTATTGGTCATGTGATGGCCTCAAAGCACTTTAGAGATATCAGTAGCTTCACAGGAGCCTTCTGCAGCAGAGAAGGTGTACAGGTGAGTCAATTAAGGTTCCCAACCTTTTTTATACTGTGAACTGGCAAACCCAGTCACAAACTTTTGGTGGACTGGTAACTTTTTATTTGCATATTCATTATGCAAATGAATATGCAAATGAAAATTTACCAGCCCACCTAGCCCCAACCCAGCCCCTTGCTCCCCAGTGCCTAAAACCCTTTGACCCCCCACTCTACACTCCGTGCCCTTTGACTCTTTAACCTTTGACCCCTACAGCCCACGCCAACACCCTCTTGCCCAGTGACCCAACCACACTCTCACACAATAGCCCTTTGACCCCACCCCCAGCACTCCCCAGTGCCAGGCTGCCCCCTCTAGGGAGCGTGGTCATTACTGCCGTGTGGGCAGGAGGAGCAGCCATTGGTGGCGCGTGCCCCCTTCCTCCCCAAGCACGTCTTGCCTCCCTATGGGTAGAGGTGGAGGTGGAGTGAGGAACCCCAGCTGGGCCACCATCTTACTTGGGTGGGAGGAGGGAGTGAAGTGCCATGCCTCCTGCTCCATCTCCTCCTGCCGCTGCCTCAGCACCGCTATTGGTCAAAATCAGCCACCATGGCTGCTAGAGCTGAGCTTCTGCAAACAGCCAGTTTCAGCTCGAGCAGCCCCTGTGGCCCAGCAGCCAGCGGTTCATGGACTGGTACCAGTCCATGGACTGGCGGTTGGGAACTGCTGAATTAAGGCATAGCACAATTCATTAAGGCCTTGTCTACATTGGCATGTTTTGACACCAAAAACTGCCTTTTGTCGACAAAACAGTGAGAGCATTTACACTCCAATGCAACATTAATTGGGAAAAACACCCAGCTTTGGTGACAAAAAACTTCCACCCCTGTAAGAGACTTTTGTCTTTTCCCCTCTGTTTGTCAACAAAGAGCCAGCATGGACTCTGTTGTTTTTTGTTTGTCAAGAGAACTGGCTTCTGCCAGTATCCCATAATGCAGGTGCTGATAGCTCTGCTCAGTGTTTTGTGATATTTGCTGCCCCGCAGACATGCATCCATCTCCTGTCAAAACTCTGAGAAGTATCTGACAGCTGAGTGAGCTGCTCCGTTTGGGGAACAAACAACAAATCGCTGGAGCTCTTCTGTTCTGTCCTGCATTAGGAACAGAAGAGGCAGGCAGACTGGTGCTGCAGGAGAAGGGCTGCTTTGACATTCCTCAGCTCGGAGAGCTCACAGAGCTAGAAGGGAATCCCAAGAAGTGCAGGAATCAGCTCTGCCTTCCTGCAACACTGCACTGTGGGATGCTTACCCACAGTGCTTTGCTCTCATCTATCCACAGGGTGCTAGCAAGGAGGCCATGAAATGTTGACAGTGGGAGGCAGAAAAACTGGTTTGACTGGTTTTCACTTTTGGCGACTTTTGCATGTCGACAGCACTTTGATTGCCAAGCCTTCCCAGTGTAGACACAGCTGAAGTGGCTGGCTTAAGTGGATTCAGTGAGAGAAAGGGTAACAGGATGCAGTGATCCAATTTCCCAGGCCCCACTGACCACCAAACAAATATATTCCCTCTTTAGAGCGAGGTGTCTTTAGTAGGTGCAATCAGAGAATGGTCAAACAGTTATCTCCATGGTTTAATATTTCTTGATTATAGTGTGTCTCAGTGTGGCAGCCTTCTTCAAATAAAACACTGTTCTCCTTTTAAATTAAATGCATTTAGAGCTGGCTTTGTAGTTCCAAAGAACACCTGATCAATATCATAAAAATGTAATGAGTTACTGTGTCAGCTTGACAGGTGTGTGGTGCAGCTGCTGTTTGCAGATGGCGTGGGCTATGCAAGGTTCCGAAAGGAAACAAAACAATGGGAGAGGGAAAGCGAGCCCTTTAAAAAGGAAATGAATGAAGCTGGTATATCTAAACACAGGGCTCAAAACCTAGCTCCTTATTAACTGTGTAGTTTTCTGTAAGTACCTGGACAGATGGACTTTGATCATCCTGAGAAGATTTCTAAGAATGGGCATCATTCTCACAGCCTCAGTTTGTACAAATCCTAAAACCCACCCCAGGAGACAGTCAAAAGAGAACTCAGTAGTATATTCTGGGTTGCACAAAACCAACTACCTAGGACATAAATAGATTCGGCAGTGTTCTCTTAGTTACCGATTCATAGTATTTTTTCTCTCTCTCTCAGGAGTAAAGGTTCAACACATGCACACATACACACCCCTTTCCCCCCCAGCCTGACTTCACATGTCCTAAGAAACCTTATGTTGCAGCAACAATCTATAGACAGAGGTCTCTTTCAGATCTGTTCTCTTAATGCAGTAATGGTTACAGAGTGATGATATATATATTTAGGTGGGTAACAGTACACCAATGAATAGTACAATGTTATGAAAGGCAAACCATCCTGCAGTTCCATGTAAGATGCGCTCTTAAAAGTGGAAATCTGATCTGCTGCTGGTCAGTATGCAAAGAGGGTGGGGGACACGGCAAGATACAGGGTTTTACTAGCTGTTACTATTTTTAGATTTTGTTTTCTAGCTGCCCTGCTCTGACACAGTCCTCCTGAGAGCAGAGGTCTGTTTGGTGTGGTTTAGGTAGGGTGAATAGGGTGCCAACCCTTCATCTTTCTCTTGTACTGGCCCAGGAAGTTGATTTTGGTGAGGAAATTGAAATGGAGTGCTAGAGCAACGAGGAGTCCTCTGGAATCCTAAAAGAATAATAGATCTGACTTAAAGGTGCCACGGGATCCATTTTTGCAGATATAGGCTAACATGGCTACCCCTCTGAGACCTGCGTGCTAGAGGGAAGCTAACTGACAGTCACAATGGGAAGGCAATCATTACATTAATACACTTTGACCTTTACCAAAAGGGCGGTGTTCTCGTTTGTATGCATATTTTTGGTCTATCAATTGACTTCCCTTAGCTCTTTGAGCTCTGAAGGGAGCATACTCCCAGAAGTGCCTGGTCCAAATGTTCCCAGCCAAGATTTTCAAGAGTAACTGATTTTGAGTACCTAATTTGAGACACCTTAAATTTTCAGAAGGCGCTGAGCACCTGACCTCTGGAAATCAGACTCCTTTAAGGAGTTGGGAACTGTGTTCCCTCTAATTTTTCCACCAGTGTGCAGGATACATTTTATTTGGTGCACTGAGCCATATGTGGATGTGCACCATCAGCAAAAACACAAGCTGCTGATTGTGGGCATTCTGCTAATCACTGGGTGGCATTTCAATCTCTCCTGGGTGGCCACCCAGGTGCTCAGCTTATAGAGAACACAAAATACAGGGACTACAAAATGCTCGTCCCCTCTAAAAATCTGTTCCCCTATCGCTGACCCCACCTCCAACCCTGATTCCTAAGCACAAGTCACAACTCCAACTCCCTACCGGACACACTTGACATTACATCACAATCTACATTACATCTTATTTAGAAAATACCGGACATTTCTGTTTTCTCATTTATATTTTCTCAATTTGTTTCCCGAACAGAAAGCTCAAATATTGGACTGTCCGGTTCAAAACTGGACATCTGGCAACCCTATGCCCCCATTTGTGTGACTTGTTCCTTTAGGTTGTAAATTCTTTGGATCGAGGATGGTATATTATTGCGTGTTTGTACAGTGCCTCGCACAGTAGGATTGTGTGCTTATTTGAGATCTCAAGTCTACAGTAATACAAGCCCTTAGTGCTAAATGGCCTTCATTATCAGGGAATATTGTTTAAAATTGTTTTTTTTCCCTATAGTTATTGTCCTGTAGCATAGCTAGAAGTGTGGTCAGACTGGTACCTGCTAACAGTATAGCTACTGGTGAACCATGCACTTCTCAGATAATAGATATTTTTCTTGGAGGAAAAGAACTATTTAAATGTCAGTGGGAATAGAGCTGTGCAAATAACCAGTTCTTGGTTTGTGGCTGAATTGGGGTAGGGGAGGAGTTTCAGACCTAACATGAACATTTTTTGTTTGGGGTCAAAGAAATGTTTCATTTGGTTATGAAGTTTTTACACTTTTTTGATTACATGGAAGTAAAATTCAAAACCAGAAGTTGTTTGGAATTTAAAAAAAATCAAAACATTGAATTTAGAATGTCATAGAAAAATGTTTTAGATTTTTCAGAATTTTTATGACTGTAACAATTTGGCAAATTTGCCACAAATTCACCAGAAGGCTTTGGCTGTCCACATATGCGGTTGCAGTGAGAAAATTTTCAGGGAAATTTGTGCTTAAAGGTGGGAAGGTGCAAGTTGCTTTATTTTGTGCAACCTGTCTCTAGCCTGGTAAGAGTGCAAACCGATAAGTGCCTTCTGATTAAACACTGATTTGGGGAAGTTATTTTTTAATAAGTACTTTGGTTACCACCCTAAGGTTCACTCCCCATTGCTAAACAGTGTTCTCTGAGCTATTAATGAACCACTCTTCCTGCCTCGATTCCTAAACACAGGCAAACAAAGGGTGCATTTATTATAAATCTTTAGTTGCTTTCTATTTTATTGTCATAATTGATGTCTGTGTGATTCATGCACAATAGTTGATTCGGCGGGCCAGCTTATCAAACAATGTCTTCTCGGCAAAAAATTGTGAGAGTTTGGGGTACAGGGCGGACCTGCTACAGAGAGGTAAAAAATAAATGTGCCTTGTCTCCATTAGGATTCTAGAGCAAGGTTGCTAACTTGATGGAAAAATGACCTTTTTTGACAGTGAAGACATAGCCTGCAGCTATGAGTGCACACACCAGTCCTGCACTTGTGTTTGCTGATGTAAATAGGCATGCAAACGCTGCATTCATTTACATCAGTAGCTCTCAAAGTGTGGTCTGTGAACCACTAGTGGTCCATGACAGTCTTACTGGTGGGCCATGGGGTAGGGGCTCCCCTCCCCCGCAGCAGGGGGTCCACGCAGGCGCTTCAGCCCCACAGAACCCTACCCCTTGTAGGTTGGCTTCCCCGCTGAAGGAGGGAGCCCTGAGCCATGCAAGCTGGATCCAGCTCACCAGAGGAGGAAGCAGCTCTACATGCTGTTGCTTCCTTCTCCTGCAGCTGGGGAAATGGCAGAGCAGGAAACAGCTCACCAGGAAGTTTTTCCCCGCTGCTCCCATTGGCTGGAATCCAAGCCAAATCCCCACCCCCAACCTGCTCCTGCATTCAACCTCCCACCCCCAATCCTACCTTCCACCCAGACCCCCCGCCCTCAGCCTGCTCCTGCACTCAACCTCCCACCCGAATTCTACGCCCCACCCCCAGCTTGCACCCATTTTGGCATCATGGGTGGTTGATTGGTGGTCTGCAGAAAGGTTTTGTTGAGCAGGGTGGGCTACAGGCCACCAGGGCCGGTGGGAACCTATGGGGGTGGCAGGGCCAACTGGTCTGGTGGCAGGACCCCACAGCTGTGGTGGGTCTTGGGTTAAATGGTTCATGGGGTAAGTGCTGTCGTTTTCACATCCCTCATGAAAGGGATGGTCCTAGGAAAAGGGCAACAAGAAGTCAGCAAAATAGGCTGGTATTGAGTTAAAGTCTATGCAATAATTTAAATATCTTGAATCAGGGTTAAGGCATGATGGAAATGGGGCTCGGATGTTTGGAGCTGCATGAAGAACACTTGGTGTAAATAGAGCAAGTTGACCAGCATTCTTTGCAATAAGAATAAGCAAAGTGTAGAAGATCATAATTAGGCCAGACGCAATGTATGAGTCGTAATGATCTCAAATGAGGAAGACAGTACAACAGTTACTTCACAGTGCCAAAATGAGAATGCTAAGGTCATGGTCCTGGGGCAAGACAAGAGCTACCCAACAAAACAGTACACGTGATGCGGCTAGTTCCCATCACAGAAAAATTGACATGCCTGGGTTAGGTAAGACGACAAGATGTGGGTATGTTGGCCAGAGAGTACAAGAGCTAGTGGTAAAGGGACAAAGACCATGAGGAAGACCTAGAAAATGGTAGTTTGAGAGGGCAAAGGAAAGCTTGAAGAATGCTGGTGTCAAATGGGACAACACACTCAACAAGAACTCTGAGAGGAAGAACAAGAGCTGCTGACCTTGCTTGATGGGACAAAGAGAAGGCAAAGCAGAAAGGCAAGCTGGTACCACACTCATTATGCACATCAGGTTAGCTGCGAGGACTGGTTGAGTTGAACTAAAGGAATTTGATTCACTCTGTAAAGTAAGGTACAGTAATAGGCTAAATTTCGGTCTCACTGAAATACTGACAGCAGCGGAGTCAGGCTTGGCCCATAAAAAGCAAACAAGACAGTGAATCGGAGTAAAAATAGCAAGGTGTGCCACTGGCTGCTGGGGAAACACGCTGATTAAAAAAAACCCGTGGGTGACGTTTGGTGCCAGAAAAGGGATTGGAGTAAGAAATGATCACAGTGCGCCAAGGAGGTTGCAGAATGTGACTGTGTCGGGCCATTATGAGTTCAAGCAGCCAAGAGAATAATCCCTGAAATCAGAGTTTTATCAAAGCAACATAGATTTAAGGTTAACTGTCAAAACCCACAAAAACAGAAAGACATATAGGTGTGTTTAAAATGATCATATTTACACTACCAAGGACATACCTTGTATAATAATATTTGTCTCTAGCACCTTCAGTCAGTGTAAATTGAGTGTTTTTATTTTTAAGTTACCACTCCATGTAAATTTGTATAATAGTCTAATGGATATGAACACTTGTTAGGTTTTTTTTTCTCTTTCACAAAAATCTGTTGAGGTGCAGTAGGGACCGCAATGGGGTCATGGTATATGAGAGATGAATTACAGCAGTTTCCCCTCCCCCCATTTAATTTTAGAAATCTAGTCATCATGCCTCAGAACCTTAATCTCTCTCATGTGTTTTATGAAAACGTCCTGGCTTACTGCAGAGTTTTATTTGCTTTGGGCGTTGCATTCGCTTTTCTAGAATTAAGGAACGTGACATTATAAAATGCCCAGTTTATTTCACAACACACTGTTCTCTGACACTGCTGCTGTCAGTAGAAACCTGCAGCCTGATGTGATGGGAAATATCAGGATTCTGCAGATGAGGCGAATATAACTGTAGTTTATTTTAAAAGAAAACCCCAAAACATACCAAAGCCTCCTACGTCCTGCCGAGTAAAGGCATTAGCAAACCCTGACATGTCATCTTGAACATAATTGATACACCTGATAGTTACTGCTGTATTGTGCACTTGATCTGTTTGATGAATTGAGAAATGTGTATATCTTGCCATTCTGTGTACTTAGGTGTGACATTTTAAATATTTAGTTTAGTGGAATAGTGATAAGCCTCCCCTAATGGATGCATTTTGCTGTCTTTGCTAGAAACCACAATTCCAATTTGTGCAAAAGATATCGGTGACGATTTGAGGAAAGAGTTGGCTTTTCTTTCTGGTGAGTATAGTAAATGTTTCCATGTTTTCTGGGCAAAGTAATTCAATTCTCTGCATGAACTTATGTGCTGTTTGGCAAAAGGACACGATACGTAGGAGATTATTCAACAGGTAATCTCCAGTGCTACAAGAAAAATTGTTAATAAAACATTGCAGCAGTTTGAAAAATAGTCTTAGGTTTCTTTCTCAAGCTGTGGTACAAATTATTTCTGCTTTTTATCCGTTTAGAGCATTAACAAGTATGCTGCTTTGAAACTGAATATATTTCTCTAGGCCCATTTACAGGCATTAACCCTTTTCCCCCTGACTTCTTTGCTGTGACATCCAAAATTGGCTCACATAAAGATTAAGTGATGCATCTGAGGACAATTTTTTAGAGATGTGATTTTATAATCTTCAGCAACACACGAATGAAATATTTTAAAAACAAAATTTAAACTAAGGTTCCGTCGACTAACACAGTAAATTCAGAAACGGACAGTGTGTACCTGGGGTTGGCAAATGCCTGTTAAATGGTTTCATTACCACTGGAATGGCTCTCTCACAGCATCAGTGTTCTGCTAACAGGTCTGGTAGACCTTTTCGCGTTTAAGTGAACTAGATTCTCCCCCAGGGAAGCAGAGCCACAGAACAGGGATAGGGAGAAGCAGGTGGGTGAACATTAAGATCCAGTGGTGCCCCAAATACCTCTGTGTATTTTGCATATGGGTAAGGATGGTTCTGCTTCCCGAGGAAAGTTCCTACCTGAAGATAGGTGCTATGGAAAGCAGTATCCCTAATGTCCCATTTTCAGAAGTGACTTTTGGGTTTGTTGACACTGGAATCATAGAATCATAGAATACTAGGACTGGAAGGGACCTCAAGAGGTCATCGAGTCCAGTCCTCTGCCCTCATGGCAGGACCAAGTACTGACTAGACCATCCCTGATAGACATTTATCTAACCTGCTCTTAAATATCTCCAGAGATGGGGATTCCACAACCTCCCTGGGCAATTTATTCCAGTGTTTAACTACCTTGACAGTTAGGGACTTTTTCCTAATGTCCAACCTAAACCTCCCTTGCTGCAGTTTAAGCCCATTGCTTCTTGTTCTATCCTCAGAGGCCAAGATGAACATGTTTTCTCCCTCCTCCTTCCTGTGACACCCTTTTAGAAACCTGAAAATGGCTACATGTCCCCCCTCAATCTTCTCTTTTCCAAACTAAACAAACCCAATTCTTTCAGCCTTCCTTCATAGGTCATGTTTTCTAGACCTTTAATCATTCTTGTTGCTCTTCTCTGGACCCTCTCCTATTTCTCCACATCTTTCTTGAAATGTGGTGCCCAGAACTGGACACAATACTCCAACTGAGGCCTAACCAGTGCAGAGTAGAGCGGAAGAATGACTTCTCGTATCTTGCTCACAACACACCTGTTAATGCATCCCAGAATCATGTTTGCTTTTTTTGCAACAGCATCACACTGTTGACTCATATTTAACTTGTGGTCCACTATAATCCCTAGATCCCTTTCTGCCATACTCCTTCCTAGATAGTCACTTCCCATTCTGTAGGTGTGAAACGGATTGTTCCTTCCTAAGTGGAGCACTTCGCATTTCTCTTTATTAAACTTCATCCTGTTTACCTCAGACCATTTCTCCAATTTGTCCAGATCATTTTGACCTGGGTTAGCTGTCTCCGGTTTATGCGGCTTGGGCTGCTGGCTTAAAAGTTGCAGATTCAGGCTTGAACCTGGGACCCTTTTCCTCCCTCGGAGAATCCCAGAGTTTGGGCTTCAGTCTGGGCCTTAATGGCTGTACAGCAATTTTTCAGCTCCACAGCCCATGTTCTGCAAGCCCAAGCCAGCTTACCCAGTTGTGGGTGGCAAATTCCAGCCACAGGTGTTGAATTGCTGAGTAGGGATACCCTTAGAAAACAAACGCTCAGAAGTACCTCAAGGCTAGACTATTAAGGTAATTACGGTAATTAGGCGCCTACTGAGATTTTCAAAAGCAAGTAGGCTCTTATCTGCATCTTTAGGCACACAGGTGCCTGTAAAAACTAGATGCAAAGTGTTTTAGGAGCCCAACTCTCCTTGGCTCTCAGTGAGGTATAGGCTCCCAAGTGTCACCTTCTGAAAATAGGATCCAGGGCCTTTTGAAAATTGCACCCAAGAATGGATTAGAAAATATTGTCTTCCTGCAGAAAGTTAGTAAATTCTGTCCTTGTGTAGGCAGCTCATCATTTTCCCTAGTCCAGGAGTGAAGGACACCATGCCCTGGTCAGCCCCTTTTCCTCAGGGCTTTGTTCATTGGGGGGAACCCACCATCTTTCGCAAAAACCCAAGAATAAATATTGAACACAGATCCAACTCTTTCTTTGATGCAGGCTCTCCCTGCTTCCGGCAGGCCTCCCCCATCCTGCCTTGGAGTCACCCTGGCTCATGGTCTCCCACAGGAACCAGCCTGCTTACTGTAGCTCTTCACCTTGACTGAGCACTTTACCTAACCACTGGCTTGGATTATCCCCTCTACCTGGCCCATGCACCTAGCCTTCAAAGGGGTGTGAAACAGTGCTGGCTGGCCTCTGGCCTTCCGAAGGGCAGACCTCCTCCCACCACCTCTCCCCATTACACCCTGCTCTGCTGAATTCCACAGAATGGTTCCCAAACCCAATGGAAGGTGTATGACTTTCTCTTCAATGCACACACGGAGCTTTAGGATTGGGCCACCCAAGATTTTCTCTCTCATGCTTCCGCATAGCAGGACAGAACTATTTGTTCTCACCAGCTGGGGTCAGGGACAACCTGTCGGCATTGTAGTGAGCAGACGCCCTTACGACAAAATCCTGTCCAGCGTTGCACAAGTGCAGTGATGAAATAGGGGGAGAAACGATCCCAAGATTCTCTCTTTTCCCCATCCCCACAGTGCATTGGGCAGGAGTTTCCAAGGGCAGGCTCATGACATTGAGGCCCAGCAAGTCCCCTGGCACCCATGAATGATACCAATTGTAGGCAACAGAGGCTAAGATGAGCAGCAACAAATGTTGCATAGTGTTTCTTCAGATCCTCCATGGCCCAAATTAGCCTGCCCAATATCTGTAGGGTGTGTCTGGGACCTTTAGGCTGTGTCTAGACTGCAGGGTTTTTTCGAAAAAAAGTAGCCTTTTTTCGAAAAAACTTCACCTGTGTCTAGACTACAGCCGCGTTCTTTCAAAATTAAATCGAAAGAACGCGGCTTTTCTTTCGATGGCGGTACTCCTCATTTCACGAGGAAGAACGCCTTTTTTCGAAAGTGCTCTTTCGAAAAAAGGCGTTCTTGAATGCAAACAGGGCTTTTTCGAAAGAGAGCATCCAGACTGCCTGGGTGCTCTCTTTCGAAAAAGTGGATCACTTTTTCGAAAGAAGAGACTGCAGTCTTCTTTTTCGAAAGAAGCTTTTTCAAAAGTATCTTTCAAAAAAGCCTCTTTCGAAAGAGGCTTGCAGTCTAGACATAGCCTTAGTATGGGCAGAACCTGCTTTACTTTCTCCTGCCCCATCTACAAAGCTCCAAAGGGTAGGATTTTGCCGTTGGTCTGTAAAGACATGTCTATGCTCCCCTTATTTCGAAATAACAAGGTGAGCGTCCACACAGCAAGCCCGTTATTTTGAAATAATTTTGAAATAACGGGCTTGCTGTAGTGAAATAATAACCCCTCATTCTATGAGGAATAATGCCTATTTTGAAATTGGGTTAGTGTGGATGCTCAGCTGCTGTTATTTTAAATAACTACTTCCCAGATTCATTCAAAGTAATTACTCCCCAGTGCTTCCTGGGACACTAAGTTGAGGTAGAACATCCACATTAAGGGAACCTGCCTCAGACTACTTTCAAGGCTTCTCTGTCGTGTGGATGTGCTATTTCGAAATAGTTAATTTGGAAGTTATTGTTTCAAAATAACTTTGTAGTGTAGACATAGCCTAAATGTTGAAGAACGTGGATTACTTATGAGGTGCCTCCTGGACCAGTTGTGTGTTTTTGTTTCAAATTGTGCATGTGGGGGACTTTTACAGCTGGGCGTGGCTTCTAGACAAACGATACAGAGAAGCACTGTGTTCTGTCACTTGTAGGTGGCCGAGGGAAAGATAATGGTTGGATCATCACATTTCCTGAAAACTCCCATTTCAATGAAGCATCGGAGGAGGTCCTGAGGAAAATCTTAACTTACTTAACTGCGGTCCCAAGGTATGGTGCTGCCTTCCAGCTTTGGTGTTGTGATGGCAAAGGCGCCAACTGGATGTGGTGTCGGGCATGGGAGTTGTAGGACAATGCTGTGAATAGAGCTAGCAAAGGACGAAAGGCTTGGGGTGTTGCTCCAGAATGTTCCGGTAGTATTTCTTATACCAGTGACTACGTAATACAAAGAAGAGTTTTGCTGGTTTCATAAATCTCGCTGATGACCATATTAATTCATGAAATCGCTTGGCTTAACCTTCGATAGGTGTCAGCACTTGGAAATGATTTGCCCCGAAAAGTCATTTGGGTCATATTTGCACGTGTAAGTGGAGTGTGTGTTAATTTGGAAAAAGACAGATACATGCTGAGAAGTAAAATAATGAAAGGAACACAGCAGTGTGGTTTAGTATAGGTTGTACCTCCTGGAGCCAGCACCCTTGGGGCCTGACTGGTCTCAAACCAGGGAATCTGCTGTATCCAGGGAGTCAATGCTGGTGAATGCTGCAGGGCTCTGTTCTGGTGGCAGCAGAGGAGCTGGCATTGACTAAGTGCAGTCTGGGAGTGGGGGCACTTGGGGGAAGAGAGGAAGTGGCTGCAGAGCCCCAGGATTGCAGTCCCGTGGAAGCTTATGGCCACCAGACTGCACTCCCAGCTGAGCGGGATACTGGGTGATGCTTACCGGGTAACTGATTAACCAGTTACCCAATCATATCCCTAACTAGAATACTATTCAGTTATCTATTTAGGTTGGATTGTGAAAGGAATTTGAGGAAGTTCTTAGGCTCCGTTGCAAATTCCAGCTCCAGAGAAATGTGGATTTGCAAGGAATTTTCCAAACGGCACACACAGCCCACTCCAGTGCACAATAAAATTCCCAATTAAAGAGGAGCAACTGTGTGTGCTTCTAATGTCAAGCTTGCTGACAAACAATAGTGAGGTAGGGTTACCGAGTTTCTTTCTGGAACCAACTATAGAAAATAGATTCAAATGGAATGTTAGTGTTTCTGAAAGGTGCCACAGAGGTATTGTGTTTTCGGTATTTATGATAACTTTGGGGTTTTTTTTCTGGGACTTAAATGGTTTGCTCTCAAAATGTTACCTAGCTACCTGGTATTTTCTTTTCCCGTAGTCAACATGAATCTGACACACAGTTTATCCTAATCCTGGACCGAAGATTGGATACATGGACGTCTGTCAAAATGACTCTCCAAAGAATAGCAGTGAGCCTTTTTTATTGTTAAATGTTTTGTTAAGGTAGTGAGTCGTCAGATACGTTCTTTCAGATTTTGAAAACACCAGTAGCCCAGAGCTATGAGCTCTCTGTTAAAGTATGTCTATGGTCTTTTCACCACAGTAAATGCAGAGATTATGTCCATAATTTGTATGCGTATTTTAGCTCTTTGGGCATCTGATCGATCACTTGCCTATGTTCGTGCAAGTTAGTCTCACAGCTGTGTACGCATTTTTGTTCCCTGCTCTGGGCATTAACTTTAGCTAATATATCTCCACATAGTCTGTGTGTCTAGAGGTTCTGATTTTTAGCAGCAGGTGATTATTTTACCCTTAACTGGGCAACATTTTATTTACTGCAAAATAGCCTTCAATACAGTTCTTCCTTAATTTTTAGACAGAAAAAAACGTAAAAAACTATTTTGAAGGTTTTGTGTGCGTGCACACATATGTAGCTGTACATTGTATCCAAAGCGGTACAGGGATTGGGACCCAATGCTCACAGTAGATGCATTTCTTAGTCCTCCATGGATTACCCTCAGAAACAACTACAGGTTGAATCTCTGTGGTCTGGGACTCTCTGGTCTGGTAGGACCATGGATGTTGCTGGAACAAAGAGCTCCAGCCCCAGCCACTGGAGGGCCAGTGGCCTGGGAGCAAGAAGTCCAGCCAGCAGTCAGTACTGGCAACTGGAGCAGGGCTGGGTGCGGAGCCCTGCCAGCCAAGAGTGGAGCTCCACTGACGGAAGGCGTGGAACCATCCAGGGGGCAGAGAAACCTCTGCAGGCAGGATGTGGAGCCACCGTCAGCCGGGGTCAGGAAGCCCCACTGGCCAGTGTGGGGTGGCAGCTGAGAATGGAGCCCTGCCTCCAGCCCAGGGCAGTGCAGTGGCTGGGCCATTCAGGTCCCCAGGGTACCGGAGCAGGGAGGTCCAACCTGAACTAAGAATATCTAGTGACGGACATATTCTGTTCTGGGTGCTTTCTGGTTCTTCTAGATGACTTGTACTGCTCTCTGTGGGTGTGCAGAGACCTACTATCCAGCTAAGATCCAGATCTCCTTCTCTGTGCTTTTCTCCTTCTCGGCAGAAACAAAGGAAACCGTTGCCATATAAAGCACGTGGGTACAGATAGATGTATATAAAATGTCTCTCTTAATTAACTAGAGCAGATGCACCATCAGATGCTGAACAAATCTCTCAAGTAACACTCCCCCCACACTAGTCAACAGTACAGAGTCTTTTGCAAAATTTAAATGCGGTCTAAAAGTGTTACACTGGTATATATATAAAAATCACTTTACTAATGAATGGAGGCTGTACGAAAGAGCTGGCTGTGAAAGCCCAGATCTACACTGACTTTGGTACAGTGGAAGGTGAAAAGAAATATTCTGAAAATGTCACGGTCGTCATCCTCGTCTCCTTCGGTAACACAAATAAGCACTTCAGAGGAAGAGTTGGATACACACACCCAGCTGCTGGAGAATGAGGCCAAGAGAGTTTATCATGAACAGGATATAAGTTAGCCACATGGTACAGAAATCTTGTTTGGCTCGCTGATGTCCCATCAGTCAGATCTAAAGCATTAACTGGCTGTTGCTGAATGTGGCATTAAGGACATTTTTTTGATAGGCATGCAGTGGTGGTAAATATATTTTTGAGTAGTTAAAATAAGTCATGTCTGTCAGGACTGAGTCCTACTGTCTTCATGCAGGCAGTGCCTGCATTTTGCATTGATCCCAATGGGAGCATTTTCTGATTCGGCACTGGCCCTGGAATAGCATTTTCCATTTAAATTGTCTGAAACCATTTTTTTAGAATGAGCTCGAATACAAGCTTATCATGATTTAGCTTTCATAAAAGTGTCTGCCCTTTACATTTTGTTTTAGATGGTACTTCCACATGTGATTGCATGAGATATGCTCAGAGTGTTTCTTTCTGCAGCTAAAGCCGGATGTGGTTTTCTCACTGTATATCTGAGCAGTGTCATGTGAAAACAATACGGAGGCACCCCCTGCAGCTAAGAATGAAAGACAGAAAAATCTGTGCACCTAAAGTGCTAAGACTTGGATGTCCTGCCTGTAGAAAGACTGTAGTAGAATCAGCGTGGTAGCCGTTTTAAGTCTGTAACTTTAAAAACAACTTTTTTTAAAAAATGAGTAGTCCTGTGGCACCTTAGAGACTAACAAATATATATATATATATATATAGCATCATGAACTTTTGTGGGCAAAACCCACTTCCTCAGATGAGATGATCTTGAGTGGGGGGAGAAAAAGGGGGAGACCCTCAGTATAAGAAGAGAGAAAAGAAAAAAAATCACCTGTGAATTGTAGTCCTGGTGCTAATGAGGATAACCAGCCCCACATGCCACAGGACTGCTTTTTTTTTTAAGTTGATTTTTTTAGTAGGATCAGACTGTAAGAGGCCTCTGACAGGTCCATAAAGTAGCAAATAAACTAACTAGTTTTACAATGACGCTTGATAAGTTTATGAATGTGACTGTGACAGGGTTGTCTGTGGTAGCAGGGATCCCCAAGGCCCACGCCAGCATTATAGTCTTGTATTCCTGTGCAATACTTTACTCCCCTTTGGGGGGGGGGGGGAGGTGCGGGTGTGTGTTGAAATGGGGGAGGGAGAAGAGAAGGGAGAATAGAGACTTGAATTATTGTTCAAATAATCAGTCATAGTATTTGGGCTTGCCCATAATTTGGATTCAGACATTTTCTGTTCTCTGAGATGATGAAGTAAATAATGATCAGATGAGCTGAATTCAAAAATCAATAAGGCCTAATTTTTATTAAATGTGCATGTGCAAAAATCTGGCTTCAATTGCAGATCAGCCCAGGTATAGAGTGGTGACGTGGGGGAGGTCATATCTTTTACTGGACCAATGTCTGTGGGTGAGAGAGAGAGGCCTTCCAGTTTAGTAGCAGTGGCGGTGGGCATAATAGGGAAGGCAGTGCATTCTCAAATTGTCAGCCTGGCCTCACCCAGACTGTGTCCCCAGAATGCCTACTGTAGGTGTACTGGGGCGGAGTGCTGCTGCCCCCAAGCGCCCGCCCTCCACGTGCTCCAGGACAGGGAAGGCTGGGACTGCAGGTGCGTGCCCTCCACGTGCTCTGGGGCTGGAGTCTCGCCCATGGGGGCGGGCCTAGCCCAGCCCTATCTGCCCCCACCCCCATGCTGAGTGACCTGAGGCAGAGCTCTGTGTAGGGCCCAAAGCTTGTCTCCCCCACAGAAGCAGCTGGCCCAGTAAAGGTGGCATCTCAGCCAGGTCCCCCCTGCATTTGCAGACATGGGCCACGCCCGTACACACCTGAGCCATCCAATTAGAAAGCCAGGCCCGCCCTGGCAGTCCTAGGGCTTAGCGTTGTGCGGTGCTTCGCTTTCCCCGTTGCACAATGACGCCTGCCATTTCCCAATACAGGTTTCAGCCCCCGCGCCTGGAGAAACACTTTGCAGCGGGGGGGGGGGGAAGGACGGAGATTTTGCTTTCCCCCAAAGACCCCCCCCTAAACGCGCGGGGCCTGACGCCGGGCAGATTTTCGGCATTCCACCTTAACTAGACACACCGAGCCCTTCTCACCAATACGGAGGGAGCAGCCCGGAGTCAATCGCCGTCCCTGCGCGCCGGGTGCATGGCCGATCTGCAGCCGGGCGCCGGCGGAGCCCCCCCGCTTTGCGGCGGGATGAGGCGTGGGGGGCGATAGGGGCGGGGAGCCCGAGTGCAGGGCAGCGTGGCTGGAGGCCGGTCGCTTGGGCTTTCTCCAGCCCTCCCGAGAAGCGGATCCTGCCCCCCCCCCCCCATGCCGGGCTCTTGCGGGGGGGAGCGGAGATGGCCGAGGGGAGCTCCGCCGCAGGCATGCGGAGGCTCCGGAGGAATGCGGTAAGCGCTCCCTGCCTGCAGTCCTAGCGCACCGCCCTGCGCTTGCATGCGGCCAGCTCCCTGCGCCGTGCCTGGCTGGCCCGAAAGCGCCAGGGGCATGGGAACACCGTCAGGTGATTTCCCTCCCCGAAGTATTTTTAGCAGCGTCGCCTGGAGCAGGAGGCTGCTGAAATCTCTCCTGCAGCGTCGCCCTGCGCGCTGAGAGGAAGTGACAATGAGCGGTGGTAGCCAGCGATTCTGTATGTGCGCCGGGCACTGCGCGTCCCTGGGAGAAAGGCCTTCTGGAGAACATGCCATCCTGCGGGTGGACCAGCCGCTGTGCAAGGAGCAGCGTGTGCGGTTAGCTGGGCAAGCCAGCTCAGAGAGTAAACTAAAGCTACCCAAGCAGGGGGCAGGGTGGTGAGCTTCAGCAGCACTAGAAGCTCCAGCAGTCTCCTGAGGTTGTTTGACTTTGCTCTCCAAGGAGAGAAGAAAGTCACTAACTTTGGAGTCTGCATATTGATCCGTTCTCTGTGTCCAGGATCAAACTTATTCCTGGGTTTTTCTTTCCCCTTGGCCTGGTCTCTCTTCCTGGAAGTCCCAGGAAAGGGTTATCTGTTGTGTGGGAAAATGGACTTTTAAATGTAATTCCTAGAAAAGATGTTAAATGCTTGTAGAGCATAAAATGAAGTAAGTAGAGAATAGCCATGTTTCTTCCATCCTATGTGACCTGTGATGTCTTAATGTGATCACAAACCAATGTATGTTGAGGGTAATAAGATGCTTCACTTGTTAAAAGTGGTTTGCTGGATTGCCCCTTATGGGCATACCTTTTTATGTCCCTAGAACGTGAAGATCATTTTTTTTTTCAAAACACCAATTGTTTTGCTAGTAAACTGGAAAACGCTATTAGAATATTAGCAGCTGGTTGATAATTTAAATTGTGCATGTAACTTTAAGTTCTTTTCTAACATATTATAGAGAACATTAGAGGCTGGGGAGAAGAGTTAAATATGAAGGGTATTTGAGTCTTTTTTGCCAGGTTTCATCAAGCAACTATGATTCTCTTTGGTGCAATAAATGGTAGGATAGGAAGTTGGGTTGGGAGAAGACATTTCCTTTTTGGAACATAGGGTGTGAAAGTTCCTGATCTGTTCTTTGTAGCATGACACATTTTCTTGCCTTAGCTAATATTAGAGTTCAGCTCACCTCCATTAAGGTACAGAGAAGTTCAATGATTGTACAGGGCTAGGAATTGGTTTTAGTCCTGTCAGAAATGTAAACTTTGAATAATTATTAAACAGTTTGATTTTTAAGTTTTTTCTTTATTTTTATGTATCATTTTCCCCCTTTGGTTAATATGATACCTTTTGGCTGGGAGCACACTTAAAGCAAGGGGTTTTTTTCCATACGTAATGTATACTAGATATAGATCTGCAAAAGGTATATTTCTTCCTCAAGTACATATCACCTTTTTGCTCTTCAGAAAGGGGTGACCTTGATCTTACATTGGTAAGATCATCTTTCATGCAAGAAAACCTTAAAATGCTTTTTAAACAATAGGTATCCTATTTCCCATTCTGGAAATGCAGCTACCTGTGGGGTGAAATGTGATACATGTTTAACAGCAAACAGATCCTTTTACATAAGTTTAGGATACAACAGTAAAAATACCATATCAGTCCGGAATTTGCTCATAGACCAGATGTGATAGACTGGAATATATCTGTCAGATTATGAACTCTTGTATTAAAGTGTGAAAATGCTGGCATGTTGATTGCACATCCAATCTATTGTACTTCATCCCAATGAATTGCCATGCCTGGGAAAGATTGACATCTTTTTGAAGGATGAGCCATCACAGAGAAATTTAGGGCCATTGGCTCTGATTGTCTGTCCACTGGCTTACCACCATATACAATGGTCTTTCTACACAACAGCTTGTACAAGGTGAGGAGGCTGGAGGAAGGAGCATAACTGATGGATCTATAGGTTCACTCTCTGAGCAAATGGCTGAGACAGGGTTCCTATTTAAGAGGAGTCTTTTGTTCAAGCAAGGAGGTCAGGGGACTGATCACTGCCACATGTAAGGAAGAGGTGCAGGAGGGAATCTTTCCAGCCTGAAAAGCTGACAACCTCAGACTCACAAGAAGGGTGCATTTCAGGGCTTCGTTTTCAAAGATCTGTATCTGTCTTGTGTTTTACGAGTAAAGTTATCCTGGCTAAGAAATTCTTCTGTGAGATCTATGCTCCTTGCTATCCTGACTAGGGATGTTAGAGTATAACAAGTAACCATTGAACCGGATAAGCACATGTAAGAGACTGGGTCAGACCTGGGCAAAATACAGCCCACAGGCTGCATCCGGCCTGCCAAGTCACCAGATCCGGCCGTGAATGCTGCGGAGGAGGGGACCTAGGCAGGTCTCCCTGCTTGCCTTTCCCCACCCACACACAGATTAGAAACATAGTTGCTGGGCAGTTTTTCTTTAAAAACTCTTGAGCCTGGAGGGGAGAGGGAAGGCTTTATGTGCTACTCTTGCCCCCAGCACGTTCCCATTGGCCAGTTTCTGGCCAGAAGCTGGCCAATGGGAGCTGCCTGTTTGAATAACAGGCAGCCATGAAGCACCACACCCCTCCCCTCTGGGGCTTGTAGTTATTCACAAAGCACATGGCTGCAGCGTGTGTGGGGGTGGAGCAGGCTCCTTGCCTACCTGCTTGAGATACTACTGGGCTGGTAAGTCTCCTGGCCAGAGCCTGCCTCTGGCACACCAACACCTCCCTTCCCCAACCCTCTGCTCCCCCCAACTCCTTCTCTCTACTCCACATACTCAAGTCCTCTGCCCCCCTCCTGCACCCATATCCTCTCTCCGATCTGGCACCCCAATCCCCTGCCCCAGATCAGTCCCCTCCTGTCCTAGCTCACAACCCAAACCCCTGTACCCCAATTTCCTGCCCTAGGTCATAATCCAACCCCCTGCATCGTTGTCTAGTACCCCAGGTCACAACCGCCTTCTTCACCCTAACTCCCTTGCAGACCCCACATTCCCTCTTATACCCCAGTCCCTTACCCCAAGCTCCCTTCTGCACCCAACCTCCATCCCAGACCCCACATCTCCATTAATATAATGGAAGAGTGTGGCTCTTGACCACTTTCTAAATTCTTGGAGTGACCTCCCTTCAAAAATTATTGTCCACCCCCCTGGACTGGGGGCTTCACGCAACACGCAGTCAACCTTGACAGCGGAACTCCTTGACAGATGATGTGAAGACCAGGACTTTAACAGGGTTTAAAGAATTAGATGAATTCATGGAGGTTAGGTCCATCAATACTTATTAGCCAGGATGGGTAGGAATGATGTCCCTAGCCCCTGTTTGTCAGAGGCTTGAAATGGGTGACAGGAGAGGGATCATTTACTGATTACCTGTTCTATTCAGTCCCTCTGGAGTATCTGGCATTGACTACTGTTGGAAGACAGCACACTGAGCTAGTAGATGGACCTTTGTTCTGACCCAGGATGGCCATCCTATGTTCTTGGCTTTCGATTTTGGGGTCTAGGCTAGCAGTACCTTGTGTCCCAAGGTGGAGCATTAGACAAGAGGTCTGAATCAGGGAGAGTGCCTTGTAGACCTACAAGTAGAAATACCTTTAATTTTACTCAGAGCCAGCTGGCCTGAGAGCCAAGATCAGCTTCACTCTCAACAGACTGTTGATGACAGAGACCAGGTTGTGACACTAGAGTTTAACACAACAGCAGTATGAAAGCTTCCCTGTTTGCCCAAAGATCATTTTTGGGGCAGCAGCTCTGAAGTTTGCTACAATGACCACATTGGGACATGCCTATGGTAGGGATGTAATAGTATAGTCAATTAACTGATTAACCGATAAGCAAAAGCCTATAGGTTAATGCTATAGACTACATTCATTCTTCCCTACTCCTGGCAGTACATTTTTTAGCAGGCTGGCCAGCCACCTGGCTCAGTCCTGGCTTATGCCAGGTTAGGTACCTACCCCTGTTGTGGTTCTGCATTTAAAGTGTATTGGGGGAGGGGAGGGGGCAGATGAGCAGGCAGCCTGGCTCAGTTCTGGCTTGCGCCGAGTCCTGGAGCTCTGACTGCCCCTTGGACAGGGACTGCTAAATCACACTTCTGCTTCTGCATGAGAGGCAGCAGCGTGGCGACAGGCAGCTAGTCCATGAGGGGAGCTCTTTTTAAAAGTGTTTCCCCTTGAGAACCAGCTCCTGCTTGGCACCCGACGCTGGTGCCTCTGATTCAGAGGTAGCAGCGCGGAGTGGCTGGGGCTTCCTCGGGAGTGGGGCCGGAGCGCACTGGCTGCTGGCCCCACCTCTGGGGACTATAGAATAGGCAGGTAACTGGTAAGAATTCATGAGGTTAATCGACTATTCAGTTAACTGATATTTAACATCCCTAGCCTTTGGGAGCCTGGTTATGTGCTTGCTCGTGTCACATTGGGCCATTGACTGGGTGCAGTATTTGGGAGGAGCATAGACTGTGCCTATCCATTCTCATCCTGCTGTTGATTCTTGATGGTGCCTTGGAGCCTCCTTGGTGGCCATGCTCCCTGGGCCACTTTTCAAAGGAACATCTGCTGTTGGATCAGGTTTGCTGCTGGGAGATGAAACTAATAAACAAATGGTGATGTAGTTTTAAGGCTGAGAGTTGTAAATGAGGGAATCCCATGTAATCGGAAAACAGGCCTGCCGTTATGGGAGCATATCCAGTGCAGATTTTTCCTGTGGGTATCTGGTTGCAAATGACTTCCCTGAACCCCCAGGCTATGTCTACACTCGTGGCTTCTTGTGCGAGTAATATGCAAATGAGGCTGTGTGGAATATTGCCGAGCCTCATTGCATACCTAATGAGCCACCATTTTTTTTCAGAAGAGGCTCTTGCGCAAGAAGGAGCATCTACACTGCCCCTTCTTGCGCAAGAAAAACCCTCTTGCGCAATGCCGTTACACCAATTAGTTTTCAGGAAGAACGGCATTGCGCAAGAAGGGACAGTGTAGATACAGGCAGTCCCCGGGTTACGTGAATCCGACTTACATCGGATCCCTACTTACAAACAGGGTGAGGCAACCCCGCACTAGCTGCTTCCCCCCAGCAGACCAGGGAGATGCGAAGCTAGCGCCCCCCCAGCAGACCAGGGAGACGTGGAGCAGCTTTTCTCAGCAGACACCTCTGCTTGAGAATAAAGGACTGAGGGAAGTGAGGTGTGGGAGAATAAAACTGAGCTCTGGAGAAATGTTTGGCTAGAATTTCCCCTACAATATGTACCAGTTCCGACTTACATATAAATTCAACTTAAGAACAAACCTACAGTCCCTATCTTGTACGTAACCCGGGGACTGCCTGTACTCCATCTTCCGCAAGAGCCTCTTCTGAAAAAAATGGTGGCTCATTAGGTATGCAAATGAGGCTTGGCGATAGTCTATGCTTAGCCTCATTTGCATATTACTCGCGCAAGAAGCCGCGAATGTAGACATAGCCCCAGAGTTCATGGGGTAGGCCAGTCTAATGACCTGGAGCAATGCTGTGTGACTAACCATGTGTCTTGCAATCAATGTCCAACCCTCTCACAATTTATATATTACCAGGGAGAATCAGACAGCACACAATTCTGGGTATTAGCAGTAGGGATGTGAGCGTGCACCTGTTTACACAATTAACCAATAAACCTGTGGTCGTTAGTTAATCCTAAGGGTTACACCCCTCCCATCCCATTGTTGCCTCTGTATCAGAGGCCATAGCTGGGGGGCAAAAGGGGATGCAGGAGCTAGTACTCATAGGGCGTCTGTTTAAAAGCCAGCTCTCCAAGAGCATTGGCTCCCGCCTGCCCCCCGTGTATAAATGTGTAACCGCTAAAAAATTCAGCAGTTACACGTTTACCAAAATAAATGTTTGTTAACATCTGTAATTAGTGGAGGAATATCTGAATTGGGAGAATTAATAAAAGCAGAAAAAAAGCAACCCCTTAATTTGGAATATTGCCTTTTTTCAAGTCAGAGATTTCTCACTCTGCCGGTTAACAGTACTTGGGCAAAAGGAAACGGAGAGATTTGCTCTTTGTTTCTGACTTTTGGAGGATGGTTGGTTGCATTTCTAGCCAGCAGCCTGTCTGAAGTTCAGATACAATGGTACGGCATAAAATTGGTCAGATGTTCTGTAGATGGAATCCTGCAGAACTTGGAATGTCACGTCTGTTCCCGCCGGGGTTGTGTCGAGATGCGCAGATGAAATTGTTAGACTTTGCTTGGGTCTGTGAAAACCTCCTGGGTGACTCTAGTATTTTGACAGGATCAAAATGTGAAGTCGAAGATCTCCCTTTTCCCAGAAAGCCCACCTTTCTCCAGGCCTACCTTGCCTTTTAGGTGGGAGCTTAGTGGTTGGCAACATCCCTCTGGTTCAGGATGGTGATTGCACCGGGAGGAGCTTTTTGCTGCCTGCCACCAGGCTGGAACGCCCCCCCTCCTCCCAGCCGCAGGCAGGGGTTGTTTCAGCCCCGGCCACAGCAGCCCCTCCCTGCAGCACACTATCCAGGCTGGAACAGCCCCTGTTTGGGGGGCATCTGGGCCCGCTGCAGGCAGAGGCTGCTCCAGCCCCACCAGTTAACCTTAACCAGTAAGCCTCATCCGTTAAGGGTTAAACCAGTTAGCTGATTAAATCTCCACATCCCTAGTGCAGGTCCCGCCTGGTTGGAGTTTTCATTGTGCAAAGTTCCCAGGGCTCTGAGCTGAGATGTGGACTTGGGGCTGGCAAACCCTTCACTAACCAGCATTTGATATTAAAGCAATATCGTACAAACTCTGGCAAGGGAGAGGGAGGCAGCTAGGGTTTGAATCTGAGACCATTTGACTGGCTATTTAGTGCTTTGTTTTTGCTGTCAGAGCCAAATCTTGAGCCCTGGCAAAATTCCCATTGAATGGGAGCTTGAGTCGTGTTCATTTATTTTTTCACTCCCATTGAAGGTAGCTACAGATTCATGTATTGCATTTATTTGGCTCCTGTGATCCTAAAGAGTGCTGACCATTTCTAAGAGGATCATAATCCTCAACCGGACTTTTTTTTAAAAAACATGGGCCATATTGGCTCAACTTAGCCCAGCTAGCCCGGTATCCTATCTTCCAACAGTGGCTAGTGTTAGATGCTTCAGAGGGAATGAATAGAACATGGTGAGTGAATGACCCATCCTCCGATGTCCAGTCCCAGCTGGTAGAACTCAGATGTTTAGGGATAACCAGAACATGGGGTTGCATCTCCTGATAATTTTGGCTAGTAGCCATAGAGGGACCCATCCTCCATGAGTTTATCTAGCTCTTTTTTGGACCTTGTAATAGGCTTGGACTTCACAACATCCTCTGGCACAGAGTTCCAGAGGCTGACTGTGTTTTGTGTGAAGAATAGTGATAGAAATGTAGCCGTGTTAGTCTGGTGTAGCTGAAACAAAATACAGGACTATGTAGCACTTTAAAGACTAACAAGGTGGTTTATTAGATGATGAGCTTTCGTGGGCCAGACCCAGTTCCTCAGATCAAATAGTGGAAGAAAATAGTCACAACCATATATACCAAAGGATACAATTAAAAAAAATGAACACGTATGAAAAGGACAAATCACATTTCAGAACAGAAGGCGGATGCGGAGGGGGAAGGAAGGAAGGTAAGTATCTGTGAGTTAATGATATTAGAGGTGGGGAAAGGTAGATGTCTGTGAGCTAATGGTATTAGAGGTGATAATTGGGGAAGCTATCTTTGTAATGGGTAAGGTAGTTGGGGTCTTTGTTCAGCCCCCCGTGGAGAGTGTCGAATTTTAGCATGAATGACAGTTCAGAGGATTCCCTTTCAAGTGCAGATTTGAAAGTCTTCTGGAGTAGGATGCATGTGATTAGGTCGTTGAGACAGTGTCCTGTCATATGCTTATGAGAAATTCATACAAGTACATTACAGAAGTAATCACTAAGCCGAATTACTGCGACTTCATAGCTATGCGTCAGGTGTTCATTTCTTGGTGGAATATTTTATGGAGTGTTTCAAATCCAGTGTTGTCATCTGCCAAAGAGCAACAGTTGAAGTCAGAAGGGGCGTGTGACTCTAAAATGAGCAAAAGAAATAGTAAGAATTAAAGGTTTTGAATTTTGACCCACTTTTGCAATTGTATTGTCTGAATTTTCATTAATTGAATGCCCATGTTGATCATCTGCCATGTTTTCCTGCAGGCCTCCTTCCCTGGGAACCTGCAGTTGGTGATGGTTCTGCGTCCCACTGGGTTTTTCCAGCGCACTTTCACCGACATCGGATTTCGCTTTAGTCAGGAAGATTTTCTACTCAAATTACCAGTAAGAATATATTGGCTGTGCATTATGCTTATGTCATCCTGAACACTGATTTGATTATGTGCTGCTATGTCCATGCTGTGTACTCACTCAGTCCCTAGTCCTGAAAAGTAAATGGGGCTTTTCTCAGTATTAACTCAGCATTTCAAACAAAATGTAGCTTTTCAGAAGCGCTGGATTTTCCTGCTGTATGGTGTTGTGAAAAACGCATGGCTATGTTTTCCTTTGGACGAGAACTAGATTGATGTTTGAAGGTGATGGATTGGGAGCTCTGTCAGGCAAAGCTTGCTATCTGCAGAAGTGGTATTGTACCGGGCAGTGGCAGTACAGGCTGAACTATGTGACTGCCCAGTATGCCTCCATCCCGAGCAGGAGCCGAAAAGGTAGATCATTATTTAATACCCCTTTAACATTGGGCATGTCTGAAGAGACTTCCAATGCAAGTGCCGCAGTTGTGGCCAGTCACCCTCACCTTAATCTCAGGGTAAAAGGCCTCAGAGTTTGGGGTAGGGGGACACACTCCCTAGTTGGACTGGAGCGGCCCTCCTGCCTGCCTCTGTTTAATTAGTTAATTGGGTTAAACATAACATTTAACTGATTAACCAGGATTTTACATCCCTGCCATACACTGCTGGCCTGTTTCACCAGAGTAGGAAGGCTTGTCACCATGCACTATTAGACTATGTTGCCGATTTCTCCGTAGCCCACGGTCATCTGTGGAACCAATGTGTTTCCTGCAAGTTTCCCCTCTACGGGTGACCATCCTGAGAGTCATCCACAGACTGTATTCTTTTCCCTTCAGGAGTCGAGATAATTCTTGTAGCTCTCCCTCCTGCTTCAGGGTCTCTTGTAATAGCCCTCTTGCTTCCTGCAGCCATGTACTGCAACTGAGCCACTTGCTGGCTTTGATCTTAAGCTTATCAGCCTTAGTTGGGATGCAGCTAGCCCATCACTGAGGAAACTGGGCCCAGCTCTTCTTAAAGGGCCCGCCACCCTGTGGCACACCTTGTCTGTGAAATCATAGGTACTTTCTGTGCTTGGGGACCGGGACCAATGGAGAGTGATTGAAAGGAGAAATGCTTCAATAGTATTTGAGTCTGAAAGACTTCGTTGTAATCTCCTCCCCAATTATTAAATTAAATTATAATAATAGATTACATTCATGGTAACACATTAATAGTATTAATTTAATTATTAAATTAGCTTATTGCTCTCATTTTTGCTGAAAAATCACGGAATGTAAATTTTTCACTCAGTTTTGTTTTCAAAACAAAATATCTACCCCCTTGTGTTATTGTGCATTCATCTATTTTTCCGAAGCGTATATCTAGTAATATTTCCACTTAACCATACTAAACATTTTTTATCATTAATTTAGCATATATTGCTTATTTGATATGAATATTATTGAGGTATTATTAGTATAATAGTTTAAGGACACACTTATAAGGGCTTGTTCTACAGCCTGACTAAAGACATAGTACCAGGTTATTTCTTAGTCTACCTAATCACGACTAATAAGCAACCCTTGTTAGTAAGATACACCGTTACCAGTTTCAGGCCCCCATCCACCTCCACAAAATCCAAACACCCTCCTGTAAAAACCAAAACCCTGCAGAATCTTTGAAAAAATCAAAATTCACACAAGAAAAAGGTTAATTTTTGCATCAAAACATGTTAAAATATGTAGTTTGCCTATTTCTATATGGAACTGAGCTGTGCAGTGCCCAGAGGGAATTTTAAGAATATATATTTTTTCCACATGAAATGTAACTCTCTCCTCTCCAACAATCACATCACTGCTGTTTACACACTTGGCCATTGGGTCCCTGCTGAGGTTTCTCTGCATGGATCCTATTGCAGGATCTCAGGGCCTTTGTAAGTATGCGGTTCCCCTTTAAGGCCGCCATCCTATGAAGACTCAAACTTGTGCTCACCTGAACACTGTGTGACTGTCTCATAGAAGTCAATGACACTATCTTAGGGTATGTCTACACTGCCACCCTAGTTCGAACTAGGGTGGCTAATGTAGTCATTCCAACTTGCAAATGAAGCCCAGGATTTAAATATCCTGGACTTTATTTGCATGTTCCCAGACGCCGCCATTTTTAAATGCCCCGTAGTTCGAACTACCTTCCCGTGGCTACACGTGGCAGGGACTAGGTAGTTAGAATTAAAGCTCCTAATTCAAATTACCGTAACTCCTCCTGCAATGAGGAGTAATGATAGTTCGAATTAGGAGCTTTAATTCAAACTACCTAGCCCATGCCGCGTGAAGCCGCGGGCAGGTAGTTCGAACTACGGGGCATTTAAAAATGGCGGCGCCCAGGAACATGCAAATAAAGCCCGGGATATTTAAATCCCGGGCTTCATTTGCAAGTTCGAACGACTACATTAGCCACCCTAGTTCAAACTAGGGTGGCAGTGTAGACATACCCTTACTGTGCACAGAATTAAATTGTGCAAGAGCTTTAGCAGGATTACTGCCTTATTCTGTGTTTTTTCAGTACCTACAGAGCCCTGATTCAATCCGGGCCTTGTATGTGCTACTGAAATATAAATAACAGTAAGACACAGATTTTTGGGCATTGACACTTGTCCTGTAACTGAATTGGATACATCATAACATCAAAAAGTCTGTTCAGGTAAATGAAATGTTGAGCAGATAGAAGTGATTACAAGCTACTCACAGGAAATCTGGGTGTGTCACTAATTTGTCCATCCAACTGAAACTGAAAATGGAGAATATTCTTTTTCTTAATTGTCAATGAAAGATCAAATAAATGGCAAATTTGCCATTCAGTCTGCTTCTTTGCAAAGTTCTTTCTGTGGCTTCACCCATCTGCTTGCGCTCAACTCTGAGTTTTGGGACACTGGCAGCTGGCTAATTATGTCTGGCTCAGAAGAAGCTGGGTCCATTCATTTTAAGCCAACCAAAGTAGAATAACTAGATATTGTAAACTACATGCGTGTGTTACATAGTTTGTATTTGATATGTACACATTGATCTCAGATATGTGTAAAATGAAAGTATGTTGTAAAGAAATAATAGATGCAAAAATCAGTTTTGTAAATACAGTAGGGCCTTGATTTTTAAGAATACCATTCTAATGTATGAGTTGTATGAACCATTTTTCCTGACATAATAAATATGCACATAATGAAAGTAGTGTCAGTGAAGAATAAATCGACATCCCTTCATATTCTGGTGCCTTCAGCGCACTGGAAATTAGTTTGTAAGATGAGAAGAAATTTGATGCAAAGTACAACCCTTCAACTTAAGCACCATGCCTACTGCGATTTTTTGAGATGTTCAATTTTATGAAACTCTTCAATCCCCATTTAGTTTGTAAAATAGAGATTTGTACCTGACATACTGCAGGCTTGATTCATATGTTAATTATGCATCAGTTAAGGATGTTTCTTTGTCCCTTGTTCCCAGGTTGTTATGCTGAGCTCAGTCAGTGATTTGTTGTTGTATATTGATGAGAAGCAGCTAACTCCGGAGTTCGGGGGCACCTTGGAGTACCGTCATAGCGAATGGGTTATCTTCAGAACTGTACGTAGTGCTGCTTCTGTGCGGTTACTTTGTGTGAAGCCTAGCTCAAGCAGGGCCGAGTTCTACAAAGTGCTAAGAGCTGCTGCCCCTGCTGAATACCTCCTGGGAGAGTATACACCCTCAGTTCCTTACTTAGTGCTCTGCAAGATCTAGCCCTTTGTGTAGCCCAAGATATTGGCAGTGCTTAACAGGATCTGAAAACAGAAGGGCTGTCTGTCATTACCCCCTCATTTTCCTGTCTCCTAACCCATCCATCCAGCGGTTTGTATGTATCCTCCATCCGCCCCACCTCATCTCTGCTGAGGGATTCTTCACCCTCTTCTCCCAGGCTAGCAGTGTCCTCTCTGCTCCTTCCGGGCAGAGGAACCATTCTGTTGCTCAGAGGAAGGAGTGGACCTGACTTGAGCTCCTAGGTTCTTTCTATTCCCTCCTTCCTTCCTGTGTGAATGGTGTCGTCTTATGAGCAGTCCTGATTGGCTGCCTTCCTAGGCAAGAGCAGCCAATCAGAGAGAGTTGGTCCTCCCCTCCCTCCCCCACTGTATAACAAACATGCATCCCTCAGCAACCCAACTGGCTTCTTAAAATTGTTATTTCAAAAGTACATGACCCGGCATACTTTAAGCATTGTTTATTGACTGGGATTTTCAAAGGAATATATAGGAGTTAGGCACTGATTAGTTAGGACTTCTATAGGTCCCTCATTGCTTTAAAATCATTTAAAAATTTTCCTCACAGCAGATCCAAAGATCATTTCCTATTGTCACGCTAGTTTAAAATGGCAAATACTGTGTGTTTTTCTTCGCGTGTGGGTTAAAGTAGTTAAATAACTCTGGTTGTTCCTTGCATGTGCTACTCTTTCATGTTGCCAGGTTTGTATGCCATTGGCCTCCATGCTTTCTCAGAGCTATATCCTGCCTCACTGAGCAATAGGTAGACTGTTATCTAGACAGCTCAAAACACTAATGAAAACGACTTCCAGTTACTGCTTCACGCTATCGTCCTGGAATGAGCACCACAAGGTCAGACCCAAGGGTGAAAGTAACTTAACATTTCTTACAGGTACTGTCCTTTTGTAACCTGGGTCCCTGCCAGCTCTTTAAATAGCTCCCTGCTGGCTTTTGCTGCAGCTCAGCCAGCTCTTGTCATAGCTGCACACCAGGACATACCTGCTTACTTTCACCTCTCAGACCTCTATATCGGCATGGAGCACATTGTAGGATCAGGACCAAAAGCATGTCTTTCAAGTTATGAACTGGCATTAAGTATTACCGACAGCACCTTACTGCTTAACAATGTACAGGAAACCCCTGCCTTACGACAGCCCAAGTTGCAACTCTTCACACTTATGGCCATTTTTTGTAAGTGTGGAAGGGGCTGAAAACCCCCGACTTATGTCCTCAGCCCACATTTATGATGGCGCACGGAGCCTATCATAAATGCGGGTTTGAGTTGCGATGCCCCCGACTTGCGACGCTATCCCAGGATCCGATCGCGTCGCAAGTTGGGGGCAGCCTGTAACATACTGAACTTTATTTAAAAAGACAAGGCTGAGAACATTCAGAGAAAACCAATTAAAAAAAATAAAAATGTCTAATGTTTCTGCATGTTATAACATTCACAAGGGAGACCCACCATAGAGTAATTGGGTGGCTTAGCTCTTCCTTTTGGACAAGGATTAAATTACATGAACTTCCCGGCTACTCTGAAGCTAATGCCAAATCTCCCACTGGCTGTCAGACAAGAAGATTTTGAGACCTGGGGTGCTCAAATGAGCTCTAAGAAGTTAATTGCTCAGCTCCCATTGAATGTCAATGGCTTGGATGCACCTAACCCTCTTAGGCTTATCAGCATTGGGTCTCAGTGCATTTTTTGATGCAATCTTAGAATATCCTGACTACTGAGATGATGAAATAATTGTCTTCCACCAGGCTATAGAGAGTTTTGCGCTAACAGTGAAGGAAATTGCGCAGATGTTACAGGCTTTCGGCACAGAACTGGCAGAAACAGAACTACCGGATGACATGTATTCAATTGAGCGCATCCTGGCTTTGCGCACAGAAAAGTATTGTCAGCTCAAGGTATGCTACTCAGAAACTCAGCTCTGTATTAAGCCAGTCGCATACTGTCAGGTAGGACTTCTGTGGTTTGATTGACTATTCTCTCTCCCTCTCCCTCTCTCTCTCCATCCCTTCTTTCCTCCCTCCCTCCTTCTAGTGTATTTGTTATGACCATTAAAATAAACCATAATCATGTCTGTATGTTACCTCTTTATTTGCCTTTCACCTATTCAAACAATTGTCATGCCAGCGCCCAAGAAATGATGTCTATTCCCAGCTGCTTATTTGATAGCTATACAAGTGTCAGAACGCTAGAAACAAACCAAAAGCTTGCCCATTCTTGAGCATGCACCACATTCTTCAACAACGTTGTGTCTTCCAAGGAAGAACTATGAAAGGCTTTTCTCATGGATCTGCTTGTTCATACCCAAATCTGGCATATGCAGAGGGAACAGAATGCCAATTTCCCACTGACATCAAGGGGAGTTTTGTATATATAAAGAGAGCAGAAAAGAATGGTAGATTTGAAGGAGAATTTTGACCCATCACATCACACGTCTCATGAATGTGGCTGCTTATTCACAGATACGGTGGGGCAAATCCCACTCTCCCAAATGACTTCTGCAAAGTCATTTGGGAGAGCAGGATTTGAGGGGAGGCAGTGAATGTATAGCTAATATATATTTCAGAGAGTTGGTCTGTGAGTGCGTCTGTCTGTTTGTCTGAAATTTTCAGCAGTTATACATTTATATGGGGGGACAGCTGCCTCCCCCTTCCCACCTTGCCTCTGCTTCAGGTACATGTGGCCCCGCGGGAGCTGGTACATGTAGCAAGCTAGATCCCACGTGCACCGGCTCCCCGTGCCACTGCTTCTGCCTGCCCCCTCATGCAGTGAGGGGCAGGGAGTAGCTTGCATATAATCGTGATCATTAACGAATGAACCCAGGCTCATCGGTTAACCATTTAATCATGTACACTAGCACATTCCTAGTATGGGTTTAGTTGTGCCAGGAAAATGGGATATGCCCAGAATGGGATTGCTTCTAATAAAACCATACAGAAAAGAAACAGAATCACCAGGTAGGTGAATGGCTTGCTGGGGGTGCCTCCCTTCCCCCATTTGAGACTGCTCCAGCCTCGAGTCTCCCACCTCCAGCCCCCCTCTCCTCCAATTTGTATGGAAGCATTGCTGGCTATTCCCCTTTGTCAGGGAGCGAGGGCAAAGTGCACAGTTTGCTGCCTTCTGGGAAATGCAGGGGGCAGACAAACCTGGACCTTCTCCATCTGAGAGACATGCATCTCTCCCTCAGCTGTACCCTCTGGAGCTGCAGTGGCCATGGAGAGGCACTTTTCACCTGGCCCCAAGCTGCTCAGGGGTTTGCCTTTTCTCCAGGCTGGCTTAGGATTGTTGTTGCCGACTGCAACTGGTTGCGGGGTCTGCAGGTGGTTCAGTTCCCTGGAAAGGCCTTCCGCCTTCCTTCCTAGTATGACCCTCACTGAAGTGTGGGGCCCTGTTCTTATATCTCATGTCCTGCCTCTGCACTTCCTGTGAGGGGAAAGGCCTGGTTCTAGCTGCATCCAATAGGGAGAATTAATCCCCCTCCCCCATGCCAGAATTAGTCCACTGTGCCTCATTACACGGTTCTTTTCTCTTCCAAGTTTTCTCAATGGAGTCCAAACTAAACCTTGGAAAAACAGATATGTGAGTAAATCTGAAATGTTTAGTTAGATGCAATCAGGTTATTTCCTTTTTTTTTTTGGTTTGTGGGATTCTGCTGTGCTGCACCCAGGTACCTCCCCCCATACACTGTCACTTTTAAACTGAATTCCTGGGAAACAATTCTCTGTGCTTTTAATCTGCTCTTTTTCAGTTGCTCTGTAATGCATAGCCACCACATATGTTTTACTAAGCATGTCTTCTTTGTTTTGTTAGTCAGAAAAAAGATGATTTTATTTATGATCTGGTTCCTGTAGCCTAAAAGGCAGGAGGTTCCACGTGCACATGCCTGAGAGTGAAAGGTCAACTGTTAGGAATTATGGTTTCTTTTTAAGCTCTCTCGTGAGGGAGGGTTAAAGAACGTTGGGGTACCCCACAGGGAGACATTCCCAAGTGCATCTTCCTGGGTTCTCAAAGGAGTTTTTGCATTGGGTGGTGGCAGCATAACCTTGGGGAGGTTTTTTAAGCAGAAGCCTTTAGTGGCAAGTTATTTTAAGGTCTTTTGCAGGTCCCCACATGTGCCAGAGTGAAGAACAGTTTTGGCATGTGCCAACTACGCAGCTTTCATCTGATTCAATGTCTCTCTTGAAACTCAACAGCTCTTCCATCTTTCTTACCTGCATAACTTCAGCGTTTTCAGTCTTCATCTTTTAACCAGGGTCTTCAAACACAGATGTCCACCCTGATACCATATTTCCCGATATTTCTTTGCTGTTGGCCAAAAGGGCCAGATCGCCAGCATACATTCGTTTTTTCTCTGTCTCCACAGGCTTGTTCTTGTACTAATTAATTCCATAGCTAGGATGAAGAGAAGTGGATTCAACATGCTGCCTTGTCTTAATCCCTCCATCCCCTCAGAACACTCTAGAATGCCATGTATTGGCACCATCTTACCTCTACATGCAGGAACTGTGTGAAGGGTCATCGCTTCTCGAAGTCCCCCTCCCATCCATCTCAATACCTGAAACTCCAGCTCCTGTGGAACCAAGTTGCATGCGTTCTCTAGAATATAGCAATTCCATTGTTCATTCTTTCAGACTTTTGTCTTGTTGCAAAATATTGGGTCTATATTATTCCTTTCCTTCCTAAAGCCATGTTCTCCTCTCCTGTAATTTCTGTTGCCTAAAGCTTGCCTCCAAAACTCTCCAGGAATTTGGGAGGCTGACTTGGTAGGGTGATGCTTTGATAGGCGTTTGGATCATTAACATTATTCTTTGCATTCAGAGAGGCACAATCAATCCCATTCTCCACTCATCTGGCATCTTGGCTTGCTCTCAGCAGACACATATATGACATTCCCCACATTACAATTTGGACCATTCAACAGCTGTGTCCCTCCAGCCCGAGATACCGTTCACATTGCTTTTTCACTGCTAAACAGTCACCTCTCAGGCTCTGCCCACACCCAGCCTCTAACTTGTAACCTGCTCTCAGGTAAACATTATTGAGTGCCACTAGCCAGCCACTCATGAATTCAATGGCAGAGCAACACCCACAAATTTTCTTGTCCCAGATTTCCCCCCAGAGATGTGTCTTGTCGTGTACAATGCATTCACTGCGCAGTAGAAGCTCACATCAAATCTGTCATTTCTTCAAAAGGAATATGATAATGCACCATCTTTGTTGCCCCAAATGGAGTTTTTCATATACTGTAACACAAACACATTGGTTAAGAGAAAACAGTAATAGAACAGTGAATCCATCTGAACTTCACAGAGCTGGATTTTAAGGGATTGCAAGTGATGATGTATAAAACTCAGAATTGAGCACAAAAGGAAAATAAAAGAAAATAAACAAACTAATACCAAACTCCACCAGCTAACTAAGCTTAAAAGCAACAGTTTTGTCTCATCAGAAGTGGCAGTGTATTTCACAAGGCTGGGACACTTCCTCCCTGAGTTCCTTGCCTTTCAGGTGTCTTTTTCTGTTTTAGGCAAAATTTAATAGATTTTTGTGGGCCCTAAAAGTTTCATTTTTTTCTGATGTGAGAAAAAAATTAAAACATTTTCTTCAACCCTAAAAGTTGGGTTTTTTTCTTCTGATTTTAAAAGAAATTAAAACATTTTTGTGGGCCCCTAAAAGTATCATGGGCCCTAGGCGCTGTGCCTAATGGATAGGTCGGCCCTGATTAGTAGGAGGGAAGAAGGTAAATATACCTGGTGCATCACCATGTACCATTTCAGAATGTTGTACACCCATAATTACTGAGCCTGGTGATTTAAAACTTTACACTGGAAGCTTTTTGTCTTGTCCTGTGTGTACATACTTTATCTGCAGCAATAAAGCCCCGAGCTCAGGGTAGGAGTATATCTATGTTTTAATCACTAGAGTGATGCAACTTCTTTCATTAACTAAGCTGTGTCTACAGTCGGGTGTTAGATCGACCTAACTACATGAATGTTTTCACAGCATTGAGCAATGTAATTTTTTGCCAGCCCCAAACCATCATCTTTGTCACATGAGAGTCATATGTGGGTCCTGCAGCTTAGCAGGCCTGGGATGGAAGTTTCCATCCCTCCATACCCAGCTTAGCATAGCCTGGGACCCTGCAAGCACAAACAGTAGATGGGCTTTATCAGCTCTAACCCTTGAGCTGGGAAACTACTGAGCGGCAAACAAGTTTGACCTCAGTCTCAGTCCATAAGAGTGATAAGAAAGGCATTGAGCCACCAAGTAAACAGTTGTAGTATAACTAGTGTAGGGAGTTTTGTCCGGTGAGTCTCTTCAGGGACCTAAACCTTGAAGGGTGCCCTGAATCCCCCTAGCTGGAGCCACGTCCACTGCAACCAGGTGTGAGGTGACCAGAACGGGACTCTCCGCAGACCTGAAAGGGCATAAGCATTTCCAAGTGCCTGTTACTCTCATATGCATTGCTTTGCCTTTGCTGATTGTTGTATTATTTTGCAGTAGTTGTGTAACCATTTGGCAGTATTAAGCCTGTAATAGTAATGATGTCGTGAGATTTGTATTGTTTTGCAGTAGCTGTGTAACCATTTGCCAGTATTAAGTCTGTAATAGTAGTGACGTAGTGAGATTAATAAAAAGCAACTATCTATCCCTAATCGACTCTGTCTTGAAGCGAATCCACAACCCTGTTGGGCCCTGGCCCTGTGATTTGACAATCTTCCTCCAGCTTTTTGTACAGTTCCTCTTCAGCCTCCATTCTTGCCTTACAGTATATCTACACAGCAGCGTTATTTCGAAATAAATCATTATTCCAAAATAGCACAGTGCACATCTACACTACAAGCCATTATTTCGAAATAGTGTCAAGCTGGAGGACTTCTTATCCGACTCCTATAACCCTCATTTCACAAGGAATACGGGAAGTCGAAGGAAGAGTGTTCTTCCTTCGACTTCCTGCTCGGTAGACAGCACCAAAGCCAAATTGAGTTATTTCGATTTAAGCTATGTAATTAACTTAGCTGAAGTTGTGTAGCTTCATTCGATTTTAGCCCTGCAGTGTAGACATACCCTATAGTGCTTCTATAGCTTCCTTTTTTGCTTTTGCACTAGTATTTGATTGTCTCATTATAGGATCATAGAACTGGAAGAAACTATGAGAGGTCATCAAATCCATTCCCCTGCACTTATGGAAGGACTAGATCATCATCTGGATCATCCCTGGCAGGTGTTTGTCTAACCTGCTCTTATCTTCAGTGATGGAGATTCCACAGCCTCCCTACACAATTTATTTCAGTGTTGGACCACCCTGACAAAGTTTTTCTTAAGGTCCAACCTAAACTTCCCTGTCTGCAATTTAATCCCATTGTTTCTTGTCCTGACCCCATAGGTTTAATCCCATTGTTTCTTGTCCTGTCCCTATAGGTTAAGGAGAACAGTTTTTCTCCCTCCTGATGGAAAATGATCTGCATTCTCAAACTCTGGACAATTCTTTTCTTTTCACCTTCTGCACATCAGGCTTCCATCACCATCTTATCCTGCCCACGCATCCCATTTTATCACCCGTCCTGCTGCATATTCCCTCCACTGCCATAGTGGAACATTCTTTATACTTTTTCATTTGCATGCAGACTTAGTTGTCACTGGCAAAGCGTGAAAGCCTTCCTTCATTTTTTGGCAGAACTCTTCCTTTTCTTGTTTCTTTAATATTTACAGATATTTTTCACTTCTTTGAGATTATGATGAAAAGAGTATAGGCTTAAGCAAGTATTGTGGTACAGCAGCCGCCTGCCAAGCTGTTGTTTTTGACACTGCTGCGTTTGTTGGAAGGCCAGAATGGGTATCATTCTGAAATCCTTAATGACAGTTCAGAGATTTCAAGGCCAAAGGGGGCCACAGTGATCATGTAGCCTGACTGCCTGTATCAGAGAAACCATAGAGATTGCCCCACAGAATACCTAGAGCAGGTCTTTCAGAAAAATAACCAAATTGATGCTGGAGAATCCACCACAGCCAGTGGTAAGGTGTTCCAATGGTTAATTACTCTCACCATTAAAATTTATATTTTAAGATTGATTGGCTAAGTGCTCCTATGGATTTGAATTGACAGCCTGCACCACTGGAGATAGATGCTGCAGATCAGTGCCTACAATCTGTGTTTTTGACTGCTCATACAGACAGTGGGGCTACTAATGCATAAAGTTAGTAGGATCAGGAATTGGTTTTGCACTAGAGTGTCATAGCTTAATCTGATAAAGAATGTATACTTTATACATAGTATATTATGACATTTATAGGGCATTGTCTTTATAGCATGTTCCCAGTTATAAATACAAACACTGTCAACCCAAACACACTGTGTGTGTATTAGGGATGTGAAGTGTTAACCGAATAACCACTAAGCATCTCCCTTAATGGGTGATGGTTACTGGTTCGAGTTAACTGGTGGGGGCTGGAGCAGTTCCCTGTGGGCTGGGGGTCCTGCTGCGGACAGGGGCTGCTCCAGATGTCTGGAGCTGCCCCTGTCCATGGCAGGCCAGGGATGGGGGAGAACGCAGGCAGGGGCTGCTTCGGCTGGGCTGGAGCAGCCCCTGTCTACGGGGGTGCGGGGGTCACTCCAGCTCAGCTGCAGCATGGGGGGTGCTCCGGCCCAACCTAATTGGTTACCTGGTTAAACTTCACATTTAATTGGTTAACCAATTAAACGTGATTTTACATCTCTAGTGTGCATGTGTCATCTATAGATAGATGATAGAGAATATAGGTGCTTATAAAATATATACAGCATAGTAAAATATTGCTGTATTTTTAAAAACAGCTGCAATACACCTGGTATGCATTGTATTTCATGCCTCATTTAATGCTTGCGCTTAAAAATACATCCATAGCTAATGAAGAAAATGTTAATCATAAATAAATATAGAAATATCCGTGATGCCTGCTTTTTTTTGTGTGGGGAAGACAAAAATGCTGTGAGTTTTCATTTGCATTTAAAACATTGAGATGTTGCTTTTAAATTGATTATTCAGTGGAAATCATCTGTTGTTCATTCATTAGTTTAAAATATCAAAAAGGCTGTTGAGTTTTTGAACAAAATGTAGCCTGGTTGTGTGTGTGTTTTCAAGAACATGAAAGATTAGGCTAGATAACAAATTGTGCGCAGGTTGCGATAATAACGATACAAGATTCTTGGATTGCTGTCATGGCAACTGAAAGATCGGGGCAAGAGGTTTAGGATATAAGAACTATCACATATATTAGATCAGAGAAACTGTGTAGCTGTGATACTGAACAGAAGGCTGTAATAAAGGTAATGAGAAAAAAGACAGAAGCTAGTTGAGCAGACTAAGAAATTAACCTCTTTGATATACTGAAAGGGGGGAAATCATATCTAACATCTAAAAACATTGAGTAGTCCTGTGACACCTTAGAAATAAATGCCTAGACTTCGTCTCTAAGGGTCCACAGGACTTCTCGTTGCTTTTACAGTTACAGACTAACACAGCTAGCCCTCCGAGATATTTAACACCTGTTCAGTTGCTCTTAATGCTTAGGCTTCATCATCTGAAATTGTCTTACACACAAGGAGAATTTAGGACTCTGGAGAGCTAAACATGAAAAGGATGAAGTAGCAGCCACCTCTCGCCTAAAGCATCCTGTGCTATTCCTCTTCCCTTTGAGTTTCCTGGATCAAAAAGGGTCAGGACTTTTGTCCTACATCATTTTGATTTTTGTTTATATGCTAGTTGATAGAAACACATGCTAATGGTTTGCATGCACGAGTTCTGACCAGCTGATTGGTCCAGCCCTCCACTTGCCCCAGCTCAACTTCATGTCACACCTGCTCCTCTTACCCTCTTCTGGCTTGGCCCTCTCACTTTCCTTTCCTATGCTTTTCGTTCCAGTAAACTCCAGCACCCCCACCCCAAATTGTGAAACTAACATGACATTTGCCACTCTCACAGTGTTCACCCTGCTTGTGTGTTCTATCTCCTCCCCTGCCCTCAGATATCTGGTCTGTTTAGACTGTAAGTTCCTTGGGGCAAGGGTTGTCTGTCAAACTGTGTCTGTACCACAGCTGGCACAATGGGGTATTTGTCCATGACTGGAGTCCCTAGGCTCTACCATAATATAAATAGTAAGTGTGGAAGAAAGCATGGGCTACATAACCAAAACTGTTACGTTCTTTTACCATAGTAAAGCTAGTGAAATGCACAGAATCCCATGATGGCTCTATCCCCCATCTCCTTAAAGAAACCAGTTCCTTGAGATACTCTAACTTGCTACGTGTATGCTAATCTGTCCAGGCGTACTTCTGAAGGAAGTGTGAGACTAGCTGCTATTTAATCTCCTCCCTCCCATGAGGATCCTGCTGCTCCTTTCCATAGAAAGAAGAAATATCTGAGAACAGCACATGCAAGGAATGCTGGGTACAACTACAGTTCTCAGGCCCTGGGGCTTCTCATTAATCAATGAACTGCCTATATGTTGGCCTTGACAGTACCAGGTGGTACCGGGCATTGCCATGCTCAAGAGGCAAGACAGGATTCAGTCATAGCCATGAATCACTTGATCACTTTGAGCTCTTGATTACCAATTCTGTTCGTTCCCTCTGGGGCACCTGGCATTGGCCACTTTTGGCAGGCAGGATACTGGGGTAGATGGACCTTTGGTCTCACCCAGTATGGGTGTTCTTATGTTCTAAAAGCTCTTCCTTGAAAAGAGTTGTCTTCAGAGGGAAGTTGCATGTTGTGATATACCCAACCAAATGCCTTTGGTGGGACAATTGGGTCATAAGTAGCAGGGCCGCATTATGACTTTTGTGGGCGCCCTAGGCACTTTTGCCTAAGTGGGCCCCTTCCTCCATAAAAAAAAAAAAAAAATTATTTTTCACACAACTTTAAATACTTCAACATTTTTTTTCTGTTTTAGGCAAAATTTAATAGATTTTTGTGGGCCCTAAAAGTTTCATTTTTTTCTGATGTGAGAAAAAAATTAAAACATTTTCTTCAACCCTAAAAGTTGGTTTTTTTTTCTTCTGATTTTAAAAGAAATTAAAACATTCTTGTGGGCCCCTAAAAGTATCATGGGCCCTAGGCGCTGTGCCTAATGGATAAGTCGGCCCTGATTAGTAGGAGGGAAGAAGGTAAATGTACCTGGTGCATCACCATGTACCATTTCAGAATGTTGTACACCCATAATTACTGAGCCTGGTGATTTAAAACTTTACACTGGAAGCTTTTTGTCTTGTCCTGTGTGTACATACTTTATCTGCAGCAATAAAGCCCCGAGCTCAGGGTAGGAGTATATCTATGTTATAATCACTAGAGTGATACAACTTCTTTCGTTAACTAAGCTGTGTCTACAGTCGGGTGTTAGATCGACCTAACTACATGAATGTTTTCACAGCATTGAGCAATGTACCTAGGTCATCGACTTAAGCTCTAGGTGCACGTCAGAGGTGCCGCTGTGATCGATGTGGGTATAATTTTAAGAGATAAAGGTGAGAGGAATCTCCTCCCAACCTCTAAATTGGAAGGAACACTCTGTTCTCGCTTCCCTTTCCTCCACCCCCAGATTCAGCCCCTTCTTGGCAGCTGCCAAGCAAGCTGGTGGGGGGGAAAATAGCCATCTGAGTCCTTTGCTTAGTGCAGCGTGGCATTCTTTCCTTGACTCTGCCACTATGGCTGCTCTGTGGGGCAGACAACAGGCTGATTTTTGGAGCCTCAGCCCCCATACTACCTGCCTCGCAATAGACTCTGTATTCTGGGCAGGACCTTGGCAAACCAACAAGCCCTGACCCCATCCACATTCATTTCCCCCCATGCTCCTCCTGAAAGATATTTGGAGCTGAGGAGAAGGAGGAACCAACAAGGGGGAAGGGAGCTTCTGAGGGTACAAGATGGGAGAGGGAGGACCTGAGGTGAGGGATCATGGGGAGTGGCAGGCTGAGGGGGGAGTTGTGGTGATGGATCTAGATGTGAGTGGCTCAGACATGGCAGTGGGGAGATGCAGGCTCAGGGATGGGCCTTGGGGAAGAAAGCTGGGGAAGAGGGTAAGATAAGGTGGTTTGGGGAGGAAAGAGGTGGAGGGAAGTGGATTCGAGGGGTCTGGTGGGCAAGTGGAGTGAAGATGGATATATGGGGAAGACGCAGCGAGTGAGTGGTGGGGAGCCTGAGGTACTGAGAGAGCCTTTTTGGGAGCAGGAAGGAGGATTTTGGTGGATGAGAAGGATTGAAGCCGGATGAAAGTCTGTTTCCCCTTAAACTATGTGTACTGATCAACAGGAGGCACCCACTGCAATGCATGCTCATGCCACACGTAAAGGCGTTGACAGCTGAGCCTGTTCTGTGAGGTCCCCTCGGTGCTGGAATGCACTGCGGGAGCCCACAGGGGTTACCAGCATAGCTTGCAATACAGGCAGTCCCTGGGTTATGTACAAGATAGGGACTGTAGGTTTGTTCTTAAGTTGAATCTGTATGTAAGTCGGAACTGGCATCCAGATTCAGCCACTGCTGAAACTGATCAGTGGCTGATTCCAGGAAGCCCGGGGTAGAGCAACTCTGCCTCGGGCTTCCTGTAGTCAGCGCTGGTGAGTTTCAGCAGCGGCTGACTTGGGGACGCCTGGGGCAGAGCAGCTGGGGTGCTTCTGGGTTGCTCCAGTAGCGCCGCTCCTCGGCGCTACTGGACCAACCCACCAGCACCCCAGCTGCTCTGCCCCAGGCGTCCTGATTTAGCCGCTGCTAAAACTGACCAGCAGCGGCTGAATCAGGATGCCTGGGGCAGAGCAGCTGGGGTGCTACCGGGTTGGTCCAGTAGCGCCCAGAGCGGCGCTGCGGGACCAACCGGCAGCGCCCCAGCTGCTCTACCACAGGCGTCCGGAGAAAAGCCTGGTCTGCTGGGGGGCGGAGGGGGCGTACTAACTGCGCCCCCCCCCCAGCAGACCAGGGAGACGCGGGCGGCGGACCGAGACACACCGTGGTCCCGCCGCCCGGGTCCTCCGCGGCTTTGCTCCGCGTCTCCCTGGTCTGCTGGAGACCAGCAGACCAGGGAGACGGGGAGCAAAGCCGGGGAGCACGCAGGCAGCGGACAGCCCAGACGCACCACGGTTGTCCCGCTGCCGGCGTCCTCAGAGGCTTTGATCCCCGTCTCAGCAGACCAGGGAGATGGGCAGCAAACCCCGTTCGTAACTGCGGATCCGACATAAGTCGGATCCGCGTAACTCGGGGACTGCCTGTACTGAAAGTCCCTTTTATTTCAGACTAGCACATTTACCTTAAGGAGGGGCTTAGGGCAGGGTGTTGGGGGTGTGGTGGGTGCAGGAGTCAGAGTTGTGGGGTGAGGAGGGAATCTGGGTAGGGGATTGTGTGTGTGTTTGTAGGGGGATGCGTGGGGAAAGTGGGGGTGGCTGCTTGCTCTTCCCTTTCCAGTCCCTGTCAGGGAGCAAGAGAAAAGTACACAGCTTGTCTGCCCCCAGCCAGAGTGAGGAATGCAGCAAACTCTGCACTTTCCCCACACTCCCTGATGAAGGGGAACAGCCAGCAGTGTCCCCATATGAATTTGGGCGTGGGACTTCAGTTCCATCCCCAGAACACCTGGAGTGGGTAGAAAGCTCAGAGCTGGGGCAGCTCCAAATTGGGGTGTGCCCCCCCCCCCCCAGCCAGTCCCTTTCTCCTGCCTGGTGATTCTGTCCCTTTTTTCTGTATGGTGTTTCTGAGAAGCCCAGTCCAGGCACATCCCATTTTCCTGGCACAACCAAACCCTGACCTTGCTTTAACTTGTGTTTTGAGGAAGCTGTATACCAAATGCGGTGGTCCTATCTCTTACCATTTAGGAGGCGTTCTTGAACAAGTGGGCAGACAGACAGACAGACAAATTCTCGAATATATAGTAGTGTGTCCACAGAGGTGGTTATACCAGCATCGTTAGAGCCATTTAATTGTCCCTCGGCAGGTCTGCTGGACAGTTTCCCCCATATTGACTAGCCCTTCCTCAGTTTTCTCTTTTGCTTCCTGAGACGTGTCTTTCAGCCCAGTTCAATCACCAGAGTAGTTTTCTACTTGTTAATCATAACTGACCCTGCTCAAACAGTTGCTTGCTGTATGAAAATAAACAAAACACTTTTTTCTTGGGCTGAACCTGCTGCAGAGTAACATTTTTCATCTGATGCTGAAAAACTCAAATGCCAAGCTTTTCGTTTTAATCCACTTCAAGTGAGTTTGTAATGAAACTGTTGGCAAACCTTTGTTTACAGAGACTCGGGTATGTTCTGTTATACAGTTGCAGTCTCAAGGTCAATGAATAGGCAGCGTAGCGTGCGTGGATGTTTATTCTTTTTGTGTTCTTGACCTTAACTGAAAAATGCAACATATTCAGTACACCAGACTTAGTCTATCTAAACTATATTATTTATTAACCACTATATACTACTTCTGTAGTGCTTTCCATCCAATGCTATGAAAGTATTAACTTCCCTGCAAAATGTGCTAACATCCTCGTTTTACAACAGGGAACACGGAGATTCAGGGCATGTCTCCACTTACCAGAGGATCAATGCTCTGGCGCTCAGTCTTCTAGGGTTCGATTTTGTGGGTCTAGTAAAGACTTGCTAAATCAAATGGCCCATTGGCATCGGTATATTTTGTGGTTGTGAGGAGTAAGTGAAGTCGACAGGAGCATTTCTCCTGTTGACCCCCTGTGCTGACGGTGCCAAGCTCAGCTGAAGGAAGGTACATCGACTCCAGCTATGTTATTTATGTTGCTGGAGTTGTGTATCTTAAGGCAACCTTCCCCTTGCAGTGTAGACTTGGCCTCTGAGAAATGAAGTGACTTGTGCAAGCAGATCAGTGTTCAGCCTGACAGTGTCTGAGAATAAACTAACCAGTGGTATGCTACGTTTGTGCAGGGAGATATTACAATTGTAACAAAAGAAGGAAATGAGCTGTTAAGTAGTTTAGAAGAGCCTGATGCTGACGAACATAGACAGAAACAACACCGCGACAGACCTGGAGACTGGGACACTGTGAATCGGTGAGTGCAACGTGCCACATTTTTTTTATTTGGAATGAGAATTCTCAAGATATTCAGACTAAAATAAGACTTTAAGTGTATTAAGCCATGCATGCTTTTCCACATCAGCAGTGGTCAATACAGGGAAAGATACGATTCTGTCATGGGCTCTCTTCCATCTCCACCACTAACTTGTTTTTGCAAGTGAGTTACCTTGGCCGTGACTCTGTTTTCCCATTGTAAAATGGGAGGAAGTGGCATAGCAGCACTCTGAGGGTATGTCTAGACTACATGGCTCCGTCGACAGAGCCATGTAGATGAGTTTACTAGACATAGGAAAATGAAGCGGCGATTTAAATAATCGCCGCTTCATTTACATCAAAATGGCCACCACGCTATGCTGATCAGCTGTTTGGCGGCACAGAGGGGCAGTCTGGACTCTCCGTGATTGACAACGGAAGTCTTTGTCGACCGCTCTGGTAAACCTCATTTTACGAGGCATAACTGAGCGGTCGACAAAGGCTTCCATTATCGACTGCAGATCATCCAGACTTCCCCTCTGTGCTGCCAAACAGCTGATGGGCACAATGTGGTGGCCATTTTAATGTAAAAGAAGTGGCGATTATTTACATCACCACTTCTTTTTCCTATGTCTAGTAAACTCATCTACATGGCTCCGTCGATGGAGCCATGTAGTCTAGACATACCCTGAGTGAAAGTCCCGTAGATGTTATAGATAAGATAAAATAGAAATAATTATACCTACCTCACATTGGCCTTAATGATGTCTGTAAGGTTCTTTGAGAGCTGCACGCAATGAGTTAGATATACAACTAATGAGTTATCATTAGAGATGGGACCCGAACGGAAAGATTCAAAACTCCTCTTAAGTTGAGTGGACTCTGACTTTGCTCAGAACTTTGCTGTTTAGTCTCATCTCCCATTGACCAGTACTGGCCAACTCTTTTTTTAGTCCTCTCCTTTTTCATCATTGTTCAGGTTACTTGCTCAGTTGCATGAGATGGAAACCGCTTTTGATGGCTTCTGGGAAAAACACCAGCTAAAAATGGAGCAGTATTTGCAACTATGGAAGTTTGAGCAAAGTTTTCAAGAGGTATGGAAAGACAGATTTTTTCTCTCTACACAGCTGGGTGTAATAAAAAGAGATTGCAGCAACTGTACTATTGTACTGTCAGACACAGGCTTCCATTCAGAATAAATGCACAGAAACCTTTGTAACCCGATGGTGGGAAGAAAAGGCAGTACCACCCAAAACCATAGACACACTGAAAAGCCAAATAGAAGCTGAATCCTATAACCCAAGGGTTCTAAAATGCAGGGGCTAGGGCTTTCATTGGTAGAACTCTCTCTCTCTCTCTCTGTGGGTGTGGGTGTGGGTGTGGGTGTGGGTGTGGGTGTGTGTGGGTGTGTGTGTGCACGTGCACACCAGAAAGACAAGACAAACTGAAGTAATACTAACTGAGAGAGACTGAGAAAGAGCCAGGACAAGTACAGAAGTATAAGAAGCTAGGGAAGGAGCTTCTGGATCCGTTTTTGATGAAAGAGGACTGGGCTATAAGCAGAGACATATCTCCTTTTGGTTTTAATTCCTTCTGCATTTGGAGAAGTAGGATTTTGTACATTCCCTGGTAAACAAACAAGATTGTGTGACAGAAAATACAAGTCTCTCTGGTCAATGTTGACTCCAAACTGAGACACGTGCAAGACCCCAATCTTTGCCACTTGAGGCAAAAAGGGTTGATACTGGATAAAACCAAGGCTACAGCCCTGAGCAACATAGTTCTATTGAATTAATCTCCTGTGTAGCTAGCGTTATATCATTGGGAGAGCTGCTCCCACCCACAGATTAACTATGCCAATGGGAGAAAATGCCGCATAAGCGTTGGGGTATCTTCACTTGGTGCAGCATGTTTCCGGGGTAAACCTTCCTTTAGAAAACCACAGCTGATGATTGTCAGGCTTTGGTATGTTTTTCTTGCAGTTTGAGATGTCTCACTTAGAAAGCTTAACAATAACTTAATGAGACCTATGGTTTTAGTGCTGAACCCAAGTTCATGCACTGTGCTACACCCAAGTGGGTTTGGTTGTACTTCCATCTGCTCTCTATGTTCCTCTGTGGTAGCCCAATCTATTCATTCCCCAGCTGATCTCCATGTGTGGTTTTCCATGTTATTTCTGATGCTCTGTGTCACTTTGTTTGGTGTGAGAACAGTTTTATGCTGATCACTTGTGCCTTTCTGCAATTGTTATCTTCTTATTTTTAGCTCCAGAGAACCATGGAATTTTTAATGGGTCAGCAAGCCGAAGTGCCGGATACTGGAAACAGCGTGTCTGAAGTCAAACAGAGACTCCAAGACTTGGGTAATTTAGATGGAATGGCTCAGGTGAGAGAATCTTTTAAATGATAGCGGTACCCAGGAAACATTATAGGTGCTTTCTGAGCTTGCCAGGACTACGGCTCTGAAACGGCCTCACTCCCTTCTAACTATAAGAGTGCATCTTTCAACTCTATGGAACTTCATTCAGCACACATTGAAAACCTAATGGCCAAGAATTTGGTTATCCTAGCCAAAATAAGTCACGGAACCACCACAAAATCTATCACAAATAAAAAAACCAGGGTGCTGCCCATATTAAAAACCAGGGTGCTGCAGATCTGGGGGAAGAGTTATTTATCTAATAAATGAAATTACTTAATCCCTGTTCCATAGGTGCGCACCATCAAGTGAAGAGGCAAGACAAGTCCCTGTCCTAAAATGTTGGCAAGCAAAGTGGGCAATGTATAGGTGAAGCATAGACGATGTGACAAAGAAGGAGAGGGACAGATGTGGTGAAGTTTGCTGGGAGTCTTACCGATGGCATGCTTTTGGCTTAGTGATCTATGGTATTGGGGGCCCAGCTCCTTTTGGTTTCTTTGCGAATCTCAGTCACTGTTAATACGATTACGTGAAAAGGCCTTGGGCTGATGGGCCAAGAAGGGTGCATTTAAGCGGAAGCTTGAAAGAATAAAATGAGCCATGAATAATGAGGAAGGGTTCCCAGGGTAGAGCCCACAGGGGAGAAGACCCTGGCAGAGATGCTGGGCTTGACTGCCGACAAGGTGGTTAATTCTGCGTTGTCATCAGGAGAATGAGCCAAATCAGCCTGTTAACCACCTTTGAGGGCAGTACTTCTGGAAATGATGGTACAATATCCTAGGCAGCTCTGGCCATGCAGTTGTAGGCCAGCCAGAGTGTTGTGGTGGTGGTTGTTTATTTTCCTCTTGAATGATAAACCCACGAAAAGCTGCCCATCCCAGGTTGCAAGTACCCCATTTTCAGCTGCATGCTGAACTAGGGATGTCATAGTGTAGTCGAATACCCAATTAACCAATGAGCCTGGGCTTATCGGTTTTATCTTATCAATTACCTGCCTCTCCCGCCCCCCACTGCCTGTATATCAGAGGCAGCAAGAGGGGAAAGCAGGAGCTAGTACATGCAGGAAGCCAGCTTTTAAGCCAGCTCTCCACGTGTATTGGCTCATGCAAGCCACTTGCCCCCTGCCCCCCAAGCTGCTGCCTCTATATCAGAGTCAGCAGCAAGGGGACGGAGAGGAAAACCCCCTCTGTCACCTGCCCCCTCCTTGCTGCCTCCCACAGAGACAGGGAGGGGGGACTGATAGGAGCCGGTGCAAGGGGGGAGCCACCTGCCCCTCAATGCTGCTTCCTCTGTCAGAGACAGGGTCATAACAAGGGTGGGGCAAGAGGGGCGCTTGCCCTGGGCGCATCATAATCAGGGGCACAAAGACACGATAAGTAATAATAATAATTACAGAGAGGTAGCCATGTTAGACTGATCTTGCTAAAACAAAAAAGCAGCCATGCAGCACTTTAAAAACTAACAAGCTTGTTTATTAGGTGATGAGCTTTTGTGGGGCAGACCCACTTCTTCACATCATATTCTGAAAGCGAATTGGCTCTTATATAATATCTGTGATTCCTTGGGATGCCGGTGCAGCCTCTGTCTGCAGGGAGCTCGGGCTGTTTCAGAGGCAGCAGTGCGGGATGTCAGGGGGTTTCCCAGGAGTGGGGCTGGGAGTGCACTGGCTACTGGCCCCACCCCCGGGGACTATCGAATGGTCATGTGACTGGCGATATTTGATGCGATTACATGACTGTTCAATGAATCAGTATATAACGTCCCTATGCTGAACATTTCTTTCCTATTTCAAATGGTATGTGTTTTGTAGATGAAATAGAACATACTTAAGAATGGCCATACTGGGTCAGACCAAAGGTCCATCTAGCCCAGTATCCTGTCTGTAGACAGTGGCCAATACCAGATGCCCCAGAGGAAGGGAACACAACAGGTAATCAACATGTGATTCCTGTCCTGTCATCCATTTCCAGACAAAGAGAGAGACACCATTCCTACTCATTCTGGCTAATAGCCATTGATGGACCTAACCTCCATGAATCTATATAGCTCTTTTTTGAACCCTGTTAAAGCCCTAGTCTTCACCACATCCTCTGGCAAGGAGTTCCATGGGTTGACTGTGTGCTGTATGAAGAATAACTTCCTTTTGTTTGCTTTAAACCTGCTACCTATTAATTTCATTTGATGACCACTTGTTCTTACATTGTTGGACTATGTAAATAACTTTTCCTTATTTCCTTTTTCCACACCAGTCATGATTTTATAGACCTCTATCATAGCCCCCCTTAGTCTCCTATTTTCTAAGATGAAAAGTCCAAGTCTTTTTAATCTCTCTTCATAAGGAGCCTGTTCCAAACCCCTAATAATTTTTGTTGCTCTTTTCTGAACCTTTTCCAATGCCAATATATTTTTTTTGAGATTAGATGACCATGTCTGCATGTAGTATGGTTTTCTTTAGAGGCAATAAGATATTCTCTGTCTTACTCTCTATCCCTTTTTTAATGATTCCTAACATTGTTTGCTTTTTTGACTGTCGCTGCACACTGAGTGGATGTTTTCAGACAACTTTTCACAATGACTCCAAGATCTCTCTCTAGAGTAGTTGTAGCTAAATTAGTCCCCATCATATTGTATGTATAGTTGGGATTATTTTTTCAGGTGAAATGATCGGGTGCATATTATTGATACACGTTTCATCTTGATGACCTCATCAAAGCAAGTGTGTAATCCCCTCCATTGCTTTTTCTTTCCAAAAGGACCTGACAGGGAAAGCGCAGGTGGTGATACTACACGGGCACCAGCTGGCCGCTAATCATCATTACGCGCTCAGCTTAATCTGCCAGCAGTGCAATGAGCTGCGGCACCACTCGGATGTCCTCTCGGAGGAGATCAAGAGGAAGCGCGCGCACCTGCAGATGACCTTAGAGCTGCTCACCCGCTTGCAGCAGGTAACGTTCAGCATGATGATATGCCAGGAGGTGGTACTCCTGCTGACCGGGCGTCCTGTCTACAAGGCACATTGGTGGTGACCTTCTTATATCTGTATAACTTGCACTAGGCCAGTGTGTCTCATAAGGGGTTAACATATCTGCTACCATTGCTAGCTCAGGCAGATGAGGCCTGTGGTTTTAATGTTGGAGATCCTAGGTTTTTGAGCGGGGGGTACACCTGAGTGGGTTTGGCTGAACTTCCATCTGTTCTGTATGTTCCTTTGTAGCAACCCCCTTTATTCATTCCCCTGGTGATTGCCCCACATAGTTCTCTGTGTTATGTCACGCACTCTGTAGTGGCTCCCAAGCAAAAATACCAACTTCAGGGCACAAACCCCAAACAGGTTGAAAATTATGAGCTCAGATTTCACCAATGCGGTAACAAGCATCGCACTGTATGGTGCTAATGTGGAGTCACAGACTGTCCCCTTGGGCACTCTGATCTATCTTGCCCCACAGGCAAGCTGGACTCTGTGATAAATGGTCACTTTACAACAAAATCACAAAATATTCAGGTTACTCCCAGTCCCAAAGGATCAGTTGTTTACCCCAGTTTGATTTGCACTTTGATCCCACACCAAAGACAACTCTTGGACCCAATCCTATAGTGAACTAAGTAGAGATGTGTTAACTAAGAAAAAGAAATAAGAGTTATTTACAAGGTTAGAGTAGGTAAGTACACACACACACAAATGAAAGAGTCAGATTTCCATGGCTAATAGCAACTTCTAAAGCAAGGAGAACTCTGTGTATCCTTTAGGGCTAACCCAAACTAAATAGCCAGGGACTCCTTGCTTATGCCTAGAAATCTTCATCTCTGAGATTCAAGCAGCAAAAGAATAATAAATTCTCCTTAACAGGAATTTTTAACCCCTTCCCCCCAGCATTCAAGCAGTGATTGGATGAGGCCTTGTGCACTTCTATTCTTCAGCAATGTTGGGGAAGCATGCTGTGAAGTCTTGATTCCACAGTGGCCACTGAATTGAATAGTCCCTCCTGCTGAGCAGGAGATAACACACCTCTTGCAATGAATGTGTATTTCGTGCTGGGAAATGCTTCTCCCCGACTCTTGGGGTTTACACTCTTAGCAAACATTTTTTATAGTTGCAGAGCAAACATTTCAATATTACCTTATACCATGGAATTATCAGTAGAATGAATGCACACAACATTCTACAGGTGTTCCATAAATTCTGAGCACATTCTTATAACACCGATATCTGTTTTAACTGTACTAGCCCACAAACTGTTTCTCAGCTGTGCATTTTTAAGTGTTCAGTGAATCCTGGAGTGTTGGCATGAGCTGGCACTAGATTTACCAGCATCGCAGTCTATTTACCTGTAGAGCAAACTATGAATCTAGTGGTACTCCTGGTAGAGGAAACTGGTGATCTCGTGTTTTTATAGATCCATCACCCATACAGAGAATCCAAACCTGTGGGCTGTGTCTACACTGGGTCACTTGTTCCGGAAAATCAGCTGCTTTTCCGGAATAAGCTGCGAGCTGTCTACACTGGCCCTTGAATTTCCGGAAAAGCAACGACTCTCTACTGTACAAAATCAGCCGCTATTCTGGAAAAACTATTCTGCTCCCGCTTGGGCATAAGTCCTTATTCCGGAACACTGTTCCGGAAAAGGGCCAGTGTAGACAGCCCAGTAGTCTTTTCCGGAAAAAAGCCCCGATCGCGAAAATGGCGATCGGGGCTCTTTTCCGGAAAAGCGCGTCTACATTGGCCATAGACGCTTTTCCAGAAAAAGGGCTTTTCTGGAAAAGCAGCCTGCCAATGTAGACGCTTCTTTTCCGGAAAAACTGAAAACGGAATAGTATTCCGTTTTAAGCAGTTCCGGAAATTCATGCCAGTGTAGACACAGCCATAGTGTTTTCCAGGAATTGTTAGATTTCCACAGGCACAAATACTAAAGACTGGTCCTGAAGTGGGCATGAAGGTCAACAAATCTGGGCCTTTCCCTGCCAAAATGGGGGCGTTCACGCTAGACTAGTCCTCAAACATTTGCATTTTCAGTAGAGTGGGTTCCAATGGTAGTAAACTTGGTTCAAAAAGATTTAACTTCATTCCATAAGGTTTGCCCAGGATATTATTGTATCATTCACAGTGGTCTTTCTTGATACTGCTTATTTGTGATTGGCCAACAGTAACTAGTGTCCTTCAGGGCTCAACAGTCCTCTCAGATTCCAATAGGAAAGGTGGGCACACACCCTCAATTACATGGGCAGACACAGTGCTCAGCATACAGATATCCCCTCACGCTTATCCAGATGGAAATGCTGCTAACTAGGCCTTGTCTGCACCACAGTTGATACCATATCCTGAGCAGGGATTTGACAGCATTAGCAGGATCAGATGAGAGAGCAAGAGATGCAGAATTGGATGTGGTCTGCCTACTGAAAACAATGTGGCTTTTGCTTCCTCCCTAGCCCTTCCGATGATGTCAGAGGCGCATTGAAAAAGGAGGAGACAAAATACAGTTTGGTGGAACCACCACCTGTGTGAGGCTTAGGGCAGCGGTTGCCCAAAATCACACTTTCTAGAGCAGGGGTCTCAAACTCCTGGCCCAGGGGCCATCTCCGGCTGGAGCAGTTGCACAATCCGGCCTAGGAGTCCTGGCGGGCTTGGGAGATGGGGTGGCAGCTGTCCATTTCCATTCCACAAGCCCTACCCCTTCACCCATGGCACCCCAGTTCCTGAGGACATGGCCTCAGGGAGTACTGGGGGGGATGAGGAGGCTGGTGCGGTCCCACTGGCGCTTCCCACGGCAGCGGGAGCTGCAAGGAAGTGGAGTGCAACACAGCGAGCGTGCCTGCCGAGTGCACTCCACTTCTCCCCAGCACCTGCCACCATGGAGAGTGCAGAGGGAGAGGGGCTGACCATTGCTCTCAGCCTGCACCAGCCCTCCACTCCCAGTAATTCCTGAAGCCACGTCCTCGGGGGATGAGATTCCATGAGGGGAAGAGGGCTGCGTGATGGCAGGAAAGGGTGGGATTTGGGAAACAGGAATGGACAAGGTTCCCTCCCTTCCTGGGACTCCCAGGCCAGGTTGCACAACTGCTCTGGCAGGAGATGGCCTGTGGGCCAGGAGTTTGAGACCCCTGCTTTTGAGTCCCTGAGAAATAAGAACAGTGCCAAAAGTCACCCCATTTATTCTTGCCGGGTCTCTGCAGCCATAAACTTGAGCTAGTTCAAGTGCCCAGCAGCGCAAAAGCCATGCTCATGGGACACAAGTCTTGTTGGTGCTCTGGCTTGTATTAGCGATGCAACCAAAGCTTTCCTCTGAGGTGTTGACTCACTGCAATAGAGAAGAACGCCTGACGATATACTCTAGGTGGCTGCAGCTCTCTCGCTTTCTTTCAGTAATTTGAGCAGCGTAATTGATTATAAAATAAGATGACGGGTTGGTGGGTAAAAACAACTTCTGTTTGCTTGCATGCAAGTGGAGTCCTGTCACTATAATACTCATTAATATCTTAATTAGCATTGACATTTCAGGGACAGTCATGGCAATTAAGTCAGAAGACCTGACTGAAGTGAACTTAAATCAATGAAGTAGCAAACTTGTGACCATCCATTCTGTCTTAGTATCTTCCACGTGTTTTATCAAGGGAACCTGCGTTTTCTCCATTCACTCCACCTCAATATAGCGCTGATCTGACTGGGCACACAGTTATATAGGAATTGTCAGAGTAGAGCAGTGGCCCCTCTAGTTCAGTATCTTGTTTCAGACAGCGGCCAGTACCAGATTCTTCAGAGAAAGGGCCATGAAGTGGGCATTGTTAAGTGCTTCTTAAAGAAATTCAGGATGATTTCATTGCCTATCCTTAAAAAAACTCTATTCTGTTCTTGGTCACCGCAATATCACCTTGTGGCAATGAGTTCCACAGTTTGTTTCTGGTATTTGAGTGGCATGCTTAGAACTTTCAGATGTTATTTATATAATGTTATGTGAGTAAAACTGTAAGCTGCTGGTATTAAATTCCCCATTATAAAAATTAGGGACAGCATGATTTCCGTTATCCATCACAACTCAGACTCTACCTTGAGCTCAGCTTTCTTTCATAGCTTTGTTCATTTACTCTTAACCTTTGCCAGTTAGACACTAAATACATTAATGGCCAATTTTCATGTTGCATTTGCCACATGTACTCTCAGAGCAAGATAAATAATACAGGAAAAGCTATGTCCAAATTCTACTTTTATTAATTCTTTACCAGGGATGTTGCACCAGGCTAGCTGAGAACAGAATTTGGCTGGCAATGTTAGGAATTTAGTCATTCTCTAGAAGTTTAAGGCTCTGCTTCCTATGATCAAAATGCAAGATAGCTGATTAGTCTTCCAATAAAGCTAATGAGCTTTTTGTTTGTCGCCAAATTTAATAGAAGATTTAGTGAATGCTAAGTGAATGAGTGATAAATACTTTTCATTTATACCAGCATGGGTTTGTGAAGAACAAGTCATGCCAAACTAATCTGATAGCTTTCTTTGATAAGATAACGAGCCTTGTGGATAAGGGAGAAGCGGTGGATGTCATATACCTAGACTTTAGTAAGGCATTTGATACGGTCTCGCATGATATTCTTATTGATAAACTAGGCAAATATAATTTAGATAGGGCCACGATAAGGTGGGTGCATAATTGGCTGGATAACCGTAGTCAGAGAGTTGTTGTTAACGGTTCTAAATCCTGCTGGAAAGGGATAACAAGTGGAGTTCCTCAAGGGTCTGTTTTGGGACCCGTACTGTTTAATATCTTCATCAATGATGTAGATATTGGGATAGAGAGTACGCTTATTAAGTTTGCAGATGATACCAAACTGGGTGGGGTTGCGACTTCTTTGGAGGATAGGGACATAATTCAAAATGACCTTAGCAAGTTAGAGAAATGGTCAGAGGTAAACAGGATGAGGTTTAATAAAGAGAAATGCAAAGTGCTCCACTTAGGAAGGAACAATCAGTTCCATACATACAAGATGGGAAGCGACTGTCTAGGAAGGAGCATGGCGGAAAGGGATCTAGGGGTCATAGTGGACCACAAGTTGAATATGAGTCAACAGTGTGATGCTGTTGCAAAAAAAGCAAATATGATTCTAGGTTGTATCAACAGGTGTGTTGTAAGCAAAACTCGTGAAGTCATTCTGCCGCTCTACTCTGCACTAGTTAGGCCTCAGCTGGAGTACTGTGTCCAGTTCTGGGCGCCACATTTCAAGAAAGATGTGGAGAAATTGGAAAGGGTACAGAGAAGAGCGACAAGAATGATTAAAGGTCTAGAGAACATGACCTATGAAGCCAGGCTTCATGAACTGGGCTTGTTTAGTTTGGAAAAAAGAAGATTAAGGGGGGACATGATAGCGGTTTTCAAATATCTAAAAGGGTGTCACAAGGAGGAAGGCGAAAATTTGTTCCTCTTGGTTTCTGAGGACAGGACAAGGAGTAATGGGCTTAAAGTGCAGCAGGGGAGGTTTAGATTGGACATTAGGAAAAAATTCCTAACTGTCAGGGTGGTCAAATATTGGAATAAATTGCCAAGGGAGGTGGTGGAATCTCCCTCTCTGGAGATATTTAAGAACAGGTTAGATAGACATCTGTCAGAGATGGTGTAGGTGGAGCTTGGTCCTGCCTTGAGGGCGGGGGGCTGGACTCGATGACCTCTCGAGGTCCCTTCCAGTCCTATTATTCTATGATTCTATGATACTCTGAGTAACTGGTGGTTTCAGCTCATTGATCTGTTTGTTCTTCTTTTATGTTACACTTTCATTAGGCCCTCGAGTGCTGTGATGAAGGGGCGTATGTCTTAGCTAATCAGCCAATGGATAAATGCCAATCTAAAGAAGGTGCTCAGAAAGCACTTCAGGAAATAGATACATTTCTTGAAAGTTCTTCGCCGTACCTAAACTATGACCCCCAAGTCTTGTGCTATGACTTTGAATCCGTTTTAACACCTGAAATCAAGGTAAGCATCCCTTGCTGTCCTCTTTGTAAAAGTAAGAATACAATTACAACATGGCTGCCATGTTGTCAGCCTTTGTATTGTCTCTGTTTCCAGGACAAAAGTGCCAAATTGTTAATTGGCTCACAGTTGTCTTATTTGCACTCCTCAGGCTCAGATACAGTCAATCCAGATCAAGCTTGAAAACGTTCGCAGTATGTTTGAGAATCGGCAAAGTTGCTTCAGAAAGCTTGTGGATAAACAAGCGCGGCCTGTCCAGTTAGTAGCCCCTCGACCAGAAACCCCACCAAGATCAAAATCTCCATTATTCTCTCCCAAACACGGTAAAATCTTTTTAAGCATATGGCATCTTAAAATGTTCAGCTTTGTTAATTTTGTTCTGAGCTATGAAAGAATAAATCGAAGGATAGTTTTGAAAAATAAACCAGAATTTACTGGTTGATGTAAAATTACTATATCAGTTTTAAATGCTTAGGATATTTTTTACTTCTCAAGTAGGGATGTAAAATTTTGATTAATTAGCTAATCGAATAGTTGATGCACTTTGAAAAGCAGGCCCCGGGTTGCAGGTGGTGTTTCAAAGTGGCAGATCTCCGGCTCCACACGACGCTGCCTTTGAAACTCCGTGTGCTGCCTGGGCCAGGCTGCACGTGGCATTTCAAAGCAGCAGCGCCGCATGGAGCCCAGGGTTGCGGCGCTGCCACTTTGAAGCTTCCTCTCCTCTTTCCTCCTACTCTTGCTGCCTCTTTCTGATGGAGGTAGCAAGTGGGGCAGGGCGGGAAGCGACTAGTCTACTAGCATTTCGACTATCCAATAAGCATTGGCTTATTGGATAGTCGACTAGTTGTTCACATTCCTACTCTCAAATTTTGGGGTGGAGTCTCTGGTTACAGGGTAAATATTGTGTGTTTGAAAGTCCCCCACATGGTGCATAGGTGGGACAGAAATCCCTGCCATATTCATGTTGGTCTCGGCTAATATGTGTGGAACATTTTAGCAACATAGTTATCAGGAGAGCTGGGAGAGCTTGAAAACTCTTGAGTTCTTTGAAGTTGTGGAGTTCTGAAGTTTCCTACAGTTCTTATTTCTCAAGAACTGGTTGCTTGAGAATGGGTATAATGTTGTCTCTAAGTTCATTTTTGAGGCTCAAACTGGTTTGGCTGGGATTGGTCACATGGTATTGATCCTGGAACAGAGAATACACATTTCCACACTGTCCCACCAGGTGGACTGGAAGTGAAATTAGGATTATGTGGGATAAGGACAAGAAGCTAATAAAAGATATACACGTATTTATTTTCTGTATCAGGAAGTCAGTTGTTAATCTCATCAATATACATAGAGCTGCAACTGACATGGATTTTGCTGACACTTTGCCAGAGCCTATGGAAATGAATCACTCAGATCTCTCTGACATTGAAAATCAGTAGAGCTCTTAACTTCCTTAGACTAGCTGCAAAATTCTCCTCTTATACCCTTATTTTATGAAACAACAGATGTTCCTAAAAAGCCAAATCCTGGCAAATAAAAGTCCACGGATGATCTGCCCAGGACAATATTTGGCCTGATGTTAGCTTAAATAAGGAAATTGAAGTGTTCTTCCTTAACAAGCATTTGTGTGTCAAAATAAATACGCTGTCCAAGGGAATGTTCCATGGCTTGAAAATATAAGGCAGTTACTCATTTGTGATCGACATGAGGATCACTCCACTTAGTGTAAACGTAACATGCCTCAAGAGGCACGTGACCAGAATTCGTTGCTGAATTTGGTCTGCTGATTGGATCATTAGCGTCACTGGCCCAGGCCAGGTACTGAATGGGAGTGGGATGTGAACTCTAATCCGGCTGTTAATTTATGATGGTATTAGGAATGTTATAGCAATACCTTAGAGTAGGGATGAGAGAGGCCACCCGGTTAACCAGCATCACCCTAAACAGGTAATGCTTACTGGATCCGGATAACTGGTAACCAATGGGGACTGGTCAGCTCCCCGTCTGCCATTGGCAGGGGCTTCTCCAGCCCGGCAGGGGGCTCGCTGCAGACAAGGGCTGTTTTGGCACAAACTCTGTGCAGTTTGCACCCCAGAGACCTGCCTGGGGTAAAAATAAACAAAAAGTTTATGTAGTAGAAAAATCAAAGATGAAACAGCAAGGGAAGCACACACATAGAAGTTACACGGACAGCAATCATAAAGATGCATCTTCAGGATGCCCCCTTTCACAGGAGAAAAAAATCCCTTTTCTAATGCAATTTACCTATTGCTTTTGATGTTTCTCTGCATACTTCCTAATTGGAAGCGGGGGAGAGGAAGTTGTCCAGAGCTCACAGACAGCTTGCTGCTTAGATGTTATCCCTCAATTCCTGGATTGGTTTATCCCTCAATTCCTGGATAGATTTTTCTTGGGGGGGGGGGGGGCGGGGGAGGTTGTTTTTCAGGCACTGTAGATATTCCAAGTGGGTTTTTTGTTTTTGTTTTCAGTTGTTTCAGTGCTTTCCCATGAACTCTAGTGGCTCATCATTTGTCTTTTCCTGGGTTATATGTTGGTAGGTGCTTGGGCTCGGCTTGTCTAGCTAGCGAGGCTGCCCCTCCCCGCCTGACTGCTCACTTCCCTGCTGTGAGGTGGAGCTGAAAGTTGCAGGCACAAATTAGGAGCGCAAATGCATCAATTCATATATTCATAAATACATAACCACAGCCTGTGTATGTATCTCATAACGACCACCACGTTCAGAATGTTACCAGGTTTCATAAAGGACCTTACTCAACATATCTGTATAGCACGGTAACATTTTACACACTCAGTTGATTCAGCTGCTTATTCTTTGGGGTTCAGACCCCTGTTCATTCCTGGGGGTGCCTGCACTCTGATTGTTACACCATAGCAGTGGATAGCTGACTGGATGCATTTGATGCTGTTCCCTTAAACACTGTGTAATTTAAAGGCACTTCTTTTAGAGACAAGCGAGACATCCAACAAGAGATTTCTTTGGGAAAAGTCTCCATTTGACAGGAAACATTAAAATGGCTTTGTCTGAACTGGGGTGATACCTTGGGTCAAAGGCCCATCCTGGGATTGACTGAATATGCTTTGAGTTGTGCAGACAAGATGGTACAGGTTGAAAACAAGCTACTAAGAAGCACCCTTTTTTGTCCCCCTTTTTTTACTTTCCTTTTTTAAGAGGGTAGGGATTTCCTGCTTTCATCTTTGCCCTGGTTTTAAAGCTTCTCTGTTGGAGGGCAGGTCTGTTTTTTTTTAAAACTACTTTGGAAAACCCTCAGTGAAATATAAGCCATATAACAATGGAGTGACAATAAAGACATGTCTCTGTAATACAATAACATAAACGGTTATATTTTCAAATTTTGCCAGCTGATTGGCAGACACTGAATACAGGCTGCTTCTGAAGTTCTGAGTTCCCTCCATTCTCAGGAAGTCACACATGAGAACTGAGTTTGTTCAGTGCTATATAGAAGACACTCAGATACGTGCTTCTGCAAAATGTGAACAAAAGAGTTAGCCTGTGTAAAGGAGATGCCGGTAATTATACCCACAAAACATGCAAAAATATGCCATGCACATGCAGATGTGCACTTTGTGGGCACAGCTAAGGAATACACATTTTACACCTGCAGTTTAGGAATGAAGATTTTAAAATATAGCCAATAAGGGCACATCTCAACCAAGAGCAAGGGTAAGGTAAAGTAAAGACATTTCCAACTTGCTGTATTTGGTACAGAGGAGCCACACGGGTGGAATTTCATCATTAAATTGCAATGATGTTTTCCATTTTTGACTGTCAGACAGCTCCTTTGAAAGTGCAGTTCCGATCCGAAAATGACCATTCCAACTATGACCCCCAGATACACTCAACTCATGTGCTCCCTGTGTGTGTTCAGCTTGATCTGCTAAATTTCATGACAAAAATCAGTTTGAAAGTGATTCTCTCCTGATTGTCCTGCTGAATCGGCACACCTAAGAAGGAGCAAACTGGACTCTTTTTGCTCTTGTGCCTCATCAGCAGAATTGCTGACAGTTCCAATTTGTTATAGCTGCCCAGTAGGTTAGCACTGGTTTTACAAAGGGTCTGAGCTGAAAAATAGCGGAGATGTACAGGTGTTTGTTACATGTGTGACGTAGTGGGGGTACCTGGCTGGTTTCTATGCTGCTGGCTCTGGGGTGGCCCCACTGGCTGCCGTGGGTACCAGGACCCAGCAAAACAGGATGAGTCACTATGCAAACCAGTGGCCAGACACCCCCCATGGAGAGGAACAAAGGAAGGTGGAATGCTGCCCTGGCTGGGGGGCAGGGCTGGAAGTGAGTGAGTTGGTTGCTGGCTGTCGGAGAGGATGGAGGAGAGCCTAGGGGAAGGGGCTGGAGTTTAGGGGCCCAGTCTCCCCCATCTCAAGGGGGCCTGAGGCATCCTAGCCCAGTTCCTGTGACCAGATTCCATCTGTGCTGCGCTGTGCTGGAGGAGCAATAAACCACCCTCAATTCCACTGGCTGGTGCAGTCTGTGCCATTTCGGGGTGCAGGAGACGGGGAACCCCCAACGCGCCGTCACAACATGTGCTTGGCATTATAATTTGGTCTACAGGACATCTTGTGAACAGTAAAGGATCCAGCTTCATTCTCAGAGTGCTGGTTGAGTTTGCACGGCTGGTAGCTAGGGAAGAACAATGTTGACTTGTAAAACAGAGCGTCTGTGCTATGAAAACCATTGAGACACAAATAAGTGTAGACAAACCATATCATTTTTATGTTTGTTCTTCTCTGCAGAACCACTGCTCCTAAAAGAAAGGGGAGCACCTTTTTTAGGCAGTTCACTCCAACGTGCCAGTAGACTTTGTGGGCTGCCTTGCAGTGGCTAAGCCATAACCCACGAGAACGGCAAGGAGATGATGATGGGCTTTGGACAAATATGTGTTAGTAGGGGCACCCTCCCTGGTTGTCTGTAACTGGTCAAGCTACTGTTTTCTTTGTGTGTATCTATCTAAATGCCACTTACAGAGTTGAAGGCTCCTATTTAAAAAAGTAGGGCTGCTAAAATTCATTTATTTTGGTAAAGGTGTGCCTGCTGAAAGTTTCAGTGGGTATACGTTTACGTGCAGTGGCCACTGGCGGGGAGACAGATTCATGGGAGCCTGTGTGCATGGGGAGCTGTATCAGAGGCAGCAGCATTGGGGGGAGGCAGGTGGGAGCTGGTGCTCACATGGAGCCAGCTTTTAGCCAGTTCTTGTGGAGCCACCTGTCCTCCTAACTCCCCCACTTCCCCATGTGCCCAGGCTCATCGGTTTACCTTTCACTCGTTTAACCTGTGACATCCCTATTAAAAAGGAATTTTGCTGAATGTGTTATAGTCATTTCCAGGGCCGCCCAGAGGGGGCCTGGGGCAAGGCAATTTTGGGGGCCCCTTCTTGGCACTCCCTGTCTCAGACTTCAGACATTCTCGTGGGGGCCCCTGTGGGGCCTGGGGCAAATTGCCCCACTTGCCCTCCCCCCCGGGTGGCCCTGGTCATTTCTACCTTGTCATTTTTAAAAGCATGCGTGTAAATATGTGGTCTCGACTGCTGCAGACTGATTTTCCCTCCCCCCCCCCTTCAAATTCAGGAAAAGGGAATCAATGTGCCAAGTACTTTCTCTTGCACGTTTTTTGATCCTTTTTAAAATTGAAACACAATCTTACCGTTGAGAAATCTTTTTTCTTACAGTGACTTGCAACAGAACGTGTGTGTGTGTGTAATCAGTATCATTTGTGTTTTAAAATGTCATCACTGATTTTTTTACTCGGGTGGAAGGATGAACAATGAGACCCACCCTTTTGTAAATCAGTTAATGGCACTGTTGTTAACTTTTCTTTTTTGATATTTCAAATATGTTATTCCCCGCCCTCTCTCCAGCAGTCACCCTTTTCAGTAGTACTCTTTTTCAATCTAACTGGAATGTGAGGCATCACTGAAATAGTAATTGGTGGTAATTTTATTTTGTAACAGCTCATTTTGAAGACCTGAAGCCTGCTCTTCATCTCTGTTTCCATTCCTCTGCATTAATTTTTCTCCCTACATCTTTTGCTCATTGCTTCACAAAAGGTGGTTCTTTTGTATAAATACTATTCAAAAGTTTAAATAACCTAGATCTGGCTCCTTTTTGTGCTCTCCTCTGCAGCAATATGTTTTCCCCCCATTGAAAAAATCTTTCTTTAATATTGCTTTATTTTTTGCCTATGCTGACTTATTCTTTGATTTTTAGCTATTCTGAATACTGCAAGTTTTGAGAATTTTTACTTTAACTTGTCTCAAAATTGTGTACAGACCCTCTTATGATAAATCACACTATGATCAAATACTTGCTTCCCTTCAAACTTCAACATTTCCTCTTACTCTTGAGAGACTTCAAAATCTGCATTCCACGGATTGGCCATTGCTAATGATTTCTATTCATGTAGTACTTGTTCAGCCCAACTGAAATTGACGCCCCGTTGTGCTGCTCAGTGTATGCATCTATAATAAGAGAGAGGCTTTGTCCCAAATAGCTACCAGTCTAAATAGCCCATGGATGGTAGAGTTGGACTCTCTGCCGCAGCACCTCCTTCTGGTCACTCTGGGAATTAACTCAGTCCTCCAGCAGGGTGTTCCCTTCTGGCTGGTGTCTCGCCTATTGTCGCTCTGCACTTCCTCCACCCTCTGGTTCTGGACCTGTGTCGCTCCCAGGACCACGGTGTCTTCTTCAGGACAGTACCCTCCAGCAGTGCCCACCACTCTGATCTCATGCCCCCTTCTGGGGGTATTAGTAGTCCTCCATCTTGCACCTGCCACTCTGACCAACTGCAGCCAATGTCTAGTCCCTCACCTTGGGGGCAAGCTGCAGCCTGTATGGGCCGTGCTCCAGTGGTGGCTACATGTGAAAAGGAGGAAGGGGGGACCCAGGCCCACCCATTACTCTGGGTCTGGGCTCAGGGACCTTCTGGCAGCAGCCTTGTCCTGCCTTCCTTCTCTCCCCGTCTACTGCCTTCTGTTCCCTGGGCTACTTCCCCTATGACCCTTGCATTCCCATAGTCTCTATATCAAGGCCTACAGCCTGGCAGCCTGCCCAACACTGTCCAGGGTGCTTTCTCTCAGGGAACCTCTCCTGTACCCCTTCCTGGTCAGGACCCAACTGCCCTCTGTTCTGCTGAGGTGCTCCTTATAAACAGGGCTGCTCCAGCAAGCCACCCTCTCATTGGCTCCCTGTAAGCCTCCCTCTGATTGGCTGGGGCTCTGCGCAGCCTCCCTCCAGCATGCTTTAACCCCTTCTGGCCAAACTGACCCACTAGATGTGGGAAAAGGTAACTATTGTCTTCCTTGTTTTATTTTTAAGAAAGGGAGGTGCAGAGAGTATGTCTGCAAAGTGTTTTTGAGAGAGTGAGCTCATGCTCCCAGCCTGGTTCAATAGGCTCAGCTAGCAGGGCTCACACTAATGCTCTAATATAGCTGTGGCAATGGTGCTTTCAAGTTGGGGCTGAGGTTGGAGCTCAGGGTGTGAAACCCATCTCCTGCCTTAGGCCTGATCTGCAGCCTCGCAGCGCTGTTTAGACACCTATTTTTAGAATGCTCCAAGTCTGGCAATCAAGGCTGGGAGGCTGGCGTCTGCTTGCTCCAAAATGCAGTGTAGACATATCCAGAGAGGTCCAGTGTCTTCCCCAATGCCAGAGAGTCTGCGGCAGAACCAGGAATGGATTCTGTATCTCTTTCAGCCACAACACTCTGCTGCCTATTTTACTGGCGAGAGAGGAGATGGAAAACGACTCTGTTCCTTTTGAGACCAAAGCCCCCTGTGTTTTAGCTTGATGGTAGTGGAAAAACAATCTTGGGAAAGTGACATAGTTTTCTTTCTCCCCTTTGGCAAGTAGCCTTGCGTTCTGCTCTGTGAGGACCCGAGGACAGGGTGGCCGGTGCCATGGGTGGGGCAGAGATGTTGCTTTCTGTGACACCCTGCGTTTACTTTGGATTTCTGCTCAGAATGTGGGGAGTAGGTCATGCAGCTCAGAGCTTCATTGCCTTTGCCTGGCGGCAACTCCGCAGGCTTGGGGGGACGCAGCCCATGGCAATGCAACTTCTTCCGCAGTCTTATTGCATGGGGCAAATGGGACAGCAGTAGAGGCTGGGTTTCTCCATAAGCCTCACTCATCTTTCCTCGCAGAAGGGGACGTGGTTACTTTCTACGCTCGGGATCTAGAGGCAATGCAGCCTCAAAAATCCACTGCTTCCAAGTCCCTTCCACCAGTAATGCTGTTTCAAATGACACCTTCTGCTCCTCTTATGGCTTGTTTTCAGGGTGGGTGGGAAGAGCTGGTCTTAAGTCACTTACAGTTACTCTGCTGTTCCTGACTTTAGTTGCAGGTATGTCAGTTGTGAGGTAACAGAAAGGAAAGGAAATGTGCCGAGTTCCTGTATATATCTGTTATCCTCTGAACGTTCTTGTGATTGCACGCAAATCCTCAGTCCTTCCAAATTTGGTTCCAGTCTGATTTTTTCCCATTGCCATTTCCAGACATCTCCATTCAGCCCTATCAAATAATGATGCTAAAGCACCGAGAGTGAAATCCTGGCTCCATTGAAGTGATGGGTGTTTTACCTTGTTCTGAGTGGGGCCAGGATTTTGCCCTAAAACTTTTATTTGAATCAGTCCTACTGGAGATTAGTATCTCTCCCTACATTATCTACGGGCTGTCTTCTTCATAAAAGCCATGTCTGGTGTCTCTCTCACAAAGCCTGTGGAATAAATGTAAAGACTTTGGTATAAGGGTTTCTTTTTTAATAATCAAGAACAAATAGTAACACCTTAGCCAGCCATTTATCCTTGTGGTTTAAAAACATTATAAGTCTGTGGGCATCACATCATGAAAGGTTTTCCCCACATTTGAGGATGACCAGCATAATAGAGTCTGGAGCTATCCATTATCAAAAGAAGAGGTTCTGTTTGATAGAAGTACCAGCAGTGTCAACCAGTGGAGCCAGGAATATCTTTTTAAAGAATTTCTGAGACTCAGCAGGACAATTCTCTGGCATCCTTCGTGTTATTCATCTTCAAACTTACCTCTTCAGACAAAACTGTCTCACTCTAGGCTATAACCTTAACATGGGTCAGTGCAACAGCTGGTGTGGATCAACATAGCTTCACTGCAACTAATGCGACCAACTTACAGCAGATGAGCCTCAGACTCTATTGTTATAGATAGGGCTTTTGTAATGATCACAGTAGGTGGTATTTCTTCGGACAGGTTATTAGAGACATAGAGTTCCTTATAATTTGAAAAGGTTTCACTGATTTTGTTCATTTCCGTTACAATATCCCCAACTTGGAGAGATGTTTCTTTGTATGAGCTTTCCTTTAATGTACTAGTGATCTGTTGCTTTTATTCCCTTTTTCATAACAAAATTGTTTGGCATGTCTAAGAGATTTTTTTCTCCCCCAATTAGGAATGCCTTCAGTTTGCTTCTAGCATTAATTAACTGATTATACACACTCGGAACCATTTATGTTTATGCTGATCTAATTTTTAAAATCTCTTCCTGCAATGCTTGCTTGGTTACAGTTCTAGATTGTGTAATTGTGCATTTTTCTATCTAAGGCATGGATTTTAATTCCAGTCTGAAGTTTTCATTTGATATCTCTCTCCCTGGGAAGAAAACATCAAGAAAATCTCAAAATGCGCGTAAGGTAAAAATTGTTTGTGTACCTTGAATGGGTTTTGTCTGGCAAGGTGTGAAATTATATTTTTATATTTTTCCAGGGATAGGTAGAGCCTAGATTTGAGGTGGAGGAGGAGGGGTTTGTTTTGTTTTAGTAAGATGTCTTGCATTCTTTTTATTCACACCCTGATCAACTTCACTAGTACTACTCATGTACTTAAAAGTTAAGCCTGTGCTGAAGCATTTTCCTGCACTGTGGCTAAAAATCACCTTTTGTATTGATTTCCTGTTTTAGGGTTGATATGCCAGTGAAACCAGTTAAGGAAATAATCTTTCATTCAGGAAACTTTTATGCTTTAAAGACTAGAAACAGAACTATAACTCCTCCCCAATATTAATAGTGGAGACAGTATTTCTGACTTTTAAAACAAATTTAAATTGGATCTTTTTTTAAAAAAATCTGAAATTAATTTTGTCCAAGAAGAAGCCATAAATTACCTCTGGAAAGGATTTGGGTTTTTAATTAATTTAACATTTTTAGGTTTAAAACCTGCTTCTTGTGGCCTTATCAGAAAACTAATATTGTACGAGAGAGAGGGAAAGAAACTAACGGAGATTTTTTGTTTTATTTTTTAATAGCAGAAATTATTTCAAAATAAACACGTTGGCTATTTATTACTTATATGTATAGGTTGAACCTCTCTTATTTGGCACTCTTGGGACCTAACCAGAGCCAAACCAGAGAATTTGCTGAACCACGGGAGGTCAATATTGTCTAGCAGAATTACCAACACTTCCATTGCTTACTGGGTTTTTAAGAAGACATTGAGGGGTAAATTAGAGCTAAATAACAGCACAGAACACTGTGAGAGCCAGGCCTCGTGGCTGTAAACAAACTTTTTGAGACTGCAAGCAACTTGGCCACATCCATGATAAATGGACATGCGGCTAACTAAAATCATGCTGGAGCACTGTTGTTTAGGCATCAAAGAGTGCCGGACTAGAGAGGTTCAACCTGTATCATATTGTTGAAATTCTTACTTTATTTGGTACTTATTGTAATTCCAGCTACCGTATAACTGTTATTTTCAGTGTTGTCTTCAAGTCGTCATTGTCAAGTCCAAGTCGAGTCTCAAGTCACTACAGTTCAAGTCTTAAATCAAGTCTCGAGTCCCTAAAGTCACTTTCGAGTCAAGTCACAAGTCAAGACTCAAGTCTTAATTTAAAAAATGTCAAGTCACTTTTGTACAAGCCTTCAATATCGGCTTTTTCAGACAATTTTTTCACCAAGTCAATTTAACAAAATTAGCAAGTTTCAAGTTGAGTCTCAAGTCACAAACAATGAACCCGAGTTGAGTCTCAAGTCGAGTCACTTAGGCGACTTAAGTCAGATTCGAGTTCAAGTTATAGGACTCAAGTCAACAACTCTGGTTATTTTAATATGTAGTCAGCAATTAATTCTACTTGTCATATGCATTATAACTTGTATCATAACCAATGGGCTTTGCGCAAATATGTTACCTAATCATTTTGTGCAATTATATTACAATATGCTGATGATTTACATAAATAACTCATGAAATAGGAAATGCAAGAATAGTCACAACTCAGGTCCCAGTTCAGCAAAGCACTTAAGCTTGTGCCCAGATCCCTTTAAAGTTAAACATGTGCTTAAGTGCTTTGGTTGATCAGACCTTCATGGGGTCTCTGAAATTCTCTCATAAAGCCCTTAAATATTTATTTATAGCCAAGCAATTGAGTTTTATTATTTATGCAATTAGAGAACCTAGGAAGCCCAGTCATGGATCAGGAAACTGATGTGCTAAGCACTGTATAGACACAGAAGAAAAAAGACAACCCCATTCATAAAGAGCATGAAACAGGGCCATAGCCATGGATGGGCCATGGCCCATCCACTTAGCATCCAGGCCTACTGCTCCCAGCCCTGGCTCTGCTCCTACCCGGGCATGGAAGATTGTTCTCCCCCACTTGGTGTTCCATCCAGAAACAGGGTTGGGGGGCTGGCCCTGTTCCACTTGCCTTGGAAGGATGTACAGGTTGAAACTCTCTAGTCCAGAGTCCTCTGGTCCGGAAATATCCGTGGTGTGGCATGATTTTAGTTAGCCAGATGTCCACTTATCATGGGTGTGGTCAACTTGAATGCAGTCCCATAAGGTTTGTTTACAGCCATTAGTCCTGGCTTTCAGGCTGCGTCTACACTGGCATGATTTTGCACAAATACTTTTAACAGAAAATTTTTTCCGTTAAAAGTATTTGCGCAAGAGAGCATCTATAGTGGCATGTGCCTTTGCACAAAAGATTTGCTTTTGCACAAAAGCATCCGTGCCAGTGTAGACGCTCTCTTGCTCAAGAAAGCTCTTGCGCAAGAAAACTCCAATGGCCATTTTAGCCATCGGGCTTTCTTGCACAAGAAATTGATGTTACCTGTCTACACAGGCCTCTTGCACAGGGACACTTGTGCAAGAGGACTTATCCCCGAGTGGGAGCATCAGAGTATTTGCACAAGAAGCACTGATTTCATACAGTAGAACATCAGTGTTCTTGCGCAAATACTCGTGGCCAGTGTAGACAGGTGGCAAGATTTTGCGCAAAAGCGCCTGCTTTTGCACAAAATCTTGCCAGTGTAGACACAGCCTCAGAGTTTTGTGTTGTTGATTAGCTCTAATTTACCCCGAAATGTCTTCTAAGAGCCCAGTAAGCAGTGGGAGTGTTGGTAATGCTTCTAGACAATACTGACCTCCCATGGTCAGCAAATTCTCTGGTTCAGCACCAGTCAGGTCCCAAGGGTTCCAGACTAGAGATGTTCAACCTATATTCTTGGAGATTCCATCACATGCCATAATCTCTAATTCCTGGAGACTCCCGGCCAGCCCTGGAGGGGTGGCAACCCTATGCCTTGCACTCCTGACAGGAAGTGGGGTTGGGACTTTCCCTGGCTGGATGAAGCAGGCCAAGCCCCTGCACCCAGACTCCATTCCCCAGTTGGAGCACTGGGCAGGGCAGAGCAGAGCAAGCCCTTGATCCCTGTTCCTGGCAGGAGTGCCTGGTGGGCAGAGTGAGTCAAGCCCCAAGTGTCAGATATGGGGGCAGAGCAGTTGAGTGCCAGAGCATCTATCACTATCCCCCACCCTCAGCTGGCTGGAGTGGGGAAGAGGTGGTCTTATTACTCTCACCCCACTCCCCATCATTGCCTGCCCATCAGAAGTTGGGGCTCAGCCACCTGTCGCAACACTGGCATGTAACCAATGTTTAGAGTGTAACCTAGCCAAGGAGTTTCTGGGAAAAAGTTTGACAGATTCTTACACGTCATGTCATTTTTAGTTTTAGCTCTAGTAGACTGCAAGGTCGTTCTGTGGTGCAACATGTCTTATCTAGACGGTGCATGGTCCTGCTATGAGGGTAGGGGACCAGACTTGATCTTTCGAAGTCCCTTCCAGTTCTGTGATTCTATGATACTTATCTAGGCAACCTTCCCCAGGAAGTTCCCATGTTTATTTCAGGAACTGAGCTGATTGAAATGTAAGCATGATCTGTCTCTCTCTCTAATACATGCTCTTTCTATTCTAGATTGAAGTGATGCATGACTATCAAGAAAAAAGGAATTCCCTGCAGTCTTTTATTTCAGAAAGTGAAGACAACTTAGATATACTAAAAGGGTATGTTCTGTTTCCTATATCAGCCTAGTGGAACCCCATGTGAAAATACCTTGTGCTCTAGAGATCTGCTTAGTGCAGAATCAGAACCCGTGTTGGAAGCATCACAAAACAAAGATGACTGTAGTAATTATTCAGTTGGCCCTTCTCCTCAAAATGCACTTTATATCAACGGGAATAGGAATTTTCAGTGCAACAATTCTCTTGGCTGTTCTGTAAAGAATCAAAACCCCTCAATCAAGTTCAAGGGTAGCTTAAAGAAAGATGGGGAAACTGTGATTAAGAGGGGTCCTTGTAAAAGACTGCAGCATGACAAGAAGAGCAAAGGGAAGGTGTGTGAACAGAACACAAGGGCAGATTTTCAGATCTGAGTAAAACACTTGAACCAGTGTTGTGAAATAGAAGCATAGTATTCTTCACATTTTGATCTCTCTGTTAGATCCTCCATCAAAGTGAAAACTGTGCAGTTGGAGGGGTATGGCTTTGTTGGAGGGGTATGGCCTACAATGAAACAAACGAGCAGTCTCAAGTCTGCAGCGGTATCAACAATGAACTTCCCCTAATATAACATGTCTGTTACTCGAGCAGCTGAGCGGAGATGGCACAGGAATGCTGAGGGCATTGTTAAATTTCTCTCTCTGGATGATCTGGTGCATGTTAATGATGGCAGTTGGGCCATGGTATGCCCATGTTTTTAATAATTCTTTATTCTGTATCTCAGGCATACAGGCGCATCCACCAGTGTTCACCATTGATTTTGGTGGTGCACTGGTCTGTTAAAGTTTCTGTTGTGTCCCACTGACACATTTGACTTCCCATTTTTTTTAATGCTTTGGGTAAGTCAGTTGGTATTTGCTACGTCAAAAATGTGCATCAAGCGGACTGACTCCCGAGGCTAATAGCACAACATGAAGAGTCCTAGGGAAAAGGCAAGAGTTTAAAGTTACTAAAACCTACACAGCTGCTACTTGGATGTGAGCGTAGCCTTAATGCTTTAAAAAAATTTTCAAGAAGCTGTTAACATCAGAATGTGCTGTCCGTTCACTGTATGAAAGAGAAGCAAATGTTTTCAAACTGCCAACCTGGACTGTCTCTACGCCAAAGGATTAATGGACACAAATCAGACCTCAGAAATGGTAACACAACATAAACCTGAGGAGAAACACCTTCACCTCCCTGGACATTCAGCAAAGGATTTAAAAATAGTCATCCTTCTACAAAACAATTTCAAAACCAGATTACAAAGGGAGACAGCTGAACTGGAATTCATTTGCAAATTCAATATAATCAATTTAAGACTGAATAAAAATCTTAACTGTTTAACATAGAGGCAATTTTCCCTCTCTTGATATGCACATTTCCACATCGTCTGGTGTGAATGAGACACTTCAACCCTGACTTGATTATCCTTATTTACAAAAGTACCCTCTTTCTTTTGTTGTCTATATCTATATATATCTATATATCTATATATGCTCGTACCTCAGTAAACTCCACTCCAATTCATCTGATGAAGTGGGTTTTCCCCATAAAAGCTTATGCCCTAATACATCTGTTACCCTAAGGCAGCAGTTTCCAACTGCTAGCGATGAGATGAAGGCATTTGTAAGTACAAATCTGTTTTGGTGTGCATTTTATTGATAGATAATGGACACATTAAAATTAATGGCTTGTTACATAACCACATTGGTATTTACAATAAAATACAGGAATGCAAGTGGTTAAATGGTCATTCAGAATTCACCAAGTATCAATTAAATGCACATGAAAAGCAAAAGGCCAAAACAAAGCTCTTTCCTCACTTAAAGTGCATATGATCTTCTGATCTGAGCTGATTTTAATCTGTTATGCATCCCTCTGTCCTATTGCCTCTATAGTTACTCTGTCCCAATTGTTCGTGTGTATGTTGCAGGCATATTTACCATCAAATTGAAATGCAATGGCTCAATCTTGCAAACTTCATTTCTGATTATGCTTATTTTTCATTTCAGCCACGTCATAAATGAGCTAATAGAAACAGAGAGAGTGTATGTAGAGGAGCTGTTTACTGTTTTGATGGTGAGTGACTTAAGAATTCCTCATTGCAGCTCACTGATGTGTTTTCCCAAAGGCAGCTCCCATTTTGACAAATTAAACAAAAATGTCATTTTTGCATCCTTTCCCAGGTGATCTTGAATTTTTCTCTCATTTTGATTCAAACGACGTGCACATACAATATGTCAGGACAAACTTTTAACCTATAATTTGGGTGAAACCTTTGTTCACAGACATGTGTCTCGGTAAATAATTTTATCCATGGTGGGAAAGGAAATACACAGAATAAGCTACAGTTTGGTTGTATACACAAATATATATGTGTATGTACATAATAAAAAATGTACGCACTTGATAGTTTGAAATCCTCTTTCTCTCCACCCCTATGCTTTTTTTGAAAACCCCCATTTCTTCCTGAGGCACATTTTATATAGCAAAGTGCAGTCGTGGTGATTAAAGTGGAAATGATTGATTTCCATTAAGTTGACTCCAGATTTATGTTCCAGTTGCATCTTAAAGTCAGTACAGGCAGTCCCCGGGTTACGTACAAGATAGGGACTGTAGGTTTGTTCTTAAGTTGAATCTGTATGTAAGTCGGAACTGGCGTCCAGATTCAGCCGCTGCTGAAACTGACCGCCAGTTCTGACTTACATACAGATTCAACTTAAGAACCCCAAGCGTCCCCAAGTCAGCTGCTGCTGAAACTGATCAGCGGCTGATTCCAGGAAGCCCGGGGCAGAGCAACTCTGCCTCGGGCTTCCTGTAGTCAGCCCCTGGTCAGTTTCAGCAGCGGCTGACTTGGGGACGCCTGGGGCAGAGCAGCTGGGGTGCTTCTGGGTTGCTCCAGTAGCGCCGCTCCTTGGCGCTACTGGACCAACCCAGCAGCACCCCAGCTGCTCTGCCCCAGGCGTCCTGATTCAGCCGCTGCTGAAACTGACCAGCAGCGGCTGAATCAGGATGCCTGGGGCAGAGCAGCTGGGGTGCTGCCGGGTTGGTCCAGTAGTGCCCAGAGCGGCGCTGCGGGACCAACCGGCAGCGCCCCAGCTGCTCTGCCCCAGGGTCCACAATAAAAGCCTGGTCTGCTGGGGGGGCGGGCACACTAGCTGCACCCCCACCCCCAGCAGACCAGGGACTCGGGGAGCAAAGCTGCAGTGGCAGCTGGGTGCCGCGCCTCTGAGGCTTTGCTCTGGTAAAGCCTCAGAGGTGCGGGACCCCGCCGCCGCTGCGGCTTTGCTCCCGGTGTCCCTGGTCTGCTGGAGATGGTCTCCAGAGCAAAGCCTCAGAAGCGCAGGAACCTGCCGTGGCTGCGGCTTTGCTCCCGGTGCCCCTGGTCTGCTGGGGACCGTCTCCAGCAGACCAGGGACACCGGGAGCAAAGCCGCAGCCGCGGCGCAGTCCCACGCCTCTGAGGCTTTGCCAGAGCAAAGCCTGAGAAGCGCGGGAATCCGCCGCTGCTGCGGCTTTGCTCCCGTTGCCCCTGGTCTGCTGGAGACGGTCCCCAGCAGACCAGGGGCACCGGGAGCAGCTTTTCTCGCCCCGGAGGTCGAGGTGGCGGGGCCACTGCCTGCGAGCTCCGGGGCGAGAAAGCCCCCGTTTGTAAGTGCGGATCCAACGTAAGTCGGATCCGCGTAAGTTGGGGACTGCCTGTAGTAATTTCATATCTATGTATGGGGTACCAGCATTGGTAAAAAAGCAATCGTGTAAAAGATACTCCTTTCACAGTGGACGGGTATGAAGTTATGCATTTTTGAATTCATTATTCCAAACTGGAAATGTGGTCCATCAGGCTAATAGCAGAACAGGAAGAGTCCCGGGGAAAAGGCAAGAATTTAAAGTTACTAAAATATACAGGGCTGCTCCCTGGATGCCAGCACGGCCTTACTGCTTTTAAACTTCAGGGAGCTGTCAATATGGAAAAGTGCTGTCTTTTTACTGGATGAAAGAGCCATATTTTATCTTCAGTTGTGCATAAGTACACACTGACTTCTGTGAAAGCCACATCTGACTGTGGATGTAGACACAAGCTGTCCCCGAAACTGGCTACTTGTGATATACAGATAGATATATAGAGATGAATGTATAGAGATAGATAGAGATGAGACTTAGAGGAAAGAAAAAATAACCAGGGACATTCCCTGTTCATATTTCCTCATAAGTTTATTCTTTTGTGTTACTTCTCCTTGAAGTTATTGTCTCTTTCCAGGGATTTTGCAATTGGTAGATAGTTTTTCAGTGGTGTTCTAATATGACCTTAACAAAGAGTGCTATACTTTAATTTACTAATCTAATATAACTATTTACAGTACAATAATATCCCTTATGCTGTTGCCAGATAATTTAGCGAGGATTCCCTTTTGGAAAATGCAGTTGATTTCAAGGGGCAGATGCTGAAGCAGTGGGGGGGAAAAACCCTTAGGCAACAGGAATCAAGGAGAAAAGGATCTGGTGTCTGAGACTGTATTTTTAAATAGCAAAGAAGCCCATTGATCGTGATATTTGATATCTAAGAGTCTTTTGCTTTATTACACATTTCCCACCACAACAGACCTTGGGAGATTATCTTTAATGGCTTTCTGCTTATAAACAAGTTGTCAGCAGTGTGTCTTGCAGTCATAACAGCAGATGTGTAACCAAGACGAATATTCCTCAAGGACCGCTTCCTCAGTTATACTGTAGAGAGAAGCAAATGGCAGTAGTTTGTCTTATAAAAATACAGCATG